>NC_090943.1:142434263-143034263 GCF_040807025.1 Struthio camelus | reverse complement strand
AACATGTTAATTGCAGGTTTAGCTTACACATCCTCCTCTCTTCATGCCAGCTTCCAAGTCCTCATTCATTCGTACCTCTAACAGTTTATGTACAAACATATGCTGAAAATAAATAACACACATCTCACACAAAGAAGTAAACCTACCTTCCTATTCTTGCTCAAATATCTCTAACAAGGTAGTTCTAAAATACGTAGATCACTTAATTCTATTAGATAAGAAACACCTCAGCATTTAGCACTTAAATCTTCATAGCAAATTCCTCCAGCTTTAAACATTTCAAAAACAAAAAAAAATTCTTCACGTATGTCAGATCTTTGTCAGATGCATCTAAATCTCTGTAAGGAGTTCCATTAAATCCTTCAGAAGCTGTGCAGTAATGCCTAATTCATCATTGTTTGCAAAACAAACTAAAACGAATCAGCCTCTTATTTTAGAGGAGACTCCCCCATATGTTTTCATGTGATCTTTAATAGCAGTTAACCCTCCTTCTTATCCTACTAAGTTTTGCTGAGGCAGCTACAGAGAGATAGTTAAAGGCTATTTGTAGAAATAGCAAATTATTTTTCTTTTTCTGAGTAAGTTAACATTTTAATTCTTTTAGCCCTCAGCTATTTTTGGCAGAACCAATAGAACCAGCCATTGTGACAAAGCCTGATACCACAGTCCTCTATTATTCTAAAGAAAAGCCCCAGCATTCACTTTCTGTTAACAAAAAAGTAAAAAAAAATGTTATTCTAAAAAATCTCACCTCACTCAGCACATCCAGATGTTGTTTTCATCTACACACCTCAAAGCTATTCTTTGCATGAATAACCAGGAAACTTAAATCACCGTAAACTAATGAAAACTGGGAACTGATTTCTTATCCATCCATTGATTAATCTCATGCATATGTCTCTCCAGCTCACAACTGAACTTCTAGTGCCTAGGGAAAAGCATACCTGTAAGCTCCTTGAAAACTAGGAAAAAAACATTGTAGGGGACATATTATAGCCACAGCAAAGCAAAATAGAGCATGAACAGCACAGTCATCAAAAGTAAATTGCTGTGTTTTGAGTGACAGCCAGAGTTAGTAATTTTCTGGAGAAACAGCTGTGAAGTTCATGACAACATTCCTTGTATCTGGCAAAACCTCCTCAGTCCTTCTGAGATGCATACGGAGAGCCAGACGGCCATATCCACCTCTATCAGTTTGGAGCACTAATGTGATTACAAAGAACATCTCTGGGAGTATGTATGTGAATGTGTGTATGTGGACTCATGCGCGGTGATGAAGCGGAAATGTCTAAATTAAGACTTTTAAAATAGTCTGATCAGTGTGTTATTTCAAGACAAGCATAGTTAGTACTGATGGATATCTTTACTGTTGCCAAGATCCAACTGGGACACGTTCTCAGAAACTACAGAGGGAAGATACATTATATTTTCTTCTACTGAAATTGAGTTCCCACCTGTTACTACAAATATCAGATCTTTGACTTTTAAAAAAGAAATAAATGTAAATGTTGACTTTAAATTGGAATAAGTTTTAAAAGAGTTAAGAGAATCAAAGAGCAGCACGTAGTCCCTCTTCTTAACTGATTACCGCTCCAGTGACAAGGAATGCCCAACCAGAGATATGAATACAACATATTCATACAGTTCAGTTGGTGAAAATACATCAACTCTTGAAATTGTCCTTTAATTTTACTAAACCTCTATGAGAAAAATTCTATTTATATCAGAAGGTGTTTATCTGAATAAAACAAAAAAGATGCTTAGAATATCAGCAAAAGTAAAGTGATTTGCAAAGTATCCTTCTTTCCACTGGAGTAACGCAAAAATATTGCTATATTTAATGCTGGCTATATTTGTTATGCAAAATGAAACTAGTTTGCTCAGGGCTAGTGAAGCCTAAAATTTACGTGAGTGCTGCTGCCATTAGGAACCACTATATTGCATGTTTACAAACAGCAGCATTATCTTTGAGGTAAATTTTGCCTTTTCCAGTTTACAATATGAAGATGTTTCAACATTTAAACTTGATAAATGATTTACTGTTTCTTTTTTTCCCCCTTTCTTTTCCCTCTTAAGAATGAAGCAATTTTGTCTTGCATGCAACAAAAATGGCATACATTACTATCATTTATATGTGACAAGGCTGTTTAATTCTATGACATTCTAAGGTGATATGTGCAAAACATAGGGTAACAAACTGGGATATAAGACAAGGACACAGTAATAAAAGATATGTTTCTTCATATCTGAAAGATCACAGGAACTCAAACTCTCTTGACATGGAGGGATGGATATTCAAATACTTATCACTCCTGAAATGTAGATAAAATATTAACTTGATTTCTTTCTTGAGGAACACCGAATTATGCAATCAACCTGATGACTTTGTTTAAATATTGTCTAGAGCCTCAACTTTAATGAGCAATGATGTGGTGGTTTTACTAAAAAACTGGCATGAGTTAAAATAATAACTCTTTGCATTAAAAAGTATAATACTTGAATAAACTAGTAAACCGCCTAATTTTAAAGGAGTGTGATCTAGAAAAGATTTTACTTACATCAAAGGGGAGCCCAAAGGGTTGAAATCTTAGTACCAGACAAAGTGAAGAGATTTAAGTGACAGAAACAAAGACGTTTTACTCTTAAATACTCATTCTTAAATGAAACAATTTCATAGCAATGTCAATATATTCAGACACATAGCAAGTATATACCTATTGGATGCACCTTCTGTGTTACACTTCTGTAAAGTGATTAAGCTAAAATACTTTAATACCATTGGGTTGACATAAGGGCAGTCAAGAAAGGCCAAAAAAAATCTATTGCATCAGTCTTCGCCACCACTATATGAAAAAAAACAGGTTTTGGAGCACAGAAATCCTCCAATTGGATCAAACTGGTTCTATCTAGTCCATAATCTGCTTTTGACAAAAGCCAGCATCAGATATTTTCAGAGAAATAGATATGAACCACAGCACTAAGCACATTCTGCCTTTACATTAGTTGTCATTTGATATCTGCTAGCTCAGCTAAAAAGATTTAGTACTACACTGTAGGACTTCTCATTGATTGAAATATCTGGGTAGAATCACATAAATACAGTAATAACCTTATAATTTTACACTTATATTGCTCATTTTCCCTCAAGAATTAGAAAACACTTTAAAAACCTTATAAGACAGAAAACAATCCTCAGTGTAACTTGGGTAACAAAAGGTACAGGAAAAGCCTAGGGAGATTTAGTAACTGGCCAAACATCCCATGTCAACACACATCCCATGTCAACACAGCAACATTGCCAAGAACAGAACACAAAGTTCCTCATTTTAAGTCTTCTGTTTTCACATTTGACTACTTCACGGGAAGCCTTCCTTACAAATACCTTTAATTATATCGCATCTATGCTGGATATAAAGTCAATACAAATCATACTGATTTAAAGAGTTTGTGGTCTAGATAATATGATTATATCCATGCTATTGAATGATACCTTCATGAAAAGTGAAACTACCACAACATACTGAATTGATATTGTGTCAAATTCCTTTAAAATATATGTTAGAGTGTAAATTCTCAACTTTTACTCATTTGAGAGCACATATTTAGCTGGGTCACACCGGTGGTTTGTCCATGACTGGGTCACATGGCAATCTATTATTTCCCCTGTTTCTTCCAATGCAAATAAACTGATCAAGTATGATTTCTATTATATAAAGAGGCACAAAAGTCTCGGATGGTGAACTGTGTTTATTGGGATCAGCTATTCTGATTCCCCTTGCAAAATCAGACCTGGATGAGTTATCATTATGCAGCCTGATAATGCAAAACCTTTTTTATAAAACAGTAGCAGCAAATCATTACACATATTTTTTTTCTGTTTAACAGTCCTGCTGGTTTTCAGCAGTAATATTCCTGAAGATGTGGTTCCATAAAGGCTCAAACGTTTTACTAAAATTGAATCTAAAATACCAAAAGATGCTATCAATTATAGCAGTGCTAGAAAAGCAGCAATTTTATTTAAGTTTTAGCAATTATTTTAGCAGTATAATTACTTAGAAGAAAGTAATAGCATTTTTAATGGAAACATGATTTTCTTGTAAGTCTCCCAAAAGACTGCAACCAGCAATAGACAGCCATTGAACCTAGCACCCTCTCAAAGGCAATCTACCTTAAACGGTCAGGAATTATTGATTTACTTATGTATCAGCAAGTGTATTTCTTAAGGTTCTCTCTTTGCATGTCTAAGGTGGACACACACAAAGAGGCCATTTTCAGAGGTACTGCGGATGGGAAGACCGGATGCCCACCACTCATGGAAGTTTCCAAAGTCTTGCTGGTGGAAGACTTCACCTGGAGATCTGCTAGTGCAGAGAGCTGATGAAAACAACAGAGTAGGCTGCTTTTTATCAAGTTTCTGGGTAATATTAGGAAGTATAAATTGAGCTGAAAATTACTCTGCTGCAGAAGTTACCTTAGAAATTCTGACTGGTAAACAAATATATTCTTTTCTATAAAACCTTAAAAAACTTCAGTGTCTAGGACTGTGACAAAATTCAGTCAATGCCTGGAGTAGCATTACTCTGAAATATTGAAAGTAAAATGTCAAAAGACACTTTTATACATCAGTCTAGGCTCTAGAATATCATGATATTGTCTCAGAAGTGCCCATATTGCTGCTGTTAAATGAAACAGAGCAAGAATTTCAGACTTACTTTTTTTTCCATTCCTGCTTACATATTCTCCGTGGGTTTTTGGGTCAGTAGCTGATCTGCCCAAATAGCAGAATGGATGCAGAAAGCCTTTTTCTACTTAATTGGCTTATGATTATTTTCCCCACTCCTTTTACCACATATCAATTTTTCGGGCTTTTTCTTAACGGTTTCTCTAAGTAGTCCTGTGCCACAAATATCAGCCCTTTGGATTTAGACACAAGACACAGCTGCTTTCAGAGCCTGTCAGTGACATTCAGAGATCACTCAAAAGGGATCACCAAATAGTAGCATAAATTACTTCCTCACATCTCAGTAAACAACTTTATTTCTGCGGCTTATCAGTTCCCTCCCAGCCCAAACACAAATGACAGAAGAGTCCTCATTTTTCTCCACATTGAGATACCATAAAACAGTCCACTAGCTTCGTTTCTCTGAGACGTAAGTCATAAATTGTCTTAGATATGTTTGACCATATCTGAACCAACTTGTAACGTGAGAATTTATGCTCTGGTTTCACAGAATTATTGGGGGATTTGGGATTTTTTTTTTGGCAAATTAATCATGCAATCCTTGGGCGTTAAGTTTCTTTAGGTTGTAGCTACCATCTGGATTTATGGCAAAATTTAATGCTTTGAAGAAAATGACAGACATTTCATGTGTTAGTACTGATACTACTTTATGTGTTAGTACTCGCAGTACATAAAATTTTCAGAGTAGTTTATATTTTGCTACCAATCATGATCCAAGGAGAATCCATGCTTTCAATGGAGCATGACGTAGACTTCTAAGAATAATCACGGGCTTTTGTAGCACACAAATTTTTTTATAAGAAATCAAAATTAAAAAAACACTTAGAATAAAATTGTAACCCATTGTTATGAGTCAGCTTTTCTCATGCATGCAGGCCAGGTATCAATTCCTAGTATTAATTATTCCAAAGTTATACTACTCTCATTTCCAAAATTTAGAGGAACTGCATCCAAATAGCTCTCAGCGGCAAAGTTTTTATAACATGGAGTTTGAGGGGCTGTAAGAGCTTCTGGCCTTGGAAAATAAATATGTCAGGAAAGCTGTTTTCAAATCTAGTTCAACACTGGTTGTTTTAACTGAAACAGGTAAAAATTAGAAGTGTTTGCTGAGATTAGCTGATGTCCCTAACTGTGTTTCTACGACAAGAAATGTCATATTCCAGTCCTCTCTCTGTCAATAAAAACTATTCACAAACTCAGAGAAACAGTTCACATTTTAAACACACTTAGCAGTCTAGAAAAATATACTTAGAAAAAAAAATGTTTGGATTTGAAACCTGCCCTCTAGCTGAGAGCTCAGTAGCAGTGCAGAAGTCATCCTAAAACTGACTGCATTGAACCTGTCTTATTTCTCAGTAAAGAGAAAATTGTACATTTCAGATCCAGCACCTTGCATTATACAAAATTAATTTTAAAAAATAAGTAAAGGACGAAAGAAATAGAGAAGCTGGAGCTGGATTAATTCTCTCTCTCTGGGAAAGAATTTCTACCCAGGAGCATTACTTTATATATAATTATTTGATAGGTAATGACAAAGGACCTAGTGATTAGAGAAGTTGTCAACACCACAGATTTGCCAGCAACAGAAAGCATCTGGAGCTCTACGTGGAAATAAGTGTCGCCAAGCAGATTTTAAAATGAAATGTGCCAACAATGCTTACCTCATTGTATAAATTCTTGTTGCACTTCTGAAATAATCTCACATTTATGTTTTGAAAGATAGGAAAGTGATACAACTCAAGAGCTACCATCCTAAAAAAATGACTGTACAACAGAGTGTGAGAACTTTTACAAGCAACGATAAGTCACTTATAGAAGGTTCTCTAAATAATATCACCCAGAAGTGTATAGAAAAAAGTGGTAATAATACATGAAAGACAGGAATGTACTTTGTAATTTCAGAACAACTTTATATGTCAGACTGTCAGATAAATATTTACAACACACTCCAAGTTAGCTGAACTTATATGACTTCAATCAGGGGAAACTGCTTCCAGACACGAAGGTCGTGAAACATGTTATCAACTTTCCAGGGCCTGCCTTCAAAATCACATTGAAAGTGGAGAGCCACACGGCTGTCTAGTGTTATGCAGACTTAGAAACACTGATAGGAGGTTTATGAAAGCCTCCCAAGGGGGAAAAAAAAGAGATTATGCTGCTATCATATTATTTAATAAAAACTATAGGAGGTTGCTTTTTTTATACAATCCTAATAACCATGCCGGGGAACACTGACCCGTGGCTTGGGAGACCGTGTAGATTGCTGAGATTTTGAACACGGACAGTAAGAATCATGCTGACAAGTGAGAGCAAATGCATAGAAAGTCTGTGTAGCAGGCTTCTAGCCAGATTTGCAGTGTCAAGTTGTCTTCTTTTAAAAGAAATGTTACCAGTGATACACAAGAGTGGAAAGGGAAAGCACACCAATTAGAGAAGACTGTGAATGAAACCTACAGACCAGCCAAAGTTGTCACTTACAGCTACAGTCACAACTGGCAAAGAAGAGTTATTTGAGAGATGGTGAAAATCTTTCAGGCATTAAAAAAGCAAATACGAAGAATGATTTGTGTTTCTAAATCAAGAAATGTCATATTCCGTTTAGTATTATTATTATTCTCTTATTCACTGAATAAGTTCATTCATTACATGGAATTATACAAAAGATCCTCTATTCTGCTAAACTGATCACAGATAGAAGAAAACCATTTCAGGCATGAAAAAATATTGCAATTTTAGGCACTGGGTCATGTAGACTAACTTCTTCATATTCCAGTTAAAAGGATGGTGTTGCCATCAATTACTACTTTGTCAGCATCACTGACAGTTCACAGCAATTCAAAAATTCCCAGTCAGACCTTCCTCTTATGAAAATGTTTGGTTTCTGTTTATTTGTTTTCTGTTTTCTGCATATTAGGAACATTGTAACTACATAGCCAAGTTTTCGTTCAAGATGAGGAGAGGTTAAGAAACGTCTTGTTTCATTTGTTTTGACTTTTCTTTGCTAATGAAAAGTTAAAATAGAACATGCAGTACTAATCTCCTAACCTTTCATCATCATGAGTTTACGCTCATGAGTTTATGCTCATCTGGAGAAAGCAGAGAGGGAAAGATTAGTGTCTTAGGTATTTTGCTTGCAACACTTGTGATTTTTATTACTTCTTGCATAGCCAGCGTTAGATATTACTACTCCTATCGGACACCACAGTACACTGTTGGATACTTCTGCAGCTACTAGATATTGATGTTGCTGCTGAAAGAAAGCTATAAAACATCGTAAAAAATAGCAATTTGCACTATTTTTTGGCAGATTCTGACAGAAAACAATCGATGCCATTAACACCACTATCTATATAAACGTGTACACAGGTCAATGAGTTTAGAAATATTATCCAAATAATCTGAAACTTGCTCATCATGTCAATAAACAGCAATACTACTAGTGAGGCTGTGAATATGTCAGCTCTTAGTGCATGTCATAGTGCATACACTACACATCACAGAAAATATTAAGGAAAGACTAAGTAGCAGACCCATATAGAGAGTATTCCCTTAGTTTAATGTACTTTCTATCTCTAAATGTTTTTATACAAAGCAGAATGATAGTGTATGTTGTCCACAGCAGACTTATGATACCTTTGCTGACTTTGATCTGAGACACGGGAGCTAAGAAGACCACAGCTTAGACCCACTGCTGACACTCATACTGAGTGCTGGAAAATTGATCCTGGTGGATCTAACAGCAACAGTGGAAGCTGATAGAGAGCAATGCCAAGAGCTACGTGGATTCCTTTTCAGAGGTCATGAAGGAGGATTTTTTCCAGGTGAATTAGGGAATTTTTAACAGCATCCTTGGACTACTAAAAGGGTGGGCAAATAGTGCTAATTAGCCCACCCTTTTAAGACAACAGAAGGCTGTTTCCTGGACATTCCTCCTTGCCTCTCAAGTAAATTAAATTAATTTAACTTTAGCATTCCAAACAAAAGGATGGACATTTGGTCCTTGTAATTCATGGGGAAAGAGTAGAAGCATTTTCATTTCTCAAAAAAAACAATTCAGGGAATGCAAAACAAATCCAAATGTCCCAGAGAGCAAGTCAGTGATTTTTTCTATTACTTTGGTAGAAGCCCATCACTAAAACTAAATGCATTTGCCATGCCATTAACCAGTCACAGAATCAGTCGAACTTGAGTTTGCTGCTGTCTCATTTACAATATTTTACAAGCACAATAGCCACACAGATTTGAGTATATTTCAACATTTGAAATTTTTTGTTCCAAACGTTTTATTTTAGTACTAACTGTCAAAAGAATAAGATACTGTGAGACCTCATTGCTTTATCTTTCTGGTGAGATAATTGATGCTACAGGCCTGTTGCCCTTATCTCCAGGGTGTGTTTAACAGCATAATGTGAGTTCCATTTTGATTTGTGGCTGTTTCATCTGGGTGGCCTAGACAACCCATGGAAGGTGTGAACAAATAGACAGCTGCTGCTTTTATAAAGTAAAGAGATTGTTCTGGATCTTAGGTTTTCTTTTTACAGCAAGAAAAATTCTGACATTGTAGCAAGAGATTGATCTTTGGATCAAGCTGGTGCCTGCACATCTAATACTATTCGATTTAAAGGGGATTCACTTGCCTAAAAAAAAGCCTGTCTGGGACTAGTTCATCCAAGGAATGATACCAAAGAGGATGCACTAGAAGATGCACTTCCTCTTGCAACTTAAATAGTGGAACATTTCCAGTGATAGTAGGGATAGTGTGATGACACCTCATAAGTTTAAAAAAATGGCATTTTTTCCACTGCTTGGCCTCTCTCAAACATCTTTTTAAAAAGAGATTTGTCTTTCAAACATGGCATCAATCCTTGTTGCTTGTACTGAGATGACGTGAGCAATGCAATTTAAAAGAATACCAGTTTACTCTAGAGGCTTTAAGTTTTTGAAATGTTTCAGATACAATGTCATATTTAAGTTAGTTTAGACATAATGATTTAAGGGGCAAGAATACTGTTAGAAACCTCCTCTAGACCTAGTAGGTATCATCACTACTGATTGTTTTAAAAGGTTTATGCACCTCTAACACCATTCATTATTTTCTAATAAAAAGAGAAATATATTAACAGATTGTGCCTGGCTTTGGCTATTAGTTCCATTTTTCAATTGAGCGCATTTCAGCTGAAAGTTGCAATCTCCAAGACAGTTAAAAAAGTTGACGACCTACAGGAATATGTAGAGTATGCACGGTGCTGAAAGGCAAGAGAGTGAAGTTTGACTCTATTAAGATGGATGTGGAGTGACTGATAACATGTGTGAGAATGTAGATAGGAGTTTTGAACACGGAAGCAGAGGAGACAGGGAGTATATTTTTACTCGTTTCCAAAACTTCTTTTCTAGAGCCAGAAGAGACAAAGTCCAGATTATTTGTGCTCTCCTCCAGTTTCCTGTGATAAATATATATATATATATATATATTTAACCTAGGGATGTAAAACTAAACACTTGAACACTGTAAAGAGTATGACTTGAAGAAATGTTGAGTGAATTCATCAAGAGGCTCTTCCTCTTTGGTAAACGGATTATGTTCCTATTGCACGCAACCACAAAACAGCTGTCAACATCCATTAAAGATATTACTTTAAAACTTACAAACTCATCAGTGCTCTTCTGCTTTTTTACAACACTGTCTTTCCATTTTCTCTGCAGACGGTTCTTACCTTGAGAGCTGAGGAAATAAATTCAGAGGACTTTGACATAAACACACATATATAGCAGGGTACTGTCTACTTTATAAGCCCAAAAGTGCTCCTTAGAAATAAGACTATGACTACTCCCTCCATGTGGGTGAAGCTATTCTAAAATGTTGTGTTTTGTCTTCTGCTCATAAATAGGACATGCTATACCTGTTTATCCTAAAATGAGTGTTTTTAATTTACTGTAAACAGAAGACTCGCAATCATCAAACAATGATCAGAATTTCACAATTTATTTAACTCTTTTTTAGACTTAAAGTAAATATCAAAAGTTTTACAGGCAAAATACAATCTACACAATCCAAATTGCGTCAAACATTTTCAGACTTCTAGTTGTTCTGGCAACCCATTTTCCGGAGCTAGTCTTTCACTGCATTTTCAAAAGTTTTCATGCGAGTTCCTGCCTGTTTTTGTCACTCTCTTTATTTTGCCAGGAAAGCATTTCCAAAATTCTCCGTTCTATCTTGAAGCAGCAAGACCTGGAAGTGCTGAAGCTGGGATGACCTTATGTCTTTCAGCACACAGGTGTTATATACTCCCCATTCCAAGTTCAATTCCTGTCCCAGTGCATCATGATGGCAGATTTGGTGGAAGCCCATGAGCTGCCTGCACTTAGTGCAAGAGGGCAGTAAGATTCAGAAAAATTTTCCTGAGTGTTGCAGAGTAGATGCCAATATCCGAAAGTAAGAGATGGTCCTGATTTAAAGACAAGGCATTCTTCCGTATGTGACATGGTCTTCTACTCACTGTTGTCTCAAAACAAAGTTGCTATTTTTTATTATCCTGATCATTTTCCTCTAAGTCAAAAGCTGTTAGTGAAACAAATGGTAAGCGATTTCAGCAACCTTGCAAAGCATTTCACACTATGAAAAAGAAACTTTGGAAAACACTCTGCAACCTATCATTGCCCTTCCTTTGTTCCAGGTTGTTCCTAAGGAAGGTTTGAAGGTCTCATTCAGTATTTTCCAATTTTTAGCTACTGCCTGAAACTACTAATTGAAGCTAGAACTGCCAGAAGCTACTAACTGAAAATTTAGTATCATTTTTAGTGTATGTGATAGAAAACATCTTCACTAGAACAAAGGAGCACAGAGAGACAATGCAAGTGGGAGAACCTGAATAATACCCTGCCTATCACAGGAAAGTGCTCAGCCCCTCAAGGGCTCATCTCCACAAGCACAGAAGAGCACAGAGGCACGATGGCAAGCAGGGGAACCCAAATCGCCTGCTCAGAGGAAGGGAGAACCTGTTTGGCTCCTCCCAGGGCCGTCCCAGACAGCATTAGCCCCATGGTCCAGGTGCGAAACATCACAATGTGTCAATGGGAGCAGCTCTCTGGAGCACCTTTTAGACTAAGGTGTGTTACTGCCTAGGCATATGGGAAACATTGTGGGATGCAGGGGAACAGCATCTCAGGTTTACACAAGACTTATTATGGGATGTTTAGGGGAGAAACCAAAGGTGGATAAGGGCAGGGATCTAGGTGATTTAGGGAGCAACAGTCATGGGAAACTAAAGGGTTAAGAGGATAAAAATGACCAGTTGCATGCAAATAGGGCTGGGCACTACCCTTATTTGGCCATGCCCTGTGCCTGATCAGCGCAGTCTGTCCTATCTTTTTATTAAATTCCTTTCCAACTATTTTCCTGCATGAGGGATTCTAATCTATGTGCACGTGTGTGTGTGTGGAGGTAGAAGTGCTAGCAACTGGAGTGGAACAATGGCTCATGGGGGCCCATGTCTCTGCAGTGCCAGTAATCGGAGTAGGTGAGGGTTTGCAAGTGCGTGATTGATGGCTGGACTAGCCAGCGAGTAGGTGAAGTGACCTGGGAGCAACATGTGTGTTTGCATCTCCAAAGACAAAATGACAAGGAGCTGGCTACTGGAGGGACCAGAGGAGGCCCAGCCAGTTGCCAGAGGGACCGTATGATCAGGGGAGGTCATCTAGGAGACCCACTTGTATATGTGCGTGTGCGTGCTTCTGTATGTCTCTTAAGGGTGAGACCACAGGAGGATGTGTGTGTCTGTGTGTTCAAGGACAAGGTCACAGGGCAGCTGGCTACCAGAGGGACCAGGGGAGTCCTGGCTGACTGCCAGAGGGACCGTGGGGTGTTGGTGTCGACTGAGACCTCTTTGTGTGTGCCTTTGGTGTGTGCATGCGCCTGGCGTGTGTGTGTTTGTATGTGTCTGGCATGTGTGTGCATGTCTGGCGTGTATGTGCATCTGAGGGGTGTGTGTGCATGTCTCTCTCTCTCTCTAAGGGTCAGGCACCTGGAAAAGTGAGTATCCAGGAGCAGCTACTGGATGGACTGTGTATCCAAGGCCAGCTACTGGATGGATCCACAGTGTGTGTGCGTGTATGTGTGTGTGTATGTGTGTGAACGAAGGGTCTGTATCAGCAGCTGCAGAGGGGCTGCAGGCCTCGGGGGATCATCTGTCCAGCTGCCAGTGACCGCGGAAAGCAGGGATCCAGGGCCAGCTACTGTGTGGAGCGTCAAGCCCAGCCACTGGTGGGCTGCACATGGTACACAGGTGTACATATTTCCCACTAATAGTCCTTCCTCCTGACTGGCCAGAGAGGGGAGGAACAGGAGGAAGGCACTGGTGCTCTTTGTGCTGATACAAGTGCAGAGTGTGTCTGTCCATGTAGATCTGTGTGTCATGTATATATGCACACATACATTGCACATGTGTGTTTGTGCGGGTGCCTACTTGGAATTCTCAGCCTTGCTACTGGCTGGACCTGGGGACATGGAGCTACATCAGCCTCATCCCACTGGGCCACCAGGTTTGGCTTCCTTATCTAGCAACTTTAATCTGCTTTCCATATACTCAAAACTTTTCTCTGAAAGTTGACAAATATTATCTGTATTGAAAGTTGAGTGAATGGAAAGAAGAGGAGAATCAGTAGCTTCATAAGCGCCTGCTAAGTTTGCACGTCCAAGTTCAGACATAAAAGTAAAAAGAGCACTGGGTGATCAGCTCATCTGAAAAATCAAACAGTTGAGATGAGACACTGAATAACCTGAGCTTGGAGGTTACTTTGAGCATAAGAACAACATTTTGAGATGGTTTCCATATTATTTTTGAGGAGTTTAAACATAAGTCTAGCAGTAAGGATCTCCAGACTCTACCACTTGATTTATTGGTAGACTTGAGGAAATCACTTAAGTTCTTTAAATTTCAATTTCTTCATTGACCATTTAAACTGATTATCTATCATTGTCCCTCTTTCAAGGAGAATGTTTTTGGTATGGAAGGATAGGGTGGCTTGTTATGCTCACACTTGGCACCTCACTGCTACTGTTCTTCATCTCTCCCTGCTTATTGTGGAGCTTTCACTTACCCTTCCCTTTCCAGCTTCCCTCCACAGGCTGAAGGAAACAGTATACATTTCATGATAGGGGCCAGCATACAAATCACCACTTAAAGAGCATTATCTCATGATTGTTTCTAGTTCACTGCAGTTACATTCATCATTTCTGGGATACATTTATTTTTATGGTATTGTTTACTTCTTCTCCTTAATATCATTTTTTAACAATGAAGCTATGCCATATTTACCTATGCAAAATATTGTCTTGTTCCACATGAACAGATCTTTAATTTGTTGCCTTCATCCTAAAACATGAAGTAGGTCTATGAACACACTGCATATTCAGTCTTCATGCATCCTCTCCCAGGCGAACGTGTTTTTCATGATTTTTCATGGTTGGCTTAAGTCACATTATATCATGTTAAAAACTTTGGCAACATTTCATAACTTTGAAAGAGAAAGGCTCAGAGTTAATTGATTTATGACCTGTAAAAAGACCTTACAGAATGTATAAACCCTAGCCCTTGTGTGTGTGTGCATATATTTGAATAGATTCATGTATGCGCAGGTATGTGTACCAATAGTATGTGCATTTGTATGATGTTACCACAGTGTGGCAAACATCCAGAATCTGAAGGTTTCCATCTGTGATATTGTTTGCGTAATTAGCCAAAATAAATTGAAAGTATCTATATTGATAGCATAGTGATACACACTTTACAGCAACTGCCTCTTACCTCTGCTAATACAGGTATTTACTGGTAATGCTTCTATGCAGGACTATTTTTTGAGAGAGAGAGAGAAAGAGAGAGAGAAGAAAATAAAAGGAGCACTTCACAGTATTTCATCTAAGGCTAATTGCTGCAGATATCTCTACTGTTTCTAAATTACAGATTTCACTAATCTGTTGTAGAGGAGAAAACAGTTGGCACATTTTTGTCAGGGTGAAGTAAACAGTGCTTTTTTAAGTAAAGAGTATATACATACATTTAAAACTTCTTGGCATGTTGAAGAGTGGGACACCAGGGAAATAGAAGTGTCTGTTTTTTGTAAAATTCCTCTGGTTCCTGCACAGATCCTCCTCTGATCACAAAAGTTTACATGGGAAAAAGAAAGCATAAAGAATTCCCTCATAACTGCTCGTGTCTCACAGAGCTGATTCTTTTCCTAAATATTTCGTGATTCTTAGTGTAAGGTACATGTCTTTTCTTTGGCTAGCAGCGGAAGGATTTACTTTTTGAAAAGTGAAATACAAAGTTGGTTAAAAAAAAGACAGACCATTTAGACCTCAGGTACTCTAAAAAAACTTTTCCCAGCAGATGCAGTATCTGAGTTTATTCACACAGTATCTGAATAGTACCATGTTTATCTGCCCTTTATGCTGCTCTGTTTAAAAAATTATTGAAAAACTAAATGATGACTTTGCTTTATACATCTTTTGAATGGGGATTTCTTTATACCTTCTATCTAAGCACCTTCATCCTTTATCCTTCTCTTCCTATACTTTTCCTTCTTCAATACAATTTTACCACTCTCCAGCTTGAAATATTGCTGTATTTAAAATAATGTGTTTTTTTTCCCAATATTCTGGCTCTTCACACCTCGTACATAATGAGAGAGATTTTTCCAACAAATTTGTGTATGTGTGTCTCAATGAACTATGACCAGGCCTCATGATGAGCAGAGCTGAACAAACCAACCTAAAACACTAGTAAAATTGGGTATGCCAGAGATAGGTCTGCTGGGTATTAAATTTGAGCAAACTGTATTCTGGCAACACGTTTTTGCAAATGTTCTAATAACAGCTTTGGCAAAACCCCATGTTTCAGTCTTAATTTAAGTTGTCAGATTCATCACAAAGTGAACTGCGTGCACTTTATTTTAATTTAGTGTATATCACACAGAAAATACGACCAAGTCCATATGAAAATCTAACAAACAAGTGAGATAAAGCAACAGACCAGTCACATCACCACTCAGATTAACACTGCAGCGAGCACAACACGTCCCCACCCATTGCTTGCAAGAACAGAAAATCAGAAAGATCCCACTTCAGGTGGCAGAAAAAGTCAGACTGTATTCAGCTCAAAAGAATTGCATTTGCTCAGGGCTAATGCTCAAGTATCAAAGAGGGAGATGAAATCCTACTAAAATATGGACATCTTATGTGCTTCGGTGTTATTTGTGCAAGTTATTTGCAGAGACTCTACAGAGATCATTTCAATAGACATATATACCGCTAGGTTTTATTTCCTAACTCATTCTCTGACAACAGAATTACAAAGACTTCATACTAACCTCTAGGAATGATTTAACTACATAAAACAGGATTTATTTGCCCTAAGGTGGACATGTGTAATTTAGACATTGGAATGTGACATCCACAGTCCCTCATTATAGTCCATGCAGAAAAATAAGCACCTCTAGGAAGTTCATTTCACCTTGAGGCAGGTGTGCCCAAAACATCTGTTGTCCCATCAGCCTACAGTTTAAGCTCTTTACAGTCTTTATTCCTACAATACCCCTGAGAGGTATAGAAGTGCATTTAGATGCAGGGCACAGAGATACTGAAGATAATAGTCACAAAAGTATTTAAATGTCTGCTCCTAATTAGGTGCCTCATTTCTTCTGAGTTTCACAGACAGATTGTTCACCTAAGGCTGAGTTGCAAACCACAATCCCCTTGCAGTATCTGGCTTAGGCAGTTTGCCTGTGGTCACGCAGGACATTTTTAGCAAAGCAGGGAAGTAAACCTGAGTTTTACAAGTTTACACTAACACTAAAGCTACCAGGCCATCCATCCTCCGTATTATCTCTTATCGTTGCCCAGACAGTGTTTCCTCCTCAATGTTTATTTGGCTAGTTCCTATGTCTTTATGTTTCCTTAGACTTACTGCTTATGAGAAATTGCCTTAAACATCATCCTTAATAAAATCACTCCTACTGCCAGCAAGTTATTTAAAAAACAGTATAGATATCCCTGAAGATTAGTACAACCTCCTTCCTATGGGCTGACTCCTTTATTTCCTAGTGTTTTCTTCTCTAGCACCATAATCCTCCTTACTAAATTCAGATACTCTAGAAGTACCAACAGTCATCGTCGTGATGGGATGTTAGCTCCCTGGATGAAAACTCTGGAGATAGGAGGCAGTCAGATATATTTCTAAAGGGGTAAAACTCACAAAGTTAAGAAAATAAATAGCTGGTTCAGCTTTACAAGAGGTGCTATTGATAAATGAATTGATCGCTCCTAAACCTTGCACTCATAGTCTGCTCATGACCCTGCTACCTGTGCTGAGGAAAGAACAGAAGTGACGACCAACTCGCAATGTGGTCCCTCGTTCTCTACTTGCTCCAGGATTGAAATAAATGACCTCTCAGATGCAAACCAGATCTAGTTCAGAAGCTGAATAACTGTAGCAATGCAACAAAGATATATGTCCATCTTCTGATCACAGCTTATTAGCTCAAAAATGCAGTGCCGTGCTAACACAGGCTACATGCCTCCTGGAGTGGCTGGCTAGCGTCTAACTCAAGGGTGGACAAAACCTGTCTGCATTTGCCAGCACCCACCCACACACACTTCTCAATACTTTAATTGCACCCTTTGTGGCAGTTCAACTGTCCAGTACCCTGCAGAACTGCAACAATATGAGAGTTCAGATCCAATACACTCGTTGCCCTTACCAAAAACTGAGGGGAAGAGAAGGCCCAACCACTCTCCTTGCTGCTTGCACTGTGATTTATGAAAGCAGTAGCCCATGCAGGAAATAAAGGAGGTGTCATACTGCCCTTCACTCCTCTATGGGGACAAGTGAAAATTTCATCCCTCATTAAAAAAAAAAAAAAAAAAAAAACATGTAAGGATCTGTATCAACAACGATGTACAAAGAGACTTCAGGCATGTCCGTGCTGCAATGGCAAGCAACATAATGTTTCCTCATCCTGTTGTACTATGAGCCCACATAGCTCAGATTTTTCTGGTTCTTACCTTTTAGGTTGAAACCACATTAGACCTGGAGGCTCCACAAGATCAGCTGAAGGATTTTAATGACTGATTGACTTGTGAAGCATTTACACTGTTGGACTTAAATGATTTCCAAGCTTAGGGAGACTGAGAATCCAGTGTTGGTTCAGTGACTATTTTGTGATACTATTCCTGATCCTAGATATTCAGAGAAAGACACTTCCTATTTTTCTAAAAGGATTATCCACTCCGTAACTAAACTTGCCAAACAGTAGATTACCCTTTAAAACTGGAGAGATGCTTTCCCTGTTTTACAAGAATAACTCTCTGACTGTATCTGTAATGACACTATAAAGGTATACAGTGTTACAGTTAACTCCTAATAGGTGGCTACACAATTTGAAGAGGTTTAATACATTTATTTAATTAAACAAATAAACGTACATTGTTCTAATCAAGTATTAAAAATGAGAATGATGCCTAGTAGACATGATTAATTTAAAGAATCCTATGAAATAAAACAGACTTTTGGTTCAAACCTTTGTATTCATTAGTAAGTGTAAAAGGTGAATGATTACATGTCTTATTCCTAAGGAAATGAATGCGTTTTCCTCAGCAGATTTTTTCAATAAATGGAAGAGTTCCTACCTGGTAAGAGTTTTACCGGAACTGTTACTAACATAGCTAATATCTCAGATTTCTATCTTCCTCTAAGCTGATGCTTGTATGTTCAAGATGAAAGAATGAGTCGCCAGTTTTTATTTTCCTCCTTTCTGACAGGTCACTACTTTAGTACAAGCAAGCAAGGAATTTGCTAACTACTGCAAGTGGCATATAGGCTGTTCACACTACTACATGTTTGGGCTAATATTCAGTGCACCCCATCAATAAAATAGCTGCTTTTCATTTGCATTTCATGTGTCCGTGGAAGAAGCATCTGTGGTGCCACATGGAACACAGCGGATGAATCTATTGTTTAATAGATTACCCCGCTACCTCCCTGCCTAAAAGAAAAGCTCAACTCATGGCCCAAAACACAAGTACTGTTAAGGATTGTTGAGTTCGGAAGTATTATTGGATATTCCTTTGTGAAGATTTTACATGTCTACAACAGTAAGGCAGAAAGTCTCCACTGAGGGTGTGAGAAAAAAGTATCAGACACAGAGGTACCCGTACTATGGTCCTGAGAAAAAGCTAGCTGGGAGCGCTTTGGGGTCTTCTTCCTGACTGTGTGAGGTTAGCAGAAATACTACTCCCTGTTGTCTGATTTCTGCTGTGTTCACACAGGAAACGATTTAATCAAAGTCCCAATTCACCAGAATCCCTCAGCATTTTCTGCTTGAAAGTAGCTCAGTTCCTTGAAAATCCCCCAATTCTATCTAGTTATTCACTTTAAATAAAAAAATGAACTACATTACAAGAACATCTGTGCAATACACTGCAAGAAGGACAGCTTGCAGGGGAGAGCAAGGCTTAATGCCTTAATTTTATATCATATGGTGAAATTCTCTACATTTTTAAATCACAGAAATAATTACAATACTGAGATGCAGTATTGTAATTAGATGCAGACTTTTATGAGAGGCAAGTCTTACAGATCAAACCACAATTTGGCATCAAGATCAGTTTTGGCCTTTGAAGCATAAATGAAGGGACACAGGTCCTTCGTTACTGCTTTTTTCCTTTCATTTTGCTAAACTTTGAATTGCAGAAAACATCAAAATGAACTGTGAAATATGGACACATAAAAATCCTGTTTTTAAGTTCCTATATTGCAGAGAGTTAACTCCACAAAGAGGTTAAAAATGTCTCTATTTTTTTGCAGTTATATATCTCACTTGCTAATATTTTTACTATATTATGTATTGCAATAGCAGCTAACGAGTTAAGTTGTAACACATTCTGTTGTACAGAAGCACAATAAAACAACAGTCTCTGCTCCTAAATCTAGGAAGCTGAAGCTCCAAACGCAAATACATTTAGTCACGTCCCACATCTTCAGTGACCAACACAATAATTGGTTTCAGAAGCTGGGCTATGACAGAGCAGGACTTGTGAAGAATTCAGTGAAAAAAGAGGTAAGTGCAAAGCTACAAAAAGACTGAACATTCAGAAGACAGCTCAGAATCAATCATGATTCACTACGTTCACCTTTAGGTAGAAATATACCATGTGTACATACTATGAAGAGATTTTAAGTGTACATTTACAAAACTGTTTGTCAAGTGCAGAAAAAAAGTCATTTAAATTATATAATATAGTAAAATATTCTGTATGGATGAACCAAAAAAAGTCTGTTTGTCAGCCACTGTGGAACTATACATTTTATATTTATAATGTGAGTATATTTTGCACAGTAACATGAAATATAAAGCAGGCATTATGAAAGCTTTCTTGCTAGCATCCCCCTATAGCTTTGCCAACAAATGTCAGCACTGACCCCACAACAGCCCGTGCCTAGGGCCTCCCTTGCAGAGAGAATGCCAATTGTACTGAACTGTGGGAGCACATGTACTGTGCAGAACAGAGGCTAAAACAAGACCCACTGAACTCATTTTCACTTGAGATCAAAGCCAGAATGCGAGTTCAACTCTCCAGACATGAAAGACCAGCACAGAAGCCCACTGTGCCACTTCAACCTGAAATTACATCCTCATTATGTACAGTGGAAAGTTTACAGCTGTTATCTCAAAATACAATGTGAGAAATTTCATTAGCTACAAATATCAAATTAAAGTAATAATCATAATAATCTGGACTTGATCAATAAGAATAAAGTATTGTTTCAATTCTGCCAAGATTTCACATTAAATAGACTATGCAAATATTTGAGTATAAAGACTTTATACACAGACAATGAAGTTAGCTTAATCTTTTTAATAGAAGTAGGTGACACTAACTGGCTTAAAATTTCTCATGGCTTTACTATGTTTTATACAGAAACCTCACGGCTGGCTTCTAGTTAAACCTATCCTACTTGTTTTTTTTACAAAAATGCCAAAGATTATAATACATTGCAGTTGTGACTCACACTCGTTGAAATCATGAGAAAGGCCACACACTCATTCCCAAAGGCACGGAAGTAGAAGATGGTTCCACAGATATGGCTGATGTTTGTTCTTGTTCAACATTCACATTTTCTTGCAAGTATGTACCCTGATACAAATCCGTGTAAGGACCTCACTTCTGCCACCAAAGCAGGCGAGTGTTAGACCTGCAATGTGTTGTTTCCTAGTAATGAAATGGAGAAGAGATGATTCAGAGAGCTGACCTCCTAAGCTGGGAGAATGCCTATAATGTACATGGAAGCAGATGATGCATGCATACAAATCAAGTGCCTGCCTTACTTTGTATGCGTTTCAGACAACAGACAGCAAAGTGTTCATGCCACCTTGCTATGTGGCAGTAAAAGGAAAGAGGGCAGAGCATATACTACTAGCTATTCTTCTGGTATTTAAACTTTTTTTTTCTTTTTTGGATGCCCCATGTTAAATTCTCAGTAGAGGTGTGCACACTAAACAGGTGTTGACCCTACCGACAACGAATTAGTTCTTCCTAGTCATGCATAGCAGGCCCCACAGATGTAGTGTATCCTTCAGGTACCCAAGGACCTGAAAAAGAAGGGTTAAATAATTCACTGATCGAATCAGTTTTTCAGTTGCCAATACATACGATCAAATACAGCCAAAGCAGCCAAAGCCACCGGAGTGGATATCACAGCTATTCATGCATTCAGATTAGGTATGCCACACTGGACTCCTTTTTGTTGAAGTACTGCCATATCATCACTAAAAGCTTGGAGAAGCGAAGACTGAGAGGTGATCTCATCAACGTCTACAAGCATCTGAAGGGGGGGGTGTCAAGAGGATGGGGCCAGACTCTTCTCTGTGGTGCCCAGTGACAGGACAAGAGGCAACGGGCAGAAACCACAGGCTGTTCCATCTGAACATGAGGAAAAACTTCTTTCCTGTGAGGGTGACAGAGCACTGGCACAGGCTGCCCAGAGAGGTTGTGGAGTCTCCTTCGCTGGAGATATTCAAAACCCGTCTGGATGCGATCCTGGGCAATGTGCTCTAGAGGACCCTGCTTGAGCAGGGAGGTTGGACTAGATGATCTCCAGCCGTCCCTTCCAACCTAAACCATTCTGTGATTCTGAGAGGCTATTCTCCTGTGGATTCAAAGGGCAATTCAGTTTTTATGCTTATTTAGGCCTGTATCTTTTATTAGCTACTACTGTTTATCAGAGTATATTGTGCATCCACTTGTTCAATAGTAGCTGAGCTAACAGTTTTGAACTTACAGCCTGGCTTTAGAGGAGTGAAGGGACAGTGTAGAAGAATCAGTACCGCTCAGCCAGTTGAACACAAGGCAGCAAGAATAGACCTGAACCATGAAGTAACCCCTTGTACCGTCAGCTTACAACGTCAGCAGTGATCATAAGAAAGAGGATAAACATACTTCTTTGTTTATGCTCGCTATAGTCTTCTGTTTTGTTGATTTTCCAGAATCAAACATTTTAGTTCATGTATGGGTCAGTTTTAGGTCTCTAGAGTGCTGCAGGTAGACTAGGTTTACTTTTGCCTCGTGTTACACAAAACTGTCTTGTATAGCTAACAAGTGAAAAGCCCTTGTAGATGGGATACACAACTGTGTATTACTATACAGTTGTGTATCTAAGCCTCAGGTCCTGGGAGCACTTCCACACTTCATACTGGGTCCACTGTTGTTGGACCCAGGTGTGTGTAATTTACCTTGTCTTCCCCATACACCTTTGTATGCACAAGAGAAAGCTAGACTGTTTATAGGGAAGAAGCTGCAGTTTCCTCTGACCAGGTCCTTGGTATGGATGTTTAAGAGTCCGCAACCCTTGTATACCTACCACGTAATCTAGTCATAACTTTCATAACCTATACTAGTCACAGTACCATTTCTTGCAGTTCTCCTATAGATGACTGTCTAGTTTTGCTATCTACTGGAAGGATCAAAGGTGAGGTGGACTGTGGTATTCACAAATGATACGAGACAGTCCTTGACCAAGATCTTTTAGTGATGGTACGGCAGTACTTCAACAAAAAGGAGTCCAGTGTGGCATACCTAATCTGAATGCTTTCCAGCAGGTCAACCCCCAGCCTGTGCTGGTGCCTGGGGTTATTTCTCCCTAGGCGCGGGACCCTGCACCTGCCTTTGTTGAACTTCAGGAGGTTCCTCTCCGCCCAGCTCTCCAGCCTGTCCAGGTCCCTCTGAAGGGCAGCACAGTCTTCTGGTGTGTCAGCCACTCCTCCCCGTTCTGGATCATCAGCAAACTTGCTGAGGGTGCACTCTGTCCCTTCCTCCAGGTCATCATTCATCATGATGAATATATTGAACAAGACTGGACCCAGGACTGACCCCTGGGGGACACTGCTAGTCCAACTAGACTCTGCACTGCTGATCACAAAGCTCTGAGCTCTGCCGTTCAGCCAGTTCTCAATCCACCTCACCGTCCACTCATCCAGCCCACTCTTTCTGACCTTGCCTGTGAGGATGTGATGGGAGACAGTGTCAAAAGCCTTGCTGAAGTCCAGGTAGACAGCATCCACTGCTCTCCCCTCATCTACCCAGCCAGTCATGCCATCATAGGCATCAGATTGTTTAAACATAATTTCCCCTTTGTGAATCCAACCTCCCAAGCTGCGGGTGAGGCATATTTGCACAGCCATAAGCGACCACATTATGCCCACCCACATTTTATCTGGGCCCCGAGGATAAACAGATTTAGGTATTAAAAACAATGCGCTGAGAATTTTACTATATAAATGTATAAATATGGGAGGAAATAGTATCGTTGAACACATTCTAAACTGCTAGAATTTCAGAAAGAAATTCTTCAATCTCGTTTTTGGCAGTAGTCTGTTTCTAGTATTGTATTTTATTAAATTTTTATATTGTAATATTCTTATAAAACTAAATATTTACAAGAAGGTACCAGTGATTTAATATTCCACACAGTATTTCATTAAAAGTCTTTGTATTTGTCAAGTCCAATACAAATAAATAACCTTTTCTATAACTGGCTTAAACATAGTTATTCTGAATAAGAGTACAATTCATCATCCATCCAAGCTGCTCTTTAACAATATCCTTTGTCTTTCTGACATAAAGCTACTACTCATTACTTTTTGAAAATTTCCACTGTTGCTTTCCTGTGAAACTGAAAAAAGCATACTGAAAAAAATTTCAAAAGTTTCTTCCAAAGCACGTGTAAATAGCAAGACTTAATTTAAAAATAGCTATCTAATAACCACAGGGTTAAAAATATTAAGCCTAAAGACATGAGTTTTAGAAGATAAGAACACACTTTTAAGTGAAAAAAGAGTCGTGCACTTTGAACTAAGTCATCCTACAAGTCAGATCACAGGCCAGCCGTACTGCCACCTGTGACTGTGTTTGTCAGGGCTACAGCTGGTGTAACCCACCTAGATAATCACAGCTAGCCACACAGACCACACTTGCTAGGGAAAGGGGCAGCCCTGTCCGATTCCAGTTGACTTTGTCACTTGGGTTTTCGGAGTTAAGAAAATGAAAGTGAACTTGCAGAAAGTTATTATATTGCACAGTGCTTCTTACCACTACAGTGGGAGGCACTTCAGGGCAGCCACCACATAGACATATGACTCAGAAATAGAGCACAACAAAGTTTACGTGTGCAAAACAAAGACTTTGTTTCTGCAGGTGACAGCATGTAAGACAAACTGTATTTAGGCTAACTCTATTACTGCCAGCTGAGCATACCAGGTAGTAAGGTAGTAAGTAGAAAATTGTTTGGCGATGACAAGGATTATGCGATCTAGACAACAGTGCCAGAACTTCAGCTAGAGTAAACATACTGGCACAACAACAAGTGAGCTGTGGTCAAACTAGCTTTGCTGGTTCACAGCAACTGAAAATCCATGCTGCTTTGTAGCTTTATACCAAAAAGCTCTGACATAGCATTTTAATACTATTTTGAAAGGGGTGGAAAAATCTTGGTGATCATAACCACAGTACTTTCAACAAATGAAAGTAAAACATTATATTAATCTCTTATGTTAATTCCTCACTCAGTCTTGCTTTCTGTCTAAGTAATATTGTTTTAACACTTGTGCCAGTGGTTACCTCGCCAATATTTTCACAGAATGTTGATAGGCTTTGCCAATATTATATTAAGAAGGACATCTAAGAAATGTAAACATTTAGTGGACTTTTATGAAAAGTGATGTCTGTCCAGTATCTCATACCACTGGATAAAAAAGAAAACAAACTAAGAACTAAACCTTTGGAATACATTCATATTTCATACGACAAAGATATTCACTCTTTGTCCTGTGAAATAGTGGATATATATTATCATTATTTGCTTTCAGGTGCCCAGACATGCTGATATGATCTCACACTGTCTCTGTCATGAAGAAATAACAGTCTAGACCCTACAGGACAACAACAAAAGTTCAGAAACTTACAGAAAAGGAGATAAAAAGAAGGAAAAACACAGCTGATGATAATGAGGTTATGAGTCTAGCCAGGTCAGTAAATATACCTGGTGAGTTTGTTGCTTTTTTTCCCCTCCCTTTCCTGTCTTGCGGGCTACATAGCGCTATACTAATTTAGAACCGATTAAAAGTTAGTATATTCTTAACTGCTTTTCCGGATAAGGAGAGGTAGCTACACTTACACAGGTTCTTATTTGAGCTTGCCAGTCCACATCTCATTTTTAAGAATCAATAAACAGTTTTAATGTTTTCAGACACAGAAAAAGGCAATGCAAGTCAGGAAGGAAACAGAACGTAGCTAAATTCTGATGCAGAGCAAATCCCAGACTTTCAAATTCTCTGTGAAAGGGAACTGAGCTCTGACTGTAAGGAAGGCTGAATGGCAGTACTTAGGAGATATAGATCCCTTGAAATCCTAAAGGTTCAGCCTCTGAAGTAGCCTATAAAAGCAAGGCTGGGGACTTGTAGGGCTTCATCCCTCTGCCCATGTACCAGCATCTCACTGAGAATTACTGCCTCCATATTTTGATTTTTTATGAAGAAGCCAGTTCTGATCAAAACTTATTTTATTGTATTGTTCTTGTTTTGAAAAAAAAAAAGCTGAAAAAAGACTGGCTTAAACTGTAAAGTATAAGGTTTAATAACTCCTCCTAAATTTTCATTAGCATTAACTACAAGAAACGTTTCTAAATGAGCAGGTTACTTCTGATATTTATAGCAAATGACACAAATACTTTACTGAAAAATGTAACAGTGACATGATAAGGACAGTCACTAGTAGGAAAGAAATGAGGTTTAACAGCTTGAGATCACAGGAAAGATAGTAAGGCTTGCAAGAAAGGGTCTTACAACAGAAGAGAAACAGCTGTAATTTTGTTACAAAGAGAAGGGCAATGCGATACGAGGTATAAAATGAATTAGCAAACTAATTCTGTGCAATAGTAGCATCTTAAATAGATGTAAATTGAATGTTTCAAAGTTGTGATAGTTAAGATTTATTTCTATATGGATCAAAAGGAAAGATTCTTCCCAGATATGAATAAAGGTCAAAGCTGCAGCTTGGACTTTGGACCTGAAATTCTGAAAAGGAGGTTTAGTTTAACATAATCCCCAGGTTACAGGCATAAGGCCTAGGAAGGATAGTGGTGGTCTCTTACAAATAAAACAAAGGAAACATAGAAGGAATGATTAGGAACTGTGTTTCAGGCAGGCTGAGCTTACACTGATATTGAGCAGCTCTGAGGAGACTGGAAAAGAACTTGAATTCAACTTGGACTGGAGGACTAGATCTGTGAGTCATTGGCATAAGAATGATAGTTGTCTGTAAAGAAGATTTACAGGAGGAGAAAATGAAAGGAGGATTAAGGGATGAGTCCTGTGAAACCTCAGAGAAGCTTGGGAGGAAGGCATACAGGCTCCCTGGAGAAATAGTAGCAGTAAATGTTCTTTGCATGTATTGTTGTAGCCTGTATTTGAAAATTTAAATTTTTGTTTAAAGAAAGATAATGAAAAATATCTAAATATAAATAAGCTGTATTCTGCA
This sequence comes from Struthio camelus, assembly GCF_040807025.1. NCBI lineage: Eukaryota > Metazoa > Chordata > Aves > Struthioniformes > Struthionidae > Struthio > Struthio camelus. The sequence continues at coordinate 143,007,438 of NC_090943.1, read as the reverse complement.
GTAACAGGAAGACTATTTCTGAGATTTGAAGGCTGATTCTTAATAAGTATATTTGCTGCAGTATTTGGGTCAGGCTATGAGGAAGAAGGCAATCGCTGCTGACAAGCAGTCATGATATTTAGTATTATACAACTTGTCTTCTCTCCAGCTCTCATTCCATGCCTTTTGGTGTCCCATTTTCTCTCAAGTAGACTCTTACTTCTGCCACTAAATTTAACATAGCATAACAACACTTTCAGCTATGTTTAGACAAAAACTGTACAACTCCTTTAAATTCTGTACATTGATTTTAAAATTCCACAGTAAAAGTTAATGCAGAATTTTTACTCAAACCCATAGAGGTAAACAGAACTATTTATCACAATGAAGAAATGTCTATAATAAAAATGTATTACAGTCCTTTAAATTATATTAGTTTAACATTGTTAAATTCTAGGATATTTCTAAAGAGTTTATTCTCTCCCTGCTGCCCCATTCACACTTAAGGATTTCTTCCACTACTTGCAGAATTTACTTTGCAAATGACAGAAACACTGTGGATGGTGTGACTCTTTTATTGAGGTCTCATGTCAATTTACCTAGAATGAAAAGTTTAGCTTGCACACACAAATACAGTAAATATAACACATTCACTTTCGATATTGAATACTGAAATTATACAGCATGGACTGAACAGAAAATCCTATGTGTGATCTCTCTGCAATAACTGGTAATAACTTTTAAATCACCAAATTTACAGCCACAGCAACTTGTCCTGTACAAAAAGTGAGGAGCCTCTTAGCCATTCTCAGGCTGCCCTCTTCTGTTAAAGTTTAGAAAGACGAGATATTTTTACAGTGCTGTAGGAAGCAACGTTCGGCAGGGGCAATTAGATCTAGGACTAGAATACAGAAATAAAGGCTCAGGCAGACAATTCATATTTTTATACAAATCCCTTCATTTCAAAAGAAAATATTAGAGAATTAGAAACTTACTGCAGAGGAGTTTATGATGAGATACTGTCAAAGTTCAGAAATATAACTTTATTTCTAAGAAAATGCAAACGTCTCCCTTGTCCTAGAGAGCCACTACCTACGACTACCACTGCAAATCCTGCAATTGTGATACACTTCTCACTCTAGCAAATGCTTATAAATAAAGGCCCAAAATCTAATTCTTAGATGTCTGAACACTCAACTGAAATTCTTGGCTTGCACAATTTGACCTAGGAATATGGCAAGAAACAGTGGCTTCTCTTCTTTTACTTGTACATTTGAGATGTAGCATTTTCATTTGGTACCATACATACCAATTTCGAAAATCCAGGGGCTATGCTACCCAAATAATTGAACTAAACTCAATTCAGGTTCTTCTTAAGCCTCAACAGTGGTCAGTCCGAAGACTCTGGTAGGGTGGCCCTGGAATGACAAGCATTTCCAGAAGTCGAGGGAAAGAACCACTGCTCTAGGAAAAGGATACCCATCCTCAACAAATAAAATCATCTCTTTCTTATAGAAATTACATTTGTCCTTTGTATAGGGGGTTTATTAGCCTGTGTCAAAACAGTCATACAAAAGCCAGATGTAGCATTATAGTAAATAAGCAGAAATCACTATGAAAAAGCAGAAGGGTTGTGGTCAGTGGCAAAGAGTCTAGCTGGAGGCCTGTAGCTAGCAACATCCCCCAGGGGTCAATACTGGGTCCAGTCTCATTCAATTGATTCATCAGTGACCTGGAGGAAGGGACAGAGTGCACTCTAAGCAAGTTTGCTGGTGATCCAGAACGGGGAGGAGTGGCTGACACACCAGAAGGCTGTGTTGCCCTTCAGAGGGACCTGGACAGGCTGGAGAGCTGGGCAGAGAGGAACCTCCTGAAGTTCAACAAAGGCAGGTGCAGGGTCCCGCGCCTAGGGAGAAATAACCCCAGGCACCAGCACAGGCTGGGGGTTGACCTGCTGGAAAGCAGCTCTGCCGAGAAGGCCCTGGCAATAGTGGCGGACAACAGGTTGACCGTGAGCCAGCAGTGTGCCCTTGTGGCAGAGAAGGCCAAGGGTATCCTGGGCTGCATGAGGAAGAGCGTTGCCAGCAGGTGGAGGGAGGTGATCCTGCCCCTCTACTCAGCCCTGGGGAGGCCTCACCTGGAGTACTGTGTCCAGTGCTGGGCTCCCCAGTACAAAAGAGACATGGCACTCCTGGAGAGAGTCCAGCGGAGGGCTACAAAGATGATGAGGGGACTGGAGCATGTCTCCTATGAAGAAAGACTGCAAGAGCTGGGCCTGTTCAGCCTGGAGAAGAGAAGATTGAGAGGCGATCTCATCAATGTGTACAAGTATCTGAAGTGGGGGGGTGTCAAGAGGATGGGGCCAGACTCTTCTCTGTGGTGCCCAGTGACAGGACAAGAGGCAACGGGCAGAAACTGAACCACAGGCTGTTCCATCTGAACATGAGGAAAAACTTCTTTCCTGTGAGGGTGACAGAGCACTGGCACAGGCTGCCCGGAGAGGTTGTGGAGTCTCCTTTGCTGGAGATATTCAAAAGTCGTCTGGATGCGATCCTGGGCAACGTGCTCTAGGTGACCCTGCTTGAGCAGGGAGGTTGGACTAGATGATCTCCAGAGGTCCCTTCCAACCTCAACCGTTCTGTGATTCTGTAATGACACCCCAGAAGAGCTTCACAGAGATTTTCTGCTTGCCAGACCAGTCAGCTGATCCTCAGCTCTGCAGACAGGGGAAATTTAATTAAATTGGGCCAGGATGAAGGAGAAAGGTTGGATGTGCTTGACTTAACCTGAGCAGAAGGGTAGGTGGTTTGATTTACTGGCAGCGGCTGCCAGATATGAAGCAGGCCCAGTGGTTGGCCCAGTATAGTGACTGTGGACCTTCAGAACATGCTACAGTGTCTTCTTTCTGGCCAGGTGAAGAAGATCCCAGCTAAAGGAGGTTTATTTAATCAGTAGAGCTTACAGAAAAATGCAGCAATGTTTGCTAGATTGCTTTACATGGAACATGCTGATCTGCCAAATAATTGTTTCTTTCTTTCATGAAAATATAAAACTGACAATGGCATTTTTGAAAGAGAGAGATGAAAACACTGCACTGAGGTGGGGTGCAAGATAGCAACAGAGAATCTAACGGTCATTGGTAATGGAGGACTAACGGGAAAAAGCTTACCTTTTGGATGTTCTTAGGGGCAGGGATCTTCTAGATGGCACCGTTCAGGGAAACACATTTCTTTAAGAGAGTTTAATCATATCTGGGCTGTTATAAAAATAATAAAATCAATTTATTGCCATGTGGCATCACTATGCAGTATGGGGCAGGGGGGCAGAGGGGAGCATTGGAGAGCTCATCCTGTGCATTTCCTTACTCAGACGCATTTAGTTTGCTTTTATAGCTCTGTATTTTTTGGATTTCTCTTGCACACCCTTTGGATATCTTTATCACTCCAAATTACAGCTATATCTCATGACCTGAACTTGATCTTAGCATAGTTTTTGTCTAGGATTATATATATTTAGGGTCACTATCAATTAACTTCAATATAACATTGAATTTTGCATAATAAATTCAAGAGAATGTAGTATGTGGAAAGCTTTCACTGCCTATAGGGAGAAGAATTTCTGCCTCTTAACAAAACACTCTGAACTGACCCAGATGTACAAGAACAATACTAAGGGACTATGCAGAACAGGTTCTGGGGGCCTTTGATGTTAGCCTCCCCATTTCTTTTCTAAACATCTTCAAAGGGACTGCCTGTGTGAAAAGAGAAGTTCACCCACCCTTATTTGCTGACAGACTGAACAGGAAGGGCATGTGGAAGCTCTTTTTATTTTATTGTTTGATTTATTTGAAAGACAAATGTGAAAGGTCTGACATCTGTGACACTGGGATGCAGGACTCCTTAAATGGCTCAGTTCTGTCTGATTAAGAACTCAGAAAAGTAAATAGCTATGTTCTGCAGCTGTACAAAATGATTGTTTTAATGAGTTACAATGCAAAAGTAAGTGTCTTTTGTATTTAAACATTAATTCAACATAATAAAATTCCAACATTATTAATTACTGCTTTAAGTGTCTCTGTGACTTACAGGAGGATGAAATACTTGATCCTGGAACATAGAGAAGTTCTTGACTGTTTGAAAAGGCAGTATCTCTGATTATTATTCAATTTTTTTTTTAATCTGAAGGAAGGTGTACAAATAAGTGACTTTTTTAGTATTATTTATGCTTTGACTGACTCAGAGCTCTCCAGCCACATGTAAATGTTAATTAATTATTTATTTCAGATAAAGAAAGAAAACAAATGAATTCAGGCAATTTCCCCAAAATTAATAGAGTAGAAATCAGTAGCAAGACAAAAGTATGATACAGAGTCTGACCTTTCACAAGCACTCTTTGTAGTACTTTCCCTTCTCTATCTTCTTCCAAATCAGGTAAGTCATGTTAGGTGTCATGGCAGCACAGGCAGGTTTATCTCAAAGTAGACTATTCTTCTATGTTACTAATCTTATTCCTATAAAGGTTGATTCTACTGCATTTGTTTTTTTCTTGGTTTTACTCCTCACTGCAATTTTACCACCACAGTTTCAGGATGAATACTCTTACCGCAGGAATATGCATCTTTGGCTTGGACCTTTCCTGTAGACTTAATTCCAAAAATATGTCAAAGGATGCCCAGTAAGGATGCTTTTTATAGCATATATATAGTGACCATCTGTTGTTAAACTCTGTGGCATTGTTTGTTTCTTCATCTATCACAATTCAGTCTGAGAAGAAGCAGAAAACGTGATATTAAAAAAAAATTACAGCTATCTAACTTACATTTCAAAGCTGTCACCAATGCAAAAGCCAAAAGCAGTAACACAAGCAGCAAGAGCTAAAGCTCTCCCACCAACAAAGAATGCTCAGTGCTGATAAGTACCAAATTTAGCCCCTGCAACACAGAGATCTGGTTGGAATAACAGCAAGCCCTGCTCTAGTTTGTCTCACTTACCAGACTACTGAGTTCATCAGAGACCTGTAAGGGCAAGACAGAGGGTGGTCGTGCACTGGTCCTCCCGTCAAATATCACATCTGAGATAGAGTTCAACTAAGACAACTTCTTTGGAATTCAATCTTCTGACAACAGATGCTAGAGTGAAAACTGAATAACTTTTACAGCTGGAGTCTATTGACACCTTGCTTGTAATAGCAGTGAAACACCTCAGACTTACCATGCCAGGAGAGTTCAGTACATATATTGGCAAAAGCATGGATAAAACACTTCTCAGGCTAACCTTTAATCAGTCATCTCTGATCTAACCTTAATAACCCCTCTTACTTCTGATTTAATCATCATCATAAGCATTATATTATAACCCCGTCACTACCTTTGACAGACCATCATCCCATTCAGGCACTGGTCAGAGAATTCTGATTCTCAGGAAATAAAACAAACACTATGGCAATGGCAGCTCTCAGAAATAATTTAAATTTGTGGAAGCTCAAGCCCCATAGGGGAGCAAATCACACTGACTTTCAAAGTTCCTGTATATTGCAACTTCTGAAATGGGACTTATGTATGCAAATAAAGACTGAAGTGTAAGTCCTTTCCCTCTATTCAAAATCTGTGAGATCACACCTGGAATACTGTGTCCAGTTTGGAGCTTCCCAGTACAAGAAGAATATTGACATACTAGAGAAAGTCCAGTGGAGACCACCAAGATTGTCAAGGCACTGGGAAACATGATGTATGAGGAGAGGCTGAGACAACTAGGCCTTAAGAATAAAAGCTTAAGGGAAGACCTTATTGCTGTCTACAACTACCTGACCAACATATGCAATGAAAACAGAGCCAGACTCTTCTTGGAGGTACACAGTGATAGGATGATAGGCAACAGACACAAGCTGGAAGACAGGAAATTCTGATTATGTATTAGAAAATTTTCTTTTCTATGAGAGTGGTTAAATTCTGGAACAGATTGCCCAGAGAAGTTGTGGAGTCTTCATCCTTGGAGGTGTTCAACTCTCAATTGGACAGAGCCCAGAGCCACCTGATCTAATTAGACCTCCCTTGAGCTAAGGGTCAAATCAGATGACATCTGGAAGTGCCTTCCAACCTAAATGGTGGTATGATTCTATGATTCTGTTATTCACCTGCGTAGGCTAATTTACTGTCTTAGAACCTGGGCATATTTCTGTGGATTTGAATCCTATCAGGCTGAAAAGTGTATTGTTTCTAAGCCTCCCACTTTCAGACAAGATCTCTAACTACTACTCTATTACCTAGAAGTCAGGAAACATCCTATACTGTCTGTTCTACAACAAAATAAGCACTACTCTATTCTTTCAAAGAAGAGACATATACTCTCAAGGGAGTCTCTAGCCTTGATACAAGTCTATGCAAGTTCCACAAATGGATAGTTCCTCAAATTCAAGATTTCTTGATCATCCTTTCAAAGTTGCAAACTCTCCTGCACCCCACATGAGAAGCTTCACCTCCAGACTGTTGGTTAAGGCTTTCATTTACCAGTGTAAGAGTTGATATTATGGACCAGGGCACATGAGTGCTGGTACATGCCTATTCATACTGTTTAATTACTAGCAAGCTTCCTGGTATGTTTCTTTTTCACGCCAAAAAATGCTGTCTCGGACAACATCTGAGAACAGTTTGAGAATAACATAGGGTGTAGGAAGCATGTTTGACCATACAATACTAGAAAGGCCCCAGTGCAACATCCACTGCAGACAACAAAGACTTCTTTCTACTGACTTTGCTGGACATTGGATTAAGTTTAAGGAAAGTAAGCGGAGAAGCAAGGAAAATAAATACATTCATGGAAGTCAATAAATAAATAAATACAACAGTAATTATATTGGAAGCATGCAACTAGCTAGGAAGCTTGTCAAAGGCACAGGAGAAAATATTCCTCAACAAAACTTTAGTCAAGAGCCAAAGAATGTGGATTTATTTCACGAATGATGACAAGTTCAAGGCATCTACATAAAAATAAGATGAGTGCTGAAAGATGAACTGACACAGGCTATGCACCTCATCCAAAGAGTGCAGATACCGTTCTTACGGGAGGACAGAACCATTCAGAACACAATGTTATTAGAGACAGAACAATGACTGCTGTAATAAAATGATGTACAATAGGTAAGAGGCATACAAAAGCTGTTTCTTTCCGGGGCATACTTAAAGACTTTTTTCTTTTTCAGAACAGAGTATAGAATTGCTTATATCATGAAACAGCTGAGAATTTCAAAGCACAGTATTGCTATGGAATTTATCAGTTCCTTCACTATGGAGAAGAGGAATGCCAGAGAAAGTGAGATCCAAGAAGTTCCTCTTGCACAGGTCTATTTTCAAAATGGTCTAACACTCAGCAACAGCTCCCTCACTATATGTAGATTTGGATCATCATTCTGTATTTACAAGTTCTATTAGTTAAGTTCACTAGGGGACTGAAGTGTTTCCAACTGTAAGCATAGGAAATTCCACAAATTCAAAATAAAAGTAAGCACTATTATGCACTAATAAACACTTTATAAACACTGGGAACTTTGTGAGATGGCCTCAGCATTCCATCTGGCCCTCCAAACTGGGGCCAACTAGGGGACATTTGGACATGGAGACAGGAAAAATGAACATTATAAAGAGAGTAGGAAAGAGTGCTATTTGTCAGCAAGAGTTTTGGCTTTATTTTTGCACAAAAAATGTAATTATATCTGGAAATGTTTTTAAGATTTAAATGTACATAAGTAGCTGGAAGGAGTTACAATTATTATAGAACCCTGTAAACCAAAACTATTAGGCAGTAAACTGACTTAATGAAGACCTAGTTCCTACAGGCAAGTTACACTGATTTAATGAAGCAACGTCTTAAACGGCAACTTAGCACTATCATTTTTGTTCTAAGAATAGCATTTTTCAGTTTACCTTTAGGTCACTCTTAACCCTAAATTACACTGGTTTCTCATGGAGGCAGGCTTTAATGCTATAAACACCTAAGAAATTCCATATCTACCAGTAAAAAAAAAAAAATTATACATCTAGGCTGCTATAGTTCCATAGCTCCATTTTGATTTAGAACTACTGCAGTGCCTGACCTCTCCTACCATTTCTACTGATCCCTCTCTACCAGTGAAGTCCATCTTAAACATACACTAAAGATTTCCAATGTTTGGAAACCAGGCTACCAAAAAAAAAAAAATCTTGTCACCCTGAAGTATATTCTAGTCCTTTGCTAATGCAGACTAGGGACTGGTCAATTTGTAAGGATGAAAGACTTGCAATATCTTGCTCAGCAAGACTATGAAATCTTAAATCATGCCAGATTTGTAACACAGCATTTCATATTTTTCATCTCATTTTAATACCATGGAGGAACATGTATACATATAGAGGAAAAAAAGGTAGCATTGCAGATACAGCTATATCAATGAAGTAGATATAGCTACCCATCTTATGGAGAGTCTGGGAGTTTGTCTAGATTATATCTTTAGCCTCTAAACTTAACCCCAGAGAGAGAGAGAACCGCAAATTCACTAGAGCAAAGGAATATTATGCATAGGAGCATACACATAAAAGCTGCTTGTAGACAAGAAGAAAATTCAAGTCTAAGTTTATGATGGCTTTTTTTCCCCCTTCATAACAAAAGTTAATCAGTTTAGCTGAAAGAGCTATATCAGTATCCCACTTTCCTGGAAGTGTATTGCTGTAACCAGTAGCAGGGCATATGAGATACTTAAGTGCAACTGACAAGATAAAGAGTTTCAGTTGATGGAAATCCCCTGAGAAAGTAACAAGTAGGATGAAACCCTCAGATGGAAGAAGGAATTCTACTGAGAGGGACTGAAGCATCCAATTCCCTGATTTTTTTCCTCTTTTGTTGCCATTAGCTGGACAAAGTTGCCTCTTCTGTTGTGCTGAGAGACAATAAAAGTTATTTTGAAATTTTAAACTAAAGTAGTAAGAAGTACATGAAAAACAAACCCCAGAAATGTCCTCTTTCCTTATCAGGAACAAGTTTTGAGTCTACAACAAAGATATATACATTGAATTAACCTAGGAAAGTGCCAGCTCAGAAGTATTAGGTAAGTGAATGCTTACTAAGACATAAAATATAATGAAATTAGTAAAAATGATAGCCTTAATTCTTATTTATCCCACAGTCCTAAAAGACAAAAAAACCTTCTCTTTTTTATAAATTAAAGATGGGGTTCTTAAGTCATCCCATGCTGAGGAAAATGAAGCTGAAAATTAAAAAAAAAAACAGAGTTTTTGAAAAATTGCAAGGAGAGAAACTAAATCTAAGCATTGAATTAAATATTCAGAGACACAGATATTCATTCTTTCCACTTTCTCAGGAATAAATCAGTAAAATAAAACATCAATATGAGTGGACACTTGATGGAATGAGAGTCTGGAAGAATGCATGCATAGGTTTGCTTACTGTGAAACTTCACTGATACGCTTCCATCATTTTTTCATGTGAAATGGAACCAGAAACAAATGTCAACTATTCATAGCAAAATTCAATGCCCAGCTCTTTTTTCTGCCCAGGGCTTGTAAAATAGGGTCCTTGTGCACACCTGTCTGCACTTTCCAAATTGGTACTAGATATTGGACGGACTGTCTTTTCTCAAACTACTTTTTGCCCGTATTCCTTGCAGCCGTGAAATTGTTGACCCATAGCAGAAAACTAATAATTTCAGGACAATGTCCTAATTGTAGGATATAGAATCTTTTGAAGAATCAGACAAACTATGAAACTTTCTCAGAGAAAAATGAGTGGCTGATAAGCAATTGCTTCCAAGAGCGCTGCTAAATTCCCTGCTTAGGCTTGTTCATAATCACAGAATAAATCATCTCCTCTTCTACGCTGTTATAACAGTGATAAAAGAGAAAAATTACACTAGAGGGCCATTTACTGTCAAAGAAAACAAAGAAAACTAACACTGATTTTATTTCCAAGATGATCCTCAGATATTCAGTAAAGTCAGTAAAGCATTACCCATATCTGAGGGTTTTTTCATGGTATGCACTTCTTTAATTGAATTTTTACTTATGTTTTAATTCCAGAGTCATATACATCTCACCCTTAAAAAAAAATTGTGTCAAGTAAAATAATATGATAGTAAAATAATATAAATAAATACTTTTGGTGCAGTGATAAAAACATCAACAACATACACTGATCACTCACTGAATTAACTTTTTAATGCATGAATATTTGTAAAGCATGTCTAAATCTCTGGAGGAACCACTAGATAAATATGAAGTGTTATGAGAAGATGTTTCAACAGATGCCCCCCAAAAATTTGTGGCAAAACCAAAAACCTAGAAGTATTTTACAAAGTTCCCTTGGTGTTTCAATAGTCTTTGAAGTACAGAATAACATTTCCTAAGAGCTGTGATTTATAGGCATACTGCTTTATTCGGAATTTTTTGTAAATCATTTTTTCTTTTTCTGCTACAGTAATGTGACAGCTTAACTCCTCTCTTATGTTAGAACAAACTGAAAAAAAAATCCATAAACAAAGGGAACTCTCTTAAGACTTGTAACTCACAAGGTATATGTTGGCATGATGTGTATCAGAAAAAACACCGTAGGCAATTTCACACTTGTCTTCTGCTGCAGAGCCAGGTAACTGGATTTTTATGACTTCATTAGGAGTAAGGTTCTCACACTTAGTTTACACTAAGCTTACACTAAGCAATGCAGTATGAGTACTGTAGGCATCTCTAACTGAGCAACCTGATACATCCGTATTACCCAGAAAAATTGCCCTATAAATCATTGGCTTAGTCCTGCATTAGCCAGGTGAATTGCCTGGACAATTAACTGAAATTTTTAGTGGTCTAATTAGAGCAGTGAGGTAGTCATCCTGATGCTTCTGAATCCAGCAGAGGGATAAATTTTCTAAAACTAACTCAAGTATCATTGTAACATGATGCATCATCAACTCTGGACAAGTTCACACCTCCTGAATCAAATCCAGTCTTCTTGACTATTTCCACTACAGATGAACACTAGTAGGCAGTAGTAGTTAGCATTCGGAGTAGACAATTTTTTTTGCAGCATAAATTCCTGAAGATTTGGCAGCAAGAAAAATCATTTGACTCATAGAGCAAATAGAGAAAAGCAATTTAAAAAGGTCATATAGTCTCGCTTTTTTTAATTAAATGTTTTGATTTTTCAATTTAAAATGGCCTTTACTGTTAACCATCCCCATAATTTTTACTTTCCAAAATGCTGACAAATGTTTAGTATTAAACTTAAATGTTGTGTTGTGGGTTGGACAGGATATTGTTTGGCAAAAAAAGGTGAATTTGGGGTTGAACTTTTTATTTTTCAAAGTTGCTATTGGACACCTCCATTTCAAACATAGTATTTATTCACCCAGCACTAGTTAACAAGGAGCAACTTGAACAGATGCAGGGAATTATATAATAAATAAACCATTTACCAGAATTAGTAAATTAGTAGCGCTATGGCAAATCTAATGTCTTTTCTATTCTCAGTTCTCTTAATTTGTGGAAGAGCAACATGCAGATGACCAAGCAAAAATTTGTTTTCATCAGTAACACACAAAAGCTTAACCATTTCTTTACAGAATAACTTAGAGATGGCTTAACCTTTTTGTGAGCACTGTTAACGTTGCTTCTCCTAAAACATCTGAAGATCACACTGTTTATTACATTGGACTGGTCATCAGGGAGAGGTTTGGTTTAGGGGAGAAGTTAAGAAAAGAGGTTTTTAACTGAACAATGGGTATAAGGTGCCAATCACCCCATCCTTATGTAACCCAGGAGAGCCTGCAGAAACCCACCACCACCACCACTTCAGGCCGTTATGGGAGGACTCACACGTTCCCCAGCGGCCCCCACTGGTCAGGCTGGAAGAAGGTTCCAGAAGGGAGGCAGCCATCTGCCAACACATCCACATTACAATTAGGGATGGAAACCAGACCACTAAGAGCACAGGTCTAGATAAATTTAACCAATCGCTTGCCTGCAGGCCCGAAGCGGGCTAGGGATAAAAGGGGCACATGTGAGCCCAGCAGCAGCTTTTGTGGTGGTGGTGGTGGGGAGGTGAATTCACTGAAGAAGCAGCTGCTGCTGAAAGCTGAAACCTGAAACCACTGAAGTGGGGAAGATGAAGCCTTGGTGGCCTTGTCCAAGGCTCCCCTCCCCCTGAAGCTCCCCGCCCTAGCAGGCTGTGGGCAGCCAGGACTGCCGTGCCCCCCAGCTCTGGGATGCTGGGTCAGGCAGCTGGGGATCCCCCCTGCTACTAACACTGGTGGACACATAAGTATTGTCCTCCCTCCTGCTCTGGGGAGCGGTGACCCCAGCGGCACACCGGCTCGGCTGTGCCCTGCTCACTGCAGAGCACCCGTGGCGGTGGCATGCTGCGCCTGCTGCGTCCTGCTCAGTAATCCTCGGGCTTGAAGCAGCACCAACCCCCACCCATCCCCGGCCGTGGCCTGCTTGTCCCTCTCCCGTCCCCTGCCTTCTGGTGTAACCACCAGGTACCTTCACCCTCCCCGGTGGGAGCTCCTGTTTGTGTTTGTAATGACTGCAATTGTTCCTGTCCTCTGTTGTGTGGGGAGTTCAATGTGTGGTTACTGACTGATTAACGGTGTGTTGTTGCTGTTGTTGTTGTTGTTGTTATCATCACTGGCTTTTAATTCTTATTGTTACCAGTGAGACATACTAAACTTTGTTATCTGTTTCTGGCCTTTAGTTGTGAACCCGTTCATAAGCGACAGGGACACCTGTAGCGCCACCCGAACCTGTCGAGCGTGGAGTGCTGTGGGGAGCATAGCGTGAGGGTGCTCTGCGGTCTGCTCAGCCGCCCCTCCCGTGACACTGGTACCCAGCATTGCTCCTGGTAGAGTGGAATAACATCCAGCACTGCAAAATTGCTAGAGCATTTTGCATTCTTTTCATTAAGCAGTCATGGGGCCTGAGAAGCAATGATAAATCAAAACCTTGGTCTGCTGTCCTGTAAACCCAAGGAAAAGCACAAGGTATTTAATGTCTTACTGGTACATTGGTTGAGGCCACAACTAATAACAGTCAGTAGCTGATTAAATAAATAAGAATATGGAAAAACCCTAAGATTTATATTTGCAGAAAGGATCTCACAGTTGTACAAACTCAGTCTTACCCAGGTACCTACAAAACTAGCTAAATATACAAAAGTTGGGAGGTTGGGCAGGGAAAAAAGTCTCTAAGTGCACTTCATAGTCATGCGCTAATCTGAATTCAGGATACAATCTGGAAAATTTGTCTAAAAACAGACAGCTGACTGCATTAACTTCTGTCTGTCTGCTAAAGTTCATTGGTGCCATGAAAAAAGGTAAGAATAAAATGTGTGTTAGCCTAGATGGTACATTGTTCAGCATTTACTATAAACTTTAAAGGTGTACCCATAAAGACTTAAGAAGCGTTGACTTAATTCTGTAATTTATGTTGGACCTGTAAATTACGTTAGATGGGAGAACTTAAAATATATGAGGGTGTAGTGAGAGCACCTGCAGAAAATCGAGTGAAAAGTCAGTATGTGATAGCAGCCCCGCACTGCTCTCTCTACACACTGACTGAAAGCCACCAACACTAGAAATGCATATTCCATTTTGTCAAAAATGTTTAGCTGCTTCCCAGCCAGGGGCTACTCAAGGTTAGCACAGTTGAGATAAGGAGATAGTTCTGGTAGATTTAAGAGGCCCTGAGGATGCATAGAGGTGAGCCCCACCTGGGCATCTAGCCTGTGCATCCAGCAGCTCCTCATCAGTGATCCTGTTGGGTGGCTCCCAGGGCTCCCTGTGTGGTTTGCAATGTAAGTAACTCCTTTGTTAAATCTATCCTGTTTAACTACTCATAAACCTTCAGTGTCTCTATATACCATTATCTGACCCTACAATTCTCAAATTAGGGTCACAGAGGGTTAAGCTAATGTTTAGGGGTTAAGGTTAGGACTGGATTGAGACTAAAAGGGTAAAATTTACGGAATACAATTTAGGATTAGGGAAAATGAGGTTACACGGGCTAGGGTGTAGGGCTAGGTCTCTCCTCCTTTTTCCATAGACAAGATCTTCCTGGCCCGTAATCATTTTTGTAGCCTTGTACTGGACTCTCTGCAGCATTGCTGTGTTTCTCTTGTACTGGGGAGCCCAGAATTTGACACCGTACTGCAGGTGAGGCCTCCCCAGGGCTGAGTAGTGGGGGAGGTTCACCTCCCTTGACCTGCTGGCAACACTCTTCCTAATGCACCCCTGGATATTATCAGCCTTCTTTGTCGGAAGGGCACTTTGCTGGCTCATGCTGAACTTGTTGTCCACAAGGACACCCTTCACCCACGTCCCTCTCCACAGAGCTGAGGGCATGCTGAAGGCAAAGAGGTGCTGCACCAATGTAGCTCCTAGGACAGCTTTCCCGTTTAGACCAGGAATGGGGCTGCAGCACTCAGGTTCCAGTTAGCCCAAGAGTAGGGTTAGCATTTGGGTTAGGGTTAGGAGAAAGCCTAGAGCCCCATGTGGAGTGGGGCTGCAAAGGGCATGCCAAAGGTGATGCGGGGCTGCACTCTGCTCCAAGGATAGATTTCTCTTTTCAGCTAGCAATAGAGCTAGAGGGCTCAGGTTCTGGTTAGCTTAGGAGTAGTTAGGGTCAGGGTTAGGGTTAGCAGAGAGAGAGAAAAAGCAGAGAGCCCCACTTGGAGTTGTTCTACTTGGACCATCAAGAACTCTGGAACTCGACTGCCATCTAGAGCAGTCATTCTCGCACTGATTGTGCTTTTGGCCTGCACAAGCAACTTTCACAGTTGACCCTTCACAACATGCAGAGGCCTTGCTGAATATCAGTTACCTTACTAGACATATTGCTAGGGAAAGACATCTACAGATATCCAGCTGTATCGATAGCCATAACTACTCATTTCAGTGCACTTTCCTGGCTTTGCTTCGTCATTGCCAGAAGCTCGCTCCAGTGGAGGGTGAACAGGTAGAGAGAATAACATTACGAATCAGCACAGTTAAATCTGCTAGTGCTCATTACATAAAAGCCTTATATTGTTGCTAGTAATGCAAGGAACATACCTTATTACCAGCTTTCTTGTGATGCATTAAAGATCTAAAGGACGCACTGATAGGTTTGTTTCCTGTGCTGTGTGAAGAACTGCCTCACTGTCTGATACAAACATCTTGCCCCTCTCGGCTTGAAACACTTCCTCTCACTACTCATTTCCCTCAACCTAGAAATGCCCAGGGGGATTGTTACTGTGATAGCTGATGTCGCTGCCTCCAGAGGCTACTCTGGGACTTGAATCTTTATGAACATGACTGTGCAAAATGTGTTACTGTGTTTACAGGCTACAGGACATTGGGGAAATCAGTCCTAATTATCTCATTTTGCTAATGAAAACATTCTTGTGTATTACTATGAAGTTTTATATTCCTGGAGGCTTGGTGAAATCTTATATTTGACTAGAGACTAAATTCTCTGAAGTGATTCCTCAGCTGTCTTAGTCCCACAAATACTTTGATGGAATTATTTTCAAAAGGTTGAAATCTCCCCTTAATATCAACATTTTTGAAAGGTTTCATAGTTTAAAGAGTAAAGACCTTGCTTGTCTTCACTGTGAATGGCAGATGACACTAACAAGTCAGGAACAGGAGGCAGTGATTTGTTTTAACTCTGAGAACTAATTGTCACTAAATACTGTACGTCACGTGATAAATGCTATGGCAGTAAAATCAAAGAATCACTTCTTTGCTCCCAGGCACATGTAGTATATCTGAATGCTTGCTTGTGAATTTATAACTTTCTATAGGTTAATTCATGTAGATAGGTAGATTTTATGGTTATTCATTAAAAGATTATCTTTTGATATTTTCTCAAACTGGAAACAGTTGTCCCAATGTTACACTGCTAGCAGCCACCTAGTATCGTTTAAATGTAACAAAGTGGAGGCAATTTTTGTAGTTTGAATGTAGTAAAATACTCAGAAGTGACAGAGCTAGGAAATTACAGCAGCGTTGAGGGTTGACAGAAGTCATTTGCCCTGGTTTACAAGTGTGCCTGTCAGTTACTGACGTAGAGGAAAGAGACCTGTATTTCAAGCCCCTAATAGGTTTACTCTGGGCCAAAGTAGCAGTCAACAGTGAGCCTTCATACATGGGACGAGAGGCCTATCCATGAAGTTTAGCTTTTCTGTTGCTCCCTGCCTACCAGGACTTAGAAGAGGTCATTACATCTCATACCTGAGATACATAGACACTAATTCTCTTTCTAGCTCACTTTACTCACTAACTAACCATAACCATTTCATTATTTTCGGAAGAGTAGAACTTCTTGGCATTTAAAAAAAAAAAAAAGATCCTCCAGGGTCTCACAAGGGCATCCATCAGCACTAGAAACCTTGCAGTGGGACTCGACATTTTTTTCAAAAAACAGGCACATGCTAGGGCCCAACAAAGAGCCCAGCACTTGACTAGAAGCTTGATGTTACATGATTCCTCTAACAGCGCACAGACTAGTAGGTATTATTCAGTATCAATAGCATGTAAATAAACTTATTTCGATGTTTAGCTTCATTTGTTGTGTCAGCTCTTGTCCATAGACAATTCAGACATCCTCGGGCTGTCCAGTCTAGTACTGTATGTGCAAGTTGAGCATTTGGCAACATCAGCATTCTTATCCATTCCCTTCTTAAATACACTGACATGTGAAAGCTGTATTTCCATATGTGACTTCTGATGGTTTTTAAATAGTGTCAATGAGTCAAAAATATTCTTCTGTTATTTTTTGCTGGCCCATGGTGTTGACATTTCCGCAAAACAGATGCCTTGTCTTCAATTTATGTGTAAACCTGAATAAGGTTTTTCCAAAATACCCCAAAGACAGAAAATACACAGGTACCTTTGAGCTCACCTTCTTTTGCATGAAATGCCTCCCTTCGCTTGAGGTTCCCACGCCTGACACTTGCCTAGTGCCACGTTCATCCATTTGTAATAGTGGAATGCGGCCACTCCTGGGCTTGGGATCTCTCTCAAGGGTGCCCGTATGTGCCAATAATCACCCACAAGCTAGGAGAAGCACCTCCACAAGACACTTCTGAGGAACAGATCTCAGTCTTATTCCAGTGGTGGCTGAGATGTTTTTAGGCTATCTTAGAAGTAATAGCATAGGCAGCAGCTGAACAGGATTCTCAGCATCATGATTTTTTAGACTGACGCAATTAGTTGCCACTTAAATCCTAGGACTTTCCTTTTGGTCTTGTCTATGTGTCTCCCTTTTCAAATACCTAAAACCAAATTCTCAACAGCTGTAACTTGCTGCTGTTGCTCACTTGCCTTCCAGAAAGCTGCATTATTTAGCATCTGCTCAGATGTGAACTCCTGAAGGTTACAAACAAATAAGACACACTTAAAAAGTGTGTCACTAATTCAGAAAATTAGCCTTAATAATTTAGAAAATCCATCATAATTCTCTGAATCTGCTTCAATCTGAAAGCTATTTCACAGCTGAAGTAGAAATAAAATACCCTTGACACTCTCTGCTGTGAAATCAGGACATAAAGGACAAGTATATTTGTAAGTTCCATATTTTTATTACTGTAAATATTGTAGAGTACTCTCTTCTAGATGAGATTGTCTTGTATAACACTGATGCTATTCTCATTAGATTTACATCAGGATATTTTGTAATACAACAGCTCTAAACCTGCTTCCGACCAGGGCAGTGACACTTTCAAAAGACTAGAATTATGTTGTTGATTCTCAGTGAATTAACTGAAAAGTGCTTGAAAAAATTATTTTGGCAACTCACTTCAAAGTTTTCCACATCTGGGATAAGTTTTACTACAAGTGCAGGGGTAACAGTGGGAAGGATGGAAAAAATGAGATCAAAGTTCCTTGTTCAATTTGTTCAAGCCATGTGAAAAGACAAGTCTGCCAACATTTGGTCCTATTCCGCAAATAATCATCCCTAATCCCTACTTGTGACCACAAGGAGGGGAAGAGAGGTTGGATACCAGGAAAGAGAGAAACCCAAAGTTCATGAGAGGTTAAACAGGATAGATGTAATGAAGGACTTATACTCTAAGCTGCACTGGGAAACCTGGGAGCCACACAGAGGGATCGCTGATGGGAGGCTGCTGGACGCGCAGGTCAGACGCCCAGGCAGGACTCATTGTATTCTAAGGGGCCCCTAAATCTACTAGAACTATTTCCTTATCTCAGCTATGCTAACTTTGTGTAGCCACCGACTGGGAAGGAGTGAGACATTGTTGACAAAACGGTATATGCATGCCTGGCCCTGCTGGGAATTTGGTCTGCATGTAGTTTCGTGTGCTGCTACCACGTACTCTGTGTCACTGACTGCTCGCCAGATCTTCTGCAGGTGTTCCCACTACACTACTGGATGTGCTTTAACAGCCCATAGTAAAAAGGAAAATAATTCAACTTGATCAGGCTTATAAGTACATTCAGATAACATTTCCTGGCTTTTTATCAGCCTGTGAAATGTGTTGACCTGCGCTTTACATAATCTCTGCACACCTCCACTTCAGACCCACAGACACACTCAGGAGTTTTCCAAGATGCAATCATTCATTACAGTCACAGAATGCTCCAGAAAGCAAACTTGGCCCAGTTTGAGGAGGACAAACTTACTCCAGCCTTTCTTGAGCAGGAAACAGCCTCGAAAGGTGGCTCAGTTTTCATGAGGCTGCCAACACGACAGCCAAATAGTACTAACTGTGATGATTTGAACAGTTTTCTCCCAGAAAGGGCACCGAGATGCACGTTTCATTTTACACAGGCCACCTACCAGCCATAAGGTATGTATGACCTTTGTTTTTCCTTACTCTCAGTTTGAGTTGGGCTCAGACAGGTTTCCCCTACAGTCCAGTCTAATCTTCTGCCTCCCTAGTCCTCTCTCTGCCTTGCATCCACAAACATCTGCACATAGTTTGGGCACTGATCTGAGCTCTAGAAAAGATATGGAAGCTCAGCCATCACATGGCATAAATGATCAAGAGTTGAACTTTGTGAAAGTTTATTCTGTAGCCTGAAGGAAGAATCGGTTTGCTGTTGTTCTCATGCATCCTGAAGATACTTACTTAATTGTAAACAGAGCTGAGAAGCAAAGTTGTTGACAGTAATACATTCCCTGAGAAACAGGGTGCACTCAAGAGAGGCAAAACAGGAAAAACATCAAAAAGACAAAGCAATGGCCAAAAGTCCCACTAGAGCCAAACCCAGAGCTCTGAGAGATCAGTAGAAAGACACATGTAATCTCAGTGAGCCCTGAACAGCCTTTGATCTGTGGCTTTATTTTCCAAGAAGAGCAGTATTTCTAACACCAAAGATATTTAAAATGGGGGAATATGAAGTATTTTACAGGAAGTATTCTTCCATAAACTAAAGATCAAGTAAGGCATGTTTCTCTTCCAACCTTACCTCGTACTAGAGCTGTCTGCCTTCAGAAAGCCTGTTATTGGTCAATTAGTGTCTAAACCCCTAGAAAGGAACAGAGATCGGTGGCAATTTGAGTGTTTTTCCAATACTGGACAGCAGACAATACACACAGGTTACAGCCACTAAAAATACCACAAGGAAGATAAAATACCTTGTGGTAAAAATACTACAAGGTCAGGAAAAGCAAAGCTTGCAGTCGACCACTGCTTAGAAAACCACAGGCTTTTTTGGTTCCAATTGTCAAAGAATGATGGGAAAGGCAGGCCTGAAAGTCGCTGCCTTAAATCTAATGAAAAAGAAAACAGAGTTTGTGACGAAGTAGAAAAGAACGTGAGGTTACTAGGCATGTATTGCTGCCTCCCATTTAGTAATATAAAGGAGCAGTCAAATTTTAGAACTGTAAGGTGCTATACATTAACACAAAGGAGAGTTTGTGCAACCTTGACAAATCTTTTTGAGTGTATACTCAAAAAGAGTGTATAGGCAATTTATATCAGATTTGGTACCACAACCTCATACGTGTTCATTTGCTCTTTGCCTTCTTTTGATGCCTTTCAATAAGCCTCTTATTTCTGAGATTCGAAGCAGATATTTTCAATCCTGACAGTAAAGCACAAATCTTCTCCTTTATTTTTGCAGCGTTCCTTTCTAAATGAGCAACTCATTTTTATGCCAATAGTCTAATCCTGCAGAATTATTTTACTATCTTTCAGTGATCCAGTTATGTCATAGCTTTCATTCTTCCAGAGCCCTCTAGTTTCTCCCCGTTTCCTGCGTCTGTGTACAGGTAGGTTGAGGGGCCAGCATGCTGCCTCCCTCTTCTCCTCTTGTCCCTCTCACAGTGATGAGGGATCTATCTCCCAAGGGAGTCAGGGGCGCTGCATGCCCACATAGCCATAAACGCAGCCCATGGCCCGCAGCACACGTACATAGCACTGACAGTGCTAAATTTGCACATTTCTTACTCCATCGACACTTTATTTTAGCAATGGAGCAATTTCCCACTTCCCTCCTCCTCATGTTTTAGGCCTAGATTATCCTCTTTTTGCTACATTATGCTTTTTTTCCATTTCTTTTGTCTGGTTGCTGACCCCGTTCAAATTCAGTTTAGTGTGAAAAATCAGTGTTCTTTTTCAGGAAGAACATCAGGATCAGGAAAATCAGGAAGTTCTTTTTCACTAGATGAGAATGCTCAGTGTTCAATATATTAAACACACTGTAGTGAGAACATCCGCAGAAGATCTAGCGAAGAGTCAGTGACTGGCAGAGTACGTGATAGCAGCTCCAGTGTGTGCTCTCTGCACACTGACCAAATTCCCAGCAGGCCAGGCATGGCCTTTTTGTCAAAAATGTGCAGCTGCTTCCCAGCTGGGTAGCTTCCCAAGGTTAGCACAGCTGAGATACGGAAACAGTTCTAGTAAATTTAAGGGCCCTTGAGGTACACGAGTGAGTCCCTTCTGGGCAACCGACCTGTGCATCCAGCAGCCTCCCATCAGTGACCCCTTGTGTGGTTCCCAGGGCTCCCCATGCAGCTTGGAGTGTAAGTCCTTCATTAAATCTGTCCTGTCTTCATGAACCTTGGGTATCTCTTTACACCAGTATCCAATCCTCCCTTTCCAGCCCTGTGGTCACACATACGAAGTAGTTTAGCTTCTCACTTCCACATTTAACAGGGTACAGAGAAAAGTCCATTTTGCAAAGAGCGCAGCACCTCTCAGATGCTTTTTGAGCAAGGTAGATGGAGGTGCAGTCACCTGGTAAAGCAAACGACACTGCATGTTCAAGCGTGTGCCCTCCTTGCGTGAGAGTGTGCCAGCAGTGGGGCACGAGGCAGTCTGGGAGCTCCAAGGCTGCTCAGCGAGGCTATCTGCAAGGCATTTCTGTAAGCCGCCATCAGACACCTGGGCAGGAGCCAGGTGGATTCAGGACGCATCAAATTGTCTTCAGTGGTTGTGAGTCTATCTGAGCTGCAAGTGCAAACATTGATAATGGTCAGGAAAACCACAAGGAGTGCAATTTTCTACAGCTGAACACTAATTCCTATAGCTGAACAATGGCTTGCTTTGCTACATTTAAATGCTAACTCTGCAAAGGTATAGTTTAACCATATATGGTAAAGGTCTAACAAAATGAAATAATCCTTGCGTAACTAAGTAGCCTGTTGGGCAGTAAGAAAAGAGAGAGTGCCTTAACATGCCCTTTAAGAATGAACAAAAGCAAACCCAAGGAGACCATAGGCCAAGAAAAAAGGGATCCCCTCAGCAACTCAGATTGCTTGCAGTGAAGATCCTGGGACACTGGTGACTTGGTGCAAACCCTCTCTTTGAGGGGAAGATCAGCACCGTTGACCTTTCTAATCCAGAGGACAGGATGACCGTAACAACTGGGAAAAGGAGCATGCTATGAAGTCTGTGTATAACATTAACTCCATCATTAATGACAAATAGTAATAATTGGGTAATTTGTACTGTGTATGTTAGCATAATTGTAACTGGATTAAGAATATGTCTTTGCTGTATTATGATTAGACTGCCAGGGCACCAGTAACAATTCTTGGCTCCACATACAAAATATGCAGAAGATGCATATCCATATGCATGTGTGCATATCCATAACAAGATTCTGTGTACAGGCTATGTACCAAACTGCTGTCTAGTGAGTGGAACTGTAAGAAATGTTTGCAAGCCTTTCAATGAAAGTCTGCCATTTCTCAAGAGAAGCCTACAAATATACCTGGAATCAGGTTATTATTGTTAATAGTCCACAGGATGTATTTAAATAAAATTTATCTTCCTGACACAGGTACTGCGTGTTTCTCTGAAGCTACCAAACAAACTCACGTGGCTGTGTACTTGACAATCGGATTAATCTAGGCTGCATTTTCAAATCCTTTTTCAGCTCTCCAGATTTTCTCAAGGAAAGATCAGTATCAATAGCAAATTTGAGCATAGCCTTAAATACACTTGGCTTCCTGAATGACATGGTCAAGCCTTTAAGAATAATTTGCTAGTTCAGGTGAAAGGTGAAGATATCTCCAACTGGAACTGCCTTCACTCCCAGTTTGCCATCACTCTTCTTTAGGGCAGGTAAGACATAATTGACACTTCTTCATGGTCTATTACATTCTTGAACATATGCATAATATTTAAAGCTCATTCTCAGAAAATAACTGGTCTGCAAGTTTTTCTCTGAGTACCAGACTGTTTTCAAGAACTGGGCAGATTGAAAAGTACAGTCTTCAAACAGAAATTTTTTTCTTCCTCTCCTCCCCTTTCATCTTCTCCGTTCTTCACTGACACGTGCTTTCTGTGAGTTTGGCACAAATAAGGCTCTTTCTTCTTACCTATATCAGATAAAGCCACATTTCCACCCACAAGGAGTTTTAAAACCCAGAAATCCACCTCATGGCTTTGATAAGAGCCATTGCTCTTCCCCAGAAGCACTGCCAGCTTACAAGCCTAGCATGGGAGCAGACCTGGCATCTGCCATATATGTGTACTGTTGAGGAGGTAACGACAAAGATCTTACACAATTCAGGTTGAAGGGATCTGTAGCAGGGGAATGGGAGCATTAAGCAAATTGCTGAGGCTTCGTCCTTCCCCTACTCCTCCACCCTACTTTCTGAAACATACTTCTGCGGTTTGGTTGGGGAGGGTCCTCACACACACACAATTTTTTCAGTGCAAATTCAAAACTCTCAAGGCTTCCCCAGCTGAAGTGCCCAGGTACCTATCTGAGGGAAATCTGAAACTTCACAAATAAGACCCTATCCCCCAGTCCCCTGATTGCATTTCATTGGGCAGGTCTCCTCTGTGTAAATAGTCTTTGCATATTACATTTCACATATATCAGGGCTTGCTACGACGTCTCGTTTACAAGCTGTGCGAGTCACTCAGTGCCATGGGGGTGCAGACGGTACAAGCTGCTAGGTGCTACTGCTGAATCTAGTCAAAAGCAAGAGAGTGACAATGTGCTTCTGTCACAGCTGGTAAGGCAGGAAGAAAGTGTCCGCATGCAGCTTGAGTAAGTCCCTCATGGTTTGAGAACATCAGTAGTTGACTACCACTGAAAAGCAGCTTCCCTCAACAAGAAAGTCCACCTGGTCGCACCTCATACAGAGCTGCACTGCCAGGCCTTCTCAGCTCGTTAAGAGTTTTGGGAGTGGTTGGGGGAGGCAAATTATTGTCATTTATTGGGAGATTTTAGATTGTTTTGGAAGTATTCTATCAATCAATCAGCTTCATTTAATTTTCATAAAAGTTTTGAAAGCTGCTGCTCATCAATTCAATGTTGCACTGTGTTGCTAAGATCAAATCTCACTTTTAGAGTTCTTCTCCAAGACCTCCTTTGCTTCCAGCAGAAACTCTGAATTGGGGATACTAATGACAGTATCGGTTCTTCATCAAACCTTGCTTGTTCCTTAGCTATCTGTAGGATCACATGTACGAGTGGATGACCCATATGTGCAAGCCCAGAAGCTTTTTCAGTTGGCTTGTTTAACTTTACAAGGTGGCTGGCAGATACATCTATTATGCATAATCCATAATCTCATGACAACACAACTAAAGAAATGGCAATAAAACATAAAACCTTCCAAATACTTGTAGATGTAGATGTCATCTACTGTAATATGAACAAGAGAATTAATGGTTTGAATATAGACTACACTTACAAAGTGTCATTTCTCCCCCCTCTATTAGCAGTGCATTAGCAAATCTATCAATGCTTTCAGGGAGACAAGATCTGGGAAAGTGATTTTTCCAGTATTGACAACGTTCACAATAAAACTTTGCAGACTTGTGCAAAAATGGTTTTTCAGAGCAGCTGAACTTCAAGAAGTACCTTGTCTGGAGTAATATCGAACTTGGTGTAAATCACCTTCTATTTTGAACAAATTACCGGGGAAATTATTTGTCCTACCGGGTCACATTATGTACAGAATTGCTATAGTTCCTGTCTGGTCTTTCAGTCTCTGGATGTGTGTTTGCTGGAACCTGCATTCACAGAAGAGAAAGGCTTTGGAGTCCATTTATGCAATGTTCTCCATAAAGCTGCATAAAATGGCAAACTTCTGAAAAAAATTTAAATCCCTGGCTTTTGAAAAGATGTTTTCTTCTTTTGGCAACAATGTGTATTATATTTTTTTATTAAAATGTCTATGTTAGAATATGCTTAAGATTTTGAATATTGATTTCCTTTACCTTTCCTCTACATTTTATCTCTCTTCTCTCCTCCCTCAACCTTGGTTTTTGTTTTTGCCAATGCAAACTGAAAACTTCCGATTTTTTAACCTCTATATATCAATACAAAGCATAAGTGAAAATAATTAACATTTGAAACTGTGCCATATTTTTCTGAAATAATTTTGTTACTTTAAATGTTGGCCTACACAAGCCTCAAGAGTCCAGAGGTCCTGTGAGGAACAGAGGTAACTAAGATAATTCAGATGAGCCAGGATGACCCAGGCTCTCTCCAAACTAAGGGAGAAGCAGTACAGAGTCAGAGAGTCAAAAAAGCCCTTCGTGTGCTAAGCAGAACTGGATGCCCAGTACCAGAAAGCTGGCACCAACAAATACATTTAGGCCAACATAGCAACCTGCCAGTGTGGAGCGAATTGCAAGACCGAGACTGCAGACATGCGTGGGGAGCCTGGTAACCAAAGAGGTAGAACGAAAGCAGCTCCCGTTCTACTGGAGTGGGGAAGGACCAGACTCATAAGAAAATAGGAACCGAGAGTGCATCTTCTGTGAACTCACACTGAGTTATGGCTTGGTCAATACCTAGGTTTTATCGGCCTGGTCAAACTGGGTTTAGCTGACAGGGCCATGTATTTTAATTTGCTGAGCAGGCAGTGCACTAGCAAACGCCCCAGGGGAACAGGACTCCAGCCTCACAAGGTGAGGTGGTCAGCTGGCAAGACAGGAAAATCATCAGGAAAATCCACCCTCAGAGCAAACATTGAGACACCACTCCTTTACAGTCCACACGGTCATGCAGTTCAGCTACCAAAGACACCCTGACACCCTGACTCAGCACCACAGAGTTTGTTTTTTTTTAAAAAAAAAAAAAAAAGGGAGGGGGAAATAAATCCACTTGCAGTCGGGAGTGAAAACTAATTCAGCACTGACAAGAACTGAAGTGAATAAATTATTTTGGGAGGAGAAATCAGCTGAGATATGCCACCGACATCAAACTGTGCAGACTGCATCCTAATACCTTGGGTCAGGATCAAACTTTTTTCTACGGAAACAGTTCAGTGGTTTTTTTTGTCTTCTAGCTTTTTGGTTCTGTCACTCTGCTGGAGGCCCAGCCAGGGCATCCTACAAGAACACCCCATAGAACTGGACCATTTGGGGTTGTCCTGACATAGCAAACTGTTAAAAAAAAAAAAAACAACGGCAGTGGGTTGAACCAGGTATTGGACAGTGAATGAAAAGTAAAGCATTTTTAACCTGTGGATATAAGTAGCATTTTAAAATAGCAGAGTCATTTTGCTGTAATCATCAGATGGGACACTAACTGTAACCACAGTTCATAGAGAAGTTGTCTGTGTTCATGCATGTAGAATTGGGAACTACCTGCAGAAAAAATGTGATTTTCCCCAAACAGCAGGTAATCGGCATTCAGCAGCAACCTTCTCTCTGCGTGAAGCCTGACTGTCATAGCAGAGAAATAATATAATAGAAAAGGAAAATGTTTCAGTGCTCAGGACTTCTTCTGCCAATCTCTCTAACTAAATCTAAGCAATTGACTGGCAGACAGTGTCCGCCAGTGTCTCTCTGTCAATGGAATAGGTTGGCCCTGACCCCTTTCAGAAAGTGAGAGATATCAAACAAAAGACAACAAGACTCATCATCATTTCAGCTCACAGCTGTTAATTTTACGGTGTGACTCCTCCAAATGACAGACACATAGCAAGAGCTGTTCTTGGATTCCAAGTAATGGGAGACCAATTTCCAGCACCTTGACTCTTCCAATTACACTAAGAAGTCTACTGAAATCTCTGCTGGGGTCCTTCATCTGAAACAAAAACGTAGACGATTCTCAATAGCGTCTGTTGAGCTGAGAGGAATGAGAGGATTAATTAGTTGCAGTTCATAAAACAATAAGA
This sequence comes from Struthio camelus, assembly GCF_040807025.1. Classification (NCBI taxonomy): domain Eukaryota; kingdom Metazoa; phylum Chordata; class Aves; order Struthioniformes; family Struthionidae; genus Struthio; species Struthio camelus. The sequence continues at coordinate 142,980,884 of NC_090943.1, read as the reverse complement.
TTAAAATCCATGAGTAACTGCAAAGTGTAATTGGCAATAACAATGCAATCAGTACAGTGCAAGAGGACAGGATTGGTCTCAGCTATTTCTCATCTGGAATAAAATATTTTCGTAGTACTAAGACTGCAGACCATGCTCCGATGAGAAGGCCAGGTCACCAGCTAGCTCTTCAGATCTGCTCTCCTGAGCAGCTGACAGCTTCTTCTAGGGCATGGAGCACGGCAAAGCATTGGCTTGCTGCTGGAAGAACATTATCGCCAGTCTCCATGGGATCAACCCAAGGACTGTGTTGGGACACCTGTCCGTTCCCTGAGGAGTGTTATGGCTAGCTCAGATCTTTGGCCTGGCATATGCAGGGAGAAGGGGGTGTACAGCAGATAATGCAGTGTTAATCCTTCTCACGCTCAGCACTCCCTGATGTGGTACAGGATCCAGGCCACTTGATGGCAGTGCAGCCATTCCGCTGCCTCATCCACCTCCTTCCCCCAGCACAGTGCACTCCTTCAAGCACCTCTATGGCGATTTTGGACCATTCAGGCATCAACCAAGGACAACAGGTTTCTCTTTTTTTTTTTTTTTTTTTTTGGACATTTTGTGACTGGTACCAAAATACCCTTATGAGTGTAGCCTAAGAAAATTAAAGCTGTTCACTTTGGAATTGCTGTATCGAATAATTCTGTCATTTCCAACTGTGTGTGTTCCCCATACCCAGAACTATTCACTGCTTTCACCTATCTCACAGTTGCATTTTACAGTTCACTGAAAACCATATCCCATACATTATGATCATTGTTTTGTAGGCAATGTGTCTCTCTGCAGTTCATTTTAGTGATACTTCAATTTCATGACTCATTGGTGCACTGCTTGCACTGCCTGAGCACGCAGAACTGGTCTGAAGTACAGCTCCCCAGCTCCTGCTTGCTCATGCAGCTGAATGTACCTGCAGAGCCTCTTTCTAGCCCTCCTAGGGGGCATTAAACTAGTAGCATGCCAGTCAAAACCTTCCTGTTCAAAGATCCACTCTTCTTGGCTTTTCTTTCCAGATGTCCTTTACACAGTTACATCCATGACATAACAGGAGAAGTATCCCTTGGGCTCTTTGTTAAAAGCCCCACCCTAGGAAAAGGCCTGTGTTGCTAGAGAGGGACCACAGCATGAAAAATCATATACTGTATTAATCCCTTTACTGCTTCTCTCTATCCTCTCTACAGACAGTTTTTTTGTTTAAAAGGGGAAAAAATAATGGGAATGCCCCACTCTCCCTTCCTACCCCATTGCAAGAGCATATGATCTTGGCAGATGCACCAGAGAAAAGCCTTTGTGAAACCTTGAAATACAAGCCAGTGAGACAACAAGAAGAAACAAAATGTTTAGTATGAGCCTATGCTGTGAAGGTGCTTCTGGGCTCCACGGACCAGCTCAATACTGGTAATGATTTGAAAAGGTAAAGCCATCAGTCATCAAGATGTGACAACACACAGAAACTGGGCTGTTTACAACTTTTTACTAGTCAATGTTGAGTGTAATGAGAGTGCAAGGTACCTGCTGCAGAGTTCCCCTGGGGTGCTCTGAGTGCCAGAGAGTGGGGAGGAGAGAAAAAGATCAGGAAAGGAAATAGAAAGCTGAGGGAAAGGAGGGACAGGAGCAGAGAGGAAGGAGAGAGCACAGCAGGAAAAGACCAAGTGCAACAGAGGGAAAATGTCACAGGAGGAGCAAGAGACAACGGGCACAAACCGAAACACAGGAAGGTCCATCTGAATACAAGGAAAACTTTTTTACTGTGAGAGTAACAGAGCACTGGAACAGGTTGCCTAGAGAGTTTATGGAGTCTCCATCCTTAGAGATATTCAGAAAACATCTGGACAGGGTCCAGATGCAACATGCTCTAGGCGACCCTGCTTGAGCAGAGGGGTTGGACTAGATGATCTTTAAAGGTCCCTTCCAACCTCAGATGTTCTGCAATTACATGGAGAAGGAGGCAGCAAATGTAAGGAGCAAGAGGTCCACCTCTCCTAGCTGACATCTAGTGTAGGCAGTTAAGTTCACTTGCTTTCTACAACTGCTGATCCTTCTTGCACTGTAGGAGTAGCTCTGGTGCCAAAACCTCACTGCTCAGCACATGAAATGACTTACACAGTGAACATACAATGCTCCTGAAACATCCTGTATCAGCTGCCTACAGCACACATACACCCTCCGCACCAGATACAAAGGGCAGCTAAGAGCAACATGAGCTTCTCCATGTTGCCGTCAAGCAGGCTTCTCAGCCCTCCTGCTGCTGTGAGAAAAGACTTGATGACACCACCTGGATTGGAGAACCTCCCTGCACATAGCAGAAGGCAGTTCCAACCGCAAAACTTACCTGGAAGACAAAGCCACCAGTGGGTGCAAGAGGTACAGGGTGAGAATGAGGGTGATGTGATCTTTAGAAGAACAGATGCACATGCTTCCAGTTACCGCTGTTCTGGCATTGACTCCCCCAGCCCAGACCGGCCAGCTTGTCCCTGCTCCCCCAGGTCTGCCACCTGAGCCCCTCTCATGAGCAGTCCCTCCACCCCTTCAATCCAAAGAGGGATTTTCCACACACTTGATTGATAGACCAGGTCTTTTCTAACCCAGCTATGCATGTGCAATGACATCACATTCCTGTTAGCATGTGAACTGAGTGTGAACCAACCCCTGCCGCCAGGTGGGAGTGACTTTCAATCCCTTGCCCTCAGGAGTAGTCTTAAATCAGTGACCTTGTAGCAAAAAGCCTGTTCTGAGCAATCGAGTTCGCCTGGAAAAATGGTGTTTCCCCTTCCAAACACATAGCAGGCAGGGAGGGTCTCCTACATCTTCTATGTTATGCTACAGCAGCAATCCCCGCTCACCATTTCTACCTCTGACACCATAAAAGTTGGTTGTATTCAGTGTATTTGAATATGTTGTTAGCAACAAAAATTATAAGGTCATTTGTCAGATGAGAATACTTTGTTTTATCTTTAAAAACAAAACCTTTTTTTTTTTAATTCCATCAACTCTTTCATCAGACCTTAATGTGCAATAGTAAAGAGACCCTGCAATTGATGGCATTTGATTTACACATATATCTACAAGCAATAACTTTATGACTAACCCTGATGAAACCCAGATGGAAAAATCCAAAGGTTTGAAATGTTTTTTGGAGATTGTGCTCACTACAGAAAAAGCTAGTCACACAAGAACAAAAACTTCCCCCCCCTCCACGTAAAGGGAATATACAGTCCGAGTGTAGTCATTCTTAATGTCTACGTATATGGGAATTCGCTACAAAGGCAGAGCGTTCCATTAACTTATAAAAGGAACTGGCATGGATTCTACAGTCATTTTTAAAACACCGTGTTTTCTATTCACAATTGAATGTGGCCTTTTAAACAAATTTTTTACTCTATGCTCAGAACTCACAGCTAGGTTCAGGTAGTCCAATGCCAATCTGGAGGAACTTAAAATAATATGATTTTTTTTTTCTCTACTTTTAACCACGTAGGTATTATGTAAATATATATTCACATGTTTTCCAGGGAAAACAAGCACCTTCTCGTGCAACTCAGCTTTAGCTTTCCCCGTAGTGAATGCTAAATTGAAAGTGACTGTAAATCCAGGCGTGGAGACTCCAAGCTTGCTTATTTTCCGAAATTGCTTATGTATATCTTTCTGAAAAATAATATTTACAGTTTAGGCTAGTAGTTCAAAATATTATTTCACCATATAACTGGTTAGCAGCACAGCTCACACAGCAGTCATAGCGCAAAAAAAAAACCCAACAGTTGTCTGAATATTTTAAATGCTGCATACTACAGGTGGGATTTCAAAGATCTGTAGGGAAGTTAGGCACGCAGCCCCTCCGCACACTGCAGATTACTGTTTTTTGTCTTTTGATAGTCTGACATCTTTAGGCTTTAGAATGATGTGCCAGTTAAGATCCCCAAATATATGCCTTTGTTAGTGAATCCTCCAGAGATTATTCACATACTCAACTTTGTGCATGATGTCAATGGGACTATGAGCAGGAAGGACTAGATGACCTCTGAACGTGTCTTACAATCCTATTTTTCACTGATTCACCAACTGAACTGTCAGCATTACCTGAAGATTTGGGTCTCAGAGCCTGATCCTACCTCACGTGCAGTCGGTGACAAAAGTCCCAGGAAATGAAGCCCCAGAGAAGGAGGCTCATGTTTGTGACGCATCGCTGACGCATGTGTCTTAAGAAGTCTTTGGGAAAACATTCACTGAAACTGAGTATTCAAAGCCAAACTGTCTTTTCTGATTGCTTTTTCAGAATTCCTGAAGAGCCATGGTGTTTTTGACCTTGGGGTGTCTTTTCTGTACTGCACTGTAAACAGTCTGTACTCTTATCAGGTAGCTGGTCATGTATTTTAAACACATACGCATCTATGTAAATCTAATAAAACATAGCACGATTGTTATTCACATGCAATAAAATGGAAGATGAAAGGAGGCTTGCAGGGGGATGAAGATAGCTTAAGAACAGGACAGCAAATTGAATAGTATGTCCTAAGTAAACATGCCACTCTACAGCAGTAGAAAACGCTTTAAATTGGCTAATTGGAGACCTTCATAGAGTTTAACACAGCTGTCCCTTCTGCAGTCAGGTACATTCTTCAAGTCAACACAGACACAGCAGTGAAACGTGCTGCTGTCAAATCATTATCTTTAGAAAGATTCAGGTATTCCCCTGAGGCTTAGGAAGTGTCAAAGTGGCCCCTGGGAACTGTAGGACAAACCAGCCCTGCAGGCTGCAAACTCCTTGGCTGGAGGACTACCTCACCTCCCAAAGTTGCTCCCACATCAACACAGGCCTCTGGGCGCTGCTGAAAAACAAAGCTAAAATAACTGAACCGGAGGACTGTGCTTTGGCCAAAATGAGAGCATGGTACTCTGCCCTTGCTCACACAGCAGCAGAGGATATGGTGTTTCTTGCTGGCAAGCCATGAAGCAGAGCAGCACTTTAACCAACTCCTCCTGAATCAGGAGAAGCAACCATTTCAAAAACCCTTCCTCCAATGCTCCTTCCTTTTTCTTTTCTTTTTTCTCTCTAGAAGTGGAAGGAAGCCCGAAAACACAGGAAAGAAAGGATGTATGTAATCTTACTCAGCAAGATTATTCTCATAAGCCAAATGGAAAAATTTCTGAAGGACTGGGAACTTTATATGGGGTGCTTTTCGCTGGTTTCAGTGGCTTACACTAGCAGAGATTTTTGCCCGTTATGGTATTTCTGGGCTATGTCTTCACCTTCATAATTCCAAGGTCTTATAGAGGGAAGTGAGAATAATAAATAACATTCTAGGATAAGTTCTTCTCAAATTACACCAAAAAAGTAAACAGAATTTACACACACTCTTCAAATTACCAGAAATACTTTGATTTCATTCTTGTGGAATTAGGTCAGAACCTGTCTCTTCATGGCAAAGCAAGGAACAAGTGACCCGTGCCTCCCAGAAATACAACACATGCCGTCATTCTCTCTCTCTCTCTCTCTCTCTCTCTCTCTCTCTCTCTCTCTCATTTTCTCTCTCATTTTTGCTTCCTGGAAAACAGGCATTTCAGTTAGTATTTACTTTTCAGATGTTATAACCATTAAAACAGCATGAGATTGTCCTTTTAAAATTCTACGTTGACTTTTGTGTTTTGAACATACAGAATATAAGACATAACAGAGTCCAGAAAGGGTTATAACACTTTACAGAAAACCTCTCAGTAGGTAACATATTCTCTTGAAAACAATGCTACAAAATGCAGAGAAGATTTATCTGACATAGTTTATGATGGGAATACAGTTCACACAAAATATACTTAAGTCAGCATGGTGAGAGTCATACAGCATTTATAACATGTCCATGCTGTAGCATGTGTCCAGTCAAGGAATACATGAGAAAATCAAGAAAACAGTATAGCAAATGGGGTAGCAGAAGAGCTCTTTCGAAAGGGTTACATTCATAAATGCAGTATAATGGTGCTACTGTCAAAGGAATTTGGATAAGCAGCCCTAGAGGTCTGTAAATGCACAATGCACGGGTATGGTCTCTAAGGTGATTTCCAAGTTATCAGTTTCAGTGCTTTTTTCTCCCCGCACAACCACCTTTACAGACTTCCTACTGCCCTGTCTCACTTCTACTTGCAGACTGTTGTGCAAGGACACGCTGTCTTGAGCAGTGCATTCCACTGTGCTTAGCCTCTCCTGGCAGCATTTTGGATAGTTTCTAAAGCATTCAAAAGTATCGTTGCACTTTTCACAGGGGAAATAAGAACACCCTTCCACGGTTTGCAAAGAGTTACAGCTGGATTCTTTTTTGCCATTAAATGTTCTCAGGCTGATCTCCAAAGTTGATCTATAGTTCTGCAGGGCTTTGACACAAAAACAAGTCCTGATGCACAGCTGCTGAAAAATTGTGAAATCTTTGACAACGGTATTTCGGAAACTAGGCCTCAGAAGAAGACAGACAACTGGATTGTACAGTGTGGAGGACTTTGCAAAGACAGCTGGCACAGCAAAGGCTAATGGAGGAATCTTATCTATTGATCCAAAAGCTGCCCACATGGCAATGATGGCGTAAGGGCTCCATGCGGCAAAAAATCCAATGCACACAGCAACACTCAGCTTGCAGTGATGAAAGGGAGAGAGAGAGAGAAAGAGAGAGAAAAAATTAGTCAGAGAAAAATAACTTCCAAATAGTATAGGTATAAAAATATCATCTGATTGATTCCCCGCGTTAAAATATCTCTCCAAGCCTTCCATTATATCTCAGCTGCTACGGGCATATTTGTTTAAACAAACTTTGTTCTGTTTGAAGCTTTTAGAGCTCGAATATATCAGCTCTTACAATTCTCCTCCTATTCACTAAAATGCCATGAAAACTCTCTTTAGATTAAAAAGGAAGTCAACCTAAGGAAACAGGTACTATTCTGGGGAAATTCTTGTCTCAATTGCAAAGCCATCCCTACCTGCTGTCTAATCTGTGGGCAATGTAGGTTCCACTGGCTACAGAATGTCTTTTGTCATTTTGTTGGTGGTGTTCAATTTGAGACACACACAGGCACCTGACAGCTTAATTCACCCATTGATTTTAAAAGCAAGTTAAAAAACATAAGTATACCCTAAGCAGATAAAAAAAATTAATCCTGAAGGTGAATCAAATTCACGAATTTAGATGAAGTCCTGCTCTACAATTGGTTGCCCAAATAAACTCTATCAAGAAAGTTTTAATAAGTCTTTTTTTAATTAGGGGGTTTTCAGTATTTTTTAAAATAAATTATCATAGAGATATGCAAAATGAGAGAAGAAGTATTGGAAATATAATAAACATAAACCTCAAGATATCTGAAGTAAACTGTACTGGAAGACTAATCTGGTGGGGATCATTCTAAGCACTGTTTATAACTCAAGTGCACACATATTTTAAAGACAGAAGTAAAAATATTCGTGCTTTTGAAGAAGCTTCACAGGTCCATGTTTGCCACAAGTATGTTTATCCAGATGAGGAAGACAGTAGAAAATTCATTCAATTTAGAATAGTGCTGGATGCATGTGAACAAAAGACGGATACATAGGAAAGTACTTCTGTATTGAATTGCTGATTGTGCCATTTGCCTGAGCTGCCCTCTAAAAGTGGGAGTACAAAGAGTTGCTAACCAGCTTAGTTAACCATAAATTCAGTTTTACTCAGTCAGTATCCGGCTATAGAGTCAGGGTTGTAGAAAACAGGGGGTTTTTTTGATAACAAGAGATTATATTGGTTTTTTTCAGAACGAGAATGAAAGAGGCTCTGAGTACCTAACAGCAGAGGAACAGACATTAGACTTCTTTAAGACACAGAGCTCTTCAAAATTTTATTATTTTCTCCCTAAGTTTAATAGCTTCACAAACTTTTATCTTGCAAAAGGTGCATTGTGATTACAAGAAGCATATACCAAGTGTTTTATGAGGAATTTCTGCAGAGTTTAACTGATATGCTAAACTCTGTTTATGAGTTTGTATATGTCTCTAGAATGGAAAGACATCTGTAAAAATAGTAGTGACACAGAGACATTTCCCATCCAGGCATGGTAACCATTTGCTGCTATTAGAGGTCTCCTGAAGTCTAAAGTTGAAGCAATTTGGCAGAACTGAGAAATAAGGTATTTTGACAGAATGAGAGACCAGCTAAGAAGAGATGAAGAACCAAATCTGCAAGATGGGATGAACTTAATTTTTCTCTTTCTTTCCACAGAGTTCTGTTTCTTTACACCAGCTGAAGATCTGGCTCTACCAAAGAAAAAGCTGGTGTTACATGCATGGTTTTTGGAAACCTAAATTGTTTGTGCCTAATGTTTAAGATTTGCCTTGGCCTTTTAGAATCACATTAAGAAGAAAGAAACAGCCGAATTGATTGGTGCATTTCCAAGCTGGCCTACTTATGATAGCAATTAGTTTTTGGGATTTCAGCAAGCTTTACATTGTTTCTGTGCCAGAAGACATTTGGCACATATTCTCAAGGAGCTCTAAGCCAAGTTCCAGAACTGCATCAGTATAGTCTCCACAGCACAGGGGGGTTCATCTTCCGTAGCTTCAGGTATCCAAAAGTCCATATTCTAAGTCTACACAAGCCTAGGTTCTTTAAAATGTCAAAGGAAAGAGATACACACCTCCAGAGAGTAATTGATCTCATCCAAAGATAGGTGTCTAAAATAGGTGAAAATCATTGTCACTGACAACTAAGAGCCTCAGCTTAAGATAACTAGCTTTTAGTGGAGTACTACTAGGCAAAAATAACCCCCATGAGATATTCGAGTATATCAACTATACATATATGCACGTAGAAAGAGACTTTATTATTATTTGTCTTGTCACGTCACATGTTCAGAAGGCAAGGGTTTAATAACAACAGGGCTTAGACAGCACTTAACACTCTCTGCCAGTCTTCAGAGGTTATAGGCCAGGTGCCATGTGAAAATATCACAAGGTCAACAAAATACTCACATGGTTCCAAGACAACAGGCATGAGGAGTGGCCTAACCAGCAGTGCCAACATGAGATGTCAAAGAATATCAAGATTTTCATAAGCACAACAAAAGAAGGCTGATGATGATGATGCAGATATGGTGCAACTTTGTGAACATGAACAAGAAATTAACTGAACTGTAAAACTAATAATAGGACACCTTTGATTTTCATGGGCAAACAAGACAACCACCATCATTGCATAGGGGCAACAAACGGGGAACACTGCATAGGCACACTACGCCCCTGAAGATATGTCCTTTACCACATACTTAGAGATATGGTCCATGTGTTATACTCTGGCTTAGCTATATCTGAAATACCGTGCATGCAATTTGCAGTGTTCAGTTTTCCTAAAACGATCAGGAAAAAATCAGTAAATGTACATTGTTCCAGTGAAACTACAGAGGCAACAAAGCATAATGAGACAGTCATAATGACGGATTTTAATTACCTATATATAAACTGGTCAGATAACAACAGAAAAACTTTTGAAAAGCCAATCTTTTGCACAAGCTCTTTCCCTGCAAGAGACAGAATACTAGTAAGTCAACGTTCCTGTTTTCCTACTGGTTCATATACCAGCTTTTCCAATGACTTCTGCAAAGTTTTTTTACTCTTCGGCCACTGTATTGTGTACTGTTACCTAAAAATTATAAGTAGCAGACCAGTAACAAAGCAACATTGATTTTGTAATTCAGGTCTCGCTAATCAACTAGAATTCTGTAAATATCTCCAAAAAAAAACTTTATTACTACATCAGGTAGGTTATTTCCAGTGGTGAGTTCATTTTACCCCAGAAATGGTTCTTCAGTACAAGCGATCTGTATATTCTTCTTTTTATTTCATTAACTCACAAACGTCATACAGTAGCTCCATGATCCAAGGAGAACTGTTCATAAGCAAATATGACTTTCGCACTAAGACAGAACAACTATCCTGTTACAATCACACTGTGATGTAATGAAAGTTGATCATATTTAAGCTATATTTGATGGACAAATGTCAATTCTGCCCTTGGATTTCCTCCTGTGAAGGTGATACCACCCAACTCAGCAGTCACATGTGCACCACTGCACAATGAGACATAGGGAGGACAACAAGCATGCTGGACTGTAGGTGAGCTTCTCCATAATTTCACTGTAGGCTTGAGGCCAACTTCTCATGCTAAAAGGAAGGAGAGACAGCATTGCCTAATTTTAGCCTAAGCCTGTAATACATAGCTGCTAAAATTGCAGTAGCAGCAAACTAAGCCTGTGTAGACCACAAGGAAATCCAGCTGTAAGACGTGTGGCCGGTTAATTAACAATGTCAAGATGCAACTTAGCTATAGCCAGGCCCCATATAAAGGGGCAAATAATTTTAATTGTTAAAATGTCCTTTCTAACAAATGAAACTATTCCAAAGGCACCAAGAAATTCATTGAAGTTTGTAGAAAGTTCCAGCACGGGTTTGCAATCCAAAATCCTTTAATGTTAATGGGAAGATGATTTTCAATAACTATAATGGACTTTATCATATCTTTATTTTTCCATGGAAACAACAGAGGGAAAACAACTTCAGCTGTGAACGTTATCTTCTCATAAGTGTATGTATCTGTGGAAATTACTAACATTTTTCTTATCAGCATGACCACCTATACAACCAGTGTCCCACTGTTGCCCTGCACAAGTACTGAACAAAAGTGGTCTTCCCACATCTTGCAAGCCAGACTCTTTTTGTTGTTGTTATTGGTATTTCAACACAACGTTCTCACTGACCAGAAGAATCCCTTCTGTCTTGTCCATTATGCTAGGAGGCAAGAAAAACACCACCACAAGAAGACTGCACCTATTTACCAAGTACCCATTCCAACTGAGATATTTGATTCACAGCTAGTAAATTCCTGGTGAATGGTACAGTTTGCCAGATGTAAATCACTTCATATAATGTACAAATTCATAAAAATTCAAATATAATAATTTCCCAGGTAAGGCAAGAGGTGATTCACCTTTCCCCTGCTTCTTAGCTTAGACAGGACTCTATCATAGCTTGTTAGCAATAGGATTTGGCATGGAGGAATTTTCTAAAAATCTTTTTAAATTTGCCCCTGTACATAGGCAAATCCCATACGCAAAAACCTTCCGAAAAAGCATCTCCCGGAAAAGCAAATAAACACAATTACAAATGAAAAAACGTGTGTCTGTAAATCAAGCACAAGGGTATTTTTCACATAGCCAAAGTAACGATAGCTGACACTGCTCTGAAATATACAGGCATAAATCTCTCTTGGGGAATTACGTTTGAACTGGAACTTGGGGAAAACATTATGCTTTCTAAGAACAACTTCACAACAAGGAATACAAGGTACAGAGCATACTCTTATATTATAGGTAGATATAAAAAGAAAATTGATGTTTACAGCTGCAGCATTAAGTCAACTTTATAATTAGATCCTCTCAGCTGGTATAAGTCAGTCCACTCATTCAAACTGGAACAAGCCCTGGCTCTTGGTACAAGCTAAGGATCTGATACAACTATTTCAAACTACATGGTTATTGGAATATACTGAATAAGATTATGTGAATTCAGCTTACTGACACTTTAAGTAAATGATACTTCAGGACATCTTTGGAAGCCAAAGCACTGTCAACATTTTCCCATCACAAATTTTCCTCATGTACATTTATGACAGATAAAAGGAAAAAGCACAGCCAACCTAGCCATCCTAGTGGTCAGGATAGGACTGAATCAGCTGGTGAGAATGGAGGCTTTTGTAATTAATAACTGTTGCTATGTGCTCCATTCATCTTTCAAAAAATATTCTGGGTTGATGAGGCTTACAAATAAGAAAGCCTTAAGGTTTGACCATGTTGGTTGTTTCTGTGGTTTTGGGGGTTTTTTGTTTAGTTAGTTAGTTAGTTTGTTTGTTTGTTTTACAAGCACTGAAAATGATTCAGTAAGCTTTTAATTTGTAGAGCTGGACTTCCCTTTTTAGCCTGGTGGTTGGAATTCCAAGGCTATTTACACCCACTAAAATAAAGGTGATCTAATCTTATTCTTCGCCCTGTCCAAAAGACAAAAAGCACTGCCTAAGCTCTGAAACTGAAAGCAGTTTCTTAAGAGATCATACTGAAATGCATGTCATACTATTAAACCCAAGAAAAAAACAAAGAACAGGAGTGAAACATTGGTGAGAACATCCCTGATGACGCAGTGCAGTCCGCGATTACAAAGATGCCGAACTACCTTGGTGTCAGCCCTACTGGATACAAAGTTATTACTTGTTCCCCTACGCAATAAATGGAAACTATGCAAATATACAAATATTTCACAGCTTTCCTCTTAGGATTACTGCAAATTTCTTTAATAAGAGTAAACAATGTTTGGAAAGCATATTAGTTTAACATAAGTGAAAAACAGATATTTCTAGATCACGTGTTTTAAAAACTAACTGAAAAATACAAACACGTATCAGTGCTTGATCACTACGGTTTTTAGTCAATGCAACATAAATATCTTATTTCAATCTCTGTCGTCTAATTTCTGCGGAGCTATTTTGTCCCACATTTTCAACAGGAAATGAGTCACTTCCTCATGCAAAAGCACATAGGAATTTGTATATATGCATACTAAAATTATGTATACACATCCTGTAATTGTATATGCAAGATCCTTAGGAGTATCTAAACTTGTAAAACAAACAAACAAACAGCAGCAGCAAGGTCCCTTTTTCTCATACATCTTTAATCCTGCTCGCAAAAGAGTGTATTTCTGTGTGCATTCCAGATTTTTAAACCTGCCCATCAAGTCTGCAAAAAATAGAATTAGAAGCACAACACACAAACTATATTTGAAATATTTTGCAAATCAAATTCTGAAACTAGACATGTTTTCCTTCACATTTTAGGAACAGTATTTGTCACTTCTAATCTCCCTTCTCATGTCCTATAGAGAGCTACCAAGATCTACAAACAAACTTCCGAAGTGGCAGTTGTACCTCTACAAGCCCCACACACAATGCACCAGTTATTCTCCTCATTTTTCTTTCTCTTAAAGATGACAAACCCACCAAGGTAACTTGCATTAAACTACACAATTTTTAAATCATTACTCACTATAATTGAAAAGAAAAACATGGAAAAAAAAATGAAGAACAAAAGCACGTGCATTACAAAAAGTCTACCTGTATTTACATTACTGGTGTGAAACAACATTTCAGAGTTATGTTCCAAGCAGACTTGTGGGTAGCCCTAGCGTGAATCGGTCAGGCACATTCAGAAAAGCTAGACACATTATATGTCCTAATAGCACTTTGCAAAAGGGAACCAACAAGTAAGCATGGAGTCCTCAGCGATGCAAGTCCAAATCATTGCTCATCTTTCTCCGATAGGTCCCCAGAGGTTTACTCCAGTATCTGTCCAGTATAAGCAGATGCAAAGCATGGTTTTTTTTGCAAAAGTGGCATCAGCATATGTTACCCTGAGGCTTATACATTTTTGCATACCAAAAAAGAATCTTGGCAGGCTGAACCGCTTGTATTATATAACTTGAAATCTGGAAATGTAGCAAATCACAGGAGTTTTCAAAATAATCCAGAGCAAACTGCAGTACACTAGTCCAGATTTAATCAGAGCCCAGAAGTCTCATTGGGCAAATTTAAGAAATGCATGTCCTTAATGAGGCAAGCAGATTTGATATCACAGGCACTGACAGCAAATAAATTAAGATCTACAGACACTAAAACATGCTTAGCATGTTAGCATGCTTAAGCATGTTATTAAAGTGTCAGCAAGAAAAAGTCAATCTAGTCATTCACAGTCATTCATTTAGTATTAGTTGAAGCAAAAGCAGCATTGCAGGCTCTTGGGGAAAAGAAGGAACAGTCTCATGATATAGGTGGCAACAGATCAATACCTTCCTGACACTGGCAATTTTCTTGCTGGAAAAATTAAGGTGACTTCACTCATTTTCCTACTTAAAATGTGCAGACAGGGATAGCACAGTGCTATTTAACCAAGAGCAGCTGGCAAAGAAAATGAACTCTCCAAACCTCTTTCCTGCACTTCAGCCATGTCAGAAAATGAGCTTCATCTAGCACATAATTCACAATTCCAAGTGCAAGGAAACAGAAACCTTGCAGCTATGATACCTGGCTGCCCTAAGCAGGCAGAAGTGGTTTACATCACCCGTATTTTAAATAGCAAAAGGAGACTTAAATATAGCTACAAAACTATGAAAGTTAAGATAACGGGAGTCACTGCTGATCATTTCCTGCCTTATCTTAACCCGAGACATAGATACAACTGCAAAACTCTAACAGATGTCATGTTTAGCTAACAGCATCATAATTGCATAGTGGACTTGCTTTTTAATTAAATGTATAAATATAGCTACCTATCTGTCATATGCCATATAATTTCAGCAAGCTTTAATGGAAACTATATGGATGCTTAAGATCTTTCAGTTCTGAGCATCTAGAGCTCAGCACATATGTCACTATCTTAGCACCTGCCTATAATTTCAGATTTAACAGTTGCATGTGTGTCAATTATCTGCAAATCCCACTAAATCAGTAGGAGCTTCAGATCTTCAGACAGCCTGAAAATTTTCTGTTTAGGTCTCTAGGTATAACGCAGCAGCTTCAATGTAGTAATTAACCACTACGTTTTAAAAAATTCATCTACAGAAAAATAATATTGCTCAGAAACATATCCAGATTTTGAGGATATATGATGGAAGTTGTGTAATACTTCTTTCACTACACTTCACTCTCACTGCAGTGAACTCTCTTGGGCCCTGGACAAGAGTTTACTACACCAACTTGTTTGCTATAACAAGGAAGATTTGGAAAATTCTTCCATCTAAATAATAAACTGACTTAAAAAAAAATCCAATTTCTCCATACCTGTATGGAGACTACAACATTATTGCTCAAGATTATCAAGATTATTAAGAAGGAGCAACGTACAGAAGGCATGGAAAGGAGAGTCTTTGATCAAGTTCAGCAAGGATACTTCTGAGTTAGGCCACAGACTTGTAAAACCCTGTCCCCCTACAGAGCTCATATGAACAAAAGAATGGTTGTAGCCTGTAGGCACAGACGAGGTAAACTCACATGTTGTCAGGACCAGCCCGTTCAACACACCTGAACTCTGTGCTAGAACGGGCAGGGAACCAGAGTTTCACTGTATGCAGCATCTTTCATGTCTGGGCTTGATGTGTCTCTGCCTACAACAAAAAACTTTGCCAGCATGCAGATGTTTCCGGGGAGAAATTAATAATGCAGGATAGTGCATTGAAAGAGAGTTTAGAATAGGAAAATTAAAAGCACATTTTCTAATTCTTAAGAAATACATTGCAAAAAGGTTTTGAATAAGAAAACTTGAACACTAACAAAATGGAAGAAACAAACCTTTTTAAGATCTAGTTTATATAAATATGATGTCATCCCTCCATATGGCAAAATTATAAGCCAGTGAGCCAATGCATTTCTAAAATAGAAAAGTAGCAAAAAATAATTAGAAATTCATAGGCTAAACTTTGAAAATTCAGGTCATGAATTTTACTCCTCCCTTCACTCAACAAAACACAAAATAGATCCAGTAAAATCCCATTACAGTAACATGTTTCATAAAAAGCCTTAATTCACATTGAAGTCTGCTCCAACCTTTTTCCAGCGGGGCTCTTTCCAGTGATCACTTTCCTCTCAAGACCTTGGAACATACCTTAGGAGCATTTTTTTTTTTAATTTTAAGCAATTTGGCATTACTTTGTTCATGTTCCACATAGAGACAGCATCTCACAGCATCTGCTCAGCTTGTAGGTGCTAGGTTGTGCAAGATAAAGGTAAATTCTTCATTAGCTGTCATGCTAAAAATGTGGATTTCTTTTTAAAGTGAGTCCTGTAACATAGTGAACACCTTACAGAAAGTACACATAAATAGGTATATTCCATCATATCTTCTCTTGTACTCATGCACTTACACATATTGCCTGTAGCTCCAATGAAAAATGATGCTCCAGTGTAGCATGAACATTTTATTTAACATGTGTACATCAGTTATAAATCTTTGATGCTTTCCCTTCTTCTTGCACCATAGACTAATTCAGAGGTTAGTCATGTGGACAGGATTATTATATGTATGCATCCTTATAGATGAAATATTCATGAAAATTAACACAGTCTCCACTGATCCTGCCCTAGAGCCGTGTGACGCACAAGAATGAGGAAGACCTAGAATTTCTAGGAGGAAAAACTCTAACGCTAGATTTAGGGCCAGATCTCCTTTTAGGGGGCACACAATACGTTTACAGTACCTACCCATCAAACCTACTTTCCACTTACTAGCAGCCACAAATGCTGCTCTACAAGACAGCTATATAAGACACAAGGGAGTTCCTGCTCCTTTGCATACAAACACCCATCAGGAGTTGAGCATGAACTGTTTTTGGAGCTTAGACTGGAAGAGAGGATTATTTTCACTCTACTTGCTTTGAAGAATAAACAATATGTGCAACAGCAATCTCTTGTCATTTTATCTCTGGTTAACCTGAACTCCTTCGAGTAGGGGGTCAAGTTTTGAAAACATGAAAGAATTAATGAGCTTGCAGATCCTCCAGAGCAGCAGAACAACCAGCTTCATAAACTCACACCAGCAGGGGAAAGAAACCTGTCTTATGATGACTTATACATAGATAGCAGCCTCCTGCCCAGCAGAATTCCCAGCCTCCCACACGCAGTCTCATGGACCAGCCACACACAGCTCTTTTTCAGAAAAAAAAGCCTAAAACAGCAGACGCTTACTTTAGAAAACTGCATGCTGTCTCTCATTTGTGCAAACTTTGCTGGGCATTCAGGAGATCATAAACAGCATAAACAAAAGACTAGAGAAAGAACATGCAAGAGACTGAGGCTAATTGGCTAAGTATCAGACAAAGCAAGAATGGTTCCTGAATCTGAGTTTTGTAGTTGATTACTACCCTAATCGCCTTTGGTTCGGTAGTTTAACCTTGCTATAATTCTTATCACTAAGGCAAATATCGGCCATAATTTCCCATCATGTACATAGAGGTCATGAAACTAACCATCATAATACTAAACACTCTGCATATTGGCAAAGTGTTTGACCTGTAAAGTGAAAACATATTTCAATAGTATCTTGCAAAATATTGCTAAGTAATGATGACTAAGTCTGAAAAGCAACTGATAAACTAATTCTGTTCTTCCTGGTGCAGAAATAATAAAAACATATTCAGAAGGCTGTAAAAGAAAAGTGACATGGGATGACAAGGGGCTATCTCACACTCTGGATCTGTGCTCTTTATCTCCTGGTAAATCTTTTCTAGATTAAAAAATAAAAAGATTTTTGTTCTTTTGCCCAAGATGCTCGGCAACTTTGTAGGACCTGCACATCTGGAAAGGCTAGGATTTTTAGACGTGCAGCAATAAAATGAATCAGTCAACTGAGAGCACATATAAATGAAGCCAAACATTCTGAGAAATCTGAAGCATTAAGGAAGAGGTTTTTTGATCTGAGACATGCTTACATAGGACTCTTAAAGTGCTTCTTTTTTCATTCTTCATTTTTATAAGTATTTATGCTATACAAAAGTAAAAGCAAATCATATATGTTATCATATATTTCAAAGGGACAGAATCTCAATTCTACCTTTTCTCCAAATAAAATGTCTATATTCTGCCATAAAAAGTTTTAAGTTTACACTTACCAAAGAGCTGTTTACCTACACCTCAAGCCAATAGATGGTGTAAGTAACACAACTATATGTTTGGCGCTAAGACTGTTTCTCTCTTCATCCAGATTCTCTCATTTCACCCCAGTAAGACTGACACTTAGAAACAGCACACTGATCACTAATCCCCAAATAGCTTTGAAATGCCTGCAGCAAATCACAGTGTTGCTATGCCTTACAACTAAAGTATTTAAGTGGACAAAATCAAGAGAAGCAATGAATAGCTGCAATTCTTCTTTAACTTCCGTAGATTTACCCATCGCAACAAAGTGTTTGTGTTTGGGATCTTCTGGTCTCTACTGTAGGTCTCCTTTGAAGAGTAACTTCTATTCACTTAGATGTCCATTATTTTTCCCATTATGTTCATAGTTCTCACTCCTACCTGTAATTAGCCACAGCTTTCAATATTGCTTGTACCACTGCATATATAATACTTCCAGTTTCAGAAAGTAGAACTGACAAGTCCCATCAATGTTGATGGTAAAATTTCCATCGAATTTAATATGAGATAATTTAGTAAGGATTAAAAATCTAATCACTACGTCCATGTGTCATATAAGCACAGTTTAACCCCCAATTAACCTCTGGTGTGTAGATTTGTGCTTTTTAACTGCAAATGATTCTATTTCCTCAGTAAACAAAATTAGAAGTGAGAAATGAGTTATTCAACCTTCTCTTATTGAGCCAAACAATATTTCAGTGTTTTAAATCACATACTGCAAATCTACCACAAATTACAGCCCCAGCAAAATACAAATTAGGTACCATGAGATTTGTCTACGGTTATACACAAAGTGTGCTGTAGCTTAAAAAAAAAAAAAAAAAGCAACATTGAACACAACCTCCCAAGTCAAAGACTCACTCTCTCATGACTCTAAATGTAGAGTGTTGTGGAGCATTCAGAGATGGTATTTGAACAGATGTGAATGATAAGTCAAGTTACATATATACGGTATGGTGGATTTGCTCTTCCACCATCTAGGCAGAATTAGGATGTGTTTCTGAACTTGCTTAATCCCAAGGAACTCCTGGAGAGAAGGTGATTTTCTATGTTTTGGCTTGCATTCATAATATTTATTTGTTCTATGTGTTCATATGCTCAGAGCATGATTTCTCCAGAGGTTGGCAGATCCATGTAACACCATGAAGAGATCAGATGAGAACAATAAATAGAGTCCTCTATATGCATTGTAATTGATTGCTATTGTATTATATAATAACAAAAACAATATCAATAACCAAGTTCATAATCTTGCAAGCGAAAAACACAAATAGCACTCTACAGCTCTGATTACATTTTCTAAAATGTCATTCTAAAATAGCATGGAAAAAAGCACCACAGACAGATCTTTTAATATTGAAAGCAGATTAGTGATAATGAATGTTATTGTTGCTTTTTATGAAACTTTCCAAATACTTCTAAAATACCAAATAGACTAAACTGAACCAAAATTGAATGTTACGATGTTGTTATGCTAATATGGCTAAGGAAGGCGATAACTGCTTAGCACACAGGGAAATACAGATTAAAGCAAACTGGAGGAACCTGAGGGATTTAATATTACAGAAGAACCTATGGCACTTCTTTGGACCCTCTAGGGTTAGGCAGCAGCCAAATGAGAGTTTTCGGAATCATATTTTTGGGCTTGGCTAGACTGTAGTTGCACAATCTTGCTTTAAATGCTCAAGTCATTTTCTGGATTTAGCTTTTCAAGACTGAAACAATGTTCAAGCGCTTCAGCTGAAGCGGGATCAGATCTTAAAGACACAGGTCAAACGTGACCAGCATGCCTAAGTTACAGCGACCTGATTTTAGATGCAGGATGGAAAAGGTGGGAGGAAGCATGAGCTATAAGTTGTCTCTGATTTGACAGTAGCTACAAAATAAGCTGCATTGCTGCTCAAATCCAACAGGAAAAACTACAGTTCAATAAATAAGCATTCTATATATACCAGAAAACTGACATATTTTGGGTGGCTTATTATTCCAGGTTGAGATTCTTTGCAGATAAACAGTCTCTACCACAGAAAGTTTACAGTCTAACAGTGAAGATCAGAGTAGTTACAAGGGAAGGGTCAGGGAATACAAAGACAAAATACTTGCCAGTACACGATAGGGAGTTTTCATAGTCTTCCAGCAGCCCAGCCAGGATCAACTTGTATGATATGCCCATATGACTTTTGTGTTAACACGATACAGCAAGTTTTGAAGGAGAACACGTTCATCTTGCCAGTGTTTATTAAAAGATACTCACCAGAATGACAAGTAGCATTCAACAAAGCATATATGCATATTTTTTGAGAGTTGCAAACATACAGTGTAACCACCACCTTGGTCTCACCAAACAAGACTACAGAGGCCAATTGGTACAGGCTATGAAGAGTCTTAAAAGTCAGCTAAAGACTTAAAGGAAAAAATCCTGTAGTCAAAGGAGAATATAAAAAAACAAAGGTCTTCTGAATACCTACAAGCGGAGCAAGAACATATTCAAGAGCTTTAGTTGGGAAATTATCTAAGGGATATTACAAAGAATGAATTGGTAAGAGATGGGCATAATTTTAGTTCCTAAGCTGCTTGCATTAAGGATGATATTTAGGTTACAAGTCCATGTAGCAGGCAGGATGATGGTATTTTCCACAGTGAACAAAACCAAGATACTTGAAGGATGAGACAGGGCAGAGTACAATATCTACTCTGATATGATCCTGGCATTCCCAAGAGAGACACCAGAGAGAGACTAACTTTGTTAATATGAAAAAGAGAAAGCAGATCTGCTATACAGAAGCAGATCTAGGAGACATCCAATTGTGTTTGCAGATGAGACTATCCATTTTCCTCAATAGAGGCACAATATAAGGATCAAAGATGACTCCAAGCAAAAAGTTGAATGATGGTGAGGAAGATGATTGAAATTACATGCTAATCAAATAATTAGAAAAATGAGAGAAGGACTCATGGAAGTCAAGAAAGGATAAAGACTTTCTCATTGGAGATAATTAGCAGAGTCCAGATGTAACACTCACGTCTTTCGAAAGAAAGCCTATCTAAAGAATGAAGCAGACCTAACATCAGCTGTGATATCTCTCTTCTTATATTTTGATAGATTTAAAAATAACAAAAAAACAAAAAAACACAAGATGCTGATCTTTTCCTGGAAAGGAAAGGAGCATAGTGTGGCAGCGAGAAACAATTTACACAACAAATTCTGTGATCACAGGTTTAATTTCATTATATGAAACACACAGCTGAAGGGGTTTCTGTTCAAATAGAATTCACAAAAATACACCTTTCTGTGACATTCTTCCTGTATTCCATTACAAACCAGAGAAGGTGATCCCTACGATAATTTTTAAAACCTTTAATGATATAAAGCTTAAAGCCGGGATCCCCTCAGAGCTCTGTAGCTGGGCAAATAGACTTCCCTCACCCAAAACCAAACCAGCTTTCCTAAGCACTGGTTCCTGAGCATAAGGCCCAATCTCACTTCCATACAGCGCTCCACTTTTGAACCTTCCTTTTGATAAAAGATTACACTACCAATTTGTTTTTGAATGGTACTACCAGATGCACACTTTGCTATTAAAGACGTTGCAGTGAGTTCCTACTGCATATTCATTTTTTTTATGATACAGATGCATTTTTTTTCTGTGTGACATGGCTATATAATATACAGACAATTGACAATAATATAGTCTTTTTTTTCAACGGTTTCAGAAAACAGAAAGCTCAAGGAGCAGCCAACAGAAGTATGATGATGATGGGAGATCTCAGGAGCACAGAGAAACAAAGGCATTTTGTGAACACCCAAAAGATAACCTGAACACTAATAGCCAATGTCTGAAACCCACTCCTAAGAAATATTTCCAAAACTTGTTAATGGTATGTCAAAAGGTGGCATTTTATGTACTAGCCTTGTCTTTTTACCTCCTATCTCAAAGTTTTACTCCATTCTCCACAATTTCTTTTAAAAATCCAGGTTTTCTACAGAAATGTTCCAAATTACTTCTTTTAAAAATTCTGAAATCTTCATTTTCACTAATAATGAAGCTCTATGAGGGCTTAACTATCACGTTCCAGAAACAACACAGCTGCTACTTGCATGTTTAGCAATTCATTATCATGGAGTGAATCTGCACAAGGCAATATTATTTTCTGAAATGAAAATGTAATAAAGATTAATTTTCTTTTCCTTTCTTATTCCCTTCTCAGGAAATTTCTTGTTCTTTAAATGGTGCTGCCCAACTGTGCCAAAAATGGCTTGCCAAAAATTAACTTTCAAATACCTTGACAGTAATGGTTTGCACATTGCTCATCCTGGTGGTACCGGAGACGTGCTGTTCCACTGCCTTCCTGGATTCTTTCACAGTTCTCAGAATAAGCGAGTAGGAAGTGATAATTACCCCACAAGGGAGAATAAAACAGAAAACAAACAGAACTACAGTGTAAGACATTGACACAACATTTACGTTGGTGGAATGCCAGTCAATGCAACAAGCTGTGCCATAAGGCTCTGCTCCATATTCCCCCCAGTGAGCTAAGGGAGAACAGGCAAAAATTGCTGCGTAGGTCCAAGCACAGGCTATCAAGATTTGTCCATGCTCTCTCCTGAACCTGCTCCCTGGAAGACACAAAACAATCAGTGACGATCAGCATACAGTACTGCTCTAAATTCTAACCATACAGTCCAAAGGTCTATTAATAGACCTCTTGTACTGCACACGGGTAGTTTTGTTTTATTTAGCTGCATTGTTTGGGAATAATTCTAGGTAACCTACAGATTCCTTCTTAAAATATTGTCTGTAAAATAACTTAACTGCATCTGCACTGAATTCATCACCCATTATACTGGCCAATTATAGTCTCATTTCTCTTGCTATCAGCTGGGGTGCTGTGCTTGTTTTGTTTTGAACACAAGCTGTAAGCATTTTCAAGAAGGGAATGTCTTTTTTCTCTGAACTGTCTAGCACTCAGCACAGCAGAGCCCTGTGCCACGATCAGAGCTCACGCAGAATGAGCTTTAAACACTCTGAAAGTTACACGACAAGTGGACCAAGTCTATGAGATATGTTCGGGCATTCTGTGGGACACACCTTTCACACCCTTCCCTTGTTCTCTGCCAAAGGAAGCTTAAGAGGTAGGGAGGTGGAGACTTAACAAGAAGTGTTGGTCAGTACATGAAAAGAAAAAAATAGAGAAGTAGAAAGAAGCAGCAGGATTATCCATCCAAACAGTCACTTAGAAAAACAAGTTCTCAGACTGCAGAAACATACTTCTTATTTTCTGACTCAAAACTAAGATTACCAGTAATCTTGGCAAAGAAAAATTATGTTTTTGCCCTAGAAGAAATATTAAAGATTCATGGGAACCCCCCAGGCAGATTTTGTATCTGGCCTTGGTTTCAAATTTCCAGAGAAATTTCAAAAGAAAAGCTGGCACTTAGGAAGACCTCACTAGGTATTTTTCTACATTGACCACTGCTATACTAGAAATCTTAATCTGTAGCTGTGTTTACTTTTGTCCTAAGTTGTTCATATACTAAATCAAGATTTATAAAGTGCCTAAGAATGATCTGTGTCTCCCAAAGTGCTTTACAAACATTCACCAGTTAGCCTTCATTTTTCTTTGATAGCCCAACAGTCTGCTATAACAGTCTGATTTTTAGATGATGGCGAGGTCATGTTTGAAGGTAAGGTCTTCACTTGAAATATTTCTCTCTCAAATAGTTAACAGCTAGCAGTGCAGCTGGTGCTATTTGTCTATGCTTATGATGGTCGCATAAAATTCTTACAACACTACCCTTTCTCCTATTTAAGGAATAATTAAAAAATTGCAAATCATCTTCTACGTTAAACATTACCAACAAAGGTCTTAAATTAAAAACAATGGTTATGTCACCAATTAACATAAATCATGGTGACACACTAGTTGTGTGGTAAAATGCTGTTCTCAGGCAACCGAGAGAATTTTGCTTGTCCATTCTTGTCTCATTATAACCATGAGATACTCTAACTTTAAAAACGTCCTTCTGTAGTAGCATCAGATGCTATGTCAATTGCCTTGTCTGAATGGAATTTCCCTTATGCAGACAAGTGAGCAGGGTAATTAAGAAGGGTAACTTCAATAGGTGTTCAAAATTTTAGAAGGTTTATAAGACTGTCTCATGGTTCACAACAATTTGCAGAACATGAGGTATCAGAATTCTCTGATACATCTAAGGTGCTTAGCACAACACTAGCACAACATGAATCTGTAACAAATGTAGCAGTAAACTGTGAAAACATTAATATATTCAGGCCAGTCTTGCATTCATTTCAGAACACTAGTCCATGTTTCCAAATTGTCCTCCTGGCTCAAAAGAGCTTAAAACTAACAGGCTACATCTATCTAGCCCTACAGTCAATTATCAATGATTACAGAAATATGAATTGTTTGACTCGATGTAAAAGACCTCCTCTGTAAAAAATACTCTCCAGGGTATGCAAACTACAAGTGGTGATCTCTGTTCAAGTGAAAAATATCGGATAATCCAAGACAGAAACATTAGCTTACCATAAGCTGGAAAACAAATTTTGAGGCAGCACACAGTGCTCAGTAACGTCAGTGTTGACAGACTGCAGATCCCGAACAGTACCCCACAAAATGCATAGAACAAGCAAATGTGTTTCCCATACAGCCACCTAGCAAATAATCAAGAAAGTTAATACTTAGATGCTGTCGTTTAAATGCTGCGCTTAGATGCTGTGCTTTCTTAAATGTAAAGCTAAATGGTAGAAATACAATTATAACTGTAGTCATGAACATTTAATAAAACTATATGATTTAATTACTTATCAGTCAGGGATGAACTGCAAGAGGCATTCCCAATGGAAAAAAAACAGTAGTAACTAGTCAGCAAAAACAGTCAAACCAATAAAACAGTCAGGAATTTAGCCATATCCCCTTTATTTTTAAGATTCACATTTCAGTCTTTCTATTTTTATAAAACAAAATAATACATAATTTCATGATAATCAATCTGAAAAGAAAGATCAAAATGCTTATCACTAGTAGGTCATAAATTACTTCTGTTCCTCATCATTACGTCTGCTAAGTAGTAAGCTAGTTGTCATCATTATCAATGCAATCGCTTAGGAATCTCCAGTGGAATGAAAATTCAATCATCTGAGCCACTGTATCTCTTCCCTTTCTATTCAGAAATGTGCATGATTTGCAGTAGCAGTTATCAAAAGCCCCATACCAGATTTTGAGGCTCTTGTCTCCCTTAATCATAACGGTATATTTAGCAACATTTAACACAAAGTCCTGTGGTGAGATACGAGTAATTACTGGATTTTTGTTTATTATTATTATTTTAGTGACAAACTGAGGGAGAACTACACAGGGCAAGAACAGAGAAAGAAAGATTTTTTTCATGTCAAACCAAATATAATTTTTAAATTTTCAGTAACTGAAAAGGAAAAAAAATAGGGTTAAAATATGTATACTTTTACCAAGGAGAAAGGAAGTCTGAAAACACAAAGGACATTCATAGGTACAGGTGGGCATAATGCTCAGAAATAAGCATCTACCTCTCTTTCTGCCTCAGGAATAACAACTCAGACACCTTTGGCATAAGAGATCTGGATTCAGATCACGTTCCTCCAAATAAGGTCTTTCACTTCCTAGCAGAGTGACCTAACCAGTAACCCAAAAGTTATGTTGGGTGAAGTGCTCTCAGTCTCTTTTATTCAATCTGTTCTACTTCGTTACATTATTAAGCACATCACAACAGGCTTTGGATCTGCATTACTGTGTGACTGTTTAATCCATTACGCTCTCAGTCTCTCTCTCAACAAATAACCAGCTGAACATGGAAAGACTCTTTAACTGTTCCACTGATAACTGTACCTTTTCAGTCTGCACTATCAAGTCCAGGAAGATAGTTTAATTAATAGGTGCAGTTATTCCTACTGCATAGGAACGCAAGGAGAAAAAAATATATAAGCGTAAATACATTTAGTATTAAATTCTATGTAAAATAAATCTCAGGCTTCAGTGATATAAAAGTTAGGACAGCTACCTGTCTCATCTGTCTCACTCTCCCAGTCTCAGGGTTTTGAAGAGGTCAGCGCAGCTCAGAAACTCTGCAGCATTTCCCAGTAGCCAAGGGTTCCCACCCTTCAATGTAGCTCTTTTTCAGACACTCGCACAGCAAGAGCTGAGCCACTGAAACTTATAGCCCAGTATATTAGCATAATCTAAAACGAGTGTCAATCTACCACCACGTGTTGGGCTGGAAGCTGTGAAGGTTGAGTTGCTGCTGCCCAACCAGCCAACACATTGTGGGCAGCTAGACCAGAAGCCTTTGAGAGGGACAGCAGGAACACTTGGCACATGTGGGCTCAGCCACCCCTACTCAGTCATCAGAAGTCTAATTCCTGTGGGCAATACAATGAATAATACAATTTCTGTGAAAATTAAATTCATTTCCATTCTGACTGCAAGATCATTTCTCTCATTTTTTTCTCTTCAGTTTATTTCACGTCCATACTCGGTTTATATGTCTCAGTCACCAACATACTTATTGCCAAGGTAGTTCTTTCAGGCTTCTCTTTTCCTCAACACACTACACATTAATCAGCTAAAGCTTTTGATTCCTTTGTTATTTTAAACCAATTCTCTCCTAGGAAAATCCAATTTGAGTAACTAAAGATTTCAGTTTTCCTGGACAACTTCAATGCTCTCTCTGTCTAACCAGCAACATTTTATATATCTGACAATCTTTAGAACTCTACAGAACTTTTTAGGTTTCTCAGTAAAGTGTGTCGGGAAGCCAAAACACTGCATATACATATCCGTACAGTTGCAGTATATTCTGTAAAAGTTGGGACAGACCAAAATATTACAAATACTATACTTTCTCAAACTCTGCAGAATAACTCCTGACAAACAGTTCTGATCTGCTTACACCCTTCTTACCTAGCTCCCACCACCCAAAGACTTTCATAGTGCCCACGTTGCGCAAATACTGTCTGAGGTCTAGCAATGAACCTCTTAAAGCTCCTAAGCTTTAAAAGAAGATTACAAAAACTATGTTATACACTGCTATCAGGTTAGACTCGTGTGGATAAAGAGAGGAGAGGTGGAAAAGGAAGGAGAAAGTTCTAAACTCAGGGTGTAGGCTTAAACATTAATGCAGAACACTAAATGTCTATTCATCATCACTATTGCTACATTTGGGGACCATAAGCAAATTCAGGGTTTTATTTTCATACTGCAAAATTTAACTGCCCACTTAAAAAAAAGAAGCATTTCACCATTACTTGAATGACTTGTACTGACAGAGAATAAATGCAGTTGGTAGTGGATGTTTGGAACAAAATCTTCTCAGCCCTGCAGAAATTAAGATGATAGCATCTTCAAACAGATGCAAATACTAATAAACATCACCAGTTCGTAAAGCTGCTGTTACATAGCATACTTCTCTCAATCCCTCTAATTATTTTCCACCATTCTGACAAGCAGAGCAGCAGAGTGATTCAATCCTCATCATTGACACAGACCTCCAGTGTCTGCAGAGGATGTTAAATATCACGTGCATAGCAAACAAACCTGTGTGAAAGGCTGGAGGTTACAGCTAGAGGATACAACGTCAGAGTCATACCAAGGTCACTGATGGCAAGGTTTATAATGAAGTATTCTGCTGGTTTCAACAAATTCTTTTTCTTGTAGGAAACATAGAGGAGAATACTGTTCCCACACAAGGAGCATACTCCTGCAGAGAAATACACAATATGAAGAAATAGTTACTTCCAGACATCCTCCTTTTTTCTGCACAGGAATAATGTGCTGCCAGCTTAGCTAGCTTTTACAGGATGAACTTTTCTCTTCCTTATGTTTGAGATTTTCTCTTTTTTACATCTCATATTTTTTGAATCTTTTAATCATCCTTCCAGGTTTCTTCCTCTTTTGTCCAAACTATCCATAGAGATCAATCATTACTAATATCAAAGTGCCCACATGCCTTCAAATGAATTTTATCCATTAACTAAGTGACCTGCCAAAAAAACACTTTTTCTGTAGGAAGCTGGCATGAAGTGAGTGGCTATATCCATCTGCCATTGCACACACTTCCCCAATTTCAATTTCAAGTGCTCTCCACTTACTAAACCTTCTTCCTTCCCCTTTGAGGCAGTTTCTCAGAGATGGTCGTTATAGTTTCTAGTAATAATAGATGATACAGCAAGAATATTAAATCATGCATGAAAGAAAAATGTAATTAAATAATGTCTCTACTGTGTGTAGATAGAACAATTTTCTCTGGGATTGCTAGTGTTAGTATGGAAACTGCCCACAGATGACAGAAGCATAAAAAGGCTAGAAGTAGTCTAACTGAAGACAAGCAATTTGCTCTCTACCTTTAAACTAGCAGGATTAAAACCTGTGACAGATCCACAAAGTCAGATGAGAGTTAGCTGACCACCAGATGAAAAGGTCAGACAGAGTCAAAAGACAGAGTTTTAGGTAGCCTTTTTATAGATATACAAGGTTCATATGTAAAAGCTTCAGAAGCCCAAGGACACACAAATGCCTAAGGAATGGGTGGGTGTCTTAATGAATACGTCCTAAAGTTAAGCTGTTTAAAAGAGCCCAAATGCCTTGGTGGATCTCACTCCCTGTTCCCACATCTTTTGAAAAAGCACCACCTGACAGGCGAGGTTAGCAAGTTGCACAGAGACATATACCACAGACCAACTAACTCTAGCTCTAGATTATAGCCAGAAGAGAATATGCCTCATTTAAAAATACCCTCATAGGTTAAAAAAAAAAAAAAAAAGAAAAAAAAGAAATTATGTAATTTCCCAAATGTAGTACAGATTATGACATTTTCTTTTAAAGGAGAGAGCAGATTAGCAAGTAACATTAGTCATTGATACTGAATTCCTTTCTATCCCTGACCTCCTTAAACCCATTTAAGATACTTGTAATTTGAAATCTTCTGGAGAGAAAAAAGATTTTCCTCTTGATTTCTACTACTAGAACCGTGCAATAATTTTGTTCTAAACATTTTTCTTCCAAAACTTCAAAAATATAACAATAAAAACACACTATAAGGCACACTTCGTTTGGCTTCTCTGTTTGCCTTTTTCTACCATCTTCTGAAGCATCAGACACCAGCCACACCTAGAGATAGCACTTAGCTGGGGTGATCCGTGCTGTCTTAGATGTTTGAGTTGCATGTCCTGCCCTCTGGTTCATGGTTACATTGATCAATAGCTTTAGGATTGGGTCTGACTTCTTCTCCTAGCTGAGATCAGGACTATGGAGGACAAATTTGCCTCTGCTGTGGCAGTATAGTCCACTTCCTAGAAATCTTACAGTGCCTGCAGACATCAGCCATACCCCCGTTCTTTTCTGCACCTTTCCTAGACTCATTATAATTGTGGCTTTCGGTATTTTACTTCAGGCATTATGCCCTGTCGTTTAGACTCAGCAGTGACCGTGCAGATGCCTAGAACTGCCAGACTTCCTAATACTGAATAAAGTTCTTGTTCCTAATGTAAATCACAGATTGAAAATCTTTTGATGATGTCACCCAATGCTTTTTTTGTTTTTCCTTTTATGAAATTTTAAAAGTTCCTCTGTGTAAACTTGAAGTAAACTTGAATTTCAGGTTGCTTCATTCTTCTGACATTCTCCAGAATACGAAATAATTATCGATGCAAATACAGCAAAAGCTCTATAAAAATCCTTACCATTAAATTATACTTACCAAATAGCGCATAACATATTCCAACAACAATATCAGCTGCTTCTGTTATTTTGGACTGGAATTTTGAATTAACAGAAGATGGGCCCATCTGAAAAACAAAAAAACCCCATGACATTAGAAATTCAGCATCTAAGGCACTTGTGGGCTTTCTATACAACTATAAGCTGTTTTATGGGGAAAAGGAGAATTTCATTTTATTTTATTTTTTGAATTAACAATTAATTTACAGATGAAAAAAACAGCCTAGAGCTCATGCTGAGATAAACTAATTTCTATTAATTTGAGGGACTCATCTAAACATGAAAACATCACAACACTACAAGACCAACTGGAGATCAAGGGTGCCTTAAATTTTTCGAAACATCGCTTGACACAGGTTCAAAAAGGCTGACTTCCAGAATACTATTCATCAGCACTTTACAAGAACTAGAGCAACCAAGGCAGGAAATCTTCACCACAAGCGGTACAGAACTGAAAATATAAACCTAAACAAATAAAAAATTGTAAGATAAATGTAGGAAGAGCATCAAAATAACTAATAGATGGAGACAAGAACATAAACATATGAGATATTTCTATATATACACTAAATTCTAAAAATTATTCATACCACTTGACTCTTAGCTTTCTAAGTAGGGGTAGATGAAATAAATTCTCTTTCTTCCACATGCATTTCACCTTTATTTCCCACTCCTGCCCTCCACCTATCTGAATCTGCCTCCGTGAGTTTATCTGTTAACCTACGTACAGAAACTTGCATTTCTCCAGCCCGGAAATTGGCAACATACCCTCCTTCAACGTACAGCTCCTGCCACTTCCCTGATTAAGCTACAACACATTGAATTCCCTCACATTTCAGGGAGTGGGTTATGAAATTTGAGAGGGTCTGTATTTCAGGAATCTTATCAACTTTGAACACAACTTCAGGCGTTAATATAAAGTCTTCAGCAAAGACAATCATTGTATGATAGGAGCAGTCAATAGGATATTGTACAGCTTTTCCAAAAAAAATCCTTTGTGTAGACAATTATGCTAATGAAAAAAAGCTTCACTCAATTGTATTTATGTTGGCCGGGGATACGTATTGGCATACCTCAGAAAGACAGCAGAATTACCACTTGTTGGTATCTGCCATGCCTGTATTCAAGGATTCTGCAATGAGGCAGGCTCTGTGACTCAGTCCAGACCTTACTGCCCATGTGGATGAGTGCAGTATCAAAGTGAGGACAATAATTTGAGATAAAATGGCAGTATGCCTGCTAGAGCCAAACCCAGCTACCTAGATGTTCTCACATACAGGGTTTAATACTTTATCCAAGTTCAGAGCAAACACCTAAGGTGGAGTCATCTTCTAGCACTCTCAGAAAGAGAGGAAGAGGACTAGTGAAGGCTTTTTTTTTATTATTACTGTTATTATTTTTCTTTGTCACAGATGCTATTGCTTTATGATGTTAACAGTATTAGAGAGATTATCTGGAGCTATTTTCAGGAGATAGGGCACACTGAAGTTACAAAAATAAAATGTGATGCCAAAAGTTCAGTAAAGTCTTCCAGATATATTCATAAGCCTTTGCCTTGGGTAATGACAAATACACTTCCACTGCC
This sequence comes from Struthio camelus, assembly GCF_040807025.1. Lineage (NCBI taxonomy): Eukaryota > Metazoa > Chordata > Aves > Struthioniformes > Struthionidae > Struthio > Struthio camelus. The sequence goes on along the minus strand of NC_090943.1, from coordinate 142,949,771 downwards.
AGCTACTTTTCACTTTCTCTTTGCATTAAGTTTCTTTTGCAAAGAGAGGTCTTGTCTTCCGCTTGACAACTGCAAATAGCAACACACTCTCACCCTGTCCCTAGCACAACAGCTGACAGTGAAGCAAGCAGCACAGTTGTACACATTTGGCTTGAAGGTAGCTTGTGAAATGTCAAAGAAAAAGTGCCTAGAAGAACACAGCCACCTTAACCACCAGCTAAAGCTCCTACTTCACATAGCACTTAAATCCCCTGGGCTTAAGCTAACTGATGTGTATCCACATTAAATAATAATCTTGTAGCTGTATTTCATTCTTTCAGTGTAATAAGGCAGAGTATCTAAATTCAGCTTGTTCAACTTCCCTACAGCTTCCCTTAAGATGCTTGTTCTCTCAAAGGTTCATCAATTGTTTCTACACAAACCCCTGTTTCTTCAGCTGCTATAATCCAGGCACCTCTACCGAAACCAAATAGGTTGCACTGTTTGTTCACCAAATGTTCACTCAGGAGGAATTTTAAAGCTACTATATATCACTCATATGATTTATATTTTAATTCTTTTACTAATATTTGTTCCATTCATTAAGTAGAAGCAGTAAGCATGATTTCACATTAGAAACTTCAGCTTTAAAATTTTCCTAGTGGCCACTGCTAGAGCATGTGACTGCCCTCAAGAGACAGTAACAAAAATAAAGATAGGACATTCATCTGCTTTTCCCCCAAGGCAACCTATTCAAAAGGAAAGGCTGAGCTCATTTCAGATATTAGTGCTACATTTTCAATGCTCTGTTCTATCAAAGTCAAATTTGTTATTTTCTGAAAGGAAAGACATCCTATCCCTGAATATGCACTTCCTTTAGCTGGTCATGAATTCCTGAAATCTACTTAAGCGTGTGGTTTTTCAAAGTGGTCTGCTTGCTTATCAGAGCTAGACAGTCTTAGATTTTATCCTTATCATCTCTGGAATAGCAATTTGGAGAATGAAATCTCACGCTGAGAAAGGAAGAGTTTTATTCAAAGCGCACAGAGCCAGGCAGAGGACCATCTAAGCCAGAAGTTCAGTACTTCAGAAAAGTCATTCAGACATGACAAAAACAGGCTGATATTCCCAGTATATGCAGTCTTCCGCATCCAAGAAGTTCCTTCTTCCAACCCTACTGCTAATTTGGCTTTGATGGGAGCAGCTACCACTTTCCTGACAAGATAAAAAGATCTAACTCAGAAACGTCAAGAGGTTTTTCACACCACTATCAGTGTGGCTCTTGTTCTCTCATTTACTTTATCGGTTGCTGGATGACCTTATCAAATTGAAGACAAAATTCCTGTTCCAATAATACCATAGTTTTCACCCAACACTGTAAATTAAAATAACTTAATCGCTGTCATAGTTTATTTCATTCTTTCTGTTATGGAAACCATAGTCCCTATAGTTGGGCCTACTGAGTTCCTCTGCTGACATATCTCCAATGCCAGAGCTTGTGTAAAGTTTGTGTGTCAACTGTGCTGTATCAAGAACTGTAAGAGTAAGTATTTGAGCTTTCTGTTTGTTATCACAGTTACATCATGAAAGCAGATTCGGGAAGCCCAAATCCAATTCAAGCGAAACTATTCTCATCCTCCTAAACAAAAACCCAAACACCTCCGTTAAACAACATTTTGATAACCACCTGAACAGTCAGTTCAGACAGTTATTTGTAGTGCTTTGCAATCTTTACATTTTTCTAAGCACCAAAGACATTTCTTCCTTTTCTTTCTTCACCATAATTTAACTACAATCACACCTTATCAGGAACAGTAAAGCCATTTTCCTCATGAAAATTCCCAGACTGCTAGATTTTCTCCAGAAACCTACCATCCAAGCAGCTCCCACATGCACCTATACTTTTGCAGATATTTGCAGTAATTTTAGAGCTACGCACAACCAGTCATTAATTTTGTACATCAGTAGTCAACAGGTCTTAGTCCGCTACATAAAGAAGCGCTTTAAAAACAAATTATGAAAAAATATTTAATCAAATTATAATTTAAAACCAAAAGCATCTCTTTTAGAAAAGATAGATAAAGCCATCTTCAAAGAGGGACTGAAGAAAAAAAAGAACTGTACATTGACTCTTCAAAAAAACTCTTAACACTGACTAATTGTGTGGCAGATTGCAACGACGGTAACTGATATGCTGGCAGATTGCAACAAAAAGTTTCACTGACAGCTTTTTGTCCAAGCTGATGGACAATATAATGACATTTTTGAGAAAGACTTTACCTCTATTACCTGTAAAATACCTTACCTGTATTTTTCTCCTTCCTTCCCTTACCAGCCAGGACTTCCCAAAATATAAGTTTGTCACACATCTAAATGAATGTATGCAAAATCAGCTTCATTAAACCTTTTGACTGCATGTTAATTATCACAAACCAAGTAACAACTTAGGTCTGGGCATCTATACTCAATGCATCAGTTCAGATAAATTAGTTTAAAAGGCAAACTTTTAGTTAAATTGTTGTCATTGTGTATATAAGCCATAAACCTCTCATTTTCTCCTTTCAAAGTCTTCTATTAATTCCATATCTTCCACCTTCCCTGAACAATATATTCAGTGCTTTGCTCCTTTCCTCCTATATATACATGTTAGTTGAAGACGTCTAAAAAGGCAAAAGTAAACAGCAGATGGAGCAGCAGGGTAGCAGGGGATAAAGGCAACAAATGAATACAGTCTAATAACTCATCATTAAGTGAAAGTATTTGTGATAACTGCTAGATACTATTTCAAATTAGTGACATCAGCACATGACTAAGAAGGAATACAAAACGGGTAAAGCTTCCAAACACACTTCTAATTATATGTTTTCTACTAAAGCAGCACAGTACATAGCCCTGTATGAGGCTTGTTCGAAACAGGGCTTGCACCCTTTTTAAACACCTGCATCCACTAAATATGTGACATAACGCCCAGCTACAAAGCCTCAATTCAATTAAAAAATAAATAAATAGAAATCTGCCCTTTTTAAAAAAAGGTTTAGTTCTCAATAATTCTGACAAAAAATTATGATAACAGAAGATAGACAAAGGAACTTTGACAAATTCACAATGTACGAAAGATTCCTGAAAGAAGGAGCACATAAAGGACTTAACCGATTGTAAAGACTTTGGAAGTAGTAACACTATCTGCTGTAAAGATCTATTAAATCATGATCAGTCATTCACTTGCACAAATGAACATTTCCATATACTTTTTTTTTTTTGGTCAACAAGAATATCACTCATGTTGCCACTTCAGCATGCAAACACAAAGCAAGCTGGCTATGCATGGATACACAGAGGTCCTATCATCCTTCAACCTTATGAAGAATTATCTCAGAAATAAATTTGGTTTTTTCACTCTAGTTATAAAAGCCCATATTTTTGGAGCACAGGATTGAAATTGTGCTCATCCGCAGCATCGTGGCACTTCATCTTCTGTAACACCAGCTGGAAGGACTAATTAGAAGTCAAAGAACATTGTATCTTGTGTGCAGCAGCTTATTCACGAATATAAAAGGGTTAGTTCTGCAATTAAAATCAAGGATACATTTCAAGGGTTCCAATATTACAACTCAAAGACATTCCCTTTAATAACTTGTTTTCTTAAAATGTCCAATGCCAGATAATATTCTCCTCTTTGTCCTGGCAACCACATTAAAAGTCCCCACATGAATCAAATGCATTAGCTGTACATGCAGATTGAGAGACGATGTGCTTCTGAAGAAGGTATGACAGGGGACTTCCCTAAACACCAGTGCAACAATACTGCTACTTCTACAGCACAGCACAGGCAGGGAGAACAGCAGGCAAAAGGGGTCAATTTTAATGTAGTTCTGTTAAATCTAGTAAGAAGGAATAGAATAAAATAGAGACAAAAAAATGTTGTGTTCATCTGTATGGTCAGAGTAATTATTTATATATTTCCACTCCCAAAATTAAGATACAAAGGTCCAAAACGCTCCCACAGACCCCTCTGCACTAAGAAGTTATCTTAGATTCAGTTACTCACTCACAAGAGACCACAGGAGGTCACACAACATGATCACAATCTGACGCAAGCTATCAACCCTCACAGAAATGAAGCAATCATCCAGGCTTGACCATAAGATGCAAGGTCCTTGGGTAGTTGCTCAGTGAGCGGGGGAGAAGGAAATGATGCCTCATTTTTGCAATTTGTCTGGCTTCACTTTCCAATCACACAAACTCTCTCATCAGCACGGAGAGAGACCAAAATAAGTTACCTTTAGCCTTTCCTTGACAATTTAAATAGAATGAGCACTGGAGATTTAGGATAGAGGTTGTTTCTATTCCAGCGAACTGACTTCACTGAGCTCAGTGGAAGATTTGGCACTCCAGGATTTGCTCTTTCACTTTCTACAGTAAATCATTCCAAAGTGCAAAATTTTACAATACTTGCACCAGCTCTTAGCAGCTGTGTGGCTACTAACTCTCATCTTCAATATCCCATAAATGCTGCTTTAGGACTAATTGTAAGCACTGAAGTTTCTTCAGGAAGAGGAATCTGATCAAAATCTTGCAAATTCAGAAAACAGCAGAATCTACAAGCCCTTGCTTCTTCCAGAGTTATTCGTGGGTGTGAAATACATAAAAAAACCCACTCTGCTGGAAGTGCCATGCTGACAAATTGCACATCATTTAGGAACTGATTTCATTATTGGATATACCCTACCTGCTTCACACCTCCAATCTTCATAATCTCTCAGCAGCTAGTAAAGAGCATGGAAGCATTTCCAGCTGATTAAAGCAACAGAGGAAAAGGTGCGTACACCACATTGACAGGCTGCTACCCAAATTCCTTTCACAGGGGGCACCTGTATGCCAAGGCTTCACATCAGCTCTCCCTCAGCCATCAGGTGGGTAAAGGTGTGTCCAAAAAGACATGGATACTGTGCAACTGTCTTTCCCTTAGTGTAGTTCCTCTTTGGCCTCACTGTCTCTGTCTCATTGTGACCTTATTGCCTTTCACATGACACGAACAGGAAGGAGCAACTAAGCTTAAATCTGAAGATGAACATTATCTTACTAAAGTGCACATTTAAAAACAAGAACAATGTACAAAATGCACATCACGCACTCCACTAAGTTGCACAGAAATTGTACCATGGGCCTCAAAATATTTTCTCATTTCACTGACCAAGTTCCAGAATAATTGGAAATTGCAAAATATCATAAACTCATATGCACATATTGTATCTTCTACAAAATAAGTTATCAACAATGTACTTACCTAATCTCATCCTAAACTGTCACATGTTTAGTGGGACCATAATGAATTCTCCTTTCTGAGTTGTGCTGCAATGTGACCACAATGACAGGAAAGTTTACTGCCTTTACTTTATTCCCTCATTTTCTGCTTTCTTCTTCCAATCAATTTGTAAAGTAATATTTACTGTGGAAATCACATCCTTCTATTCTGTCAGTTATCAGTTTCAAAATTGCTTTATAAGCCTTGCTTATATATTCAGCCAGAACAGGAAAGGAGGGTTTGAAAAATAAATGCTGTGATAAAAGGGTCTGTGAAATAAAACCTGAAAAATAAAACCAGTTTTCTAATGTCTCATATCATCTGGGAAACATCTTAATCACTGCAGCATGAAGCTGACAAACACTGAAGTATGTCATTTGCAAAATATTATTAGTTTTGCATTCAGAGCATGTTCATAGGACAGCTAGAAGCATCTCATACACCCACAAATAAATAGAATTTTATTGATCAAGATGGTATTTTCTAACTCCTTTGTGTGATTGTATTATTTTATGTTTTGAAACACCCAATTTATCTGTGGTATTCAACTAAAAAACATGGTTTATATCTTTGTCTTTCACATTCTTTTTCACTAACTCTTTCATTTGTTTAGGAAAGGTTCTGGTAGGATCCTTACACAATTATCTTTGGCCAGGATAATAGCTATTAGCCATTCAGTAAGGACTGAAGGAAGCAAAGGATGTAAAAGGCAGATAAGATTTAGGTTCTAAGTATATCAGATCTTTGTAAAAATAAGGAGCCACAATAGCTGGAGGGTGTTGCTGTCATGAAGACCAACAAATAGTTAACATCAGACAACATCATCAGAAACATTTTTAGAAATTATACTTGTAATTTGCAGGCAGGCAAGACGGAACTTTTCCACATAATCCTGGAGAATAGAAAGAAGGAGAAGGGATTGGGGGGGGTTATTTTGTTCTATTTTTTAAAACCAAGTCCCAAGGCAAAGATCAAAAGTAACAGAGGACCACTGCTATGAGGCCATCTGAAAGATGTTACATAGAGATATGTTACAGGAGGCACTGAAGATTCAGAAAATAGCTGTGTTATGATAAGGTAGAAGGCTTTCTGCAAAGTTACTGCAATTCTCCTTAGATTAACTGATCATCTCACTTTTAATGAGGGTCTACTAAATGTCTTTGCCATGTCTGGGTGGTGCTCCATTAGTATTCTGAAGATAAAGCACTCTCAGACCCAAAAAAAAAAAAAAGGGGGGGGGGGTGGCAAGACTATGAGAAAAACACCTGCTAACCTATGGCAGGGGTGTTCCATGCCTAGGGTGAGAATGTCTTTTAATATCAACTAACAGGAGCTACCCAAAATTAAATCAGAATAGGAAGTATTTCATACTGTAAGCAGTGAAGGGACCACAAGCAGCCAAACTAACCTCCTGAATTACAAAGTATAAGCACATTATAATTTTTGTTTGCCTAAACTTAGAGATTCATATCTCTAGAAAAGATTTTCAAAAGGTTGACTATTCTCAGTATCAAATCTTTACATCTTTCTTTTCCTATTTTTAACTTGAATTTGTCTAGCATCAGCTGTTAACCATTAAATCTCATTTTCCTCTTTACTACTAAAAACCCTCTGATATCAGGACTCTCTTCCCCAAATATATGGTTGTAAAACATGATTAAGTCATGTTTATCACTTGGGTAACCGAGCTTAAGTGTCTTCTGAGGGAATGCTTTTTTTTTCCCACTCTTGACACTTCCTCTGGCTCTTTCCCAATTCTTCAGCCTGCATTTCTCTTTCTTCAACACAAGAATTCTAACTCAAAAATTTCCTCATGAATTTACTAACTTCTTGAACTCAATATTCATTTATTTAGACATTCAAAGTCAGTATTTCTTCTCAGTCACAGCATCACAATGAGAACTCATTGGTCAAATATCATTTACCACTGCTGCTAAACCCTTTTTAAATTTTTTTTAATATTTAACTTAATATTAAATTTTAAATTTTAATTTTTTAATATTCTGGGCCCCTGTTTGATCCTGCATGTACATCTTTGTATTTGACTGATCCAGCTTCTTCTTCGTAATGAAACAACAATTCCTTCTAAATCATTATTGAAAAAAAATGAAATATGCCCAGCCAGGTTCTATGAATAGGTCCAGAGTATGAGCCTTGTTTTTTCCTCTGTTACTTTTCAGGATCTTCCAGATAAATATTTTATAAATCTTTCAATGCATTCTACATTGATTTTTTTTTTTAATAGTGCTAGTGCTCTTCCTACCAAAATCACTATATGTATGCCAAGTAATACTGCTAAAGAAACAAGTTCTGAGTACCTTCTGCTGTTAATGAAACAGGGCACTTGTTTATGTTCCTGGTTTATTCATGCAAACAGCCTAGCATAGCACCTCACTGTTTTCTTACATGTGTTACATTAGTAGCTGAGTTTTGACAGTCAAATGGAGGCTAACTGAAAGCTATTTTCCCAGGGACCCAAGGAACATTCAAGCTGTGGAGATGGACCTTTTCTGGGATATTTTCTACCTGGAGTTATAGGTGGCTCACAGATACAACAGCTGAGCAAGAAATAAATGAATTCTTGTAAAATTCTGCCCAATTTCAAAAGTATATTTTTGTTTAAGTATTTTCATTTGTTTCCTACAAATATCAAGTTATGGCTGCAGTTGATCAGCTGTGCATTGTAATTAATAACAAAAAACAATTAAATTGATACTGAGGCCTAAAAATTGATTCCGTTGGGGGAATTAAATTCTCCTTTTAGCCTTTTGAGGAAAAGAGGTACAACAGTTAAATTTTCAAACAAATAATGCTAAATCTTATTCACTGAGCACATGAATTCTTAAAACCACTGCCTGATTTAATCAGCAAGTGGTTTTCCACTAATGGCTGAGTATTTAACAACATTTACAGAGAACGTTAACTCTTAAAAAATATGCATAGATGCTTTGCCTGATCGTTGAAGGAACTGTGCCTGAAGAAGAGCATTTTCCTGTTTATACACACAGCACCTTACCTCATACAAAAAATGTATAACAAACAACAACATATGAAGATGTATGAATCTACAAAAATAATGAAGTAATCTTCATGCAGTAATAAAGGATCCTAAACAAAAGTATCCCTTTCAGAGACCTGATGGAGCTGGAAGAAAGGGCATGTTTTAACTAGAAGAATGACATATATAAACCTAAAACTGAAGCCGATTAAGTCATCTGTAGTTTGTAGAAGTGAGATGAAACAAGAAGAAAGCAAATAAAAGCTGAGGATTGTCTGGGAGCTGGTTCATCGCTAAGGCAGAGACATCTGCTCACTGACACAAAATTTATTCAGCAGATGAAGGACAAAAATTAAATATGCAATTACAATACTGATTGATAGAATGTAAAACCTGTCAGAAAAATATCTGCTTTTATAATTATTTTTTCAGTGCAGTAGTATTGCAGTAGTGTTCTGGAAAACGCTAACGGCAGCTACGAGTCCAGCTCTGGTAAAATTCAGCAGTACACTCAGTCTTTTTGCTGTTAGCACACAGGAATGTTTAAGTGTCACTTTGCAAAGTGACACACGGAAATAATAGAAACCACCACCTATGGCACAGCCAGGCAGGAAGTCACTCTCTTCCCTAGAGAGTGACTGCGCACACAGGGATATCAACCTGACTGCCTATGTTGAAATAAAAGGGATGGAAAGCTATAGGTGAAGCGAGCTGGAAAGAGGCCCAGAAATAGCAAGCACAGAGTACTTGTTGAAAAGGTAGGCCTGGACTTTGAAAAAAGGAAGTCTATCCTCCAGCTGCGCTCAGTGCTCTGCAGGCACCCTTTGGAAATAAGCAAGGTTGTACCAGAGAGCATAGCCCCAGCCCTTGTCATTCCTTCCTCCCTCCCAGCGGAAACAGTCCGGCCAGACCTCCAAATCCAGCCAACCATGCAGCCCCAAGGCAACAAGAGGCTGCAAGATGAGCCACAGGAGTGAAACATCACAGGAAAGTCCAGAAAGGAAACACGAGACAGATACCCAGCGCTCTGGAATGACTGCAGGGCTCTGTCCCCCATCCGGCAAAGCTCAGATGTATGCCACAGATGTAACACTAACATTTCACTGAAACTCCCTTCTGTAATTTGTTCTCTGCTACATTTTGTGTCCTGTTTGGTCTTCATAAATTGCTAAAGGCAAACTAGCTTATGTAATGGAACTCAGATTTGTATTTAATTGTCAGGGTTTTTTTTAGCCATAGACACCCCTTTCTGCTTTTTAACTGCCCCGTGGTCAACAACGTGAATTAAGAGATCAGCAAAGATTTGTTTGGCCTTCTACATAGGTTGCTACTGTCCAAAAAAAAAAAAAAAAAAAAAAGAGAAATCCCTATTTAGTAGCACAATAACTCCCTTCCAGGTGGCATTGCACTTGTATGCTCTCCAATGTGAATACACACTACAAGGAATTTCAGTGCACTTCATCAGGCAAGAGATGGGTCGGGGGAGCACATAAGGCATGTCTTTGGTCTAGGAGTACAACAGGCTGGTTTACAACGCCCTGGCACTCCAGGAGTATAAAATTTTAAAAGGGGCTGAAAAGAGAGGGACTGAGACCCTCCACTCTAGAACAGATGCAGTGAATGTGTTGAAGCTTTGGGAAAGTGGGCTTACAGTCATACTTAACACAAAATCAAGTTTATAAATTTCCAGGAGCTGCATCCTACAAACAAAGGCACTAAGAGAGCTGACACTGGTCCTCATTTCAGCTACTCAAAGGAGACCGTGAAATTACAAAGAAGGAGGTTCTACATAAGGCTGACCTAGGTAGCAATGCACTTCCTTGTTTTATTGTTGACACTTTCTAAATTTTGCAGTCCTAAACTTACTGTTATCCTCACTGTTAGAGCAACTTTTTATTCATAAAAATGCATCAAATATTCAGATGATCAAAAGAACAACCTTTTCATCTCTGTTAATTGTTCAGGCAGAGCCCCATCTTCCCTAAATTACTCTTCTTAACTGTGGCAAAGACAGAGTGGAGGAAAAAGCTGAAGAATCCGTCTCTCCTCCCTTTAGCAACTTTCAAAGCTTGTAAAGATTCTTTTGTTCCAAATTAAAATGAAAATTTTAAAATACCAGCTACCCCAAACAGTAAAAAACAAAAAAAAAGGGGACACAAGTAGTTCAGGAAAGCTGTGTCTGAAAGCGTCCCATGTTTTCAGTAACTCAACAGGACAGCAATCCGATGAGGGAGCCCAAATGAGCAGAGGAGGGTCAACCACTTGACTATCATCATGTGCCCTTACAAGAAGCTTCACCTTTTGACGAAGCATGAACATATTTCAAATCTTGTTTCCATTTCGGTTGATATGATCCCCAAAAAAACTTTTAAGTATTATTTCAGCTTTCCAAATATGCACATTTTAAAGTCATTAAAAATAAAAATTTCCTGCAAAAACATAAATTTCCAGTTCCATACAAAATTTCAAACAAGTTCTATTTTAAAAGTCCTTATTTATTGCGCGAGGAAATAAAGAGCTGTAGACTGAAGAGTCTAAAATACAAGGTTTCAAACATAGGGAGCTGAACCTATAGAACCCTCTCAGATCCACTACTGAGAATGCAGACCTGTATCTGTACTCAAAGGTGAAAATACACAACTAGTTCTTATTAAATACCTAATTTCTCTAATTTCTACCACTCTGAACACCATTGTTACAGATCCACCAACCAATATCTCATTCATTAATTCCTAACTCATTAACAGGAAAACATTCAAACCTACCTCTACCTTTTCTCAGGCAGCAGGCAGGCAGGCAGTGAGCTTATCAATAACAAAACATGATCCCCTTCTGCTCCTCCAAAGGACAAAATCCATCTTTTCTTTCTCCCCACAGTAGGGAACTGCAAACCTATCAGCTAGATATAATCTTTGATTATATTGCAGAATGCTTGCCTCATTCTGAACCAGAAGGCTTTTCTTCAATGAGCCACCAATGCTTTCAATATACATAGACATATATATCCAGACATATATGCATATCTCTCTTTCTATATATATCCATACACACACACACATCTCCAGACATGCATATACATCCAGTTATATGCATATATCCACGTATATCATCCTCTTAATAGCTGATTTTAAGTTTCATTTTCTAATTATAATCGTAGTTTATGTTGTTGGGGAGAAAAGGACTAGAAAAAAATAATGGCTCCCTCCTCCTGCTCTACAGACACTCACAAGGTAGAAGCCTGGAGAACAAAAAGACACCAGATAAAAATTACAACACAAGCCCTGGATAGTTAAATTCTTATTCCAGAACTAATGAATACTGATGTAATTATAGAGTAGGCTTTAGACTACCGGAACTCTGTTAACACTCTTGGCTCAAAACAGCATATTTGAACCTGCTAGGAACAAAATTATTGCAGAGCAATCATCTTTACTCTATTTGGGTGCTTCTACATAGTTCTCTATTCTTCAACATGCTTGTGAATTAAAAAAAAAAAAAAGTAGCAGCTTAAGCCTTAAAAGTAGATTGCTCAATGAACAGAAATTATGTTAGCCGTTCTGAAATGGAAATGGTTCATTATGAATCTTTTCAGTAAACAAAATTAGGCACAAAGTTTCAACCAAGCTGGAAGGAAAGGTGAAAGTAATCCCATCTTGTGGATATCTGATTTGGGTCAAAATGCTGGTAAGAGACCTTGGTCAGGACCATCACTGTCCAAGTCTCTTTCCGCAAACCAACTGCATGTTCTGCAGCAGTGCACCTGCATCCTTCACACCCTGTTGTGCGAGATACCTGCAAAGATTCTTTCCATTTTTAAATTACAGTTTCTCAGTCTAGTCTCAACCAACCTGTGTTCTAGGGTTTCTATGATTTATTTTTTGTATTGAGTAGATTTAAACCATAATCACACTTTCCAGATTTTAGGAACTGAAGAGGGAGCTATTTACAGTTTCTACGCTTAAGGAGGAAGGCTGCATAACATGCAAAATACTTGAAAATACAAGAAAGGATTAACATCCTCATTTCCAAAATGGATAAGATACAGGCTTTTCTGGAAAAAAACAGAGCATTATTTAACCCTAAACCACGAAATGGCCGACATTTTGCACCAAAGAAAGATGTGCAAATACCTGAAAAAAAAGAAGATTCCACGGGTCACCCAGGAGTCCAAAGCTGAAAGCCCAGCAGGATACAACATTAAAAAATCTAAAAGGAAAGTCAGTTGATTTAGAGGTTGGTATCCATTTCATAACACTATAGAAAATGAAGATGCCTTGAGCAAGGGAGTGGTGCTTCACAAAAGATAACTTATGCCGCCACCACCACAGCTTCATGTGAACCGGGGAAAAAAACGTTTCTCACTCACGGCTTAAATTCTTCTTTCTGTCTGTTAAAGGCACTCTGGATTTTCTCTCAGCAAGGAAATCAGAAATTTCATCATCAGCAAAATAGTGTTAGCTGCTACTGACTACATTGATCCTTTCAGTGAAACGTGAAACTCAGAACCTAAGCAGCTTTACAGTGCAAGCAAGGGAATGTTTTGCAGGAATTTGCTGCCAGGAAAATCACTGCCATCAACTAAAAGATAGTAGCCCAGATTTTAGAATGGAAAATATTGCCTCCTTCAGTTTGTAAGTGTTAATAGGTCTGTCAGACCTAAATTGTTGTTCCTCTCTGAAAGAAACTCTGAAAATAGTACTTTGTAGGCCAGTGCTCAGTGTTCAGGAGACCTTATGCATACCAAACTACCAGCATATCACTGCTGCTGGACACACTAGAATGTTATTTATGTCTCTATAAACGCAAAGAAGAATGAATGTAAAAATACAACTATGGCATCATACTAGAATTTTATATCTACTTTAAACAAAGATTGAAAGTTTTCACAAGAATTAAGTTTCAAACTGGCAGTTTCAGATGTCTTACAAGAAAGGTAACAAGCTTACTCTGATAGCAATACTGACAGGAAGCAAGAGGCAAAAGTTGCTGTTGGAGAGGAACGCAGGTACCCTGAGAACACCCTGCCACAGCTCTGTCAGTAATCTCTAATGTTCCCTGAAAAAGTCATTCTTCACTTTTATTTCCCCTGCCTTATATAAGGTTAGCAGACAAAACAAAATAACGTTGCAGCACGACATACAAAATGTCATACAAAATAGAAGGAGTTCCAATGCCAAAGAATTTACAGTAGCTCATACAAGCGAACAAAGACATCACTTAAGGCATAGAGTGAAAGGGCAAAAATAACATCATTACAAGTTTATTGTAGTCTCTAAAATAAGACTTCAGAATAAGGATTTCACATATGTGACTAACAAAGAAAGCAAATGCACTTTTAAGGAAGTTCTATAATCATTTTGCCTAGCTAGAACACAAAAAATTATTTATGTTTGGGAAACAAATCCATTGTCGATCTTGAAAAGCCTTAGCAAGACTGAACTTAACCTTGTGCAGAGCACAGACTGTGTATGGTTCACTTCAGACACATTAAAACATGTCACAGTCCAAAGGCATAGCTACTGGGAGCAGTGTTACTTGCTAAAAATAATTGCGCTTGGAACTAGGAAGATGTTACAAAATTATCACATAATTTATCATTATTTTTCCCTGCCAAAATAAACTAGTAAAAATTTGACTTAGGGAGTCAGATAGTCTATTTGTACTAAGAAGAAATAGATTACTGTGTTGCCGAATGAAAGGAGTAAATAACCAGATGTGATTGTCTGGAACAATAACATTTGCAAGAAAACAGCAAAAAAAAATTGAATGTCCAAAAATTCTGAATACCATAAGAACACAAAGTACTGGGAATTGCTGCAGCAATTTTATTCTGCAAGCACTATTCCTTGAGTAACTCATATAAATCAACATGAACTAAGGGGAAAGACAGTAGCTACATGTTTAGAGCTCAGAGAACAACCCCAAGAGGATCAAGGCTTTGATAAAGGATATTGACAATGATACCCTCTACAGAGACAGAAGAAATATCTGTAGATCATAATGTCACAGAATCCATTAACAGGTTAACAAGGAAAATACTCTCAGGGGATTCTCTACTGATCTTTAAATTCATAACAGCATCAAATCCGTACTATCTCACTGCCTATTAAAAACTCCAATACCAGAGTGGAGGAACACATTAGATACCAAAAACGAAATTTAAATGTTTAAGATTGCAAAGTCAAGCGCTCCAAAGCTATCCTTCAAAAAATCTCATACAAGCTTCCTTTTCTATTAATCTTAGGACACAGTCCTTCATTACCAGGTCCCACACTATTTTTCCCTAGCATTCCTTAATCATTTAATGGCATGAAGGAGCTAGAGTTTCTCAAAGATACACTTAGAAATATTTAACCTCACAACATAGTATATTTTTCTTCAACCTTATTCTCACAGATCAGCTAAAAATTACTAGTTCTAATCTCCCTCCAGCACTTAGCATGGTAAATTTTTGTCTACCTGACAATAAACGGGGGCAGCTGAACAGAAAAATTATACAATGGAAACATATCATGAACATGCTTGTGGAGTTCCTTGATGAGTGTAGAGATAACCTACCCTATAAGCCATGGTCCATGGACCAACAATGTCAGATAGCACATGAATGACCTCTTACCTGTGTGACTGTGGTATCCACACAGGCAGAAAGAACAAGGATAAGTTACTGAATCGTCAGATTTTTAGTACAGTAGAATCCCAAAATCCAGAAAAGCTAGTTGAGGGGGTACTCTCTCTCTCCTACTACTACTGAAGTTGGGCTCTGCACAGCCAGGAATGCAAAATACAAGGGACTAAGAAGAGAGAAGAGGGCCATGATTCTTGAAAATAGACAGTAGGCCACTCACAAAGAGGAGATGACCTGATCCCTGTCAAACCTACATTACCCTTGTATCCAAAGGCAATCTTCTCAGTAGCTTTAAAAACTAAAGTAAAACACAACAACAGAGCCCATTTTGGGCCCAACAGTACAAAGCAGAGAATGCCAGGTCCACATCATAGACAACTGTCAGAACAGCCAAAGTTCCCCTGTTTTGACTGTTTTTAACTGCTAGTCTCATTCACTGGCTTCCTGCCACAGTTCAGCCTAAGAGAAGAGGTGGATGGAAGTATTCACTCAATGAAAAAGCATCTTCCTCACATAGTTCTGGTTTCATTAATTAATTGTTTATTCGTGCTATTACTTCCAGTTCATCCAGTGTAAGTGCTAGAGAGTTTGCACTTTTGTGCTACGCGTTTGAATAACTGAAACAGTAACCAGACTTCTGTCCATTTTGTATAAAATCTCCAAATGCTCACATGTACTCTATTTCCCAGCTCATTTGCGAGGAGGAAAAAGACGGTCAGGCTTTCTCTTTTTGATTCACTTATATGTTACAGTGCCTTTGGGAAACTTTTTTTTTTTTTCCTCATTTTGGTGTAGGTAAGAGCGATATTTAAGAGCCTTGACTTGGTTTTGAGATTCCTGGCCAGAACAAAACCCAGTAATGACCTACTTGAAGATACAATTTACTTCCACAATGTAAATTCAATAGATCCCTAAATCAATATAAGAAGAGGGTTTATGGCCTGTAGGAAAAGCTGAGAGAAGTCAGTTCTTCCCCTTTGACAGGGATTCAGCAATAAAGTCTGGCTTCAAGCACCAGTACCGCATGCAACAGGAACCTCTGTGAGGCCATGAAGTTCCCTGAGAGGACTTTAGTTCTGGAAAAAGAAGCAAGTGCCAGAGGTGACAATAAAAACAGGTAGAAATAAGCTGTCTTGTTCCTTTTGCGAAAACTTACTACTTCAATTGCCTTCCTTGTTGTAAATATGAATTTGTTGTTACAAATCAACCTGCAAACAAAAGAGAGAGTGAAGAACACAATTGTCCAAATTATTACACTATGAAGACAATGTGCATCACTCACACAGCAGTATTTCTACTCCAGGCCAAGATGAAATAATCCACTATTCAACACTGCTACTATTTTTTTTTTTTATTATGAAAGGAGTCAAGGTGAGAAGTATACGTAAGCCTCTTCCTTAAAACTTTAACAGAAAGTAGTTGTCTGAGATGCTACTGATTTAGAAGAAAAGGATCCTTTAAAAGTTGTTTTAAAAAGTGTGTGTTGGGGAGGGGATTATTTGCATCAGTAAATTTTCTTTCATTAGTAGAGAGATTGTAGGCTGGTGCCCCCAAAGAATTTAGATATTCTGGTACAAGAGCCCTTCCCTATCCAACTATTCTTTAATATAACTAGGGGGGAAAAAAAAGCAATATGCAAACATAGTGGGAAATCCAAAGACACTATTTAAGTGCCTCCATTGTAAATACTGCAGCTGCTGCTGCATGGCCTTTTTCAGATCAGTGTTTTAAAAGTCCATGGTTAGGAACCTAAGTCCTGGAGAGCAGTTCCCAAATACCAAGAGGCTGAGTAGGCCAGCTGAGAGGCCTGTGAGCATAGGCCTAGGTGTGAATTTTACCTTCTCTCCAGACTTCAGTGCTTGTCTAAAGGCTGCATTTCACCCATGTGGACTTCAGAGCCCAGAAGCCTCTCCTGGGTAGGCACTATAGCTGAACAGCACTGCACTTTAGACTAAAGAAAAAAGGGTGATGGAAGAGTGATGGTATGGACAAGCCTGACTTTGGCACCAGCGCTGCAGTGCAATGGTCACACTTGCAGTGCACTGCTTACGATTTAGGCCCTTCTCATCTTAAGAGGATTCAAACTAATGTCTCCCGTTTCTGAGAGGAGCACCAAAACCACCACAGGGTGGAAGAAGGGATATTCTGCTGAAGCTGAGCCACATGCAAGGAAGGAGACTCTAAGACCCATGGAGTGGTAAGGAGCTTGGCTCTGTAACTTAGTGGTCTCAGTTTGTCTGAGAGAGCACATGAGGACATAAGTTCAGCACTTTTCCCACCTACTTCTTCCCCTTCCCTGATATCCATGCCGTCCTCCTTATCTTTTCTTTCCATTTAGTTTTTACCTAATTAAATCCAACACCATTCCAGTGTCTATGAAGCGAAAATACAGTGTCTTAGATGGCCCTGACCCAAAGAACAAACTAAATAAACAAGACAAGCTGAATGGATACAGCAAACACCACACAGGTTCCCTCTACAGAAAGGTAACTCTCAGGTATCACTATAAACCCAGCATTGTTTTTGTCAGTAGTGATAACAGGAAGAAATATCCTTGCTTTTAAAAACCTACCTCTCCTCCACTTACTGAGATAGAGTTGTAAAGTGTCCTCAGATACCTCAGAAGAGGAAAGCAGAGAAAGGGTTTATGGCAGACAGGTGCTTATCTCCTTGGAAACTCCGCTTTTGTGAAAGATGGCCAGCGGGCAAATTCTCCATTACTGAGCTTGCCAGCCCAAGCCCACTGGAGCATGCAGTCTTGCCAGCACACCCAAACTGTTAGCTCAGCCTTCACAGGCTCTGTTAGGCTCTCTGCAAGAACAAACCTTCCTCACCCACGTGGTGCAATACCAGCTCCATTACAAGAAATTAGTGGCAAAGTTTCTGGTCTTGATCCAAAGCCTGACTGACATCTGGAGTAAACACCATGGTAATTGAAGATACAAAGTGTGAGTGTTGTGGGAAAAGACTGGAGGCCCGTGCACATATGCTAGAAAATATGCTAAACCACATAAGTTTCATGGCCAGCATTCTCCAGCGACAAAGAACTGGATGATTGCCTGTAGAGGATAAATATTTTGAATGCGAAACTACAGTCACGGCATTCCAGGGACAGAGTGATGGACTGATTCAGTTCATTTTCTTTGACAGATCCCAGAACTATCAAATTAACAGATACGGATGACCAAATTTCTATAGAAACAAAGAACTTTGAATTAGTCTTGCTCCTACTTCAGACACATCCACATGCCCTGAAAGGCCTTCAAGACATTCCCCTTTACACAGTCCAACTTACTTCAAGCGGTGAACTTTCCACACACATATGAAAAGATGTTAGACCTTTAAAATTAAGAATTAGCTGAAAATGGAGCCAAAGCACTTCTTCAGAAGTGATGTTTATCTCCCCAGTGATCCCATTTGCCAGCAATAAATTGAGAATGCAGAATGAATAGGAAACACCTCCTTGCTATCATTTCAATCTCTCTTGCCTGGGAGATGAAACCCCCTGGGGTTGGTAGAGGTAAGATTTAAATATATACACTGTAATTGTGGCAATATCTTATGTTAGAAATCTTGACAGAATTTTTCCAGCAGCTAGGAAAAGCTGTATTTTTCTCAGACTAAGACCCTGAGTTTGGGTCAAAGGAAGAATTCAAAGACTTTGTTCGCATAGAACCTTTAAGAAGCATTATTATCCCTAGCTAATCCACTGGTTGAACATGAAGGAAAAGGAGGAACTTTCCTGGGAATATGAATCAGCAAAAATATTTTTGGAAGAATTATGACTTCAATGCACAAAGAAAAAGTGGATAGAAATTGAAACTTATGGAGCTACATACTGAGGCTAGACAGAAGTTTGTGACTTCTGCCAAAGGGATTCTAATACTGTTTTAATATCGCAGTTCTGTTCCAAAAGTTTATGAAGTTGTTGTTTTTTGCCAGTGTATTATACAATATCAAAGGACAGAAGTTAAAATATTTTCCAGGGTTTTAATGGCTCCAGATTCTTGTTAGTGTTTGGAATGACACCTGAGAACAAAAGAAATCAAACAGAAATAAGGAGGAAATGATCATTTGCTGAAAAAGAGAATACCCAGCAACACGCAGAAGGTGTCCCTCAAGTGAAACAAACTCCTCATTCCTGAAGGAATTGGTACCATATCTCAATACTCCCAAATCATACCAAGAAGTATATATGCCATGCATAAATCTAGATCATTACCAGAAAAAACTGCTCCCTGTTGGCCTAACAGCCCTAATACTTATTTACTGAATTCAGATACTCAAATCGAATAGGAAGAAGACAAAGCTTGACTTTTCAGCTTCATACAACAGAGAAACGGCCAGCATCACTCAGTTATGAACAGTCATAGGAAAGAGTAATATTGGCATACTTGCTTTTGTTGTTGTCCAGTGCTGAGATGTCACATAAACAATATCACAATAGCGTGACATGTATTGATGCTCCCCCAGTTCTTTCCAACATTCATCTCTAAAGAGTAAAACCTTTCAGTTTGGGAAGGCATACATTAAATGGTGGCCAAATACTGCCTAATGCATTTATCTGTCATTGGTGTCCCTGCATATAACCCAGAAAAATCACAAGTCCAGTGATGTAATGTCCTCTTATAAACTTCACTACATTCTAACAGAGAAATCTCCAGCTACGTCATATGGATTATGACTGAAATATAGGTGGTTAGAAAACTATCTTTTTATTTCTTTTTTTTTTTTCTATTTAAAAAGTGCCTCTTCTTTAATTAAAAAGAAACCTTTTGCTTTGGACAGCTCTGGCAGGAATGTTTCTTAGGCAAGCCAGGAGCATTCTCTGCTCCTGGCAGAGAATAAACAAACAAACCATGGCTTTCAATAAACCACTATATGAAACAAAAAGGGGCTGTGATTCTTTGTTCTGCTCTGCTGTGCATACACCTAGCAGAACTGTCAAATCTTATACTCTTAGTGTGAGATTCACTCAGTCTGGTCCCCCTACTAGGGCCACCATCTCTTACACCCTTTCTTAGCATCATACACTTTCATAGCACTTTGGCTTCTTTGGAGTGGAAGATGTACCCCAGTGCTGTGCTGCAGCTGAGAGCTTGTGCCTCTGAACAGCAACCTCCTAAATCAATAGCTTAGTACACGAGGAAGCATGGAATGGAGGGGAGGGGAGGGAAGGAAGAAAAGGAAAAAAAAAAAAAGACACCCACACACACAACTTTGCTTGCCACATTTCAACCCTTTTGAAAAAGGCTGAATGCAGCAATTTCTCAGACCTCACCTGCTATTCTACTGAGTCTGATTAAGGTCTGAATAGGCCCTGCAGGCCTATTGCCAGGGCTGCTAGGCCATCTCTCTTCTGTCAGTGCCCCATTAGAGAGGTGGCCCAACACATCCTGCATTTATTGCATAGAGCTAACATCAAGAAGCTGGCCAGCCCCCACTAGAGCTCCCAGCTTGCATATAGCCCACCACGACAAGTCATCAGCCTGTAGCCCACTCCTTCTCAAAGACCCTGTTGTGTGTGTTCTAGCACACAACACAGCCATGCATGCCATTAGAGGCAGGAGGAGAGGGGGAAGGACACTAAGGAAAGAAAGCAGCCAGAAGCAGGCTTCTTTTGCCAGGCCACCTCTTCTGGGCCATTCCCACCCACTCCCATGCATGCCTGAGAGGTACTTGGGAAAGTCATGGCTATGAAGAGAGTAACAGAATTCGGGTCAGAGAACAGACCAATGTGGCCAACTGCTGGGTATCTGCTAAAGACCACCTGATCAGGAAGAAGTAGATAAGGCCTTCTGCATTCAGCTGGCCCTGGTCCTCATGAGGGACTTTGACCACCCTAATATCAGCTGGCAGGGCAACACAGCAAGGCACAAGCAATCCAGAAGGGTTCTGGAGCACATTGATGACAGCCTCCTAACTCTCACTTCCTAAGTGAGAGTTTTCTCTTTTTTCTTTCATCATTGCAAAATTCCAGGCATGAAGGAACTCCTCAATTGGAACACAGTTCCAGCAAAAATTCTTTTGAGATTTTACAGGAAAAAAAATAGTTTTGTTAGCAAATTCTTGTTCAGAACTATGTACACTAGCCAATAAGTAGAAAAAGTCTTGAATCAGTCCCTGTGTGTCTTCCTCGCTTCTTTGGTGCATTTACCTCACTAAGGAGAGCATTCAACTCAGACTTATTTTGTCTGGGGATATCTACAACTTATAAAATTAGGCCCATAAAAATGATTATAGCTCATTAGTTGCAGAGAAGCTTTAGGCACTCTCTTGTGGGAACAAGAGTCATATACTTGGAAAGAAATCCCATTAAAATTGGATGGTTAAAAAAAAAATTGCCTTCCAGTATTATCTTTCCATATTAGTAATACGCCAAGTTCCTAAAATTTTGCTTTTGGTAAGCATACAGTCAGACAAAAATACTTAATGCAAATCTTATGCAACAAATAGTGTTTCTACTTTTGTCTGTCTTTACAGCTGTATCTTAAAACACAGTGCATTTCTTCCATCTGTCCCTGAGAGTGCAACCGCTAGGTTCAACAGTATTGTCTTTCAGTAAGTGTAGTCCTTTGTAATTGCAACAACTTAAGCCCGCTACATAGGCAAATCCTACGTAATTATCAGGAAAAAAAAAAAAAAACAGGAAAAGTATTTTAGGCCTTCCAACAAGTTTTTTAAAATTTTTCAGGAAATTAAGAAAATTTCAAATATGCAGCAAGATCTGACCAGGCTTGATTAACAAATTCAACAAGAGTTAGATATAGCTGAAAATTTTTGACTACAGAAGAACCGTCATGAGTCAAAACAGAGATATGCAAAAAATATGGACTTGTTTTCAACTGTTTCTTTTTCTTTCATTCCCCTTTCCAAAATAATTTAAATGACTTTGAAAGACTTTGTGGAAAAAATCCTGCACTTAAAAGGGTCAAAAGTATGAGAAAGTTGTTTATTTCCCACCAAACATGTCTTTGCAGAAAAGAAATAATTTGAACTTCAAAAAAAGAGAGGAAAAGAGGAAGGGAGTTGTTTTGTACTTGCAATTTTTGTAAGAATCTTTTCGCATCTGGAACATAAGGAAAGGTAGTTTGGAGCACGCGCAGTCTTAGAAAAAAATTATTGCTGCTTCAGAGAACCTATTTTGTGCTGAGACACACTGCCACTACAGAAAAGGAATAAAAACAGCTGTTCAGCTCTTCTGAAGCTCACCCAGCTACTGCATAAGTTTCACTCCCTAATACAAGAAACTGTCTCAATCCACCAGAGCGCTCAAATGGAGTAGTCAGACATTCACACGCTCCAAGTATCCACCGGCAGGGCTGTCGGGGAAAATCTTTGGTTCAGGGACAACATATGGGTTTTTTTGGTTCATCTTCTTGTCAGAAAGCGATAGTTTGACTAAACTGAAAGGCAGGAAGGTAGTAGCAGCTTCAGTAGGAAAAGTAGCTCTGGTTCAAAAGACAAATTTTGGTCGGAACGAAGGCTCATCATAGACGAGTCAAGCAGCAGACTACAGTGCAATTTTGCCAATGACTGGGAAGACTCATTAAGGATTTCTGAAGAGTTTCAAAACCTTTCAAGACTACAGCTATCCCTTTCTAGAGTCTTTTTTCTTTTAGGTTCATTCTTTTCTTCTGATTTAATGTTTCTGAGCACTGACTGCAAACAGCCTAAGCCATTTTGTTTTTAAAGTTCATTGTCTTTGCTTCATCAGGCATCTTCCCGCAGGCCATGACATCTGTTGTCTAACACTTTCAAACAAAACAGAGGGAGATTGCACTGCATTCCTGTGAAAAACAGACAGGCTGAAAATAAACCTTTTTTTACCTTTACTACTACCTTAATGATAGTCAGAACTTACATACAAGTGAAGTATTGCTGACTTATTTTAAGGCATATTCAGCTTTCATGACTAAAATCATGATGTTTCAGACAGCATGAGCAGCTTCATATCATATGTAAAGAAAAGATGAAAGAACAGTATGATTGATTCAATTTCTACCACTGATTTGAGTTTTTGGAACCATATTTCTCTTTAACTGTCCTTAAAACAAAGATGGGCTGTCCCCTATGCTTTTGGTTGCATCTTATTTCTTACATTTAACTAGGAAAGATGACAAAACTAACAACAAGTATTCCTAACACAAAATAGGACTTTCCTGTGAAGTTCCTGCCATTAACAGTAACTCCATTCTCCAAGCACAGAATCAAGAAATCTAGGTTGCTTTTCCACTTCTTTTCCTCATTTGCTTTTAAAGTGATCTAAAAATCACAAATAAGTTTATTTCATAAAGCAGACCAGTTTTCTCTTGTTTTCCAAAAAACACAACTATTAATTTTTACTCCTCTCTTGAGCTACTCTGGCCAAGTCTGGGTATCTATCTGTCAGGAGACTGCCATCTGCCAGGATACACCCTCCAGTCAGGATATAGCCATCTTATAGACTTCTATAAGCACCCATTCTGCTCATCTCTACCTTATGTTAAGGAAAGTCTCGAAAGACTTTGCCAAAATGTAGCCAGATTGACTCTGGTCACATAGGCTATGAATATTCCTTGAAACGTTGGGACTGATCAGATACAAAATTCAAGAGCTTTCACGTTATAGGCAAACAGGTAAATGAAAAGTATGATGCAAGACCAATGTTTGCTCAGCAAAATAATTTTTTTCCCCACGTACTCCCCTAAAAATAATGTATTATGCAGCAATCACTTATTTTAGCTGGAATAGCACCATCCACCCAGTGCAACGCACAAAACCTTCTGGCCTGGGTTTGGGCATTTTTGTAGGAACAGCCCTAACTTCTGTTTGTTCACTGTGAATCTCTCCACAGGATAATAAAGCATGATCAGCTCTATTTTAAAAAGTTTAACAAGAGACACTCCACTGTCTCCCATGACAATATTAGTGTTCTACCATCCTCAAGTATGTTTATTAGAAAGTTTTTTCCTAGTGTCTAACCTGAACCTTCCCTGCTGAAATGTCTTCCTGGCCTATCCAGGATGGTTATCCAAAACAAATTATCCTCTTCCTCTTTGCAATAGCCTTGAAATAATATATAAAAGGCTGTTGTGCTCCCTTTGTACTTCCCCCTTTGAGCAAAACAACTCATTTTTTTTCATTCTTTCCTTTTAGATCATACTTTCTCTAGGCCTTCAATCTTTCATTTTGCCTTACCCCGGACTCCCTCCTTCAGTTAGTCTTCTTGAAGTCATGGCTATGAATTCCATTGTTTCCATCAATATTTTATATTTTTCTAAATGAAATATGATTTCACTGCCTTAAAAAAAAGAAATTTTTAAGATAAAGTCAGTCTGTGGTCAACATAAAAATATGAATGATACTTATATTATGTCATATATTCCCACCTTTTCTCTCTTTTGATAAAGAAGTTGAAATAATTTTCCTTTTCAAGTTTAAATGTTAGAGGTGCAAGACAGAAGAAGGTATGGACACCACTAAAAATTCACCTCTGAAATTTCAAAGTAAAAGGTAAAGCAGCAAAGGGAAGAACATGGAAACTGTAGAAATGTAATAAAATTAAAAACAGTCATGAAAATAGAAAACTGTATTTCACAATCAACTCTAGTTGATAGCACGTTTGCTGGTGATGTCTCAATAGGCCCTTAATTTTGAAAGAGGATGTACAGAGTTCCATGGGACAAGTCAGCTTGAATGCACCT
Organism: Struthio camelus; assembly: GCF_040807025.1. Lineage (NCBI taxonomy): Eukaryota > Metazoa > Chordata > Aves > Struthioniformes > Struthionidae > Struthio > Struthio camelus. The sequence goes on along the minus strand of NC_090943.1, from coordinate 142,925,178 downwards.
TGAAGCACCTGCCTATGTACTGCTCACTCCTCAGGTTTGCTCTGAAGCCCCTATCAAGGTCTTTGTTTATTTATTTATTTTAAAACAGTGGTTTCTAATGGTGTTGAGCTCTGAGAGTTCACCATATACAACCTCAGAAGAAAAGTTCTTTCCCATATACTCACCTAGACAGTTCTGAGACATGTGGCAGCTTGAAGACTCATTTATTACTAAATTTATTGCAACTCTGTTACCCACCAGAATTATTTGGGAAGCCTTCCAGAACAAGTGCACAAATCATCCTGTAAGTAATAGATTATAGTTCACCTTTGAGCCATGATGATATTGCATGGAGAAGTAGTGTTCCAGACTTCAGATAATTCTTTCTGCATCACTCTCCAAGCGTGATCTTCAGGAGAAATTTCACATTGTACTTAACAGTGGTGCCTACAAATACGCTGGAGAGTTGTGAATTTTCACACTTGAAGATCTCTCTTAGTTTTCCAGAATTTCCTCAAAAACCAAGAGGTGGTCATTATCCACAGGTGACTTTGGGTCATTCCTGCAAAAGGTGACAACAAGTGATTCAGTTTGTTTTCCATGATACACTTATCACGCACTTATCATGCATAAGTTCGTGATAAGTGTATCATGGGAAACAAAATGTTCATAGATCTCACACCATTCAGGCATGCACAGCTGCATAGACAGGTGAAAGAATTTCCGTCTGTAGTGGAGACTCCTTCAGGATGTTTCTCAAAATGATCACAGACCATGTGGAACATAATGTCTTTTTTCCAGTTACTTCACAAACACTGGGTAGGTTCTGAAGCATGTATTCATGTACTCTTCTGGACCTGAAACACTAACAAAAGCAAAGCTGGAATGCAGGACATGCTGTGCCTTCTTGTGGTCATCCATTTAAAAAATGGCTAGGAATACACAGTTATTGAAGATGCCAGGGAGCTATAGCTGCCATCTGTACAGATATAGAAATTTTACTGAACATTTTAGGGTTAGTCATCTTCAGTCAATGTTTCTCTTCTTTTTACAGTTTTCACATTAAATCAATTAAATTCCTATACACACCATAAAATCTTTCTTACGTTGGCACTGCTCCTTTATCAGGCACAAAATTCAGATAAACTACTGCTTGTTTTTTTCTTCTGTTTATAAAAACTGTAACCTCTCTGCAGTCACCAGTGGTTTTGGAAATGGGCAGTTTTAAAGATTTTCCACCAATTCAGCAAAAGGCTTTTTTCCCCCTACATGTTTAGTAGAGGTCATTGAAAGACTCAGTGGGCTACAAATGTTAGTACCTCCTGCACTGATCAAATTGCCATCTCTCTCAAGCAGTACACTGCTGATAAACACTGTACAGACCTCTGAGAACAAGCAGAATGGCTGCCTATAGCCCCACCAAAAAAGCCCCCATTTTCTCTGAACAACAAGCCATTTTAAAATATTTTTTAAAAATCCTTGTTCAAATAAGCAGCTAAGTCACAGGCCCTGTGACTGGGGGTCTTCTTTCTTCTGTTTTCATCATGTCTCAACAGTTACTCTGTGCCAGCACTATTAGCGAGATGAAACTCTCAACTGAGCAGTCAGCAGCATCTCCTGTTCTTTACCCAAATGAAATATAAAGGCATGCCAACGTCCAAATTACTCCATTTACTAACTATGCACATGCTAAGGTTGAGCTGCCTCTGCATACTACTGTTCTGATAGGGCTCTAGAAGGTCCTGAAACATAAGAGATGGGAAGCACCACCAGGAAACTTGACAACGCTCAGCAGAGGTCTGGCAGAATCTGTGTACAATTGCAAAAGGTATCATTTGAAGACACTTGGAAAAAGCATAGATTAATTATGAAGCAGGCCCAGCTCAATGGTCCACAGCCTAAAAACAGAAAATCAGTCTATGAACAATAGTTCTCTCTAGAAACTTCATAATTCTGGCATTTGGACACAGAAAATAATAGCGGATGCAAGTACAAACAGACAGGTTAGAGGCTAACAATGGAGATACAAGCAGGTTCAGAAAAAACACGGGAAGACAAGAACAGCAGTGCTTCTGTCCTTGCTCCATCTGAACTTCAGCACCACTCAAAAATTTTTATTCTTTTAACTGAGCAAGTAAGAAACGAGCTAGAGGGCCCTCTCTCATGATCACATCTCAATCACATTAACAGGCTAATCCTCTCTAGTTATAATTTTTTTTCCACCATGCACAGCCACAGTACTGGAAGAGACTTTTGGGGCATCTTGTATGGTCTTCTCCTGTCAAAGGCAATCACACTATACAGTTTACATAGCTGCTTTTCTTCTCCTTAGCCAATACTGCTTGATGTATTTACAGAGGACACATTCAGTTTTTATATGTCCTCTGCCTCATTTTTGCTAGCTACGCAGGCAAAAGAACATCTTGTCTCCCCTCATAAGATCATCAGTCACCCTACAGCACATCCTAGAGATACTTGCCTTTGCTTATTTCCTCTTAATCTCATCTGATTGCTATCAGAACTGGACACGATATTAACATTTAAGTACAGCTGTAGAGACTTAAACCAAATCTAGCCCGCTACAAGGATCTCTAAGGATGGTCAGCAGCAAATACTTAAGAAAAACGTACCAGTACAGGACAAGTGTTGGGTGGGCCTTTACAGTCTGTGTTCTTCCAGTGATTTATGAGGTAGGTGCTCCACAGTCAGAATTTGCGCTTTCAGTTTTGTGTTTAATAGCCGTGTTCTTCCTTCTGCATTAGGCAGAGTGTTGCCAGCAGGTCGAGGGAAGTGATCCTGCCCCTCTACTCAGCCCTGGGGAGGCCTCACCTGGAGTACTGTGTCCAGTGCTGGGCTCCCCAGTACAAAAGAGACATGGCACTCCTGGAGAGAGTCCAGCGGAGGGCTACACAGATGATGAGGGGACTGGAGCACCTCTCCTATGAAGAAAGACTGCAAGAGCTGGGCCTGTTCAGCCTGGAGAAGAGAAGATTGAGAGGCGATCTCATCAACGTGTACAAGTATCTGAAGGGGGAGTGTCAAGAAGATGAGGCCAGCCTCTTTTCCGTGGTGCCCAGCAACAGGACAAGAGGCAACGGGCAGAAACTGAACCACAGGAAGTTCCATCTGAACCTGAGGAAAAACTTCTTCACTGTGAGGGTGACAGAGCATTGGAACAGGTTGCCCAGAGAGGTAGTGGAGTCTCCTTCGCTGGAGATATTCAAAACCCGTCTGGATGTGATCCTGGGCAATATGCTCTAGAGGTCCCTGCTTGAGCAAGGAGGTTGGACTAGATGATCTCCAGCGGTCCCTTCCAACCTAAACGATTCTGTGATTCTGTGTGATTCTGTGATTCCATTCATCTCTCCTCACCTGTCTTTGAGGTCATTTAGATTTTTGGGTTCTATCAAAGGAATGACATGAGTTAACTAGGAATTACGATAAAAGCTTTTCTTTTTACTTGACTTTAAATTACTCAGTACTTTAAAAGTATTTATATTTACAACTTTCTGCCAGATTGATAATTTTATTGGCTGTCCCTGTGTTCTTGTGATCTGAAAAATAGTCACTGAACCTTTTTTTAAACACCATTCCTGACTTAATATAGGTTATCTTATTCTCCTTTAGTTGCATCTTCTCTGAGTCAAAGAGCCATTCTTCTTGTAGGGAATTCTTTCCATACCTCTGATTATTCTACTCTCTCTGATTAGTTCTACTATGTAGTTTTTGGGATGCAGAGACCAGAACCACATGTACTACCAATACAACAGGGAAATACACAGTGAAATAACTATTTTGGTCTCCAGTTCTTACCTTGTAATTCCTAAAATTCAGTTTTTCTTTTTCATTGCTGCTAAACACTGAATTGATGTTAGAAGAACTGACCATTGTAAATAACAAACCTCTGTCTTGAGCTGTAATAGTCGGTTTGAGGCTCCTCATTGTACTTATATAATTAGAGCCTTACTCCAAGCTTAAAATTGAATTCACCTTCCGTTTTACCAACCAGTCCTCCAATATGATGACATCAATCCACACTCTTCAGAGTCAGTTTTACTCTCACTATTTACCATTTCCCAGTCAAATGATAAAAGGTGTTTTTGTCAGTCCCTTTTTGTCTCCCTGTCCCTTTCCAGGATTAATTTATTTGTGAGGGGCATGTTTTTTTTCTGGCTCAGGAGGTGGCAAAACCATGTCCTCCTCCTGTATCTGTCCAACTTCCACACCCACCAAACCATCCTGTACTGTATTTGTTAGCTTAGCATCAGTATTTTAGCAGAAATATCTGGCACAGTCTGGGATCATATTTGCTTTTGTTGCATCAGCATTGCAATCACATTATGCTCCACTGTTAACAGAGGAGAAAGTCGTGGATTCATTCCCAAAAACTGAGGTCCCAACTTGCATCCATGCACTGCCGTGACCAGGCTGCTACCAATACCTGATGTCATATTTCTTTTCCTCTGTATTCCTCCACATTAAACTGCAGGCTGTTTTTGGAAAGTAAACATTTGCTAAGGTCTGTGTCCATAATAGCATGTCTCTCTAAATCAACCTTGCAAACTTCAGTAAACATTCAGTAGTTCTGTTTCAGTAGAACCTTTTTTAAAAAACACCCTTTCCTCTCTCCTTAAGTAATTTTGCCCCAGAGAATGTCATTTTCCCTATTTCTTTGGAGCTTATAGCTGTCCTGAAAAAAGAGTTCCTTCACATAACACTTTCACATCTGTCTTGGATCAGGAACCATCCTTCACTATCTGTAGCTGAGTTGCAACCGCCCTCATACCATAACTCTATCAGCCCTTTAAAAGAAAGTTTATTATACATCAAATTTTTCTTCCTCAAGCGCTTTACTTTAATAACTAAGGATTTCAGTTGTCTGTCATTCACCTTGTCCATCTTCTTAGCAGGACAGGTACAATCTGTTCTGCTAACTGCGCCACTTCTCTGTCCAACATCATCACTGTTTCTCTAAGCTGTCATTGCTCTACTTTCTGTAATTCTTGCTCTGTTGACATGATCTTGGGGTTTTTTTTTCCAGTTGGCCAGGTATGAAGATTACACATATATCAAGCCTCTGCCTCACATTCCTTTGTTAAAACTTTTTACTGGATGTAGTATCTTGACACTATAGGAGTCTGGCATCAGGTCTCAGAAGAAAAGTATAAAAGCATTCTCCTTCCACGAGCTTCCTCAAGGGCAGCCCTAACAGAGTCCCCAAATCTTTTTCATGGCATCAGGCTTAGAGGCATTTGCTGTTCTAAAGAAATGTATAGAGTAAGGATTCTAATTCTACACGACTAAGAGAAGAGTTCTTATGTCTCGCGTGATATTTTTGTTACTCCTGAGGTCTTGCAGGATGTAAAGCTGCTTCCAGGTTTTTCTCATAACTGGCACTTCTCAAAGCTCTGGGGGACTCTTGACGTTTCAGTGACTCCAGGCACGGTGCCACAGGAAAACTCTACAAAGTGCTCAAGGTAACCTGCTACAGATCAATACTAAACCATGTAACACAAATATATTTCCAGTAGAATTAAGTCTCTTCTGAACTTTAATTCCTCCCTAGTATTTCCATATCTATTCCCTAAGGAAATACTTCCTCAGTTTTGGGGAAGGATAGGGATAGTAAGGGAAAGGGGGAGATAGCTTCATATTGGATTTTTTCTCCTTAACAGAAATCTTCAGCCACCTCAGATAATTTTCCTTTACAGAGTGGTTTCCTTCCATACTCTTTCTTGCAAGTTGGTTTCTCTCCCAGAGTGAATCAGGCGCAATTCTTCAACTTAAAGGAAAAAAAAAAATGCTCATAGAGCATCCTTGTTATGTCCTGAACCTGAATGAGGCCAAACTCACCTTGCATGCGGCAGACAAAGGCTCCCATCACCTGTTTATTCCACACTTTTAACTGGTTCCCTTTCCATTAACTTTTTAGAGCTCCAAGAGCTTGCTGTGCTCCCAAGTGCACAGCAAGTAGTTGTGCAGAACTGCACTATTCCTTGCTATTACCCAGCAGATAGAGATCTTACCTCTCTGTGTAGACAAAGGTTAGTAGATATTGCTGGAAAAAGTTACATTATCCCTCTAACAAATGACAAGTTGAAGCAAAATCTAAGTGAGAAACAATTACTAGCATTCACACTTTGTTGGACTTTGTCTTTATCAGATGGTGTAGAAAAATATATATTACCTTCCCTCCTGATCTTGCTCTGCTCCGAGGATGCAAATACTTTGATGACACCAACCTTACTATAGCTAAAAATAGTTTGGATTGGCCATATTCTCATAACGTCCCATAACTTCTGGAATATACGGGAGTCAAACTAGCTCAAAGTTATCTAGTATTATCACCATTAAACAGCCTTGGTGTACAGTGCATGTCTAACACCTTCTGGCTGTGTACAGGGCAACAACCACTTGTTTCAATGCAAAGATAACAGATATCTTTATAAGCCACAAAGCATAAATCTCCCAGGATATGAAGTGCCACACTGTGCACTTATAGACCATGGGATTTTAAGAGAGTAAATTCTGGATTTTTATTCTTTGCTTAACATTCAGAGACAGTATGAAATTACATTTGCAAGCTTTTGGCATTAGGATAACAGCTTACTTATTTTCAGACTACGATTTTGCCATAATTCCCCAAGTCCTAGAACTGACGTTCCAGACGTGACAATGTGCCAACATGGAACAAAACAATCCACAAACGGAAAATGTATGTAACAGAAAATCTAACAGCTAGCTACTTCTTTTTTTTCCGCCTAGCCTCCATATCTGTATCACAGAAATAATAAATCTTAGCACTGATACAGTGATGAAAGTCACCCGACACCCTTACAACAGGAGCATCTGCAGAGCTGCCAGCAGCCCGCCAAGAGCGGAGGGACGGTCAGTGCCGCGAGTAAACCACTTGCAGCTCAGCGCTGCCGTCTTGCTGCCTGTTACATGCATACACTCGACAAATACTCTGACAGGCAGATCCCTGACCTGTGATACTCATCATCTGAGCAGCCCGCTCCTCCAAAAAGCCAACAAACAAGTAAGCTACTTGGGCTGAACAAGCAACATTCGTGTGTGTTAATAAAAGAGGGTGAGCAGCGGACGCAAGTTTCCCACCGAGCCACGGTGCGGAGCCCCCTCATAAGCCGGGGCTGGAGGCAGGTGAGCCCCGCTCCGGGGAGGGTCCCCACTCCCCAGCAGCACCTCCACCCACCTTGATGGGGTGGGAGGCCTGGTGGCACAGCCCCCCGGTCTCCCTTTCCTCCTCCTCCTTCCACCGCTTGCGAGAGGACCACAGGACTTGCCACGAGCAGGCAGCGAGCCCGGTCGCAGCCCCGGGTGGGCACGTGGGGCTCCCGCGTGCGGCGGCCCCCCTGGCTCTCCTCCGGCCCCTGGGGCTGGCCTCTGCCCCAGCCCCCTCCACCCCCGGGAACCCCCCAGGCTCGCAGGGGTGCTTCGGATGGCGCCCCCCCTCTCCTCCGCTTTCCCTTCTCCCCCCAAGCATCTTCTGACCTCAGAAAGGTGGCACTCGGCTGCAGCCTTCCTGCCAAGCGAAGCTGCACGCAAGGAGAACTGCTCTGGGAGAGAGAGAAAAAAAAAAACATGCAGCAACAGTCCAAGCAAGAGCTGGCCAATTATAGTCTGAGATCCTAGCTTATCCCAAACTGTGGGGATGTTTTGCCCCTAGTCCACATGGTACGGCTTAGAGAGGACAGATCTGCAGCTGTTCCTACCTCACTGGAAAAATATCAACCCTGGACTCCACAGTACCGTGGTAAAACCAGCCAACTGATCCGCAGCACAACAAGCGCTGAGAACATGCCAGTTTTTAAAAGCCCATCCCTCAAAATCTTCCGCATACAGAGAGTGGAAGAGGCAGCCCATCCGTTTACAACAAGCAGGTCAGATTTAGGGTGCACGAGATTCAGCCTTTGACTCTTGCAGTTACCATGCAGGGAGGGTCTGCGGCTCCCTGCACCCCAAGCCCAAATCCTCCGTGCTTGGTTGTGGCAGAACTGCGGCTGCTGCACTGCCTCCACGGGGACCAGGCTCTCCGCAAATGCCCGAGCAGAAGTACGTGGTGGGGCTTGCTGCTGCCAACCACTTGCAGCCTCGCCGGGCCGTACAGGATGGCATCAGGTCCAGCAGCATCTATGGCTGCTGCCTTTGCTCCAAGCAGCCCAGCATGTCCTCCTACAAAAGTCAGCCTCACCTGAGATACATACACATCTAGCACCCAAACCTGGCCGAGTTTGCCATGTTTTCAGCACAAGCTGTCTCCAACACATATCCATAAGCAGATAGTGCCCCCCAGATGGTACCACGTGAGCACCAAAGCAGAGGGTTTCAGTAGTATGTCAGCAGGGCCTTCACCCTCACAGAGCCATTTCTGGGTCTCCTATGAGCAGCAACTCACAGACATAGAACCAAAATACTCACACCTAAATTAATTATATAGTTTCACAAAATCTAGCCAATTCCCAAAAAAACCTTACACCTAAACCCTTCTTATGCAGATTTTTGAAACTGCTGTGGTTAATCTTTGCCTTTTAAAAACACACAATTGTTAGGTTAATTGTAAACTATTCACTCCTTTTCTGCATTTTCTGACACTTGCTTCAAGCGGGAAGGAAGTTTAAGACAATCATTCTGAGAAACCTGAAGACTCCTTTTGAAAATGGTATGTATTAGAGATGTTTGTTCTCATCAAAATTCAGGTGAAACAGAGAGGCATACAAACTGCAAGCCTGATCACCTTTGCTTATTTTTTTCCCCCTTCAGATATCCATAGGCAAAGAACTAACTTATTCTGGCTCCGACAAATCAGGAAGTCATGTAAACTGTAACAAAATTATGGAATGAATTGGTATACCAAAGTCCCAGGTACAAGCACATCCCCCAGAAAACTTAAATCTTTTTTTTCAAAGCTAAATACACATCTGGAAGCAACTCCGATTTTGCCAGCTCTATCAATTGGCCTATCGTTTCCCCTTCCACACGCAGTACAGCAGAGAGAGAGCAGAACCACAGCAGCCCTGCCTTGACTTTGCTGGAGCTGCTGTGCAGCCACGTCCCTTCTAGTGAAACTGGATCAGGTAGTCTCTGCTCACTGCACAACAAATAAAGGTGGAGAGTGTACCCATTTAAATAAGATCTAATCATTGGCTTCATTAAATGCAGAATTAGGGGGTTACTGCACTCTGATTGGTATCGGGAGTAATTTAATTGAAGTCAATGATGTTTCAAGTGAATAAAACAGATGCAAGACTTGATAGAAGCACATGGTATTCAACCACTGTTTGCCATTTCTTTATCAGCTCTGCACAGTTTTACCCCTTGAAACGTAATTGGGAGGGCCATATAAGTAATCTGAACAAGTTTCAGGTCATTTCCTTGATAGTAAAATATCTAAAATTAACTTTTGTGAGAACAAGTCTTTTTACCATAATGTTGCTACAGGTAACACCTTGAGCTTCTGGATAGCGATCTAGAGAAAAATAAGTTAGATACTGTATTTTAAAGCCCTTTGGGAGAAGAAGGGAACCAGTTAACAAATCATTGCTAGGGAAACATAAAACAATGTGTGACCCAGTGCACTGCTTTGAGAAACATAACAACATATATTCTAGAGACTTTTATATTATAATTATCACCCTATTTCTATTTTGCAGACCATGAATTTATCACAGACCCAGCATTGTTAACTTCCCAGGAGTTGTATGACTGATAGTTTTATCAAATTGAGTGACGTTCTGGTCTCATACTGATCTGTCTAGGCACATTTATCAGTTTGTCTTTCCCCTTTTTAATTAAGACTTCCTAGCTTTCTCTGTGGGAGAATATCCACACAGAAAGCCACTGCTCATCTCTCAAGGGTGCTTCACTTCTGGCTTTTAAAATCCATGAGAGTGAAGATCCTTTTATTCACTGGTGTTGTAGACACCATTCTTGGTCAAATTAGGGCTGGCACAAACCATTTAAAATATTTTACAGGCAAATCAGATTAATTTTTTATGTATTTATGTTCATGAAATAGGGATGCACTCTGCCATTTTATAAATATGGGAAGACAAAGAACTCCTAACGCCTCAAGATGTCTAAATCATTAACTTCAAGGTGGTTATGTACTTAAAAATCTTGGAGGATCTGCGACAGCATCTGCCCAGAGGAAGCCTCTGACAAAACAAATTAAATTCAAATCCTGTCCCAGTATCTTATCCAAGCACTCACCTTCCCTATTTCCTCCGAGGGTGCTGCCTTCACCAGCTCTTCTTCATCTCTTCTAGGCAACCAGAAACAAATAATCTCTACACTGTAGCTCTGTAACTGTGGCCTACATACAACTAGCGGCATGCAAGCACCTCCAACTTAGCAATGCATACACTGTCTGAACCGCTGAGCATGCCTTCCTGCACACACATGACAGCGGGCATGGATCCAGGAGTTACTGGTGCTGCTGCTACCACTGGATGGCGCTGGATGAATAAACTGGAGCTTAGGGATTTCTGTTCTGGACTTGACAAGTGTGCTGGCACAATGGCAGTAAATACTGTGAGCTTCGGTTAGCTGAGAAAAAAGTCTTCTGTACTCTAGCTCCGGCTTTGAGACCAGTTCCTTTTGTGGTTTCAATCAAGTTAATTACTCTCCTCCCTTCTTTCCTCCATCCATAATGTAGGGGCACTATTACTCACAGCGTTAAAAATGTCAGTAGGACACACATCACAACTCTTATCTTCAGCTGGTTTGCCAGAGGCCTGCAAGTCCTCAGAGTAATCAGGCAGTGTCTTTTTCTTAACACTTCCATTTGGGGTAAGTATCCGTAGTGCCTGGAACAAATTGTCTAGAGTCTTTATGGAATCTGCCATGTCCATCTAATCTTCATTGAACAGTGACCAGGTGGTGTTGGCTGTTGTGGGACATTCAGATCCTCACATTAAATCTCTCCTTGATCATAAATAATTACAGAAATAATTAGCTAGGAGTTCCACATTCATATTCTGTGGTAGAAAGTTATTTTCTGCATAAGAGAAAACAAATAAAACTGGGGGGTGGCTCCAAAGAGTGAGGTCACAAACCCACACCAGAATCCCGAAAGCATTCTGTGTCGCAGGATGACATCGTATCCTGATGGGCAGGAGCTGGGTAAGTTCGATAGATGGTACAACAAGATTATATTCATTGCTGGTCCTTACGTAACGTGGGGCCAAAAATGCCACAGGCAGATCTGGTGGCAGCTGAAGCATAAGACTATGTTTTCCTGTTAGCCACAGTTGACCTTAGTTTCTTGTAAAATACATGGTATTTTTCTTCCTATATTCGTAGTCATTTACTTATGTAACTGACTTTCCCATTGGCCTAACTTGAGGTTCCATTTTCTTACAGACTTCCACTTCACTCATGCAGTCTTAATAGGATCAAAGTCTCCTATCCACGTGTTCTATAGCACTCAAGAATACGATGGCATACATCTCGGAAGATGTTGTGGTTTACAGTCTTCTGTGATCTCTCTCTCTCTCTCATTTGGTATTTTACACTGTTTCAAATGCTAAAAAGAGCTTTTAAATGGAAACCAAAAGAGTGGGATCTATCCACATTCTTCTGTTAAAATATATTGATGGAATTGTTATTTTATTCTCATCATCCTTCTCCTTTGTATGCCTTCATTTTCCATGAGAACGTTACTGGGACAATATCTTTCATGTACGTACCTGAATGACTTTACCATATTTTCACCAGTTGAGGATCTGTCTCTGCCAAGTGCAGCAAATGATAAAACATCTGGTGATTTTCAGATGTGGCTAAGTAGACTGTAATAAATGACAACCTGTTACTCGATATAAAGCAGAAGTGGTAATGTATACCTGTCCCGTTGAAGAGCCATCATCATCCTAAAGTCAGAGGGCTGAATTACTCTTGCCTTTCCTTCTCCACCCCACCCACACATACAGCATAAAAGATATCAATGTCAGATAAGGACTGGCAGATTTCCCTGGGGTAACTATTTTAGTAACTGCTCAGATAAATAGTTTGAATTATTTAGGCGGCCACAGTTAGATGGCATGCAAGCAAACAAAAGCCTACGTTATCACAGAGAAATCGACACTCTTCATGCAGAATAAGTATAATAAATACCCTTTTCCAGATTAACTGTCAAACTCTGTCTGTAAAATTCTGGAGTAAGAACAACATTTGCAGGACTGTTTTGCTAAAAAATATAAACAATTTCATATTTTTTGTTTTGTTGTATGGATAAACTTCCTCTTGATCCTAAGGATTAGGTTCCACAGCTTTCTAATACTTTCTTTAGCAAACTCAAATGACTGAAACAGGAGCCTTAATATACATATGTACCAGCCCACATTTTTCCCTTATACCCTTATTGGCTTTGAAAGCCCTATGCCATCAAATTTAGGCTATCGCTTCCTCTCAGGAGAAACTTCTGGGGCTACAGAAATAATTGCAATTATTGAGTGTTACTAGCCAGAGCATGGATAGATTATTTAAGTAGCCAATGCTCTTTATTTAAGTTCTCAGACTCCTAATTTCATTCTTCAGCTACAAATTTTATCAGACTTGCACCTATGAAGGTAGGGTGAAGTGAGACTTGCTGGTTCCTTGGAGAGCAGGGATTGCATACATCCACATGCGTCTATACACTCACATTCTCTGCAACAACACAGAAAGAAGACTGGTATCACTGTCACGGGCAGTCATTCAAAATGTGTTAATATTATGTTCAATATTTGTTTGTATAAAGAGACGTTATTGTTTAAAGGACACAATGCAATGCAGTTTTTAAGGGGAATGAAAGGACCTACAGATACTTACTCATCTACTCTGAGTACTAAATACCCTTCCCAGTGGAAAAAAATATCCTTCTCATCACAGAATAGGTTTGTCTATTACAACAAATTGTTCAGTGAGTCATTTGACGTGGATCATTCAGTAGTGCTCATTATTTTTTCCTTGACTGGAATAACGATGGGAAAAGCTACTAAAATATGTAGTTGTAAAACTTCAGATTTTTAGGTAATCCAAATAAAGTTAGAAAATTAGATTTTTCAAAACACTACTCAGGCATCTAAAGATGGAGAGAGGTGCCTGGTAGGACTTTTTAAAAAAATTATTAAGAATGTAAAGCATCAGACTTTCATTGAAAGTAATGGAACGTGGGTGCCTACACAGGGTATTTCTGGAAATTACTCTGTATCAGCAAATATCAACATAGTTTTTTGAAATATGACCACATTCAGCAGTAACATTTAAAGAGCATAATCTAGAAGGGCATTTGTGAGAAAATAAATTACGACCTCAAAAGCATTTTCTGCAGTAGTTCATTAGTCTAAACACTTTCTCTATCTAAAATATTGCAAAAAAATTCATTGGGCACTTTGACAAAAAGTTGCCCTTTTTGTTGCTGAAGACACTCCTAAAAATCCACCAAGCAAGTGTAATATTTGCTCAGTATGTCACTAGCACCACAGGACACACCTGCATCGTTATACAAGCACTACATAAAAGACAAGAAAAATGAGAGATGGACCAATAACAGATTTTTTTTTTGCAAAAGATGCTAGGTGAGAAAACTCAGAACTAAACTCTTTTTTTGGTTGTTTTTTTTTTTCCCCTGGGGGTGGACGGGAATCTCTTACTATAAGGCTACGGCTAAATCTAATGCTGCGTACACAGAAAAATGTCAACACTTATCTCAGGTTTCATGAAGACTCCAGCATCTTTTAACAGCTCATTGCTGTTGTTCGAATCGGTGCTTATCAATCTTTGCAAATGCATTTTCCATTTCCTGACCGCACTCCTCACAAAGAGTGCTAAGTTTACCATTTACATCCCATAATTCTATTTTTCTTCCTTTCTCAAAAATTTTCTGATTCCATCCTGTGATTACTTTTGCCCAGTCTCACTGTGCACCAGGCAGGTGATATTGTTTTTCTTTTTCACTCCTAATAGGTCCTGTTTCTTAAGACACATATTTTGTCAATAGCCCATGTTTGCTCCTGGCCTCAGAAATTTCTCAGTGTACATAGCCAGCATCCCCAGTCAAATATTGCTTTTTATCACGACTGTGGGGATTACTCTGCAAATGGCTCCATAATCCAGGTGGATTCTATTTAAAAAGTTGCATCACACAAATCATGAAGAAAAGCAGCATAAACTAATGAAAGCTTTAAAATACTTAACTATAATTAGGTTGTATTTAATCTCAATCACCTCCTTCTCAGCAACTCCAAGTTTAACTAAGGAAAAGGAAAAAAGTTTGGTTTTTTTAATTTTCATCATACTGCTTATACAGAATCCCCTCCCCCAAGTACAGGCATTTTCCACTCACCCTAGCACTTTGACATAGTGTTTTCCACAACCGAGAACAAAAGGATCATTTTGATTTTACTTATCTTTGTCTTAACAAAAATGTTATACAAAAGGTTCAATGTGTTATACTTTGAAATAGTAGCTTCCTCGAAACAGCTCAAAACACAAACTGTGCTGTGAGACCCACAGACTATGCATATTAAACATTATTTTTATGAAAGGAACACTTGACGTACCCGAATACAAAATGTGAAAATTCTTCCATTTTTTTATCATACCTTGCATTTTCTTGTGAAACAACATTCAAAATTGCCAAAGAACAGTAGAAAACAATATTTTCTCCCACTTGGAACATCGTATTCCATTGCTGAACTTAGGAAAAACTTATTTCAAAAGTGAAGTCAAAGTTTACTTTAATATATGTCTCAAGAAGTGAGAACTTTTCCAAGCATCAAGAAATTACATTCATACACATGCTTTAGGGACACTCTGAAGTATTTTGTTTTAAGGAAAGTTTTAAGAGGACTTCCAAGCTACTTTGTAAATAAAGCTATGATGAAACTTTTAAAAAACATACAAACTGAGAAATACAGTCCTCAGGATGGAAAAGAGAACATTTGAAGGCCAAGCCCACTAGAGAGCGTGTATCTGAGCAAATCCTAGTCGTAGTAAAAATTAAAGGCAAATCAGTGCTCATTTTCTTAGTCAGGTTTGAGTCTTGATTCCTCAGAGTCATTAGTAATTTATTGGTGATCTATTAGACCAAGGAGAAGAAAGAATATTTCCACATAAGGGCTCAGAGGAAGTGAATTAGATCTTGAACACTTCCTTCCTGATAAATTTCTCATTATAGAACTGTTGAGGTCTCTTAATTCTTTTGTCTCTTATCTCAAGCTTTGAATGATACTGGAACGATGTTAGGACTTGCCAAATCCACTAGAGTGATAGAGGCGAGGCTGCCATAGCTCCATGTTCCCAGGGCCAGCCAGCAGTGAGGCTGAGCACTTTTTCCAATAGACACACACAGAGACACATTATACAATACACATAGCTGTACATACAGATCAACACAGACAGAAAGCAGTCATGCAAACACAGATGGCACTAATGGCCTCATCCTGTTCTGAGCAGTATGAAGGTCTGTTAGTGGGAATATATACGCATATATAATAGGGATCCCTGCAGCAGCTGGCCTTACATACTATATAGACACAGAGTCCATCCAGTAGCTGGCCTCTGGATCACAAGTCTTCCTAGTAGCCGGCACCTGGACAATACAAGGCTCCAGGACCAGCAGTCCCTCTCCAATTGCTTGTACACAAATCCCCTTGCACTCACCAACACATGCACAGATGTACACACTATGGATCCTTCCAGTAACTATCTTAGATACTTGATCTACCCAGAAGCTGGCCCTTGGGTCTTCCAGTCTCCAGTTGCCTTGTGCCTAGACGCACACAGGCGCCTCTGACAACTCCAGACCTTACTGTCTCTTTAGTAGTTGGACTGGACCTCCAGACTCCTCCAGTAACCAGCTCCTCCAGTTCTTGCGCACAGGGACACGCATAGGTCTCAATCGACTTCCAGACCCACAGTCTCTCCAAGAGCTGGCTTGGACCTCTTAGTGCCTCCAGGAGCCAAAACAGTCTCCAGTCTCTCCAGTGTACCCCCCGGACTTACTGTTGCTTCAGTACCTGGCCCCCACACTTCTCATCTACTCCTAGAAAGCCCTAGGTGGTAGCAGTGCTTAACTATTTTAATGCTGGTAAGTAGAAGAGCAGTCATCTATATTCAATAATGCAGTGCAGTTTTTTAAACTCTACACTGTTTCTATGTATGTGAGAGGAGACTTGGACAGGAAATAGGAATTCAGCATTAAAGACAACATAGATAAATTTCACAGGGCTGTTGATAAAATGCTCAGTTAATACAGTTGGCAATAGTAGAATTAAGCAATGGTCCAACCTCCTACTGCCATAAGAAGAGGCAAGAAGAGTAATATGACAAAACTGCTAGATGTATTTCTTACCGTCACAGAGAAATATTGCAGAACTGGAGAGGTACACAACACTCCCAAATTCAACCTCATACAGACACAGGGGGAGGAAAAATTAACAAACAAAAACGCAGACTGCCTGGCTTGCTCCTCTCAAAAGAATGCCACCCAATACTTGTCCCATGGCTCCTATTCCCCAAGAGCATATTCCTCCAGATAACCCACCTCTAGCCTTTTTCCTATTTAGGCAAATATCCACTGCCATTTGCTCTTCATGCTCATTCTCATGTTCATCATCCTCTAGTCTTTTCTATCCTTTTGCTTTACCACGTTCTCCTGCAACCACCTTCAGGGCCCTCTTGCTCTTTCTGTTGCTTTGTCCTTATCGCTTCCTAATTCTTCTCTCCATACTTCAAGTCTGTCTTCCCCTCCCAGCATTCCCTCACCCATCACTACTGTCCTGTTTCCAAATCACCTCTGCTTCTCACAAGACATCACTTTATTGCCTTCACCTTGCTTACCTTAATAGGGTAGCTACTTTATTCCAAAACAGTTGGCCTAGTTCTGACCCGAGAAACAAGGTGGTACTAACAGCCACAAAAGTTCAAAGCTCCTGAGTCTAACTTCTTATCTCTTCTTCCTTCCTGAAATAAAAATTTTTAAAGACTTTCACGACACGTTTTTTGACCTACCTTTTAAAATCTTTTGTTTTCCACCTATCACTCACTCCTCCACATTGCCCCAAGTGCATGGCTGGCAGTTAGTGTCACTAACTCTACAGTAAGGACGTGACACGTTGTGCTCCACCTGGAAGACCTCGCACTAAAACATGCAAGCTTGAAGAGACGGATCTCTATTAAATGCTCTGAGGAATGGAGCCTCTCCTCAAGTCAGAGTCCATCAAAACTGGGCACCCCTGTGCATCAGTTTTAGCTTCTGTATGCTTGTCTTATCCTACACCCCTCACTTCCATTTGGTTTTTGCAACGCCCTGTTGTGGCAGACCCCTGCCACGCCACCCTAACTGATGCTGCTAAAGGAATGGAGCAAGAAGCATGAGAAAACAGCCCACACGGCATGACTCCTCACTGCCAAGGACAGCTACCGCCTTCTGTGTAACTGCTGGCAATAGCTAGTGGTCATTTTGAATAAGGTTTAAACTTCAAATGATTGAAGCAGAGCTTACAGCATCATAAGACCCAGTGAAAACGCATGGCTGCAGGGCTTCCCCCTGGCCTCCCTCAAAAAGAAGTTCAGATAAAATTACTAGATATTTCGGTTTCTGAACTGCGTGCCTTCTCTTCTACTACAAAACCGGTTTCCACAAGGGTATTAGAGAGACACAGTCTGATGCTATACCATGCTGGCACCCGCTGAAGGTCAGTAAGTAGGACAGCCTCGAACCGTGGGTTCTGCAAGCCGACAGTGAAGGCTGAGCACTAACTTAAACTTGAACCACGCCTCTATTTACACTGATTTAATTTCCCATTAAAAATTTGACTTCCACCCTGAAACTGAATCATGTGGTGCAGTTACTTCACAAACAGCCCTTCTCTGCTCTCGGACAAGGACAGGCAGGAGGCGCAAAGAAACCCTGCGGCCAGAGAAAGCCTGTTAAAAGAAGGCTCCTTCTCATTTAAAAATCCCTTTCCTCAGCATTTCCCCACCTCAAGCTAGCAAGGTGCCGTGGCATATTCCAACCAGAGGCACTTCCCGGCCTGGCCGGTGCCGCCACCGTGCGCATAGAGGCCATGGGGCCCCGCAGGAAGCCATGTCAGAGCACCTGGGCCACGCCCTGCGGCCAACTGCCACCGCCGGCCCGCGCCGCTCCCCCGCTGCCTCCCTCTGTGGCCCCGCAGGACATGGCGCGGGCTGCGGTGCCGGCGCCTCGGCCCCGGCCGGCGCGGGGAGCCGAGCTGTGGCTGTGGCTCTGCCTGCTGGGCAGCGGCAGCTGCTTGCTCTGCAGCAACGAGCGGCTGGCGTATTCGATAGCGTTCGCCAAGGACACGAAGGCGGCGAGGTGCACCCCGGTGAGCTACAACCGCACCAAGGCCATCCTCCTGCAGCACCCCTGTAACAGATACAGCTCCTGGGGCAAACAAAAGCTATCTGTGTACCTAGGGAAGGACATTTTCATCAGCATGAATACTTTTGAGTCCAGTCTTTCCCCGCTCTCCATCCCAGAAGAATTTGAGGCCAAAGCAGCTGTCGTCAGTGCCATCGCTTTCGTGCACGTGGACAGGGTTTCAATGGTGATTAACGGCCGGGTCTACATGTACTTCAAGAGCACCGACAGATGGGTCCCATCAGCAGGAGTCAGTTCATCCGTGTCCGAACTCTCAAACGTCCACTGCTGCTACACCGGACGGGACTCCCAGTGCGAGGAGATGAGCTGGACCCTTTTTGCTTACGACACGGGGCACTCAGTGTCCAACAGCCACATCTTCCTTTCGAAGGACGGGGGTTACACGTTTACACGCGTTCAGATCAGTACAAGAGAGAGAGGCGTGTTGCTTGGTGTCTACAATTTCATCTCTTTTGCCCTGACTGGCCTGCTTATCAACGCTACTGAAGAGGATAAGGCAGGGAAGGCAGCAGGGGCCTATTTCAGATACTTCGGCACTGAAAACAATCACATTTCCAACTATAGCTCTGCAGCCTTCCACCTGCTGCCCAAAGGCCCTGCTAAACTTTGGAGTATCCATAGTCTTGGCTTGAGGGGTTTCATCATTCTCTGGACAACAGACATTTTGCTTATATCCTCCAACAATGGTTTGATTATGGATAAAGTGACTGTCATGCCCACAAAGAAATTTCCAAACACTACCTTCCCTGGCAGCGGTCTCTCCCTTGTGACCGTTAGCGGGTCCGAGATTGCAATCTTGACCCAGGACAGGCACATCTTCTATGGCAGCATCAGCCTGGTCACTACTGTGGTGTATATTGCCAGGGACAAGAGCATAGATTTGAACACGGCAGTGATGTTGTTTGAAGAAAGAGGGTGGCTGACCTTACTCAGCCCTGTGATTAGCAATTTTTCTCAATTGTATGACTTCAAGAAATGCAGGTTCAACTTGCAGTTAGCAATCTGGAGATCGCAGCAGTCCTGCGATGTGGAAATCCTTGAAGGAGATTTCCAGAACAAGATCTATTATATTGACATGCATGAGAATCTGACCTTAAATGCCATGTTTGTGCCCAAGCCAGGTAAAACATCCATTCCCCTTGTGACTGTGAGCAACCCCCATGTGCTGGCTTTCAGTGCAAAGATATTAGAGGAAGGATTGACATATGATGGAAACACCCAATATCTCTTGCACATAAATCTGCAGCAGCAGTATTTCTCTGGCTTTGCAGAGCATGATTTCTGTGATGGATTACTTGATGGAGAGCTCTCTACTGTCACTGTGGACATCCCTGACAAAGGCATTGGCTGTATTGATGTGGCTCCTTTGACTGCACTTGTCGCAGTGTCCTGTCCACCTACAAAGCATATTAGAATTTTTAAAAATGTAACAGCATGTGACGAAGGCCTCATTCAGGAAGCAGTACTGAAGAAGAATTTCACTTATACAATTAACTATGAAATATATGACCCACAATTTCTTGCCAGGCCCAATATACAGCAAAACAGTCTGCAGATCAAATATGACTTTAAGAATCTGGGATGTCCTGCTCTGGTATATTACAAAAACCCTTGGGTGCCAATTCTTGAGTTATGGGAAAATGGTGCATTCCAGAAGCATGTATCTGCTGAATTTGTTGTCTTTGAAATAAATGGAATGCATAACTATGATTATCTTTTGACTGCTAATGATGCCAATTGTTTCTCTCAACCTCAAAATTGGACTTCAATGCTAAAAGAGCAGGAGTCTCCAGACCCGCATACTGCATGGACCAGAAGAAACTATATGAGCTGTAAGAACAGGAATGGACCTGAATTAAAGTGGCCCTCAGTCAAGTATCAAGTTCTCGGTGGCGACAAAAATAAGATCATTTTCCCTCCATATAATGGTCTGTATGTTTTTAAAGCCATTATAGTGGATACATTTTACAGTTACTGTGACTTATCCATAACCTTCTCAATATATGTCTATGGTGCCTTTCCCAGGAGCTACCTAAATTTTCAGGCCACACTGATAGGCCTCCTGACTTTAATTTTAGTTTTGATTTTAACAGGCTACTTCCTACCTCATTTATCACTCAAAAAAATTCATCCAAAAGTTAAAGCATTCTGAATACACTTTGAAAGTCTATGGGAAATCTAACCAGAGAATCTCCCTTTCAGTTGAGGGAGTTCTGTTATTTATGTTTGAAAGATGTGGCAAGAGAAATTAGGGAAATTAGGTTCAATGTCCATTTGCTAGTTTGAGAGTTCAAATTTCAAAATTAATAGAACTTTAAGAGGAAGTTGCTTTACAATAGCTTTAACACGCTAATCAGTTTTTGTCTATCCATTTTTCATTCTAAACTTCACACTGACCTTTTGTGGCTAGTCCTACCTACTGCTTCATTGTAGAGATAGTTTTTCTTTTTTTTAATTATTTTCTAGTACAAGTGCATAATTTCACAAGTACAACAGCTTTTAATTCAGGAAAAGATTTTAAATTTAATATAGCTAAGTGAGCTTCATAGAATTTCTTACTAATCAGTATCTGTGAAAGTTTTGTGACAAACACCAATAATCTCCAGATCTGAAAACTTGAACTTGTAGTAAGTCAGTCTTCAGACAGATAACATAGCTCTTCGCTCATGCCGAGTATCAGGAGAATATTACCTGCCTAATAGTTATATATGTATAATACTGTAGAAGAGGCAGCATTCTGAAGAATTTCTAAGACCATTTTATGGATGGTATTTGGTAGACACTTTCCTAACAAGACAGTAATGTTCAATCAAAACTAACTCTACCACACAGTAAGACAGCCATTTCGTCTATAAACTAGACAGTAGTTAATACTACTTTTGCTATAAACCATTTCAGATGACTCAGTATTTTAGAATTCTGTAAATTTTGTATATACAACTTAATTTTTGGTATGTAGTGCTATTTAAGGCCTTATCCTATTATGTAGAATGTTCAAATGAGATTTAAATAAAGCAATTTAGGACAGAGGTAATAAAGATTAGTTTCTATTATAAATAACTTAAGTTCAAAGATTTTTTTTTTCCTCCTGTTTTGATTCATAAGATAGAGTTTAGTTAAAATGAGGAAACAAGTTCCAAATGCACCATAGCGTAAGAGAAATCAAATCTCCATGCAGGTAAATATGGTAAAGAGGCTCTAGTGTGTACCTCAGTTAAGAGTCTTACATGGGAGATTCAGGACATTCTTTGAGCTATAGTAGCAAATAATATAATCTTGTATGAATCAAATGCAGTCTTCGCTTGCCGACAAAAACAGTGACTAGAAAAGATGAAAAACTTTTACTACCAACTACAGTTAGCCCAGAATTTGAGACTGGCAATCTGAACAAGTTAAATGGATCTTCAATATGTCTGCAGGCTTTTAAACAATTTTTGAGAACAGGTATTCCACGTTGTCTCCTTCGGCCTGCACCTATATTGCTGTGGTCTTTCTCCTTCATCTTTTTTCAAGCTGCTAGAGCCTATCCCTCCTGTCAGTTTCTCTAGACCTCTCCCTTTCCTTTTCAACCCTTCTGCCAGACCTAGTTTCACTCAAGTGAAACTTGTGAAAGCATGTAACACTCTCATCACAACATTCAACTTACCTGCTTTCTTAGTATCCTGGCAGATAAACGTAGTACAGAACTTAGAAAGCAGCTTAAGAACAAGGTGAATTCTTATACCATTCAGCCACAAATGCCCTTCTACCTCCAGACAGCATTTTTCTCCAGTATCCTAAAACAGCTTTGACTGTAAGCACTTCAGTGCTAAGTCCACAGAACACATTTGACAGCTCATACAAGCAGAAAGACACGGCTTGTTGCCTCAAGTCACATATACTAATAAATATATTTGAGTTCCATAAACAACTACAAAGAGATTGAATATTAGTCATCCTAATTCAATTTGCATATAAAAACTAAGCGAGGAAGATTTTATTTTTGCTGCTTTATAGGAGACAGTTAAAAAGCATGCAGCAAGCCAGCTGAACTACTAGGGAAAGCATAAGAATAGCATATAAATGAAATCAACAATTTAGAGAATGCCATTTATTCACATAGACAATGGACTCAAATACTAGAATTTCCTCTGAAACTTAAGGAAGCGATGTAAAACAAAAGGTATCAGCTGCATGGATTGATAATCTCTCCATTCTCAAAATATGCTTTTGAAACAGCTCATTGAAAAATTTAATAAATTTTAAAAGTTAAGCTTTAAAGGTGTAGAATTCCATGTTTTATTTAGTAAAAGTCTAAAATATTCCCAAATTCTCTATTATGCCAAGAGGAAAACTACTTATTGTCCAAAAATGGCTTAATTTTTATGGTTTTATAGCAGAAAATTCACTAGATATCCAAGAATTAAAAAATTCCCCTGGATCATGTCATTTTTGAGGACTTCTTTCCAACTGTGTGCAAAACAATCTAATATGTAAGTCTACTCTAAACGGTGTGGCAGGCTCAAAGATTCTGAATGAATACTGTTATTTTGCAAGTAACAGTTTCAACCTTTGCAGGGAAGCTTGTTTGCTAAACAGCATGGCTAGATAATGAAAAACAGTTACATTAAACAAAAATTATCTCTATGGGAGCAAACACGCACATAGTTTTCCGTCTGAGAAGTCATTAAGGAGCTAGGTCTAACTATTTCTGCTTGCAAGCTCTTCTGCTAAACAATCACATAGTCAAATTCTGTTCTGCCCCAGAAACCATTACACTTTGAACAGTTCATTCTTTTTACTCAATAAACCCTCTCAAACTATGACCATGAAATGCACCATGAAAGAACTGGTGCAGATTTGTAATAAAGCATTTAATTTAAAGGTTACAATAGAGTCATTCCTTGGACACAGCATGGCAGCAGTCTTTTATGACAGCGTACTAGGCTTTTAAAGTTAGGATCACAACTTCTGCTTTTCAGGAAGTTGTCTTAGAACATGACAAATTAAAAAAAACTTCAGTACTTTCCTAATTGCCATGTCAGCAAGTAGAATAAGCAGATTTCACAGAAGCGTGCCGGGAAGGGCACTTAAGGGTAGTCCTCCAATTTCCCCAATAGCAGAAGAGGAACAGAACAAGTCCAGAAGCAACATGTTGCTAGATAAGTATCCAGTTCATAAATCAACATGATCTACAGTCATATTAAGTACACAACTACAAAAGATCATGTGCTATGAACAGATTCTAAGACTTTCTAGGAAGTGTTAAGTCCTGGAGGTAGTCATACAGTAGCTCTGGATAAAAGAAATTTTGAAAATCTTTTAGATTTATATATGTGTGTGTGTGTGTGTGTGTGTATATATATGCATGCATCTGGAGGTAGATGTACTTTTTCATTAAAAAGTAGAACTTTCGTCCTTTTAGGGAAACTTTCTTCAACCACAAGATACAGCAGACTGCCAGAAGTCTTTGGTTTACTTAGGCGTTTCAGATTTCCCCTGTACCCAGTTAACCCATCATAAGCCATAATTCCCTAATTTTAGCTGGCTTCACTGGACTTGATTGCTTCACACTACCATTTCCATGTTCCACAGCTGTTATTCAAACTAAAAAATGCCCAGCACATCGCTAGGGAAAACTGAAATTTCCCAGCTGTAGTGGTATTCTGAGGGCTGTACCAGGGAACACCGTATAAGAACTCAAAAGACAAGCACAGCAACCACCACAACTTTCAACTTACCTCAACATTACACATGACAACAGGCTAGAACCTCACCTGAAATAAGAGAACCAGTATGAACACAGTACAGAGCTGAATTTCTGCATAAAATCAGTACCTGTAGATTCTGCTACAGCTATACAAAGGAAGCAAAAAAGGCAAGTCTATACAGTGACTATGGTGCATGTTTTATTCTATTTACAGTACATTTGTTATAAATATAATACATTTCTTGAAAATCGAGTAGATTTTTTTTAAAACAGATCAATTGTTATAGTTACATAATAAAGCAAGTGACAATTTAAATGACAATCTCATGGTTGTGAAATAGTGCATTCTGTGCTGAGATGAATGAGAAAATACTCAAACTGGTTGAAAAATTATTTTTGAAACATCTTAGGTGGACTTGTATGTAAACCTTGAAAGGTGATCAGCTTTCATAAACATGAAAACTCTAAACAAAATCTTAAACTAATTTAAAAAAACTGAAAAGCAGATTTGAGACACCCTATCGAACTTCACAGTAAGGCTGGAATTTATCATGACTAATGGCTTATGCCAGGAAAAAGCCAGTTAGGGTTTCTTCCTGAACCATATCCTAATACAGTCACAAATATTAAACACACCATGCTGGAAGTTAAACAGCAGTCAAACTGCATTTTTGACAGGGCATAGGACAGAAGTATGTTCAGATTTGGAGTTAGAGTATTTTGACTTATGAATATCTTAGTTGCCAGAGAAATACATTATAAAAGGATATATGTATTTTCAGTCCAACGTGCGTTGCATTAAGAAATAAACTGACAAGTAGTCTGAGTATTTTGCTAGTTTCTTTCCTACACAATCTTTAGTAACAAGATAGATGTTGAGGTGCAGTTTCCGAGAACCGCAGCAAACATCAGTCAGCAAGAAAAGAATCCCATTTATTTTGTCTTTTAGTATGATTTTTCAGGAAGTGGTCAGATATTATTGATAATGATCAGTGCAGGCATGGAGTTCTGCTGGCTTGTTTCAAACAAAGTCACTTGGTCCGCTAGCTTGGCAAATACCCGAGGAGTTCCAAGATTATAGACGCCAGTATGAACGAAGCAAGCTTTCAGCTGCAAGCTGTAGACTTCCTGGCTTTTAAGTTGAAGCTTGTACTGCGTTTGTCCAAGCCATGTAAAAGAACCATGGATTTCTAGCGCTTCTGGGCTGAAAGAGAAGGTAACAAAGTCTATTTCTCCTCCTTCTGAAACATATATTACCATTTTACCTAAATCCTTCAACTTTACAGGCTTCCAAGGATTTCAGGATGCTCTTGGCATCTGTGTTCTGCCCCTTATAAAGGAAGTGCTCATCTATGCTTGCTGCAAATCCTCTCTCAAAAGCCAGGAATTGGAAATGCAAGCTGTTATTTTGGCAGTCTTTAGATGTGAAAGGTCTCACTGTCAACTTTCTTTGCACATCTTGGAAAGTGAGAGTCCTTTTGACTGCCTACGTATAATTTATTCAAGTCCTTCCGCACATGCACTATCGTCTTTTTTTTTTCATAGCTATCTTTAAAAGGTCAAAGTTTTTGTAGCAAGGGAAAGTTAGACTTAAGATTAAAAACTGCAAGCATAGGTACACACAGAACTGCACTTGAAACTTACCAAGATGCTAAATGCAGCTCTAGAAAAAAGTCTGTATGTCCTTCATACTCCTTCCAGAAGCGCACAGACACAGCCAGACTTCCTACAGCCACCCTTTGGTATCTTGAGGGATCTCCACTTGTACCTATCAGCCTCATTTAACTCCAGGTCCTTACTTCTTCCCCAAATACTTCCCACCTTCTTACCTCTGACTCCCACTTCACATACTGCCTTACTGCTGCTCTCCCCTTGGCTCAGATGGATCAGTATAAATCTTTAAAACATTTATTTGGTTCCTAATATACATACACGCTAAGAAATTATGAATTCCAGTGAATTCCCAGCTTTTTATAGAACTGGCACAAATGCTAACAACAGACCTACTCATGAGATCCAAGTTATCACAGGCCCAGAAATTCCTAGATAAGGCATCCTAAGGTCTGCCCTATGAGGTAGAGTTAAATCAAAGCACATATACAGAAATAGTCAAGATGGATATACACTGCTTTAGACACCTCATATGAATATTTCTCAGAATTCAAGGCACATGGCTGCCCTACCCTGAGAGAGCTTTGCCTTACAATGCTGCTGCAGAGGACCCACCTTGTGTAAACACACCAGAGTAGTGCATAGCTTCCTACTTTTAGCTTATAAATAAAATAGACTTCAGTCTTCTCTATTTCCGAACCTGTGTATTACACCTCAAGCTTTCAATTTCTACTTGTATGGACAGACTGCTGAAAGGGAGCAAGCGCTCCCTGTGATTACAGTTATCTCAGCGTCTTTCATAACCTGTTTTTCTCCCCTGCCCGTGATTACTCAATCAGGGTTGCCACCAAGTCTATTATGTGGTACCAGTGCAATGAGCATTATATCTAACAATAGACAGGGTTCCCCCCCCCCCCACACACACACACTTGAATTATACAAGTTAAATTCCCTTGTTTTGACAGAAGTGGAAGAATTATCAGTGGTACATCATGGCACTGAAATGCCATCTTTCCCACAGAAATCCTTAGCAAAACTTAGAAACAATTCACAAAAAAGTTTCCTCACTGCTAGTATTTTCCTCAAATAGTATTACAGTTCCAAACAAAAATCCAGTCATAAGAATCAGCAGATAAACTGAGCAGAGATTTTAAAAATATTTAAGGTTCTGTGACATTATGTGACATACCACACCACATTTCAGGAGACAGAACTTAAGTTTAAACGTCAAAAGCTTGTTTCTACAAATTTTGATATCTTAAAATAATTTTAAAAATCCATAACATATGTTTAAAGATGTAGGTTTGCTGAAGCTAGCTACTTTGCAGGTCTTTTCTGGAAAAATATGGAAATATTTTTAACTAGCAAAGTTTAACTGAACTTTTCATAAGTCACAATTCAAGGTCTTTTCTTAACAGTAGTCAGAAGCAAAGCAAAAACTGAACACTGACTGAAAACTCCCGTATCAAGTCTTTATCACCTTGTGTTCCTCACAGAAACCACTTGGTAGGTGGGACTTATTCTAGATATTTAACACACTTAAAATATTTTTAAGACTTCCTAAAACCCAGAAGTATTCTCAGAAAGTATAAATTAGTTAACATGCACACATTACCTTGTTGTTTTATGACGCAAATCAATCATCACATCTACAACAGCTTGGGAACAATTGGAAAGAAGGAGAGTGACAGGTACTAGACAGAGGCTGTGAAGAGAAATAGTTCAATAGTTGAGAAAAAAAAAGAGAGAGTCTTACTCTGAATAGTCTGAACTACACTCTTAAACAGATTTTTTTTAGAGTCATGTAGAATTAACATGTAGTCGTCTATTATACAACAGTTGTAAGTGGTTATACTGCAACGTACATTCTCATTCACTAGTTATATTTTTGTCAAAGCCATAAATTGAGACAAACGCTAAGCCACTGCCGAGTTACCACCTTCCTTTGATCAGCACAAGCATAAATACCTTAGTTTACATGAGAGTTAATGATGTATTAAAAGAAGTTTCACAGTGAGATAGTCTGGTCCAGCATGTTGTTCTAAACACAACTTGAAGAAAAAGTTCTCTAAGCACTTCCACTAGACACTTCTCTTCCGCACTGCCCTTCTGTAGAATAATTAACTTATATCTGACACCTTAAAGTTTTAGCCAGAACAATGCCCAACAGAAGCTGAGACAGCACATGCACATTTGGTGTTAATTTAAGCTATATTCAGAGTGATAGCTAATGCAGTCCATTGATATTTTGCATACACAGAATTAATATGATTGTTTTTATAAGTAACATCGCAGCCAGAAGGACCCGAGACTGTTGTAGACAGTTGCATGAACTACTGCAGCTGAAACAGCTTTATTTATGCATCAAACTGTTTGCACCACTGGAATTCCTTGTCTTTGCTTAACTCTTTAAATATCCTAAACCTGACCTACAAGAAAAAAAAAGAAATTCACACTGGAAATGATAATGAATAAGACAAAAGTATGTGTTGTTCTAGTACCAAGTTATAATAGTTATCAAAATAAGCCACTTCATAAAGAAAATTCTGTTTTGGCAACTTAATTACATTAACTGATATTAAAATAAGTATGAGTGGAACATAAGAGTTCTCATACTAAACAACACAAACCTGAATAGGTTATCTTCGTGCTTAGAGTATAATTCATTTCCTATTTGGAAGTGAATCAGTACACTTTGCTCAGTTCCCTTTAGTCGTGAAAGAATCAAGACTTGTACTGGTTGCAACTAATTCACTCTAGCAGTCTGCTTTCTGACAGGGGTTAATTTTGAGATTCTTCCAGGAGACAAGCCCCAGTGACCTAAACTGTTACCACCTTTCCTCACAACACAGATCAGAACCACTCCCAGCTAATCTGGATAAGTCAGACACTATAAATATTATAACAGTTCTTTCAACTCAAAACCACTAGCTTATTTTCTGTCTAGCTCCTCAGAGTGGTTACACCGTTTCCTTCTTTGACTTTCTCCCCAAAGTAAATGGAAAGGTAGCTGAATATTTATTTTGATTTCAGCAAGTTCAATAGCCTTACTAGTTAATATTAAAATTGAACTGCAGTATTACAGACTGTTTCTGTGAGAAACTTTCATTTCACATATCTAACTCTGAAGCAGTGAAAGTTTCAAAATTCAGCCAAATTTCCTCCTCATCCACCAAAGAGTTTCATCTTCTGCATCATAATTCACATAGCATCTCTCAACACGATTTATATCAAATTAATGCTATTTCAACAGTTTCTACAGGAAACATTACACTAACCTTTTTTGATTAAATGAGTGACTGAAAGACTCTGGATAACGAAGCCTCGTCTTGATAAGACTGGAGAGTTGCTCTGGTGTTGGCCTTGCAGGTACTGGGGTGCTTTCCGGTCGAAAAAACTTTAGCAGGACTGTTTCTGGTAATTCCTAACAAATTCAGAATGAAGTTGAATATTGATATGAGGGTACTGTACAACACAACACAAGAAATCCAGTCAAATAAGTTGAATTACTAACTATAACTCCAGGACACAAATCCACAGCATTATGAAGCTTAAAATTTTTTCCCCATGTGTTTTGTATTTAAGCACCTTCGATGAGAAAGCAATATATGACTTATCTACTAGCTTTTTTTCAGACAAGAGGTTTTACAGTCATTTGTAAAAACACTATCGGTGCAAGTTTCACAAAAGCATGCTAGTGCTGTGGGTGTTTATTTTGATTTTTAAGAAAGAGACGGCATTTGAACAGTTCTTAGTTCAACGACTATACCTAAAGAACCCAAGCGTCGACTCTGGAAAGTTCACAATAGGAAAGTCAATAGCAAAGTTCCCCCAAATGGATCCAACATAAAGCAAATAACACAGAAGTTTATGGGAACATGCCAACAATGAGTGAAGGACATACCAAGGCAGAGTAAGATCTGTATAGCAAGCTCTCATAGATGTGAAATTATCTTTCCTTGTCCCCAGCTGAGAACCCAAGTCAAGCAGTGACACTCTACTGTGAGAAACCCAGCCCTGCGGGCAGAGTCAGTCTCTGAAGCAGAAGTCAGATGACGCAGAAAGATGCAGTGCCAATAAGGCAAAACAGGCTGCATTTGGTCCAGCACCAGAATACTACAATAACTGTCTAATATAATTTAATCCGTTTTGCAAGCAGGATTTATTGAGGAAGCAGCTAATTTCATCATTGCCTTATGAGTCTATTCTGCAAAAAGTCCACGTTTAGAAGAAAAAAAGAATTTGCAGCAGTAAACATAGCAGTAACTACTAAAAGAAACTACAAGAGGATTTACAAATGCTAGGATGTCATCATTATAGTGTTACAGTCGTCTTTTTGTCTAAGGGTGATGGATTTTGCCTTATAAATTGAAAAGGAACACTATAGGTAACAAAACCTGACTGAATAACAGACAAAGACGGGGCCACAGTGAAGTTAGCAACCATTCTGCAATCCGTGTGATCATCGCAGTCAATGTTTGCCTGTGCTCAGTATAACAGGCAAACATCACAAGTTTTATACAATCCTTTCCTTTAAAAGGAATTGGAACTTTCTTAAAACGTCATTTGAGACAAGAAAGATTTCACTGTTACTGTGAAATATATCTGGTAAGCGTTGAATTTGGTTTTTCTCCTCTGTCCTATGGATATTTAACTTGATGGAAGCTGACAGCATGAAAAACACTGGTCAGAGATTAGATATTACCTAAGTTAATAAGCTTAGATTATAGGTTTTCATTGAAATTGATCTGTCCCCTGAAAGTATCCAACTGATTATTCAATGCCCTTTTTAACAACACGTCCAATATCCTACATGCTGTAGTTTTCCCTAGAGTGAATTACCTGTTCCAAGTCCTCCCAATCAGAACTCCCGAGTATTTTTTTTAAACCCTACAAGAGACAGATATGAAGGTTTATCTCTACAAACAGACAATAACATCATGAACAGCAGCAGGAACATTTATTGATGAGAAGGTAGAATGCCTTTAACGTTTCAAACCTTTATTTCTAATATTACATTTCTACCGAAGGACTGGAAAGTAGTAAGATTAACAGTTTACCATCACAGAGAAGTCTTAATTCAGGTCAGGCCCCAGAGGTCAGACTCTGATAAAGATGTCTTCCCCTAAGTTGGGTTACTCAAAATCTAGCAATTTATATTTTCATCTAAAACACAGGCTAAAAAAATTAACAATTAAAAAAGTAACATTTAGCATATGATTCTCTTAGGTAATGCTTCAGGAGAAAATTAAGCATCTCCAAACAGTAACCAGAAAAATCTGCATATAAATCAAGGAGCTAATAAGTAATGCTAAGTTTAAGGATTCATTAGACTCCTTCCCTATGCTGGAACTTGGGAAACTGAATCAAGGCTACAAAAAAAAAAAGATACCCATACCCATTTGGGCACCTGCACCCTCCCCTGAAGAACATGCACCAAGCAGGTAACAGCCTCAAGTTCCAAGACTTTCACAGTCACTTACTATTAGAAACAAGGTAAAACAAAAAACAAGAATCAAATGGTGGAATTTTGTTGCTGAAGGCACTCCTAGAATACCAGTCCAAATGGAGTACTGCCCCTTTAAAGGCAAAAACAAAGCTCTGACATCTAAGGTCATCCTGCTGACCCATTAAGGTTCCTTGCAAAGCCTCCAGAAGTGCTACAGGCTCCAGTACACAACAAGCACCATATATTTTAGACAAGAAGGGCACAACACTGGTTAAGATACTCCCTTTCAAAAACTGTTAAGGTATATTTGAAGGTCTCATGCATCCACACTGATAATAGTACAGATGGACTTGGTTGGACAGGACCATAACAGGAGTTAGGAAGAATTGTGGGCAATTTTTTTTGTTCTTGTTCTACAGTTCCGTGTGTGTATATCCGGGGTTTTTTGTTTGTTTGTTGTTTTTAAAATGGAAACGTGGAAGAGACATGGCTCTCTTGCTACTGACTCTTTCGTACAATTGCTTTCCAACACTGCAAGCCTGTATAATTAATGTTAGGAAAGTTGTTTGTTTTCAAGAAATTTTTGCTGCATGAGTGATCCTCATCTACAAAGGCCAGCTTCAGACATATACACCTAAAACTAGACATATGCTTACTGTTCCAAGTAAAATCTTCACACTGTTCCAAGTAAAATCTTCACATTATCACTTTTTCATTAGTTACAAAAAAAAGCCAGGAACTTTAGAGTCTGATTTTTGCTACCTTACTTCAAAGTCATGTATTACTCTTACTTTGAATTGCTAGCATTGCATATTATTCACAACGGTTTTAGATTTCTCATGCAACTGAACTACTATGCTAATTAAAGTTGGGAAAGTTAAAAATTTATACCCAATTCAAAGTATCTCTGCATTATATCACAGATGTGACAGACAGGTCTGCCCATAACATATAGATGGAGTTTCAAAGTGCAAGCTCTTCCTTTGTCTCAAGTGGATGCAAGCAATATCATCATATTCAGATTTTTAAAGGATTTTTCAAGGTGTTGTAGAACATTAGACAACTCTCTCTTCATTTCAGAAGAAATCTTCCCAATAATTAGGTCAATTAGCTCTTAAACAGATCAGGAAAAATAAATATAATTCAAGTTCAAAGCTGTGTAGAAATTCAGCAGCATTTTCCCCCAAAATCACCAATTTCAGACAGTCAAAAGATTACTAATGTGGTCAATTGAGCGTGAAGGACCAACATGCGTAGCATGGAGGAAATCCAAACAGGACACTCTTGAACAATCTTAAGGGTACAGAAAGGAAGATGGAACACTTGAAAGCAACAAAATAAAAACAAGACAAGAAGAGATCTGAAGTTTTTTCTTCTTTCCTTTCACATTTTGAAACAGGGAATTTCCCTTTTTTTTAAAGCCTGGCTTTAAGTTGCTTTTCTTGACCATATGACTTGCATACATTCATTCTAGCTCCTGACCCATTGAAACAATTGCTCCAGAACAGTACTTTACTGAGACAGCAATTAACGTTTAAGCATGCATTTTAAGACACAGAAGTAGTGTAGCTCTAGAGTACAACACTTCATAAAGAAGTAGGTGCCAGTTTGTCAGCTATTCAAAATACTTTATTCATATGACAATAAGGAAAGCCAGTCCTCAGACTGATGCGGTAATGGATACATTAACTCAGTGTGAAAATGTGTACTTCAGCTCTTATGTTTCCCCTTAAGAATCTTGCTTTCCCTTCAGTAAGTTTGTTTAAAGAGTGTCTTAAATCCATTCCAACAACCTACGTTGAATTCAAGTATTTCCCCACATACTCCATACAAAACACTGAACTAGCACAGGATGTCAGTTCTAAAGACTCGTCATTAGAAAAGTTACTCGAAACCTACACTTCTCATGCCTCTCAGGAATTCCTACTTCCAACCACACTGTTGTAGCTCCACTAAGCTACATCTGTATTAAGCAGCAGTGCAACCCAAAATGATTCCATTTGTGAAGCTAAACAACTATTACCAAGAGGTCAGCATCCACACAGTTTCATAAATTTTACTTTGGCCCAGCAGTGGTCTGATCCACAGGACTGAAGTCAGAAGCCCAGAGCATATGGTATGCAGTCCTGAAGCACAACAGGATTAGCTTTGTCTGGAAGCAATCCAGTTTGTGCATTCCAAGACCAATTGGCAAAAAAAAATAAAGGGCTGTACATGGGGACAGTATCTTCAAGAATGTATACCTGATCTAAACAAAAACTCATAGACACATATCTCATTCTAGACTTAAATCAAAGCCAACTTTAAATTCGCATACATAAAATACAAGTTTCATATATAAAGGCACACTACTCTAACGTGCTGACATTTAGAAACGACAGCTCTAATAAACAGCTTTTCATCTCCAACGACAGCATGAAGTGTTTGACAATCAAAAGTATGACAGATGCACCAACCTCACACTGTTATTTCAGTCACACCATATTAGAGATTGCTTTTTCTTCGGAAACTTTTGGCTTGAACTGACCAAAATAAACAAAATGGGAGACAGTTGTAAGAAATAATACAGAAGACGGGCCCAGATCGAGAACGGATGCTTAAAGTACTTCCAACTTTCTTCTCTCTTTCTCCTAAGTTAAGGCAGAGAGGCCAAAAACCTCAAACAGGATAGTTGTATTTTCAGTGCAGTCACACTCTGACCTTCAGTTAATACAACCCAATTCCTAACAGGAAACAAGCTTCAAAAATAGTAAAACAGGCTCCTAACAATGTCATTGTCAAAGAGAACAGCCCTTAGTTACAAATAATCCCGCTAATTTTTATTACTCTGAGTCAGACAGCTACAGCTAGAACATCTGTTCAGATCTATTCAGTTTACTAACTTCTTACACGACCTATTCATCGTATCCTTGCTAGAGGCTACAACTTATCACTTTGAAATATTTCAACTTCTGGCTCAAGGAAAGCTATATTCAGCTTTTTTTGCCCTACTTGTACCAAAAGAGCAATTTTTTACATGTAGAAATGAGGGAAAGTATAGGAGGATAAATATTCCCAGACTGTTCAGAGAAATTCATATATGTGAATAAATGTTTTAACTTTGTCCAAATTCTTTAAGTGTTGCTTGAACATGAGTCCAAACTCTTAGAAGGAAAAGATTCAAGTACTTCATCGAATCACCTGCAAAAAGAAAAGTCTACTCTGCCTAGTAGTTTG
Organism: Struthio camelus; assembly: GCF_040807025.1. Classification (NCBI taxonomy): domain Eukaryota; kingdom Metazoa; phylum Chordata; class Aves; order Struthioniformes; family Struthionidae; genus Struthio; species Struthio camelus. The sequence goes on along the minus strand of NC_090943.1, from coordinate 142,890,828 downwards.
TGCTCAAAAATCTACAGTGTGGAGAGAAGGAAAAAAGAGAAAAAGAAAAAGGAAACCCACACATTCAACTACAGAAAACCAGTAAGCTTCAGGGGTACAGTTATCATTGTCTCAGTTAGAATTAAGAGTTTAACATTCATAATTCTATATGGAACATATATAGGTAAAAAAGGAAATGAAGCACACGCATTTGAGGTTCCATGTAAAAATTACGTGAGTTTTCTTGTTGTCATTTTCTTGATGACCAGTGGTTTTATTCTGATTTTTATCAAATGCTCTTGCAAGTTATGCTACTGTAGTGCAGGAGCAATCACATCCTGCTGCCTATTCCACATCCCTCCTGCTCCCATTACATCTTCACAATGAGGTGAGCAGGAGGAAATATCTGCCCTTGCCTTTCAGTCAGCACAGTTTAACATCTTAGTCTGGCTACCTTAAAATGACTTATGCTATATTAGCATACCCATTTGACACTGCAGAATTACGAAGTTCACTTCAAATTCTCTTAAGACTACACTTACTGAAATATCTCAGAAAAAGAGCCAGAACTAAGATGCTATGACTTGCACTCTGTCCTATCTCTAGGTTGCATCTGGAGTGAGTGAGCACTATGAATGATAATCTACCAGCAGCTGTCTAAAGAACGTGAAAAATGTGACGTTGTTGAAGAATACAGTTCTACTGCTCTTCTACAGGACTGCTTTACTGTAGCAGTATTTCTCTGAAGAGTTCTAGAAGTTCGAATAAATTCAAACTAAATCCTTGAGGGCAGGCAAAGGATTTGTCTCAGATATATACAATAATTAGCAAAAGCAGAGACCAACCAGTATACAATTTTTAAACAAAACCAAATTCAAATCATTTAAATTTGTTCAAGGTAGCTATTTGACAAATTCAAATGTCTGTTCTGAGACTGTTCTTCTTGGTCAGGAATTACTGTATTGCCAACCAGAAATATAAAGACTTCTTCACTGGTGACTCGTGCATAGAGAAAGTGGAAGCAATTCAAGTCAAGAGGAAGAGAAGTTACTGAAAAAGTAAGAGAAGCAAATGGAAGATTAGCAAAAAATGGAGGGAGTGAACCAGACTCTTGCATGCTAGGTGATACCTTGTTCAGAATCTGCAGACAGACCTATTTTTCAGGTCTGAGCAGCCCTGAATCACTTAAGAACTCTGTAAAGCATTGGTAAAAAGCATGCATCTCCATCTCCCTCTGCTGTCTAGTCAACAAAAGACAGCTCATTTCTATACTATCAGCCCAAGATATTCAGAAGCCGTCTCGGACTTCCAACCCGTCTGATGACGTATAGAGAGTAAATAAAGATTTACAAGACAAACTGTATTTGACTATTCCATTACAAGTCTACGTCTGGAAACCGATACTGAAAATGTTCAGTTAGAAGTACTGATTTCTTTCCCCCCCGCCCTGCTGCACTGCTTGTGTGACCTTAATGCAAGAGTAAAACAATTCAACAAGAGTAGATAAACCTTAACAGACGAACTACATTTTTTCTACATAGCCTCATTTAATCCCATTTTTGAAGATTCTTTCAATTCTTTACTTCATTCACTCCACATATTTAACTGATGCAAAGTCTCAGTTCACTTAGTTTGTTATACCTCACTTCCACCTCTGAAGAGTATATTTAGTCTCCTCATGGTATAGAATGTCCATAAAAAGCAGTATGTGAGCATATCATGTTTCTCAGTCTTCAGAAGTCCTAAGACGACAGGCTCAAAATCTAAGTGAAACCTGAGTTTTGGCTACTCAGGTTTGAGGACACAGGACTTTAGCCTTTATTAAAACAACTAGTACTACTTTTAAGATATCTTATTTCAATTGTTTACTCAAAAGACACAGTTTTGCTTCAACTAAGTTACAGAATGCTTCACAACATTCTGGAAATGAATTAGCTACACTGATGAATGAAAACAATCAATGTACGTTCTATCAACTGCATTGATGTGACACTGAGGTTATAGAGGGTGAACGCTAAGGTGGTAATGTGCATTTCTTGAAACAAATTGAAGATATCTTGGCACTGGCAGCAGGATTAGTTTAATTTAGCTTTAAACAACTAAATCAGATGCAGATATTTAGAATTCTAATACAGTCAACAAGAAGCACAAATCCCTAACATATCTGAAGTTCAGTGATATGTTCACTTTAGAATGCAGATGTGATTCATCCAACTTCTCCTCTCCGATCCCATTTGCTAGAACAAGGCCTTGAAAAGATCAGGAACAGAAGTCTACATTTTCTCTCCTTACTTGAGATGTCCACAATATGGACTACTGTTCTACATACATTTTAAAACAAGAAAATATCAAAGTGGGTAGTTATTAGGGTAATAAAATATAGTATTGTTCACCATTGCTTAAGCCCACATATATGTGCAGAGTGAGTGAGAGCGCTTAATAAAAGTGAAAAAAAGATTCTTCGGAGACAAGGGCTTAGATTTGTTTGTTTTTCACTGCTAATGAACAGCAGCCAGTTTGGCTCAAAATATATGCCCCTTTTAGTCTAAGGCCTTTCATAGGACAAAGAAACTAAACAGAAAGACTTCTTAATGATGTGAAATGTTTAAAGGCTTATGAACCAAAGCCAAGTGTACAAATTCAGTTCAAACAAATCCACTACTTCATGCTATAGCATAAGGTAATATTTTACAGCCAATAGTTACATTTGTTTTCATGTTGTGGGCTTGCCAAAGGAAGTGTATAAGTAATACTTACTGCAAATCTGTGTGAACATTCATCAAAAGCTATATGAAGTTTCCAGTATTGGTAATACACAAATAAGAGGCTGGCACTGAAGCAAGAAGGAACAGGATTGTACTGTTCAGCAAGGGACTGAACAGGTAGAAAACTTGGCTTTTTTTTGCCTATTAGTAGTCTTTACACACATGAATTGCATCCAGCATACATATTTTACACAAACTTTTGTTAACAATAACAGCTATGAAAGCTGTACATGTACCAGGAGGCATCCACCAGTTTGTTAGAGATGTCATTTTCTTTGTGTAATTGAACAGGCTACAAAATTTAGAAGTGGAAGTAATATGTTATTAGTTGATCTCTTCCAACAGAAGGTTTCAGGGTCTTGTATACTGCCCCAGTCATTCTGCTTTTCCATTTTCTAACTTTCTACAAGAAAAGCCTTTACTTATAAATTGTATATAGTAGTAAATTCATATTATTTTGACTTTGTAACACCTCCAAGTAAAAAAAAAATGCACTGTTTTATTACCACCAATAACCAGTGTTAACTGACTTAATACCACTAATGAGCTTTTTCTTCATCTAGTTCTAGTCTGAAATACCAGAGAACAGTTTTACTACTTGTATATTGCCTTTCTCCTATTAAATCTAAGCCTAGCTATTTCTATACAGATGACTAATCCAATACTACAAAAGTGTGAAGTAAACAAATTGAGGTGTTTAACAATAACTCAAATCTTGTGTTAGACCCTACAAAAGCACCCAAAGTTATTCTACTTATTTATATTTAGAAGTGAGAACAAATCAAAACCATTTTAGGAAAAAAGGCAATTATAAAGAAAGATTTTGTACTAAGTTACCTGCTTCTGAGGAAAGGAAAAAGCCTCCTTCCCAACAGTGTTAAGAGCAACATGATGCTGGCCCTCCAAAATAAGCTGCTTATTGTCTTCCACAACATATGCCTACAGAATAAGCAGCAAAAATATTAGCAGATGAAAAGTATCATAAACTTCATAATACAGAATTACTCATTTCCCACTAACTTAAGTGGAAGAGGTTGTACTGTTCAAAACTTAAATGCTAACATGACCTACATATTTTATGCATATGGTTTCAGCCGTGTTCAACAGACAATTGTTGAAGTTTAAACTGCTCGTTTCCACTACTTAGTATTTGCATTCTGATAAATGGAACTATCTTTTTCAAAGCACACTGAGTCACCCTAATAATTCCACGGTAAAAGCAAGCATTAATGAACCTCACTGTTTCTTTGAGCTCTTCTAAATTCTTAGAACTCATTTGTAGGAATCGGATACATCTAGAATAATGTAATACACACTTAATACAGGAACAGCTATGCAGACTGTCTTGGCTTTTTGACATCAAATTCAGTTTGTTTGCATGATTTCAGACAAAATTACATCTGCTCAAGCTCTGCACAAGTATGCCTGAAAGTTCAGGATACCATGTCACACCACGATATGTACTACTCATATTTCATAACCAAGTTACTACAAAGAAAATGCAAAAAGGCCACCACCATACATACCTTCCATAATACAACAAGGTTCAAATCAACTTCACTACACCTTTGTATTAATCTGACTGCCTCATCAAAAGATTGTTTCACAGCCCTTTGAGATGCGTGAGTATGAGATTGCACATGTATTCTTTTTAATTCAGAGGATAAGCTTTGAAAAAAAAAGTCTGCACAAGGACTGGCTGAACTTATTATCTGCAAGAGAAAAAGAAAGTGCTTTCAGAACAGGATGCAAGTTGATACAAGTTACTCTTAACAGGAGAGCTCATCATTGGTATATACCTTATTTCAGGACTCATTACAGAAGAACAGAATCATTAAATACTGGCCTTAAAAACATGACTAACCACCTTTCATTAAGGGCTGTTACCAGAGGGCCTGCCCTGATATACCAAGCGTAGTTTGGAGGACAGACTCCAGCTCTCTGCTAACTCACATACAAATCATTATTCCTTTATTAACAACCCCCTCAGGTTAGTTAACTAGGAGTCTTTTAAAAAAAAAGTTTGGAACATATATTTTGCTAATAGCAGCAGAGAGCAGAATATAGCAAATTCTACATAAGTGACACAACTAGAAACATTGTACTGTTTCTCAAGCTTTCATCACTTGTGCTTACTTCTTCCAACACCAAACACTTACTGAGAAAAGTGTTAATTTTGTTAAGACTGACAGCAACAATACCCAGAAAACAAGGTAGGTAAGAAACACTAGTTTCTAATGCCTCCCCTTTGCAGAACAGTAAGCATAACAGCTCTGCAACAGCATATTCTGGAAATTTTTCCTATCAGTACAACCCGCCCGTCAGAGGAAAAAGTCTGCCTTTGGAGTAACTGTCTAGAAGGGAACCTTCTCTTCCATCCCTCCATTGGGGGGTATTTTCCTAAAAAGAAAGCTGAAATCCCTGCAGTTCATCCAACTTTAAAAATGCAGAGATCATCTGCCTCTGATTATAGGTATATAAACAGAGTTTAGAACTAAAGTGGAATGGCAGTAGCTTTTAAAATCCAGCTACATAGATGGAAAATGTACACTCCACATAAAACAATCAAGTACTGACCTCCAGTTACCTAAGTCTACTACACTAATGTAGACTTCTGTCCCAATTTGAATGGCCTGTTTTCTCAAGTTTTGGAGAAACATTCTCTGTACCAAGATCATCTGCTAAAAGGATTCTTCAGACAATACTTGAGGGCTTAAATAGATTAAAAGGGCACGGTACCCTGAAATCTCAGCTATTTTAAGAAATTGCAGAAATGAGCTTCCTGAACTGACTGCAACCTAAATTAAGGGCTTTCAAGTTCTGGTAGCTATATTAAATGGAGACTTACAGACTATTTTAGAATGTGTCAGCAAGAAATAATTAAGAGAAGCAGTAGACAAAGAATCTAACATCCACAGATCCCTATTAGATTACTAGGGGACTGGGAAGTATTGAAAAGAACTGCCTTAAAGAGTCTGAAAGGAAGGAAAATAAATTAATATCTCCGTACACTCCCATGAAAGTAGTTCACCTGTAGAGTTGGCAACTGAAGTTTCCAGATTATGAGGTAGCCTGTGCTATCTCATTTTGTATTTGTATAAAAACAGCTGACCTCAAGAAGTTTTTTTAAAGTGAAAAATCCAACTTCCCCCCAACCATTATAGCATTGCTTTTGTCCTACAATTTAAAGACAGCTTTCATGGGGACACTTGATAGGTACTAGTAACAAGATAAAATATGCAGTTGTACCAGTTCACTTACCTGTTCATTTCCAAAGACAATGTCTGCAAATGTGTAATTTTCTAAGGGATAAAAAGAGAAGGCTTCCTTTCAGCATCATTGAAAAGTCACAACTTCAGCATGCAGTATCTAAATCTTACTTTCTTCAAAAGTTAGAAGCTACCACATTCAGAACCTACCTTCTGAATTTTTGCATCTTACTGCTTTAAAGCATAACTTTGCCCTCTCTCTGCTAGCGAGTTTAGTATCTGAAAGAAAAAAGTTGCAAATGTTTTTCCCACCTCAGTAAGTCAGTCAAGTCAGTATCCAAGTCAGCCTTTGTACTTCGCAAGTCAAACACATTCATGAAATCTAAGTATATCTAAATAAGCAGAGCAACTGCAAGAGAGTAAAGGTATCTCCATCTAGTTCTAGAGCAGTAAATGAGCTGTTTTTATACATAAAGAGGGTAAGGAGAAAGGAAGGAACAGAAGACAAAATTCAGCCTTCAGTATTAATGCAAGAGGAAGTTAGCATATTTAGACCTGTTCAAGCACGTTAAAGGTCAGTGAAGTATGGATAACGTTGTTTAAACACACTTGTTAAATACTGTAATAGCAGGTTTTTTCTCTTAAATTTGCCTGGGCTAATGAGCGTTTTCATAAGTTATAAGGTTGCATTAGTTAAGCAGGACACAGCATTTATCCAGTATTCTGTTGGATTGGTTAATTTAAATATTGACATAAATAACTGTAGGTAAAAGGAATGCTGTCACTTTTTTTTTTGCTGAAGTAAATTATCTGCCAACTCAGATATTGATTTCTCTACCTCACCCGAATAATTTACGCATACATTAGTACCACTATTAAAAATAATGAATTCTGAAAACGCTTTTGAAAATACTTTTCCTGAAATGGTAAAAAAAGAAATATAGTATGTTTGAAAGGGACAAATAGTTTTTATAACTGAATCATTCTTAAAGACAAATTCAGCTCCTCGTAAGATTCTTTTAACTGTTCTGTCAGGCAGAAGCTGGACTCCTCATACATTTGATAATTTTAAACAAAGACCTACAAACCTTTGTCTTCAGAGACATTAACAGATTTTTGAAGCTTCCAGTGCTTGCTGTTACTTGAAACTTGTACTACATGAAATTCTTTAACACCAGTCTCACTCTAAGGAAGAAACAAAGACTATGTCAAAAAAGACTTATCACAATTATGATGTTCTGCACTGCTTAGTGAATCTTTATTGCAAGGTGGCAGTGTTGGAATCTAAGTCTTCTTTCACATTATCCGTAATATAGCGTTAAGAAGGGACAAGAGATTAAAGACCCATTGTAACAAACAATAATCCCCGCCCCCAGCAACCTTCAGTCCCAGTAAACAAGGTCACAATGAAAAGAGGAAACAAAAGTCTCAGGGAAAGGGGAGAAGGGGAAAAAAATTAGCAAGTTGTTTTTTTTTTTTTTTTGATTAAAGAATCAAAAAACTACTATAATCAAACCTAGCCTTCCGACTCCAGCACAGAACAGTGTCCACAAGGCTGCTTAGTCATTCAAGATTACTTCAGCAACCTCGCTAGATCATGTATCCCAGAAATACTGTTTTTCTTTATTTTTTCAAAAAGCAAATTACATACATACATGATGAAAAGCAGCTTTTAGGTTGCTTTTCTTTTTTGGAAACAGTAAGGCAGTAGCAAAAAAATTTAGTTTCACAGACTTAGTTAACTTTGTAAGTATTTTATAATACAATCCTCCCTCCTCAAAGGAGGCTTGGGCAATATTTTAGCAGCTGAATAACATCAGAATTTACATACCTCTAACACAAAATGACACTCAGTTCAATGTTTCAACTAGTAGGTTAATTGCTTTGGAATTCTATCAAGTAGAGGATTAAACCAGTCTGCTTTGCAGTTTAAAAATCTACAGCAGCTTTACCAAAAAAAAAAGTCAATTTAAAATAGCGTGGTGTGAAAAGCTGAAATATTTTCACCCACTGTGCTAAGCTAAAACACCACAGACATATCTGTACTTGGATTATACTTGTGGGAACCTGCTCAAGAGTTTGGCTAGTAAATTTAGGGCAAGGACGCTTCCTTGAGCAAAAATTTTGACTTCAGGTTATCATTAATTCTATCATGCTAGTGTTTTAACTGAAAGAGGCAGGGGGAAGGTATTTCATCCAGAATCACCCTGAAAGTTGTGAGCATCAAGAATGGATATGAATTTAAAATAGATCATCCTACAGGAGGCCCAGGAAAAGAGACTCAGTCACAGTACTGCAATACGTGGAGAGAACGTTACAGCAAATTTCTGCAGTGAATTTTGATCACTAACTTAACGTTGGAAAGCACCAACGTTAACTTGAATGATTAAATATGCAAAGTTTACTTGATGTTTCCAGTCAAAGTGGTTTTAAGAAAGCTTTTAATTCAGTGCTGGCTCTACTGGTAACAAATTCAGCAGACATGTAAGTGTCAAGAATAATACAGTTATTTTTAATATAAACTTACAGTATTGATATTTTCTACATCCACGAACACCAACATATTATCCCCTTTGCCTTCTTCATCTTCGAGCGCATTACTTCTGCGGACAGTAGCTCGAATATGCAGAGATCGGCTAGTACAAATAACTGCAGTGTGCCTTAATACTCTGTGACTGAGGAGGAGGACGGGAAGAGAAATGGAGGGGGAGGGGAGAAGGAAAAAACACACACATACAAACATTCTTCAGAACCAGGACTGCCATCTGGAACCTCTCATTAAGAAGTTGAACTTTTAAATGTGTCATTGTTATTAAGGCCATTAGACAGCTTATTCTTTTGTACCATTGAAGAGATACTAGTTTCTTGATAGGAAGCTGAAAAGAAAGGTATGTTAACAACCATGCTGCATGGATAGGTATTTTAAAAACCCATGCTGTTCAAACATGCAGTGTCTTAGCCAGTTCAAAACACTGAAAGTTCAGACGTTACCATGAAGAAAAATGCATCATCAATATTTCAGATATAGGACTGCTAGCCTAGTGAAAGCAAACGGGCACTTAACAGACATAGGGATGCAATTAAGTAAGTATTTGATGCCAGTATGTATTATGGGAAAGAGAGCTTTTAAGCAAATAAATTATAAAGAGTCTGCTAGTCACATCTGCTGCATAAACACTTATTAAAAAAGCATCAGGACAGGATATTGTTGCATTCAAAGAATTCTCCTGAATTAAGAATTTTCAAAGTTAACTTTCGTAACTGTCATTATTCTGTCCTTCTCCTACTGGCATCTAGACAGGCTTAACCTTCAGGCCAGCAAGTCCTTTGCAAAAGTTTCTGGAGGAGAAGTTAGTGGTACCAATTCTATAGATCCAATCCTACTCTGAGCTACTTAAGGCAGACATCGCCAAAGCGTTCTCCTGAGGAATGATTCTAGCACATCAAGTTCCATGGAGTGCGACTTCTCTCTGCTAGAAAATTACATAATTACAGGTGAACATGCAAGACTTCCCAGGCTTTCTTAGCCTGGGACATGGGAGGGACTTGAGAATAAGTAGCATAACAGAAGTCACCTCACTTCGTTGGAAGCAAAGTTCAAGGAAAACACTGTTTGCTAGTTTGTGGTGTCAGACTCAACTGTCTATTGTCTCAAAAATGATCCAAAAAGGAGCTACAGAAGAAAGAGCAACTGGAAAAACTTTTTCCTTCAGCTAGTTAACTGAACTTGTGACATGCAAGTGACAAATCTGGTATTTAACCCTTCCAAAAAGAATAATTTTCATAATATAATCACTAGCTGCATTTTAACTGAGGACAGAAATCTTAAGTTAAAAGTACAAAAGATTTTATTTTATAACGTGTAGAAGCAAAGTCATGGATTTTTTTCCTCTATCACTCAAAGAGATGTGCTTCCAGCAAAACTCTGACTACAAACACAGGCTGTATTAACAAGATCCCATTAATTTCTGAGTTACCAAATGAACAATTTGGCACTTCGATGGAACCAATAAGGCTATATAATTTCCTACAGAAATCAGATCATATCGTAGAAACACAGATTACTGCTTTTAGACTGTACAAGCTTAGAATACCAGATAACAGGCCACTGTTTTACATTACCACAGCAACTCAAGAGAAATTCAATAAGACTTCCCCCCGCCAACACACACAGTGGGCGTAATGAGCTGTTAAATATAATTAAGTATGACAGAAAAATAGCTTAAGGAAAAAAACTTACCACATTTTTGAGTGTTTTTTAATACTTTCGTAGTAAAACAAAAAGTTAATTTCATGGACACCTTCTTCATCTGGTCCTCGTAACCACATTGGCAGCTGCACTGAAGCCCCAGGAAGAAGAACAGAGTCGGGAAGTGGGACGTGTATTACCTCTGGTTGACCTCCTGTGCCAAACCCAAAGTCTACAGAAGAAGCTGAAGATAGCAGTGCTGTACGCACAGAGGTAGGATCTGTCACAACAGTCTTGTAAGCACTACAGTTTTCAGAAGCTGAAGGACTTAGTGGTGTTAGAACAGCAGTGTTTCCACCAAAAGTAAAAAATTCTGGATGCTTGGACACAACCTTCAGTGCAGTAAGGGGACACTTGCTTACGTTCACAAATTCTACATATGCTTTCCTGATTTCTCCACAGAGAAGCCCTGTAGGAAAATTTATAAAGAATACCTGTATTGGAGAGAAGGGGAAGGAGAGGAGAAAAAAACTGAACATCGACAAGTTACGAACAAGCATGAAAACTACGTTTAAACTATACAGCGTTATCATAATCAGATTTGAACAATCCATCTGTTACGACAATCCTAGTGAAGAAAACCAGTGTTTTAACTTTAAGGACTGTACTCAACATGAAGAATGGCAGGCAAACAAAAGAGAAGGAAAAAAACCACTCACACACTGACTTACCCCTTTCCCTCCCCCCTTACAATGTGGTTACAAAAGCCATTGCCAACTAAAATTCTAAAGAGAATAAAACAATTACAGCAGGATATTAGTTTGGAGGCTTCCAGTTTCACTTGAAGAAAATACAAGTTTGGCACTGACAGGTCAGAAATTAACTTCAGATTTAGACATTAACAAAGGTAAGACTTTTTGGTTAAAACTACATTTATAGCTCTAGATTCAATTTGCTCAAAGTTACGAATAGAAAATAGCTATGTACCTCCAACAAAGGCATTTCTTCTGTAATAATAGGATCTAAACGTCGATCAGGTCCATATCTAATAGATGTCTTCTCCTCTTTTGTGTTATTAAGTCGAGGCCCTTGGATTTCTAAATCTTGTCGTCCTCGTACAGATAATCCATTGGAGACAAGCTTTCCTGAAAACGTGTTTTAGAAAGTACTTTTTATAGCTGCCCTCCCCAACTCTAGAAGCCCCATGGGCCAAATTTAAATTTGGGAACCTATGTCAAAGGACTTCAGACCAATACTGGGAGAAAAGGTAGGGTGGGGTGGGAAGAGCGTTAAATTAAAAGCCAGAAGAAGAATAAACGCCAGAGGAGTCAAAAGATGTTACAGATTAAACATGGCATAGATTGAATACTTTACTTGACTTTTAATAGTTTCAGAATTTCTAAATTTAAAAGGAACTAAGTTCCAGCAAAGTTAACTAGCTACTCCCCTTCTACTCCAGCTTCCTCTTCTCATGCGATTTCTAGAGATGTCTCAATTCATTCACTTATTTAGTTTCCATCTCCTCAACCTGGAGACCCTCACATTACAATCAAAGGTGAACAGAATTTGGTTCTACCCTGCAGAATCAGGGTCTTCTCTTTCCACAGAGGCACAATTTAAGGCAATAATACTTACCTGTCTGTAATCCAATAGAAGGATCTATTCCATCTAATGTCACAGCACCTTGGATAGTACCAAGATTATAAACGACTCCCAGAATATGTAGCTCCCCTGTTTGATGGGGAAAGAGCTTTAGTCTTGCCTGTGGAGATATGTTAAATTTTTGTTGTTGCTGCCACTAAAGAAAAAGTATTATTACATTTAAACGTCCAATTACTACAGAAACCCCCAGCTATATTTATTTTATAGTCATGTTTGATGCAACTGCATACAGTAACTGCAAGTCATTTACTAGGTTTGAAATTTTTCTATATATAGAATTTACTAGACCTGTCCAGCTGAAAAGCATTAATTACGTTATGAAAGAAATCCCAAGTTGTAACGAAGCTGAACTTTAGCAGAGGCAGAACATATTACTGACGCATGAAGTACTGGAAGTATAACGTTGGTTAAGTCTGAAACAAGACTGAAGATCCCAAAGGTTAACACTGAAAAAAGTATATTACTCACCATTTTTGTCTCCAAACTATTAATTAAAAATTCTGCTATTGCTTCAGTCCCTATCATATTATCATCACATATTCCCTGAAAAGAAAAAGAGACAGATGTTCAGATATTTCTAGAAACAAAAACTGCTATAAATATTAGTTCTTCCAGCTTTGAGTAATTTTTTTCTTCCTTTTTAAAAGAAAAGAGGCATACAAATTCCAAACTGCAAACAGTTAGGACAGTAGAATTTGTATGTCCATACTCTCAGGCTTTCTGATTTAGAGAAGCAGTTAGAGAAAGCTCAGTCAACATCTATGTCAGAGAGAAAATTAAGATGCATCACTTAATTGGAATCGTTCCCAATTAATTTCACTAATACTCACAGAAGTATTTAGCATATTATTAAGGTAGCATTTTTGATTGGAACAGAAGGGAATGTGTACAGCAGCTACTGAGACTTTTATATGAAACTTTACGGTAAGTTACTTTACTTGCCAAAGTTATAGTATTCAAAAATAAATATATTCAAAACTTTAAAAATATGAAAGTGAGAACAGTCACTGAGATGCACTGGTACTACTAGTTGAAGTAATATAATTAGGTCATCTAATTTGTTTTAAGTATTAAAAAAATTAATTTTTAATAAAATACATTTTCTTTTTTCTCCTAATCATGATACCAAGCTGTTCCCATAGCACACCAGCACTCTTGTTTTCCAGAGCACACACTTCAAAAAGTGCAGTGTAGCTAGGGTAAAAATAGATATTTGATAAAGCAGTATAAGTCATTTCAGTCAGTCAAGGCTAATGTGACTAAAAATAGCATGTACTATATATGCAATAAAATGTATAAATATATACATAATAAACATTAACAAGTATTTTGCTTAGCTTCAAGCACCTTTACCTTACTCATTATTATAGTAAATCTCTTAATAGATATTTAGCTTTTCCCAGATACATAGGGCATAAAATGATTCATGAAGATACTGAGTAGCTCTTTATTTTATTTTTTAATTTACACCTGAACCAGCTACTTTCTTACTCTAATATGTTGAGATGTACTCCACAACTGCAGTTGCTCAGTTTAGGTTGAAAAAGGTAAAGCTTTCCTTACCAGCTCTTTTGTTTCTCCATCATGCTTTGCACTGAAGTCTTTAGGTTGAAATTTCCACAGCAATGAAAGGTCAGTCAAAAGAAGTGGAACTTTCAGCGGGTTTCGAAAGCATACTTCCACAGTTATTGGTTCTATTTTGAAAAAGTGCAAAAGAAATAATGACAACAGGCTACCGCCACCAAAATCTGAAGCTTCACTTTTAACTCAAGAGGCCCATTGCACAAAACATAAGTTTACTCCTACAATAGCGCAGGAAATACTGTACAAATTCATTTAACCCACTTTATTACTGAAATGGGAAAGTCTTAACTTTACCTTCTATGACAGCAAGTGGAAATTTGGAGTTATCTGAATAGCTGTTTAAACAGAACTGTGTTGGTTGAAAGTTTGAAGGCATTATTCCTTTGTTAATCACAGAGACAACCTGTTCCTCAAGTTCCTTCCACTGTTGAGAGGATTCCGAGTCATATTCCTGATCCAGACTCACGTGCGTAGCTGCCTGCTTTTCACCTAGTATGAGTTTAAGGCAATGTTATAAGATAACAGCAGTGGCATGAAACAGCTAAAACACAGTGCTTAACTATTCTTGAAACGTAGCAAGTGCTCAGTCACTGTCTTTAAAGTTACAATTAATTTAATAATCAGAGGACTGCCAAACATTTTGAAATAGACACATGGAAGACAATCCTGAAGATGATTTGAACATATTTCCATTTGCAAACTATGGAATTCCATGATTTTAGCATGCAATGTGGTATTCTCACTTTATTTTTAGTTTAGGACAGAGTACGGTCCCACAATTTGCATACGAATTTCTACTCAGCATACTTTACATTCAGGAATCTAAGTCTCAAACATTTCACCTAAGAGGAAATTAGATGTAAAACTAATTTCCATCACCAGTGCTTGTGTCAAGAACCTATTAACACATTAATAAGCCGTTTCATCAACTTCATCATGGATTTGCATTGAAACTTTCAAGCTGTAAAAAAAATTTGAAGTCAGTGCATCTACATACGTAGACTTCATAAAGTCTGAAGACAGCTAACAGGAAGATACTAAGCTTCATCTTTTCTTTTGAAATTTGATTTTAAGAAGCTACCTCATCACATTATCTTTAATATAACAAAAACACTGAAAATAGACTGAATCTTGCATATGTTTTGGTTCCACAAAAAAACAGATTTGAATCTGTTTACATGAAGTTCTAACCTTCTGCTGGTCTTCGATCATGCCCAAAGAAAACTCGCGTTGCTGAACTGTTAATATACGGTAAAGGAAGTTGTGGTAATGGACCATTAGGTGTTAGCTGGGTAACATTCTGGAGAGAAGGAAGAAAACAGTGTTGATATGACATTATGCTGTAGATTTCAAATACTGAGTGCTATAACTTACTACTTATGATTTAGAAAATTGGTAAAGGCAGTGTTTTTAAGATGGCAGGAATCATTTCAGTTAACTGCTCAAGATTCGAGAGCTGCTTCTGCCTTGACAGTCTGAAGTATATTGTCTTCTCCAAGTAAGACTTTAAAGTTCAAGAAACCTTTATGAAACAAGGGCAATGAAGATCTTAATTCACCACTCACGCATGGCTGTTGCTAGCTTTATGACACAAAGCTTGCCTTGAGGTTCAGAATTCGATAAGCTGTATTCACTATACCACTACCATTATACAGACTCTCACCACAGCTGACCTGTAAACTCAAAACACCAGTCCCAAGTAATGTCTACCATAAATTTAAATTAAATGCAGTATTTGCTAAGTTAAGTCATTAACCAACTGCAAGGCTGCAAGTTGTGGGGAGACATCTGTCCTGTATATGACATGATACGCAAGCTCATTCTTTATTTTGAACTGTAGCAACTGAATGACACATTATCTATAAAACCCCATATGATTTTAAAAAAAAAAACAACACACACAATTCTCTGCAACAAGGTTGTGGAGTAATTTTTAATACCAGAAAAGACTAGTTGGATTTAACCTGATATTCTGCAGCTATAGTCACATGAGCTTCTTGCCACTGAATCAGAGAGAGGCTATCACAAAGCATAGGTAGGGACAAGTAATCATACCTATAATAAAGCTGCACTTTAGAGAGGTGTTTGTGATTACCTGTAGTTATGACAATTTTAGAGTCTGCTGCAGCTGTTAAGAGGAAAACAGCTGAATCTAACTGTTACAAAAGAGCCCAATTCATACCAATACATTTTAAGGAAAAAAAAAAAAAAAAAAAAAGAGAATCACAGAATGGTTGAGGTTGGAAGGGACCTCTGGAGATCACCCAGTCCAAATCCCCTGCTCAAGTAGGGTCACCTAGAGGAGGTTGTCCAGGACCACTGTCCAGATAGATTTCAAAATCTCCAAGGATGGAGACTCCACAACCTCTCCGGGGCACTGTTCCACTGCTCAGTTACCCCTCACAGTAAAGAGGTTTTTCCTTATATTCAGACAGAAGGCAGCTTCATTCTAAGGAAGTCTATTTTTTGACAGACAAACAGCAGCAAAAAAAGTTACTGAATGTAAACTCATTAGGTTAAAAATAAGTCTAGGTTCAATACCTACACAGAAGATAATTCTGAGAATTAAATTTATGCTGGAAGTGTACCGACTCTGGCAACTGAACAACACTGATGAACTTTAAGAGTGGTCCTTCCCCCAAATTCTTGGTACCAACCTTAATCAAGTTGAGCTATTTTTAACTGAAATGTAGTTTATCATTTAGAGAATGCTACTGTTACTGCTAGCAAGTTTAATATTAAATGTGAGAGGCATAAGCAAACGTAGACACTGAAAGATCTAGCAGGAAGCAAGATCAAGAACTGTCAGTGGCACCTGAAAGTAATGCAAACATCTAGAGTTTATTAAACATCTATTACCAAAAAGCCTCAAAGATCATTATAAAATGGAGAGAACAAAGATGATCTTTTTACTTCAAAAGAGACAGATCTATCACAGGCTGCAATTCAGCCACTGACCTCAAAATTAAAAGTTCATTTCACTGTAATAAAAGCACATTCAAAAAGTAACAATAGTGCCCTACACGCTAGATTGTATCAGACCGGCCAGTGAAAGTTAGTCTTAATACATTAAAGACACAGCAAATTTGTTTTTGAAACTTAAGGTTAAACATGAATATGTCTAGATTATTATCTAGACATAAACTAGATATTATTCCTTGAGTAGTCAGTGATTACTAAACAAAAAAAGGCAGGGGGAAGAAGAGAAAAAAAGAACACTTACCTTATAAACATAAAGATATTCTCTTAAAAATGCTCCTTGCTGAGCCGGAGGTTGTTTACTATCATTGATCAAAATATGCCTGAAGGCTGACACAGCATTGTCAAGTTGACGCAGCGTGAAGGACTGGCGACCAATAGTGAAGTTGATATGATCTTCTGCAAGAGACCAGCCTTTCCCTTTGTAAACCTGCATGGCTTGACAGTAGCAACGTAAAGCATGTTTTTTCTGCAAGAAAAAGATTCTTTCTCAAATGAGCTCCTTAATCACTCAATACAGTTTTAATAGTAGGAAGACTAAACAGTAAGGTAGAAGAGTTCGGGTTTTTGTTTTGTTTTTTTGTTTTTTTTTTTCTTTCTTCTCTCCCCCCCACCACACCAAGTGTAATATTTGCAGAATTGTTCCTCAAATCTGGTCCACGTTAATCTAAGGACAGAATTGTTTGCTCCTATAGTACAGTGCCTAGTTTCCAGCTTAAATTCATATTTTCAGAGACTAGTGTAACAGGCAGTATGCTAACCAGAGAAATGGTCAAGAAGCCTACTTTTAAAATAAAGCGTTCTGCATTGCTTTACAACTGAGCGCTAGAGTCTGCAGAACTCCACTGCCAAGCCTCAGGACACGCATTTCACCTCGCTTCAGTAACAGAACTTTCAGTGTGACAGCTCCATTCAAGTGTTCTTCTACAAGAAGCATTCGGTATAAGATCCATGCCAAGTAAACCAACGCACACAGCCCTATAGTACATATGAGACAAAATTACCAATCACATCAGCCATTGGGAGAGAGATGCTTTGCTCCCAATCAGCTCCTCAGTTTCCCTTCCTGTACATATATCAGGACCCGGGCATTAATGCCAAATCTAGGTATTCAACATCTGCATAGGCATTCACTGTTTAGGCAAGTCTCGGCTTCTAAAACAGGGAACAGTATTCCCTTACTTACAGCAATAATTGGAGCAAAATTAAGAAACATTCAGATAGCTATGGTAATGATAGATATAAGCAATAACTCTTCAACATCAGCAGATATGACTGACACTCTTTAAAATACGATATCACAGTATTAGAGCTGAGCAGCCTGGCTGACTTTTTTTCAGTAGTATTTAATATTTTGATACCTCTGTGGATGAGGAAGATCTACTTCAAAACAAAGAAGCATTTCTTAGAAACCAGAACCCCTACAGCAGTTAGATACAAACAACAGGAGAGGGATGTTACATAAAGGCAGAGCCAAAGCTCTACAAACTGTAGAGTCTGCCAGACAGAAAAGTTAAGATTAAAAAAGCAAACAACCACACACACACACTCATCAACAGCTCACTGTCAGTAATGTATTGTCAGAAAAACAGATAGGAAGCCTAGTGCAACAAGACAACCCAGTTAAGAGGAAAATAGTCCTATTAGTATTCACATCTAATTTTAAAAATAGAAGCTGAGAGTAAAGCAATACTTTCTTTGGTCTTTATCGGGATGATCAAAACTAGATTTAAGAGGGAGGTAGGCAGGATAGGGCAAGGATTTTGTTTCAAATAGGATTTTGACGCCTGGAGTCGCTCGTACTGTTGATTTGCAATACAAATCGACCTTTACCACACGTTTGCAAAATATAGGTAAACTCAAATTGACTTCAGGCAGGGACAGCCCTGTAACTGAACTCCAGCAGCTAATCTCAGCCAGGATCAGGCACAACTTATCTTTAGCAAGTCTGTTACACAGCTGAGGCAGAAATAACTAAAAAATTATGTACAAAAGACTTTCAAGTCCATTTATCACAGAGCTGTCTGCACAGCAACCTCAGTGAATTAAAAATAATTTGATTTATATAGGTTTAATTGCTAATTGAGCCTAAGCAGTCATAAAGAAATGCTATAGCTTGCCTTGTAGTAACTGTTCACATCCATGTACCTTTAAACTGAAAAGCATATGGATAAAGCACCAGAAAGACAGGATATTTAAGTATTGCTATTATTCTAATGAATTACAATTCAACAAAATCGCCAATTCCTGCAATTCACTCTTATCTCAAAAGTAATCATACATCTTTAAGTGAAAAACATGGTATTTCACTATTTAGAAAAATTGAGATCCAAAAATGAAAGTATTTATTGCTGAAGTCTCATCATAACTTCAAAAAAAAAAATGTAGAAGACCCTACTGATTACTGATTAATGCAGAAGTCATTTTCACATTCCAGAAGATCAAGAGCTCAGTACCTCTAATATAAAGAGGTTCAAAGCAGAGTGTCTTCTTCCAGAAGAATGATATGTTCACATTTAACATGCTATTCAGATTAAATAGCAAATATTGATCATATTTCCCCATCTGGAAAAATACACTTACCTGTCCTGCTTTACTAAACCTATGGCCAGCCAGTATCATATGAAAGGCAAACTTTCTAACCATGGGACACTTCATGTTTATAAAGCAATGTGCTGCCTGCTCCAACAGAAGTGCACTACGAAGATCAGAATCCTATTTAAAAGCAAAAAGAGTAATTAGTCTCAAAGCTGAATATAAAAGTAAAGGTTCACCAAAATAAACTCCTCTATTCACTATCGTCCCCTATAAGACAGATGACACTTGAACATCATTGTTCTGTAAGAGAAACCTATTATTTTCACTCACTTATCCAACTCTTCATAATACAGTCAGGTTTTCCTGTCCTAAAATCACATGGGTACTGAATAACAGTACCTTTGGTAACACTTCAATCTCTTTAAAAAGAAAATGTGCATCTGTAACAGTCTACAAACTGTTTATAAGAATATGCAAACTTTATATTGAGAGAATTTGCACAAATAATCTCTGGACAAATTTGGACATACTTTGGAAACAAGACACAATAATTATTTTGAAATATAAATTATCTTTTTGCATTGTTTCTGCTTCTGAAGTCAAAATACAGCTCAGTAACAGTGGACTTATTCTCATGCTAACAGGAAAAAATCTGTTACAGAGTCAGAAACTAATTTATACACAAACATTATAGGTGTGTGTGCGCACAGAACAAAAAAAATGTATTATTCCCTTCGTTATATATACGAGTGATAACCGCTCAATACTAAACTTACTGGTATTTTGTCAGTGACCTGAAGAGATATTGAAACAGGTGATATATAAGTGAATGACAAGAATACTTTGTCTCTTAAGTTACTCAAGGTATCATTTCTAACACTTACCATTACCTTTCAAGAGCTCTACTACCTTTCCCCCTCCCTCCCCCTGCAGATTTTAAACAAAAAAAAAAAAAAAAAAAAAAAAAGAGCTTTAATAGGTTGAGGGTGAAAATAATAATGGAGCTTACTGAACTTAACACACAAGAACAAGGATAAATTCTTAATAATTTATAATTTCTTCTTAGAAATATAATTTCTTTTCTCCTGGCAAAGCACAGCTATATTACTGAGTTTACTTTAACTGATAAGAACTGAATCTACCTGGTTTTACTGAAACTGATCTCCACGTTATCAGTTAACGTGTAAGTGTCTCTGGATTATGAGTAAACCCTGGAAGACCTTTATGGTATCCTATGAAGATTTTCCTTGCAACTGCCAAAAGACACCACAAGCATACTGCATTTAATTTAAGCAGTAAAATGACTGCACAACCAGCAGTGCACAGTCTAAATGACTTATGCTGTTCATATATATGATTTTTGGAACCAAGTTTAAGTTGAAAGGGTAAAAATTAAACTACAAATTTACTTAGGAGAGTAACTTAGAGAAATAAGCAACTTATTTCATGTTTTAGTTGTCCCAGGAAAAGTGTCAGAAGCATCACGTTGGGGCAGTTGGCCACGAAGCTAGAACTAACTGCCATTTAAGATTTTCGTCCAAGCCTCGGTTGTTTTATCAGCTACACAGAAGACATTATACAGTCACAGATATTTCAAATTATTAATTGTTTCAATTTTTTTTCAAGTAGGACCCTTTCTAGGCTTTTAGCACTAATTCTATGCTTAATTTACATCAATTAACATAACAGAAGCGTTCAGCCCAGCTTTCACTTACAGAGTTAAGATTCTGATGATCCAATAGTAGCTGAGCTGCAGTGCCTTAAGCCTTCATTGCTTAAGCTACAAAACTGAATACATGGGGGATGATATCCATCATGGCTGTGAAAGCCAAACTAATATTTTTAATCCATAACTTCTTAAACTGGCAAAGTATGTCATTCAAGTGACAAGTAGATAATCAGTTTTCTTTAACATGAAGCCAAAGTTAACAAAACACACATTTAGCAGGTCTTTAAAGTCAAACAAGTCACTTGAAAGAAAAAGAATGCAAAGAACTAGTTTCTTTGTTTGCTGTATAACTGAAGTTTTCCTCATTTCAAACTTTATACTTGGTCATTTGCTGTCTTTGAATATTTCAACTTAAGACAAGAATGAGATTGTAACCTAGAAGCGTTCAGGTAAGTAAGCACATGGCAGGAGGGTAAGAGTGGAAAAAGCTACTGTGTTACCTCACTGGTTAAACGAATCAGAAGAGCAGCTGCCTCTGAATATTTGCTTTGACTTTTTAAGATTTCAGCACTAAGCAGCACACAACGTTCGGCCAGAACCATGTTCCTAAAATAAAAATATATTAATAAATATTTATCAAAAGACACCATGGGAAAAAAACTTTTCACCTCAAATTCGACAAGTTCTCTCTGCATTGCATCAGATTAGTGCTCTGCTGTTCATATTCTTTACTTTAAGAGTTCTCCCCCCACAAAATAACCACGTACAGACTGGCACTTTCACCATTGCATTTCTCATAGTATAACTTTGCTTTATTTATTTATTTTTTTTTTTAAAAAAAGTTGCTGTTAATGAGATCATTTTTGAGGAAAAATATATCTTGTTTATAAAGACATCTGGCAAACCAACTATATATGATCTGATAATCCAGAAATCCAACAGCCAGCAACTAGTTTAATAAGTCACTCTGTTCTTGAAGGCGTAATTGTCTTTCATAATATCCTAGATAAATTAACATAGCTTATTCTTCAGGAGTTATATCTACAAGACCACAGAATGACGGTGGGTGGCACTATCAGAAAAGTTAAGCCAGTAGGTATGACATCATTCATTGATCCAGTATGAAAGCAGATAACATACTTGCAGATATCTCTATAGGTCTGTATTGCTGTTTCCATATAGTGAGCAGGATATGGTCTAGGAGCTCCAGGCTGAAGAAAAGCTGATACTGCTGCCATTTCCTGCAAAGGGAGAAAAACACACACAAACAAAAAACACACAAAAAACCACACCATAAGTACACCTTTTTCAACAAATTTGAAACCTTAAAGAGCTAAGTAACAGATTTCAGCAGCTGCTAGTTCAAAATATTTACCTCATCAGTTACTGGCATATAAAGGGCATCCAACATTTTATAACTGACAAAAGGTTTAATAGAATAGCCTATTTAGGGCTACGTATGTATTTAATGAAATAGTAGCAAGAAAGTTAGATGCACTGACGTGAGTGCCTGTTTTCAGCTGATGGTACCCCTAACTGTAAAGTGGTACTGAATCAATGCTTCTGCAGAACTCCAAGAGACAGTTTTCTACTGCAGGAACAATCTTTTTGATAAAGTAGAAACATCATCTATTTTAAGATGAGGGCTGTTCTCTGGCTTTTGCTTAAATGAAATTACAATCTTCACCTTCTAGAGAAATTTTTGTTTCATTCTACTCTCAAGTAAATATGTCCTCTGAAGTTTTAGTTCTTTCCTTTTAGGGTGAAGGTAGGATGGCAAAATTTTTCTGCAGTATCTAAAGATTAAAAACTGCAGGTTGTTTACATTCATAATTAAGACCTCTATAAACCATTACATTCATTAAGAAATTAAGATAACTTTCGAGACGAAATATAGTACAACTGTCTGTGCAGCAAAAACACATTTCAAGATTTTTACTCAAGATTGGACTACGTACAAATATTTTCATAGATCTAACAGTAGAGTTTCAAGCTTGACTGAATTAACCAGACTAAAGATTACAAAACATAGCCTCTAAAAATTGTTAAACTAGGTTTTTACTTTTCCCCAATGTTCCCATTTATCTTACTGAAAATTATTTTAATGACCTATATTTAGGCCTCCATTCTTCAGGGAAATTAATTAATGAATGTCACTGCTGATGAACTCTACTCAAACAATATCTCTCAAGAGGATTAATAAAAACTGTACAGTGTCATATTTATAGTAGTATATTTACCAGGAACTCAAGATAAGTAATTTGCCAAAGTCTAAAAGAAATACCATATAAATATTTTCCATGTATTTTTAAGTTGTCAGACTACAAGTTTAAAGATCTGTTTTGCTGGAAGTCAAATTATAGGAATACTTCTTCCAATATTTCACACTAAGTAAAGAATTAACGCTTCAGTTTTTCATTTAGTTGTCTTCATTTCCTTCATAAAACAGCTTCCAACAACAGCTTTGAGAACACTCCAGGATTTGCTAAAAATATGCATTAAGTTTGGTAAGACTCTTATAAATTTGGAGGTTGGGGGAAGGGGTTGCATTTCCTCACTTTCAGACAAATATTAAGAGATTATTATGAAAAATTCAAGTAATATTTATATTATGTGAAGTACCAACCAGTGCTCCAGCTGCATAAAGCATTGCTTGATCATTTAAAAAGTCTTTCTTTGCTGTATGATAACAGCTATATGCAAGTTCATAGTGTTGCACCAAAAAGCACAAGTCTGCCATTTTCCGGATTTGAAGCTCTGGTGCTTCTGGTGGATACCTATAAATACAAACATTCACATTTAAAGTCATAACTTTTTGTCTTGCCCTGGTTGTGGGGTAGGTTTTGGGCTTTTTTTGTTTGTTTGTTTGTTTTTAAACCCTGCACTGAGTCTTCCCCTCTCATCTTAATTCCTGCCTTCTGAACAGAAATTAAAAAAAAAGCTTCAATTTTTCCTCAAAGAAAGAGTTGCTAAGAAAAGAGAATGTTGTTTCCTTTCTGCTGCACAACTTGGCTTCCCCCTCCTACTTTCTAATTAACAAAATTCACCAACTCAAAACATTCAAAGAGTTTCCATCTTACCGAGAAATACTAAAACAAGTAAGCAGCTACCACTAGAACTGCTATATAAAATCAACTCTTAGGGCTAAACAGAGCTGCATGAGAAGAAAAAGAAGTTTTCTGACTCTTCACCTAGCTACAACTTATGCCAAAAAACTCGATAAGTTCCTGTCCTCTGCAAAAGGAAACCTCACCAACCAAACAGAACAAAAACCTGAAAACAGTATACTACCAACACAGAAAAGACTGAGTCCCGCTCGTGCTTATTGTTTTAAGAGTGGCTTGCAATAGCTTGGCCATGCATCAACAATGTTCTGAAATGCTTTTTAAAATAAGGGTAGCAGGACCAAAAAGAAAAAAATTGGGTATGAGAGGAAATTTAAGTTTCTGAATGCTGCACCAGAACATGGACCGTGACTAAAAAGACGCTTAAAATCACATTGTCAGCGTGTCTGGATATAAATGTCGTTTCTTGTCCAGGATTTCATCACTACCAACACCAACTACAGATAACGGTTAGTCAAAGGCCATCAAGTTCTGCACACTGACATTCAAAAGTAGAGAGCACTCCGCAAAGAACACGAAGTAGATATAGGAGGAGGACACTGAACATAAGACAATTCTGAAGAGCGTAATGTTCATTAATATATTAAACGCTAGATACCAGTAAAACATCCTATTAATGGTTGGTGGTATCAATCGAACTTTAGCTGGTCAAATATATCCATGCACAAACCATACTTACAAATTCAATGCAAAAAGTTGAAATCAAATTAACAACATTTTGATTTTGAGTCTTAAGGTATACAATATGCAAATGTGAACCTGTAGATAAGTTTCAGGGTTACTAACTTTGGCTGGTTAGTGTTCAAGAACTATTTAGATTTCCATGGTTAAGATCAGATAGTTGATAAGAATGCTTGTCATGATAATCCATCCTCATTTATAGAGGGTACTATGTTATAAAAACATCTGAAATAAATACTTTGGTAAAATTTAGAGCCTATTTTTAGTGTAATAACTAGGTAGATGCAAACAGGATGCAAAAAGGATGACACTCCCTTTAACTCAACTTTCAGATACACTTCCAAAAGCCTGAATAGTCAACTGGAGTAAGTTACATGAATAAACATAAGAACACCTATACATGGCTTTGGCTTAAAAAAAAAAAAAACACCAAACACACAACTCACACTGATTTAAAAAAATTCAGCCATTTCTCTTAAGGCAGATCACAGCCTTCTTTTATTACTCTTTAAAATGTACGTCCCTTTTAACTTAGAAAGCTTCACTGTGCTTAGAGCAGGAAGATGATTCAGTAAACAGTTTCTCTTACCCTTCTGATTTAGTTGCCCTTTTCTTAAGCCCCGTTACTCCTTTATTGCACAACTTTAAACATAGCACTTCTCATGATTCCTCCACAATGAAAGCCTTTTTACCGTACAGTTGCTTTAGTTCACCTTCAAGAATACCATATAATAAACAAAGGCTTCCTCCTGCCCCACCCCCTGAAGAGGTACATTTTCCATTTAGATTTAAAGTTACTGAGTGAAGTTACTTACAGTAAGCCAGATGTATTCTTCAGTTCATTTATACTTTTCTCTGGAACCTTACTGCCACTAAACCATTTTTTAGTAGCAGAAAATAGCGATCGACTCAAGCCCTTCCTGGATATCAACTGCAAAGAGACAGTAAGTTAAATTAAAGCACGGCTTTGCAAGAGAGATCCTGATACAGGCTAGACCCAGCTAACCTAAGATTTGTTTTTTCAGTAATACATTCCAAATGAGTGTACTCTTGGCTGTATCCCAGGTAAGCAGGTAGGAGTTGTTGTTCATATATTTATTCAGTTTCAGATAGCTGAGCTCCACTACTGTTGCTGTGGACTTCATACAACCCAACCCTGGAAAAAGTGAAACGTCTGATGTATTTGTTTTAATTAAATTAACGGAAAATCTAATTTCTGGCCTTGCTTAACCACCTTAAGTCAATGCTAATACAAACTTT
This sequence comes from Struthio camelus, assembly GCF_040807025.1. Taxonomy (NCBI): domain Eukaryota; kingdom Metazoa; phylum Chordata; class Aves; order Struthioniformes; family Struthionidae; genus Struthio; species Struthio camelus. Next base: position 142,865,188 of record NC_090943.1, on the reverse strand, counting down.
AAGAGAAGAAACATTCTCCCTATCATCACACTGAAAACACTTATGTATAGTGCTGAAGATGCCATTGCCATACCTGCAAGTAAGTTTACAAAAATTAATTCTTTTAGAGATGCACTCCCACTAGTAAGGGAGCTTCCACAAGAATTACAGTTCATATGAGCTAAGCAAACTACTTTTTTTTTTTGAAAAGATAATTTTAAAAGACAATTTTATCATCATGCTGTTCTTACAAATACCAGGTACTAACATTCCTAACCTGAGGATATTCAGCTGTGTTTTGTTTCTTTTTCAGTGTAAACACAGTCAGCATATACAAACTCCCAAGAGTTTATCCAGGGAGAGACTGCACTTCACAGCATATGATATTTAGTACCAGCAGCCAGCATGCTTAAAATTATAGTCTAACTGGACAATTCCATTAGAACACCGAGTTGAGATAAGTGACTGACATTTGAGTTCAGGTCTCACACTAAATATGGTCATTCAATCTTATATTGCCTTAAAGAGCTGGAGAGATGGATCGACTTCAGTTAATACAAAGGAAACTCCTTATTGTGGGTCTTATTGTGAAGGAAACAATACCTTAATATCACACCCATGTAAAGGAAAGGGCATGCATTAAACTGCTAGACTTCCAGAGAATAATAGCTTAAAAGAAGCCACCTTGTACAGAAGCTTTGGTGACAGCATAGAGGGCTTTTTTTAAGGACACAAACTGAGCCACAATGACTTCTATCACTCCTATTAAAATTTGCTTACAGTTTTGAGTAAGATCATTAAATCATTAGAAGCCAAAAAAGATAACAATTTCAACATAGCCTTTGGTTAACTAGATTTATACTACAACTGCTTTAGCTTATTGTGGCAGGAAGTATTTTTAAAAGAAAACAGACCTGATCATTAAGTTGCCGAATTGTCTTTTCTATATGTGGCAAAAGTCCCCTAAACGTGAATTCCTGAATGAACTGTCTAATTCGATCATGATCTGTGAGTGTTAAACAAGCACCATGAGGCATTCCAGAGTTTGATTTCTTTGATTCTTGCAATGATGCAGTAGCCTTCGTGTAATCAGTGCTATCCAAACTGCCGCTTGGATGATCCAGTTGAAGGGGGTGAGTTTTAAAGTTATTTGATAGGCCATCTGTCAAAAGATTGACACAGCAACAAAAAAAAAACCCAGTAAATATGAAGTTCACCATTAAGAGTAATTAACTGAATGCCATGTCCTCAAATACATTGTAGTTCCAGAGGTACATTTTTGGTTCTAGACTACAGCGCAAAGAATCATCAAGTATGTTAACTAGTATCAACAATAATCAAGGAAACCAATGAAAACATTAAAAACCAAAAGGTAAACATTCACGGAAAGATGCAAATGCAGCAATTACTATAGTGGATCCAAGTGTTCTTTTCTATTTCTGTTTTAAATTAAAGCACTAGTTTCCTATACCTCTCTGAGTAATTATGAGGCGAGTTAATCTTCTCTGAAGCCCCTTTACTTCAATAAGTGGCTGACTTCTAGTAATCTGAACTAGACCAAGATATTGTCTCATTCAGTAAGATTTTAATATCTTATTTATTTCCTTTACATAAAAAGGACACTTGTTTTATCTACCCAAGCTAGCACTAAGCAAAGCTGAGCTGCGAAATAAATCCTTGATGATTTTACTCAAGAAGTATAAAGCTTGCTACGTAAGGTTCAAATGGCAGCTTGCAGACTACCTCTGGCCTGTGAGACCCCAGAAGGCTGCTTGCTCAGGTACTTGCAGGCTCCCCTACACATCCTATGTCTCCCTGTGGCTTTCAACTCAGGTATGAAGCACCTGGGCTGAGTCAGGCCAATGCTGGGTACCTGCACTTCTTCATTTTTTGAAGGTGCTTCTCCTCTGTATCCTACATTGCCTCCTTAAAAGGAGGCCACAATTTAATTTGCACTCAATTTCAGTTACTGTCCTGTCTCCTATGCTCTGAGAGTTCATCTGCCTGATAAGTTCTCTTAGACTAACTTGCATAAATACCTCACTACTTTGTCATTTTCAGAGATTTACAAACAAAACAGAACAAACAAACAAAAAAAATAAAATTCAAAACTACATTAAAGTATACCAGTCTTTTCATTGTAAGAAAAGTGAATTACTCACTTATTAGTCAGAGTTTGGAGACAATATGCTTAGTCTTACAAGAGATGGATGTATACATTTTTAATGAGATGATCCTAATATAATCAAAAGCCATCCCCACCAACCAGTGGATCAGCAGCCCTATGTTTTCCTTTGTGGACACCATGTTAAATATCTCTGAGCATCTAGAAAATTACTATTTTGACTACCCTAACAAAAAAAAAAAAATCTAACTTTGTAATTTTTGTTTTTTTTTTAATTTCAGTTCAGAGATCACTTCCCATTTGTTCATACCTTGATTAAGCTTGTGGATTTATGGCACATTATCTCAATGTATTAAATTAAAATTAAAAATTATTCATGAAGTTCTAAAACTAATAAATTTATTTAATGCTTGTAAAATAGCAGCATCTATAAACTACTCAAAGGCATATCAGAACTTGCCCAGAGCTCAAAATACTATCCAAGGCATGAAACAGCTCTATAAATGCTATCACAAACATTTTTATGGAAGTAACAAAAATACCTTTAATGTCATTATCTAAGCCATCTGATAGCAAGTGATCAGCGTTCTTATTTGAAATGACAGCATATGGATAGTCTTCATAGCAATCCTACACCAAGTCAAAAAACAAACAAGTGGGATTTCAAGAACATTCAAACATATAAAAAAATCAGTCAATAGCAGTTAAGTTACAGTTCACTGGATTAAGAGATTATATTTAAGCTAGATGTTCTTATACAATCATTTTTTCAGCAGTTAGTGAGAATTTAAGAATTTGCCCAGTTGCAGAGATGAAAATGATGTTCAGACAGATGAAACAAATACCTTCCAGTTCAGTTTGCTCACACAGTTTCACCGTCAACTACAGTAAACATCTTCAACAGCTGAGTCTAACCCTTACATAGCAGTAACTACAGTAGTGAATACATTCTCAAATACAACTCCTGAAAAGCCCATATCAAAGAAAATATATATTTTATATATATATATATATACACACACACACACGCATGTGGGATAGTTGGCATGCGGCAAGGGGGAAAAAAAAAAAAAAAAAGCCTGCTTTCACCCTCACACAAAGACCTCAGGAACAGCTTATGGTTATGGCTAAGTTTTGGGTCCTCTAAATCGCTTAACGAACCAGAGTGGTTCTGACCTTCCAGTGCCAGCTACTTTCGACGAAGGACTGATTCTACAGATGCACCTTTTAATCAGATACAGTTTTAACTGTAGGATAGTCACAAGCAAATTCAAGGAAAATATATTTAGTCTTGAAGTCCATTACATAAATGGTAAACAGAAGTAAATGCTATAGATTAATGTACACCATCATTTGTCATCTCGGCAGATGACAGACCATATTAGACTGCATTGCGAGAAGTTACCACACACATACAACAACAACAACGCAGCACTGTCTAGTGAACTACAGGTGACCTGGAAAAACAATTTTGAAATTGGTGACCTGAGTGCCAATGGAATCTTTTCACAAAGTACTATTTTAGTACTTTTTACTATTAGTGTAAGTGGCATATAGTCCTCTGAATAAGGACTCATCTTATGCTCACACAGAAAATCAGGTTAAAAGAGTGAATCTTGCAAAGTTGCATCAAAAATCGTTACTACTTCAGCACATTCCATAGAAACAAATATATAATAATACTACGGAAAAAGTTAATGCAACAAAAATAGGTATTAATGTACTCAAATTGTTTTAAGAGTATTGTAATACCTGGTTCTGGATACTGTTTTTCTGAAGGTACTGACTCCAAGGATCTGGTATCTGTTCATCTGTTCCTCTGTTAGATACCCGTGAATTTATTTTCAGTAAATAGCAACCCTGAGTTCCATATCTTTGCTTCATCTCTTCATAAATGGAGTCAGCTCTGAAAGATTAAAATAATATTTACCTTGTCTTAATATCACACCAATTCTAAATGTGTACTGCAACAAGCTACCTTAAATAATTATCCACAAGGAATAAAAGAAAAATCTTCATTTTTTAAAATCAGTCCTTTACATAAGAGTGAAACTGAGACTCTCCTAAAAGGAATAGTTCAGTGATATACTACAGAAGTCACTTAGCTCAAAAAGCTGGAACTGATGGCTTACTTCATGTGAACACAAGAATTAGATCTAGAAACACTGTCTCAGGAAGTCTGCCTTGATAATAGTCAGTAAACTGGTTAAGATTAAACACACAACAGAATATGTTAACAGTAATTTATAACATACGAATTTTGGTCAAAAAAGTTCACTGAAGGCAGAAGATTCACCTTTGCTCTTCTCCTGTGCTTACATCATGCAGCAACACATAGTATTTGAGTGTGTTCGGTATAAACCATTTCGGATATAAATATTCACTACTATGCTGAATTCGATGTTGTTCTTGGGACAGCTTCAGAAATTGTTCCACAGGCTCCGGTTCACTAGAAGAAACTACAAGCATACCTAAATTCACGTTAAGGACATTTATCAGAAGAACCAGAAACAGCCACTGATCATACAGTAAAACAGGAAGGTGTCCCTTGTTTAAGCCTTAAGGCACACCAGGATAAAGCTTGCGCAACTAAAGTTTGGCCTAGGTCTCAATTAAGGGGGGGAGGGGGTGGAAGAGGAACACACAAAAAACCACCAACATGTTTCAAAACTTTTAAAGGATCAGTTAACCAATATCCATGGCATGAGATGAAACATGACCTTCCTCCAGTTTTGACAGGGAATTCAAGCTGAAAGTGATACACAGTAGCTGCTAGTTCATTTAGTGTTTTAGATGAACATCACCTGCTCACTGGTAAAACTTGCATAACTGAAGTTCACTCCCAATGTATTTTGCTTCCTAACTTCCAAAGGACAGTAACTTTAAGTCATCACCTGGCCAAACACAATAGCAGCCAGTATTAATAAGTATGCCAACATCTGAGTAAAAAGGAGCTATGTTCAGATTTTTGTTTCAGTGCAACTCTGATCATGAATAAGGAACATTTTGCTTTGCTACTTCTATTCACTAAACCCAAGTCATTAGAGAAGCCGAAAGAGTAAGTCATATTTTAAGTGCTACTACCATTGATTCTAAGCCTTGGCTACTAAATATTTTGCCAAATTAATTCTACACAAATAGTTATCTCAAACTATAACATACCCGTGCCGTATGCTAAAGACGATCAATAGATACCTAAAGAGCAACAGCAGAGAACGTTCTAGGATAAGTTTACAGGTATTACGTTATAGTTCAGTTTGAGGTATACACAAGTATGCCCTTTTTTCCCCCCCCTCCTGTTTTAATACTCCAACTACAAAGAAAGCCCTGACCCTTACACAATTAGTCTGAATAGTTAAATACATCAAGGGATATTTCATAGCACATTAGCAGAAACACTTACTCTAAAATTTTTAAAGTCTCTTGCATTACCTTTCTGCAGCTAGCTGCAGTAACAGTTATGGGACAAGACTGTAACACTCAAAGGATACATGCGACATAGTGGTTTAAGAATTCATGATCTGATGCAGGCATGGACTGAAGAAAGCTCTCTCTGTAAGACTCAAACCAAGGCGTAGTAGCTGAAATACACAATAAGATATGACCAAATTTATTTATGTAACTAAGCTTCTGTTTACTCATTCAAATACAGGTGATACAAAAGACTACATCTATAAGCGAAACTTGCAAACTGACAAGGTTTGCAGGGGCCAGGTAGGAGGGAAGGGGGAAAAAAGTCTCAGGAAAAGCATCTAGAGTACAGAGTCTGAAAATATACAGGTGGGAGATATTAAAAGATACTTTGAAATTAATCCTGTAGAACTGAGCAATAATATCTCAAGCATCAACTCCTTCGGTATGTTTAGGCTCACATATACGCGCAATCTACACTGAATATATACACTGTTTACAGTAACTACTCCTTCAGCCCTTTAAACATACACACACTTGAAAGAAAACTAATTCTTCTAAAATTCATTGTACTAGCCTTATCTAATGTTGAATTTAGCTTCTCAGTCAAGTGTTACATTTTGGAGTACGTAGAGGAAGTAAGGTTTACCAAATCCCTATTCTGTCAGTTTGGCCAAAAGCTTTTTGCAAGCATTGTCACTTGCCAGTAGTCACCTTCCTCCTTCATCCCTTAACCCATAAACACAAACCACTCCATGCACAAATGCTAAAAGTTCAGACCCGAGTTGTGCCACTAAATCCTTACAAGGTTACCCTGCCATGCTCAAAACACCCTTCTGTAGAAGGGACTCAATTATTTCAGAGCATGGAAGCAAGACCTACAGAGAAACCAAGTATATGCAAGACATCTGAAGAGCTTGTGAACCTAAAAATCTTATCTGTTTCTTTCCACCCCAACTATCAGTCTAGAAAAGAAATATTATTTCTCCTTTCAAGCTTTGTTTTATGCCATCACAACTCTGTAATTACTTCATCTCAGTACAAAACACCTCCGAGGTAAAAATAAATCAGGCCATTTCTAACAACCTGATTTCACACTGCACAGTAAGTTGGAATCTTGAGTAAAGTCACCTGCAAACTAGAAAGGAATGACTGGCAAGGAAAAAATGCATTAATAAGAAATCCCAGAGATATTTACTTTCCTTAGAGTGCCCAAGACAGAAGAGAAACACATTCCTTGATTTAACTTGCATAAGAATTTCCTAAAGCTTTGTCAACCTTCCCTCCATCCTCCCTCCAGCCCTGCTCACACACACACTTTTGGGGAATATCTTCTAGTGCATTAAAGGTGATCCATTTTATTTAATCTTACATTGTGAGGCCATCTTATACCAATTTCATCCACATGTTGGACTTAAACATCCTCACATTTTACAACTAAACTCAATCTGTCAGTATATCTCAATGATTAAAATGATATCAAGAGGCAAATTTCTAACTTGCAATTATGATCTAACCAACTGCTCTTTGAATATTCAATCATCTATGGTAAAAAACACACTCACGTTTACCAAGTCCAACATCGAAATATTTCAATTACTTACATCAAGGAAATCGAGGTGTTATTAAAAACAAGCCATAAAAAATGATTCTAGGGTATATTTTACAAGTATAATGAAACTTTGTAGCAATTCAGGTTCAAAACCAAGCAGTACTAAACTACTAAAGGTAAAAATTATGATTATATTTTTAGTTTCAAGCTCTAATTTCAGTTTTCCATTCCTGTTATACAGTTGAACCACACCAAAAGAGTTTAAAAACCCGACAGATCCACAAAGAGGGTCGTGCTATGCTTACTTGTTTTATTTCTCATTCAGCCTAGCAAGAAACTAGGAAGAGGCTACAAAAGCAACCATATTCCCCTCTACAGAGCCCAGCATACTGTAACATTATTTACTCAAGCACATTTACAGGGCCATAATCATATCAGATACTTACAAAAATAAATATGCACTTTACTCAAAAGCAAATAGTATTTTTGTCAACACGTTCAAGGACATAGTGTCATACACCATGCGTTATAACAGTGCAGAGCATCACAGATCTGTATGTTTTTGTACACATTCCTAATATGCTAAACAAGCGGAGCTCAAGTTTACGTAAACTTGTTAACGTGTTCAGAAACCATTAGGAAAAAACAGATAAATTCTATTTGTACAAAACAGCTTATGTATGAGAAATATACTTCATTAGGTTTTGTACTTTCTCATTGTTTTACCAAGCAAAACAAATGTCCCAAGTATCAGTGTTCAGTTAGTCATAGCAATCCTTTTAATAGTATCTGTTCAAATGCTCCTAAATGTTGTCCTTTCTAAAACTGCTGAAGGTATAAGCTTTGTTAATATTTAAAACTGAAAAATCATCAAAATCTAGCTATTTTATCAACCACAACATAGAGCTTCACTCTAACCTGAGAGGTCAGCAACCAACAACACATTTTTGGCAGCAACAGGTCTAGTATAAATCAGACAAAAATGCATTATAAAACTTTGTTTTGAAGAACATGATAATCCAGAAAATATCAATAAAGCAGGCGTGTACTGTAAGTGCAATTACACTTCAGTTTCTATTTGAACACCACTGCTATCCACATAGAAAACTCTAGAGAGAAGCAGAAAAGTAGTTACGTTTGAAAAACAGAACAGTGACAGTACACAGTTCTTATAGTATCAAGCAAGATCAAACAAGATGGCACTTTTACAGTATCAGAATCAGTTTTTCCCCCCACTCTGCACTTACTGGCGTCTATGGAAAGACGTAACAGTGACAGGATTAGAACTATGGCTAAAAGAAAATTAAACAACCATCACCAATAGTTTTTTATTTCGGGGAAAAAACAGAGGAACACACATCTATGCCAAGAAAAGGGCTAAATAGCTGCAGCAGATGGTAAGGAAAGGTGGATGGGGCACATGGAAAAGGGATAAAGGGCAATTTGGCAAATTCGCACCAACCACAAAAAAAATACCTGAATAAAACGTAGATGTGTTCAGTTCCATCAGTGTCTCTTTCCAATTATTGTACCAAGGAACACTAGCTTTAACTGAGCGATCTGATAGAAAAAACATGATATTATTATACTAAAAATGGGGCAGGTGCAAACACACTATTGCCTTTTATGCTTTGGTAGCGTGAAGTGGAGATCTGTACCGCAAAGGCCCATTAGGGACTGAAGACATTCAAACCCAGATAACCTCAATTATGAATGTTTCAGGCTCAGCATTTCACAGTATACTTCAGAGTTATTCATTTCTGGTTCAGCCCAAGTTCTGGTCTTAATAAAAATGAAAATCTATAAAGCTGTAGAGAACTGGAGAGTTATATTCAGATATATTTCTATTCTTCTACTTGGGAGAGACTATAAACATAAGCCACTAATTTCTCAGACTTCTCAGCCTGCAGCGCTACAGCTAACCTCTTAGTTACTTTAGCTGCTGAAAGCGGCTGCCCCAACTTTCTCCTTAGCCCGGTCACGGTCTTGCATTTCCGTATGTCAGCGTTAGCATCATGTAGCCTTGACTGAACAGGACCAGGAAAGCCATTAAACCGAAAATTGATGCAACAGAGGAATAAAAAAAAATTACTCTTTAGTGGGATCACTTTTACTCACTCTCCACGTTCACCAGCACGTGGGAGAGGGAAGACACGCACAGGTGAACACAAGCACCATCTCAGCAACCATCCAAGTCTTATCAGTACAGCAGTGTTATGGAACTACAAATATGAGACTATTAAACAAGCAAAACAAAGAAGGATTACAAACGGTTAAACTAATTTACCACAGCAGCTCCAAAACTTTTCTTAAATAAGTAGGTTCACGATCCCAATGCAGGGGATAATCACAAATGTCCTTCTTACACAGTCTAGTTAGATCTTCCTTCAAAATATATTGCACTTGATCATTATTAAACATCAAGAGCATATGCTTCAATATTACTATCATAGAAAACTAGAAAACTAGATTTACCACAAGAAAGAGCAGCAAATTAAAGAAGAGATTTGAAAATTTCATATTTCCATTAAAAAATACATATGCACATTCTGTGGACAGAAATGAATGCTTCACAGGTTTTCCAATAAAATGCTCTAACAAAGTGGGGGGGGGGGGGGGGGGGGGAAGGGAGAAAGGAAGTTTCAGGGTTTTTTGTTCATTTCTACTTAACCAAAAACAAAATGAGCTCTGACAAGCTAAGGACTTTGTTATGTCCTGCTAGAATGTAATGGGATCCAAGTTTCATCAAGAATACTGTGCTAATGTTTCCTGCTAAAGTCTTATGGCAAGGTACAAAATTACCAAATTGTAAAATTATACTTGGAGAAAATCTTTTTAAATAGAAATTACACTGTCCTCCTCCTGTTGTCAAGAAAGGATATGTCCAGTCTGAATGAAAATAAGAATCTAACTGTTGAGAGATTGTAGAGATCTAAAGATAGTCAAGGATGATAACTAGTACATCTGGGGCTCAAGCAGCAAATAGGGAAGGTAAAATGGGGGCTATTTGCTTGTACCACTACAAAGAATGGCTTGATAAGTCATTTTCCCCCTCTTCTAGTACATCACTACTAAGTTGAGACTGTTTGAAACACTACGGAAGAATCTCTTCACCAGGTTTCTGACTTCTAGAGACTGGAAAACACTAAGAATTCAAGGAGATTTTCCCTCTTCAAAAATTCTTCACATAAAATACCATTAAGCAGAGAACCAATTTCACAGATAAGCATGGGCATGGAACCTGTGAAGAGAGGCTGTAGTTTCCACTAGCAGCTCTCAAAAATGAGAATTTTAAGTTTCTCAGGTCTTTTCCTTTACTACCAATATTTCACATCAGTTTGGTGATAGGCCTTGTAGATCAGAAATTGAAGATGTACAATTCTGAATTTTTTCCATATTCACATAACCAAAAAAACAACATACAATGCTACTCCATCTACTACTAACCCTCATGAATTTACCAGATACGTATAAAAAAAACCTGTCAGCCTTGTTACAGCAGACCCAAATTCCTTAAACCATGCCAAACTAAGTACAATGAATTACTCATGTTTACGTAGAACAATTCATACATGCTTTAAGTATGTACTCAAAGGCTTTAGTGGATTAGTGCCTTAACTGAGGTCTTGAGAGCAGAGAAGATTAAACTCCTCCCACTTCTCCCCCCCCCCCCCACACACACACCTCTCCATGGAATAAAACCTTGAAAATACTTTTTAATCTTTAGAGTATTCTAACCATTGTGACAGTGAAATACGAAGCACTGATTTTATACAGTTTGTAAGGTCATCATAAAAAGTGTTTTTGCCATGAAAAAGACAACTAAGAAAATGAGGATCACTGCCTTTTAAGTAAGGCTGTACATTAGTACCAATATTGTAAGTAAATTCTGATATATTTATCTGATCTAGATCAGGTGTAGCAGGTTGCTATCTCAATTTTTTAAATAAAAATAGCTCTAGTTTAAGTTACAGAAATATACAATATCATTACATACCACTAATGTTGAGATCATAATCTCCAGCTGTGATCACATTAGCTACTAGTCCTTCAGCAGGCTGGCTGACAGACACAACATCGTTCAAAAGCTTTCGAATGGCACCTGGCTGAGGTGGATGAGTAATAATGTTGTTGACTGCAATCTTCAGATTTTTAATTATGTGAAGCTGATTGTTAGGATCTCTCATGTGAACTAAAAAGAAAAAAAAATAGGCTTTGTTAAGCAATATAATAGGAAAACAGTTATCATAAATTAGCATTTTTTTAAAAAAAGATATACAAGTCCATGAAAGAAAAGATATACTTACTTAGTTAATCCTGTCCACCATTAATTTTAGAATACAACCCATAATACTTGAGTGTCAGAAAAAATGGAGTGAGCAAAGGGAAGAAGAAATTACTTCACTTTTTGCCATAACAAAATCCACATTAGACTTTACAATTTAGACAGACTGAGGAAAGTGAAAGTAGGGTTTTAATTTATAAGAATATCCACTCAAAACAGATAGCAAAGTACTCATCAAACCCACACCCGATTACATTGCTGCACACCCTTTTCCCTTTGGAACTTGCACAACTGGCACCGAAAGCTTGTAATAGCTATGTTGCTATCACTGTTAACATATCATGTTCCAAATAATCTGATAGAAAATTCTAGCACATAATAATAGCAATCAATAAACTTCACAGGGATAGCATAGAACTACCTCATCCAAATGAGCATTTCATTTTATTTTTAACACTACAATTACCTTAAGTTTTTAAGGACTGTTTTCAGAACTCCCCTGCTCTCCACAAGAGACCACACAAGCTTTAATACTGGATCCGCGCCATGATTTTTCAGATCAGTTTCCACATTTCAAACCATAAACACCATCAAATAAGCCAGGCGATAGGTGCAGGCAGGGTACATGGGCTTTGCCATCCTAAGCTACTTTGTGTGACCATATGCCCCACAGCACTGCCCTGGACCGCTTATAAACCTCTGCGCACTGAGGTAAGGCATACAAAGCCCAGCACAAAGGAAGGTTCTTGATCTTCTTCTAATCTTGCAGCTAACCACAAGATTTACACCATGAAGGTCTGAAACTGAGTCTTCAGCCTCCCAGCTGGGAGGGTTGCAAACCTTTTCCCCTAGTCTTTTCAGAAGTAACAACCACACAGATGAGACTAGATATGTCTATCGTCTTATCTGTTAATACACCTGGCACAGGTGTAGATCTACACTGCTCAGGCTCCTGACAACTCCCAACCCTTAAGCTAGCACCGAGATTTACAGTAGTATGCAGTGAAGCAGTTCAGAGAGGATCCTGACAAAAATAACCCTAGAATCCAAAAGAAATTTTTAGTCACATCAGTTCCTTAAACCGGAGCCACGTGAGGAGCTCTCAACACAAAGAGGGCAATTGTGCAGGTTCAACCTAGTGATCCAGTTTGGCACATCCAGCAGAAAACTGATCCTGGAGAACAAAAATGAAAAGACTTTTTTTCCATCTGATTGCTAACCAGATGGATCAATCCTATGGGCACATGATTACTGAAAGGATCAAATGCAAAGCAAATAGCAGGAACAAACAGCTAAGGATGGGCTAAATAAGCCTTTCAGAAAAGGAAGAAAAGGAAGTTTGTCTTTACCAGTGCAGCTATAAAAGTCAAGACTCATCCTTGCTGACTCACCTAAAACATAATAGCCGTGAACAACGAAGAGTCTGCTTACACACTGCCATACAGGATGCAGATGATACTTCTGGCATGGATACAGTGAACCAGCTACGGTCATGCTCGGTATCCCACAAAGGTCTACATCTACTACTGTTTCATATTTCCTTAAAGCATCCGTAAGATTACTTCAGAAGATATTCTTCCAGGAGAGAAAGGACTAATGTGAAATAGACCAACATCCTTCACACCAAGAGTTAAGAATATTCAAAATGATCCCACTGTCGGCTAGAATACTCACGCACAAGAAAACTCCAACATTAAACTAAGTTTCATCAAATAAATACAGTGTTCCCATTATACCTTCAGTAAATATTTAAGTTCAAGACTTAGAAGAATGAAACACAGTGGTCGGAACTCTTTTTTTAAAGAAATATAAAACCTGTTGGTTCAAAAGCAACCAATATTGTCTTAAAATGATACTTCCTAGCTGAAGTATACATAGCAATCCTCTCCCCACAAGACTATATTAGTTCATATGGTATTTCTGAAAACCTGTTAAAAAAAAAGTGAGATGTTGTATTAAAGAAAACCTCCATTCAGAATATATATGTTTGTTTAATGAGCCACCAATTGTTACTAGCACACACTATAGTTACGGAAAACCACTGCCTTCTGAATAAATGTGAAGGTATAAAATCCATGACATGCTTTCAGCTTCCTGTATCAGAAAAAAAAAAGTGAAGTCTGTGGAGGGCTGCTTTTCTGTGTTTTTGTTTTGTTTGTTGGGGGCAAGGGGAGACTTGTTCACCCATTTTCTTTAAGTCAAGACTTACCAAGACAGTAAAATTGCTCTCTCACTTTTTTTAAAAATCATTCCTCCTTCAATAATTGAAAGTGACTTCCTTAAAGTAAAAAATGCTAGAAATTACAGTAAAGAACACTTCAAACTTGTGCTCAGAACTTTCTACCACTACAATCTGCCATATTGCATGGGTATTTTTGGATACACTAACAGTGGTAAGTAACTCACAGGCAAAAGTTGATCAACAGATTAAGTACTTGGTACAAAGGCCCTTACATCTATATTATATACCGTTGTAGGGTTCTACTTGAGATTAAATGTAATCCAGGATCCTTAGACTGACAAAGTTCAAGGAGCACGTGGTTCAGAGCTATCTGAAGAATGAAACAGCAGTCTGGGCCTTTATATCTGTTAGGGTATTGAGGACAATTGCAGCACATACACAGAAGCTAAACTGAAAGCTTTGCACTATAAACCGTTTTGCACATCAATTAGGAGATTTGCTTCAAAACTACACTGCTTCTCTAAACTGGAATACTGACAAAGATGCAGTATTTAGTCAGCACAAACTATGTAAATGCTAGACTTCTGAGAAAAACCTGTATTGTAGCCAGACTCAAAGTGCAGTAGCAAACAGGTGACCGACACACATACGGTACTTCCTCAGCTCCTCTATAATTTGAGGTTTTGCTGAGTACAAGGGAGAGCTAATTTCCAAAGAGATGAAATAAAAATTAACCCAATTTTACATTAAGAACTCAATGAGGTCGCCACTAAATAAAGGCCGGAGTACCAGTTCCCCCCCCCCACAAAAAAAACACCAGCCATTCACTCACACAATATTTCCTTCCCTTCCAAGGGCTTAAAACTGAAGCTACCAAACAAACCACAAGCAATACAACACACCACAGTTGTGAAGGCTATACAGCTAGATGCATATATGCATACATCCCGCTATTTTACAATCATATTGTTAATCACGTCTCTCTGCCTCTTATCTGGACATTACATGCATCGCAGAAATGGTCTGATCAAACCTATGAATGTACAATTTAGAACCTATCCTATGTTTCCAGGGTCTTCTGCAGGGGATACAGTTAACAACGTCACTCACTATGACTGTAAATGTAACAGTGCTTGCACAAACCGTGATAAGCTAAGTTTCCCTATCATAAAGTCCCACAAACTCTAGAGCTACAGAAATTGTTTGCCATGATACAAACTTAAGAAGTTTTATCGCACTGATCTACCCTTCTGTCTGAACCAAAGGTCTAGTACTGCTTTTCCTACCCTCATTCACACTGGCTTTCATGACAAGAAGTTACTTAGAGTATAATAATGTATTTTCCATGAAACTAGAAGAGGAAGTCACACTTGAAGTGCAGAAATGCAGTCAAGTGTGCAGTCTATTGAATCAGAATACCTAGAGAGCAGCATAGCAACAAAATCCACTGCTATGAACCTCAAATTCTCAGTTCTCTGACCCATAAGTCAAGTTTTGAATAGGATAGTTTAGACTGTCCAATCCTAGAGAGAACAAGAGCAGCACTGTTTCTCAACGACTCATCATGACATAGTCACAGCTATGAAGTTAAGAAAAGAAAACTGTTATCATGGGGATTTACATCAAGTTCATGTGGGTGTTCATTTATAGTACTACATCATGGAGCTTAGAGAAGAGCAATTACAGAACCATCAGAAGTTACAGAAATCAAATATCAGTGCTTTTCTACGTAAGTTTTAGAACAGTATAGAAATTCAGTCAGTATCAGTCTCTTAAAAATAAGATCAAAATCTTATACTGTACACACGGAGGGAATCTGATCTTTAGCCATAATTAACTAATAAAATTTTTAAAGGAGGATGAAACTGATTTTGTTGATAAGCGTGTTATATTATGGCACTTACGCAGGAAGCATTGAAGAGGCTTGAGGTTTGAAAGTTCCTTAACTGTTACAATGGTTAGAATAAAAACACTTACAACTAAGTGACAACAGAGCAAATATTCTTCAGAATGAATACTCCATTCTGAATTGCCTACCTGGTTGTGTTCGCTAAATGCATTCTGAAAGCTTTTTTGCTAAAGAACCTAAAGAGATATTTAAGAAATCTGAGAATTTCAAGGATTTGAGGTTCTGCATTATTATTTTTATTTGTGCTATATTCTCATGTGGCTCATGAGTGTTGCTAAAGAACAAAAGGGAAAAATATTAATAATATTTAACCATAACTTGTTTATAAATAAGTTGCTAAGATTTGCATCAGAATTAAGATAGATTTCAACACATACTAGCTTTTAAGTTGGCACCATTCACCTAAACAGTAATACAAGAATTCAGCTGAAGTAACAGTACAAGCTTAGTTTTCCTGCAATGTTTCCTCAACATAACACAGTAAGAGATAAACCTCTGAGCTGAGTGCCTGCTAGAAGCCAAATCTGATAAAATACCAAGGCACTGCTACTCTGTTGAGCAGTTCTGTTGATTGCTGTTCAGCATACCGTTTTAATGAGCAGTATCCTGAAAAGTACAGCTTAGTTCAAATCATCCTTTGGAATTTTTTTTTGTGTTACAGTAAAGGAGCCTTACAGTTTCTCTAAAGTGGTCAACTTCCAGTTTTAATACTATTTTGGCTAAAGTCATTTTATCTCTATGCCACATAAGCAGTCCATCCCTCTCCTTCTGTTTACACAGGTGTTACACAGAAAAACAACAAAAATCACATTTGATAGAACTACAAGGGAGAGAAGGCAAAGACTTACAGCTGAAATTGCAATTAACACTCTAAAAGAGTAGTTACACTTTCAGTAACTGTCTCTCTTTAATAACAGCCTTACCATAATTTCCAAAAAAAAAAAAAAAGAAATCAAAAAAAAAGTTCCAGCTGTAAATATTTGTGAGACAACAGTGCAATGCTAGAAAAAAAAAAGTTGGAAGAACCACATGTAAAGATACCTTTCCCTTCAGCCTTTTGTCATGTCTCCAAGAGCTGCCTAATGCCCATGGCTCCACAGGAAAGAGAAGATCAAATACAATTAGACAGATTTACAAGTCACCTCAGGCAACCCTGGCAACCTTGCACCTCTGCATAGCCTGTCATGACACCAGCCCTGGCTAACAGCTGGCCCGGCTGCCACCACCCTGGCCAAGGGGCAGGGGTCCCACCTGCCTCCCTCTCTTCGGGCCAACCTTGGCAAGCAGCAGGACAGAGAAGGGGTGGCGACAACCCCGGCCAGGCCTAGACAGGCGAGACTCCTTCGCCGCCCTGGCCCTGGCCCGCCGGCCACTGACCGGGCCAGGAGGGCGGAAGGCAGCGCCGCCGCCCTCCCCGCCCCCACGTAAACAAGCGGCCCCACTCCCGGCACCGACCTTCCGAGGTGAGGCGGCAGAAGGGCTTCACCAGCTCAGCGAAGCTCAGGTTGTTCTTGCGGGTGAGTCTCTCCGCCTCCTCGCTGCACAGCGCGGCCACCAAGGGCACGAACGAGTCCTGGATGAACTCCTGCACCGACTGCACGCACTGGGCCATCGCCGCCGCTGCCGCCGCCCGGGGACCTCAGCCGGCCCCGCCACCTTCCTCTGCCCGCCCCGCCGGCCGGCCAGCCAGCTGCCTGCCCGCTCACCGCCGCGGCCTCCCCTTATCTCCAGCACCAGCCGCCTCCCCCGCGCGCTGCCTCTGCCTCCGCCGCGGCCGCTCAACAACCGTCCGCCGCCATGTCGCGCCTAAGACGAGCCCATCAGGTAGCGCCCGCTCCCGGCAGCCCTCGCGCTCGCTCATGTGATTGGGTGACAGGGGCGGGGCTGCGATGAGGCGGGGCGGCCGTTGGTGAGAGGGGGAGTTGTCGGCGCGCCCCCGGGGCAGTTGGGCCGTGTTGAGGGCGCGGGAGCTGCTCCCAACCGCCTCCCCGCCGGCGGGCGGTGTTTGCCTCCCGGGGTCCCTCACAGGGGAGCCGGCAGCGGAGGGGCTGGTTAGCACTGCTCCTCCTGCGCCCCTCCTCGGGTCAGCCACAGCAGGGCCGGCCTGGCTGCAGGGCGGGCCAGGCAGCTCGCCCGCCGGCCGCCGGCCTCCGCGGCTGGGGCAGCTCCGCTGTGGGGGTCAGAGCACGAACACGGCGGTGCGAGTTGTTCCGCAGAAAAATTGGTCGTTACGGACTAGGTGCCAGAAAAGAGGAAGGCTGGATCAGTCATGCTTTTGCAGAGCGGTGCTCAGTCGCTAACAGTTCTGCTTTTTTTTTTTAGTGCAGAACTAGTACCCTAGAAGAACAGTTTGGGAAGTTTTTTGTTTTTTTTTTAACAAAAAATAGGCACAATGGTTAAAAAGTGAAGAATTGTTTGGGTGTCTGTAGCATGCAACGTAGCTTCATTTTTGAGACTTGCCTATTAAGGCATGATATTATACAAGGCCTTACTTTTACATCTGTGGCCCAGGTGAGGATGGATGACATGGAAGCAAGACAACAGCGATGATCAGTGGTGATGAAAAATGAGTAAATTTTGAATACATGCTCACCGACTACTGTAGTAGGGTGGAGTTTTAACATGCTATCAGGGACAGGCCTCAGGATGAAGCTTGTAAACAAGAACAGAAAATGGCAAGAAGCCAAGCTTCACCATTTCTCCTGCTGCTAGAACTACTGTTTATGCACAACTAATTTCCCTGCTGAATCTTCATGTATAAGACTTAAAAAAGCAAAAAGAAGATGAGGTGATTTTTATGGTAGATACCAGAATCAATATATCCTAATTGGAAAACAAAACTCGGAAAAAATATCTAATTGTCTTTCCTAACACTCATTCCTAAATTACTAAATTTGTTAACTATACCAGTTGGGTCAGCAGCTTCTTCTGTGAGTGGAAAATTGGTTGATAATTCAATGTAGGCAGCAAGGAAAAGCTGTAGTCTCACTGTATTATTAATTACATGGGCTAGACTACTCACCATCTTTCCAGACTGAGTCCCAGAAACGTTACCCAAAAGCAGCTAAGTATTATAGGGGAAGAATATTTTGGCTTCAGTAGATTTTTAGAACAAGTCAAAGGTCAACATCCTGCTAGGCCACTCTCAATCATCTTTGAAAGGTCATGGCAATCAGTAGAGGTGCCTGAGGGCTGGAACAAAGCAGATGTCGCTCCAATCTTCAAAAAGGGCAAGAAGGAGAACCAAGGGAACTGAAGGCCGTCTCTAAGTATGTGAAGGACAAGAAGGTGATCCGGAAGAGTCAGCATGGATTCGCGAAAGGGAAATCATGCTTGACCAATCTGATAGCCTCTATGATGGGACAACTGGCTGGGTAGAGGAGGGGAGAAACAGTGGATGTTGTGTACCTGGACTTCAGCAAGTCCTTTGACCTTCTCCCATAGCATTTTCAAAGGCAAGCTCAGGAAGTGCAGGCTAGATGAGTGGACGGTGAGGTGGATTGAGAACTGGCTGAGTGGCAGAGCTCAGAGGGCTGTGATCAGTGGCACAGAGTCTAGCTGGAGGCCTGTATCTAGCGGTGTCCCCCAGGGGTCAGTATTGGGTCCAATATTGTTTAACTTACTCATCAGTGACCTGGATGAAGGGACAGAGTGCATCAGCAAGTTAGTTTGCTGATGATCCAGAACGGGGAGGAGTGGCTGACGCACTAGAGGGCTGTGTTGCTATTCAGAGGGCCCTCGACAGGCTGGAGAGCTGGGCAGAGAGGAACCTCCTGAAGTTCAACAAAGGCAAGTGCAGGGTCCTGCACTTGGGGAGGAATAACCCCATGCAGCAGTACAGATTGGGAACTGACCTACTGGAAAGTAGCTCTGCAGAGAAGAACCTGGCAATCATGGTGGACAAGTTGACCATGAGCCAGCAATGTGCCCTTGTGGCCAAGGAGGCCAAGGGTATCCTGGGCTGCATGAGGAAGAGCGTTGCCAGCAGGTGGAGGGAGGTGATCCTGCCCCTCTACTCAGCCCTGGGGAGGCCTCACCTGGAGTACTGTGTCCAGTTCTGGGCTCCCCAGTCCAAGAGAGACATGGCACTCCTGGAGAGAGTCCAGCGGAGGGCTAGAGAGATGATGAGGGGCCTGGAGCATGTCTCCTATGAAGAAAGGCTGAGAGAGCTGGGCCTGTTCAGCCTGGAGAAGCGAAAATTGAGGGGGGATCTGATCAACGTGTACAAATATCTGAAGTGGGGGGGGGGTGTCAAGAGGATGGGGCCAGACTCTTCTCTGTGGTGCCCAGTGACAGGACAAGAGGCAACGGGCAGAAACTGAACCACAGGAAGTTCCACCTAAACCTGAGGAAAAACTTCTTCACTGTGAGGGTGACAGAGCATTGGAACAGGTTGCCCAGAGAGGTAGTGGAGTCTCCTTCCCTGGAGATATTCAAAACCCGCCTGGATGTGATCCTGGGCAATATGCTCTAGAGGTCCCTGCTTGAGCAGGGAGGTTGGACTAGATGATCTCCAGAGGTCTCTTCCAACCTCAACCGTTCTGTGATTCTGTGAAACATCTGTGGCCTGTCCACGTTTGGAAATTCACGGAAGAGCTCTTCCAAAGTAATGTTTCAGAGACATTTTAAAGTATGGCTTGCACATTGACACTCTGAAGCAACAGTGCTTCTTGCCCATTCCACTTAATCCATTATTTCAGAACAGTTTATGCGTTACATCCAATAGATTGAAGTGAATCTGAAAAAGTCCCACTTCTATCCACACTAGATTGAAGTGAATCTGAAAAAGTCCCACTTCTATCCACAAAGCCATTGACATTAAAAGTTATTTTAAAATTCTGTTTCAGAAAAAAAAAGTGATACTGTTTTCTTGCTTTCACTAAGGTGAATATGAATAACAAACAATACAAATGCTGACCATTGTTTTGTCTTTCTAGAAGAGATTCAGTTTCTATTTCTATTTATTTGTTGCTCTCTGATCAGGCAGTATATGACTATTGGTGATCACTGGTAACCATTACAGAATGTGAAATGGAAATTTATTTTGTTGCTTACATAGAGCAAGATTTGTAAATGTTTCCTTATTAGAGTAACTGCATTCTAAATCTGCATTTGTGTGCTCAAAGTATATTTTCAGTGTATGAAAACACCTAGTACACATTTTCTTTTTACTCAGCCTTAGAAATTTTGTCCTTAGAATGTATTGCTTTGATAATAGCAGTTCTCTTCTAGTATGACTTTGTCCAAAGGACTGATTCTGTCATACAAGTTTTATATCTCCCAATTTGTGTTATAGTAAGACAAGTTAGTGTTTTCCCATGACCTAGAATTTTTGATTCAGGCTCTGACTTGTCTGCCCTACTAATGAGAGATAAACAACCCCATCTTCAATAAACATAGCAACTCAGGGTGTTGTATCCCAGATTTGTTGCTAAAAATAGTGTTGCTAAAGAGGATTCAAATAACATTATGTTTATTTACAAGACAGAAGACACTTTAGAAGAGATATATTGTATCATTGGTAATTATTTGCATCATTCCCAAGCCTCGCAATTTGTGCATGCTGTTTTGCCTTTAAAGTCTGACAGTCTCCTGGAAGGTATGATGAACAGTGAACAGAAGTGCAAAGGGACCTAGTAATAAGAAACTGTGAATCCGTGGTTTAGCCCTCTGAATGATTTAACTGAAAATACTATTTTCTTAAGGAGGAAGAGATGGGTCAAAAGAAAGAGCAGGTGAACAGAGGAAACGAAGTGAGACTATGCGTACTATAGGCTGGGACAGGGGAGTCCAAAAAAGAGTGAATAGAAAAATAGAAACTAAATAATAAGAGGGAGTGTCTTCAATAAACCAGAACAAAACATCACCAAGGCAGAAAAACATGTCCACAGTTTAAGTTGTAAAAAACTGGATGCTACTGTATCACTTGGGCCTGAAAACTCTTAGCCTCTACTCTTCTTCTCTGCTGCTGGCTGAGTGCTCTGTTACTCCTTTGGGCTAGACATTTTCCAGGCTTAGAAGCTCTGTGATTCCTCTGTGCAGATCACGTAGCCAAAATGCGTGGAGCTTACCAGTGCCCTGAGCTGCTGTCGAGGCAGATGACTTGAAAGGGGATTCTTCACCTGTTAACAGAATAATGCTGGTGTTATTGAGCAGGTTTAATGCAGAGGAAACAATTATAAAATTGCAAATGCTGGAATCTGAAATTGAATCCAGTATTTTCATTCATTTTTCATTTTCATTCAAATATGTAACATGCCTATTTCCCTGCAAATGAGTTACAGATGAAACTATATTCTTGAGAATTTACATCATGGACTCTCAACTCCGTGCAAACTTAAATGCCAAATTTGTGGTTTTGCTCAGTGCAATCTTTTGCAGAGTTACAGAAGAGATGTTTTCCACAGCAACACATCCCAGCATAAGTTGCAGTTTTTAAGAAAATAAGAATAACTGGAATAATAATAACATGAAGGTTTTAAAGATTTAGCTGAAATTATACAAAAGGCTTCATATTTATCCTTTTTTTTTGGTATAAACCAAGCTGAAGGTGCAACATGCACAAACGAATCATTATAAGTTAAGGATATTTACAACTAGTTTGGTGTCTTGCAGTAACTCCTCAAGGTTAATCCAGCAAGCAGAATACTCAGCTTTCAGTCTTGCTTATGGCCCTGTCAGGTCTTCTGGATAATGTGATCATCGGGTGTTAGCTGTTCTGCCCCAGAATCACTGTTACGGGGCAATCAGCTGCTGCCATAGTCTCTGCAGTCTGCCATGCATAATTTGCCCTCTGAGTTTCATTGCCTTCCATAGATCAGGAAAAGCTTTTGAAATACCCTCCAGCAGCTTGCAAGACATCTACCTTGGTTAAAAAAAAAAAAGCCAAAAGCAAAAACAATTCATCTTGTGCTGACTCAGTGACTTGGCACTAGCAAGTAGCAAGAACAGATAGCAGCAGTATTCTGGCAGACTAAGAGCACTGCCCAAACGGGACTCACATTTTCTCAAAAGACAATGAAAAACCAATCCTGAAAGAAGATGAACACAGCAGGGCAGTAGGAGCTATGCCATTGGCCTCAAGTATGTACCAGTCCCAAGTGGCCATGTCAATGTATGTAAGTATATGGATATATGGGTATCAGTATATGCATATGAGTAACATACAGCTTAGAAATGTAGGTAGAGGCAAGTAGGTATGTACCAAGATATGGCGACACTATACATACACAGAAGTATAGAGAAATAGCTAAAAGTATGCATTAAAACCAGCTTAAGTCGTTATATTCCACTCTGATTTCACTGAGCTTAGCTGTCAGTTGGTGGTGTTAAATTTAAGCAAACTAAAGGAAAATATCCCCTGGGACAATAAATAAATAGCTTAAAATGTGGTGGCAGATGGGAGTGTGAAAATGCATTGTCAAGGAGATTAGTGATTTCAAAACTTTTACTAATGTAATCATGAACATACTGCAGCTGTTCACCTGAGGTAAATTCACATCAAAATTCTCCATAATTTAGAGGAAGTGAATCCCTTTTCCTTGCTATACCATGAAAATATACAGTATTTCTGTCTGACGTAAAAGTTCTCCTGTATGCTATGCTATCTAGCAAAATACCAAATATATACTGACTCAAAGCTCCCTTTTTTGGCTTTGTTTACAAAAAATTTACTTGAATTGGATCATACTATCTCACGTATGAAGAACGATACACCTAAGTATACTTCACATACATTACTTCATTACGCTTCACTACAAGACAGTTTTGCCAGCCCATTCCATCACCATCACCCAGCTCTAGTGGGAGCTTAAGCTCATGCAGACGCGATTTTGTTTTTGTTTTACTTTCCTGGAATGGAAAAGCTGCCACCGATGTCATCCCTCAAGTCTGTGGATTGCAGTGACTACAGTAGATGGTGCTATTGACTGCTGGCACCACGACTGACCACAGTGCCAGCAGTTGTGATTTTTGAGCATGCACCCACTACACACAGAATATGAGGCACATGGATTAGAATGGTCAATGACATTCTCTGCATCAACGAGTTTATAGGTTAAAAGATGGAACAATATAGGACGTAGACATACAACACAGACACAAATGACACAGATACGGAGGTGAAATGGAGGGAAAGGAAGAAGTAAAGAATTTTTTTGTTTCCAGGCTGGGTAGAAGTAAAACTTTAGCCAGTCAGGAGCTGTTTTCATCATTAAGCTCCCTGCCTAGCACTTGAGGTGACAGCGTTTGAGAAGTGACAGCTCTGTAGATGCACCTTGGTAGGGGTGAATTTTAAGGAAAATACTCTATCCTTACTTTCTCTTCGGAAAGGAAGCAGCGCTCTCGTATGAGATCCTGGATTTGTGCCAGCCTTATACAGAGAAAAATCAAATTTGACACACTGCATCTAGTACCAACAGACAGCAGAACGGCAGTTTGTAGCAGCAATTATTTGCTTCAGTTCCAGGCAATAAATTGTAAATGTCGTTGGGTTTGATTCTGATTTAACACTAGATTACTATATTTCTAGCATACAGTTTTGATACTCGTGTCCAAAGAGAAGCTGAAAATTCTCTTGTCACCTGTTCAAGCTAAGTTGTTAAAAGAGTTGACGTCATGAATTTATAAATTTTTGCTATTCAGTTAAATTTTAATATTTTAAGTTAAATGGCAATGTGCTTAATGTAGAGGAACTTGCAAAGATATCTCAACGGGAAGTTTTCTCATCTTTTCAGTTAAAAGGGAATGATGTCACGTTACTGTTGTCTTCAAATGGTTTTACTGGAGATAGTATTTCAGTAATTAGTCCTGGAGACATAAGGAGAAGATGAAAATAACCCAAACAGTAGATTGTCCTTTACCAATCAATATTTTCCTGTCTCACAAAGTATTTTCCTAGGTTTTTAGTTACATAAAGCGCTACATGGTGCAAAGCCATACAATAATAATGAAATGCTTAGGGATGATAACATCAGAGTTTTCTCTTGGTCACCAGATACTGCTCCAGGGAAAAAAATCAATTTGCAATTTCCTGTCTTTTGTATGATTAGAATCTTCTCTTTATTGTTCCACAAACAACTTTCTTTTCATCACATTACAAAAGAAAGAGACCAATAAAACAAAAAGACTAAACAAACTTTTCCTCATCATTTAAAGAAATTCAGTCCTTGAATAGACTGAGTATTTTCACTGCAAAAGATATTTTAATATGTTATAAGCAACTAAGTAGCCACAGAAAGGCCATCTGAAGTTTGCTTAAACAGTCACAATAGTCAAATAGATGCAGTTCAGCTATCACACCACAGGCAGACTGAGGAGAAAGAAATACAAATTTAAAAATCTGCCTTTACCATATTCAAATAGTGTGACAAGTAATATTTTCAAACAGACGTTTTGTCATGCAGGTTCTAATTTTCAGTTTGAAATGGCTGGAGAGTTTGGGAAAGCCTGAAACAGTCCAAATAGCATGTAAAAGCTGTAAGTTGTAACTAGTTTAATAATTCTTTCATTTCCAAAACTTGCTGAATAAAATCAACAGTAAAGATAACTACTGTGAGTTTCTCTTTATCTCAGGAGCCATCATGTGAATGTTCACTTAAGAGCAGATTCACAAGTAGTTCAAGCATAGGCAAGCCTTGATTGCTGACAAAAGAGGCAGTTCCACCCTCTCCAATTGCTCTCCACTTTGTGCTTCTTTGGGCCCCTTTTTACCTCTGTTAATCCAGCACTATTTCTCAAGTGGTTACGTAGTCAGCTGGAACAATGAGGTAACGCAGCTGAAAATTAACCCTATTTTTAAAAAACAGCTCAATGGTCCAGCTTACCACTTGGCCAAAGTTACACAAACAGAAGAAAGCAGCAGTGGCTCAGGGCAGGAGCCGTGGGACCAGCCATTTCAAAGGAAGCCTGGGCTGCGAGGAGCCTAAGCCACCAGCAAAACTACCCCTGAATTGGTGAAATGCTCTTTAATGTCAGCTGGAACTGCAAAGACAATACACAGGGTACAGCTACATCACTATTTTGGTTTGGATGAGAAACGTGCTATTGGCGTGCTTATCCTTGCTCACCGTGCTTTGGGTTGACATGAGGGAATGGTGTCAGGTGCAATTAAACTAGAGAAGGCTTTCCTTGAGTGCAGCTAGTAAGCTCAAACAGCTGATGGGTGTTCAATCCAGAAGCCAAAAAGCCTCAGCTTTCCCACTCTACAAAATCCGCTCTGATTAGGCTGCACTACTTGCTAGTGTAGACGTAGCCGCATACTACCTTCTCTCAACTCCATTGTGGGGGATAAGTTTGATCAACTGCTAATGTCTGCACTGAAAGTGCCACAGCTGTAGCGCTGACAACAGGACAACAGCAAACATACAACTTTGTTTATTACGATTTAATATTTTACTTTAAGTGTTTCTGCTGAATGTAGGAAATACTGTCTTCATTCTGCAATATTGTTCTACTTCTGAATTGCTGCATTATTACCGGAGGTTCAAAGGAGTTAATTCTGTTCTGAATTATACTGGGAGTCAGTGAATTTAGTACATAAGTCATGATATTTCGTCTAGTGTTTTGGGGATATAGTCTTTAGCTTGGGAAGGGATGGAAGGCAATACGGGGGGAGATGGAGTCAAAATGCTCCATTTCAGCAGCTTCCAGATAGCATAATGCCTATAAGAGAACCATTATCACTGGTAGGAACTAGAACTGAATAGATAATTATGTTTTTGCTGTTTAGGAAAGAAGGGAAACAGAGGAAGGAAAAGGAACGTATTAAATGAGTCTGACAGTGTTGGCTCCCGAATTTGAAAGCCACGAGCACAGGAAATAATTGCTTTTTCTTCTACTTCTTGTGTCATGTACTACTGAGGCCAGGCCAGGTAAAGTAAAAATATTCCAACCATCTCCACATGACATGTTTCAAAATTTAGGTGGAATTATAGATCTTGTAATATGCAGTGGACCCAAGGTGACTGCAGAAAGCAAAGGCAAAGAGGGGTTGGGCCCCTAATCTGAGTATGATCTGTGAATATACCCTTTTTAAATGATGTAAACATCTTTGCAGTAGCTTGCTTCCTCTCTTCCCTCCCTGCTAGCCCTGGGCCTCCTTTCTCTCTAGGTCATTTCCAACAGCACGGCTTAATGGAGCATGCTGTCTAGATCCTTCAGCTTACTGCTGCCTCAGACCTTCTGATCCTTTTTCAGGGGAAATTTCTTCAGTAGAAAATGTTGTGTAGGTATACAGAGTATTGAATGTTCACTCAAGTACGCATTCTCACACACACCCCAAAGAAGGAAAATTAACTGATTGACTTGTTACAAGTCTTTTCTCCTTCATATTGATCAGGAAAACAATGAGTGCTACTGATAGGGCAATACCAGATGAAAAAGCAATAGAAAAATCTAGGAAGCTAAAAGAGCAAACAGGGGTTGCTAGCTCACAAAGAAACACTGGGAAAAGAACTGCTCAACGCTGGACCTGGAAGGGCAGTACTGCAAAGGGAGAATATTGGACCCAAATCACAGTCAGGAGAACAGGATAGAGCGATAGTTTCAGGTTAAGTGAAGGCTAAGCACGAAGGAAAGCACTGGTGACAGCGATGGGAATTTAGGTGATTCTACTTGGAAGCCGCAGCTACAGACAGAGTCAGAGCTGGAGGCAGATGAAAACAACTGAAAAAAGCCAAATGCCAAAGGAAATTTTTAAACTTATTTAGCTTCAACGTGATTATTTTCCTACATATTGATAACCAAAAATAAATACATTTCAGGTACTGTTTTTCCTCGTTGTCTCTTTTGTGTGAATAAAACGAAAGCAGAGAGGCTAAGTGACTTCAGAAATTAACAGGATTTTAATCACTTTCTTAAAATTCTAGCTATTAAAAATATCTGTGTTTACATGGCTCATCCTTTTAGCTGAACTCACAGGAGTTTTCTGTGGGGGGAAACCTATGCAGTTCCTTAAGGTACAAGCACCACAAGTTAGAGGTTATACTTTTGTTCTGCATAACCAGCTTCATGGAAACACATGTTGTCGCTAGGCAGTATTTGTCTATTTAAGATGACCTTACCCAATTACTTAATCTTATTACTTAATCTAACAAAGGTCAGGGCATTAAAGTTTTAGAAAGCTATACTGAATAACATCTTTGTTAGAGATTATTTTCTCATGTAGTTAATTAAAATCAGGTACAAAGATGAAGGGTCATCATGTAAGCAAACTTACTGAAATTCATATTCACATTTCAAGAAAGAAACATTACCGTCTTTCTCATGTGTGTTCTCTAGTGTGTCTCCCTCTTGGGAGTGAGAAATACTTGCCTCTTTGTGCCCTGCACAAAGGACAGGAAATTGATGTGAGGAAATCCTCTACAATCTTAGCATTTTTAATTATGATGGGGGAACAAGGAGGAAAGGCAGTGCAATGTGGTCTTTTTAGGGCGGTCGACAAACATCCGTTATTGTATTTAAGCATGTATTTTCAGGTGTAAAACCATGGCTTATCTGTGGGTGGGAAAACGCTCTGTGGTTCAGCAGCAGTGATCACTATACACATGTTCAGGTTATACGAGGGGAAATTTATTCCACAGCCTCTTTTCTGAAAGAGTCTTTCTGTATCTGATACCCTTCTATTATCCCCATGTCCTTAATCCAATTTTGTGCAGATTACCGGTGGGCATGGGCTGTTTGAAGTATGGTATCTCTTGACTAAAGGGACTCTGAAGCCACATTAAGGGTCCAGGAGGGAAAAACGTTTAGTGTTTCATCATGCTATGTTGTCATGAGGTACCAAATTCTTCTCACCATTGCTCCAGGGCTTGAATTACCTTCCCACAGTGAAATGGTCTAAGGGTGAAGCTCTCACCTTAGCTCTGCGTTCTCCTGGTTTCTAATACTTTGTGTTAATTAATTGTAAGTTTCATGCATATGAGTAGGAAACACAAGCTGAGGCTCCTGAAAATGCAAAGACATCTATTTCCAGATTCTGGCTTAGTATCACCTTTAGTTATAATAACATATTGTACAAAAAATATACCTATTTTTCATTCAAAACAATGTTTACTTAGCTCTTATCAACATCAGTTCCAACTATTGACAGATCTAGATTATAAAGCATTATAAAATCATCTAATCTGCAATTCTGTTCAATACAAGCCATAAAATTTAATCCAATTACTTCCGCAGTGAGCTCAGTATTTTGACTGGACTAAATCGTATTTTCTGGAAAGGAAAGAGAACCTACCTTCACTTATGTGAAGTCAGAAAGGCTGCTTGGACAAGAACAGTTCTGAGTATGCCCAAAAGAGGATCTGCGTATGCCTTGCAAGTTATGAGGTTGAATGCAGGAGCATTGAGATGGTAAATTCTTCTTAAATGTCTTAATTCCACATTCCTGGAAATTCCAAATTACTGCATTTAGTATTTTGCTGGTCTCCAGCTCTGCCACAGCCCTGCCTGTGCCTAGCCATGGGCCAGCCAGCCCTGAGCCTCTAGTGACCACCCTTACCATCTCCATCCCCACAGCGGGGCCCCATGCCCAGGGCTGGTGCTGCTCTGGCTGCCCTGCTCCCTCACAGAGCCGTGGGACAGGCCCTGGCAGTGAGGCCTGAGGGGAATTAGGTCTGTAGGTATACAGAGAATATGATTATATTGTTTTACCTTCTTTAGGACACCAGAATAAAAACTCACGAGCGAGTATCACTGTCACTTCAGAGATAAGAATCCCCTTAAAGTTTTGTGACTTTCCAAAATACTTTGTTTAATGATGCTCAGAGCTCTCAAAAATAGAAAATAAGGAATTGGTATGTATACAATTTTTAAATACCCAAAACTGTCTGATATGAATCAATAGATCTCTAACTCTGCCCTACTTGAGCAGTGGTGTAAAGCAGCTATTTCCTTCAAAATTATGTATAAAGTGCACCACACTCAGATAAACAACAGCTATGCCCAACGGTTTAATCCCTTCGCTCAATTAAGAAAAAACAATGTTTTAGGTGAGTTGCACAGAAGTTCCTTCACTTTTCCTGCAATTAGAGCAGTGAATCTAATTCAATAAATATCCTCGTTTTCACCTTTCACTATTTTTATCCCCATTAGAATTCACCACCCTTCACTGATGACAGTGCTACCAGGGAAGTACAGCTTGTTGTCCACCCTGCTGCTCATCTCTTGTCGGTGACTAGTTACTGTTCTGGAAATACAGTATGATTTTTTTTTCTTATTTTTGTTGCTAGATGCATGAGCTTGTACTTGACTATATTAGAATCCATTTTCTTTGAATGGTTTCAATTTATCCCAGAATCCAAATCACATTGTATGATATCTGTTGTCCTCATGACTTACCATTTCATCAGAGCTTTGGTATCTGCATATGTAGTCACTGGATGATTTTATACTTGTTTCCAGGCTATTCATAAAAATATTACCCAAGATCAGGTATGTATGTTTTTACGTAATGATACTACTTTGTAAGATCTGTCATTTAGCATTTCTTGTTTCCCGTGTGCCTTATTAATATTATATAAGGCTTATTTATTTTAGTTTGAAGGCCGTGAGTTGAAGGTACTGAGTTAAATACTTTACAAAAGTCTACTTCTGCACAGTTGCCAATATCAATTATATCTGTAAATTCATCAGAGAACAAACTAAGTTCAGCTTGCCAAGACCTATTTCTAAAACCGTGTTAATGAGCATTAATATATTTTTATTCACTGAACTTAATCTTTTACATTTTCTTATTGATGAAGTCAGACCAACCATCATAAAACTAGATCAGCCTTGTTGTTTGAGTCCACTTTTGGAGAATTTCCATGGTATGCTAAGGATTATTAACAGTAATTATCACCAAGACAGAAAACTTCTCAGCCAACACTTTTAGCATTCCCGGATGAAAACCATCCTGCCTTCTCTTTTAAAATATTAATTCCTAATAAATGAAGTTTAATATCCACCTTGTAATTATGGACTGGCAAATTATCCATTACCCTGATCAGATATAAATACATCATTCTTCTCCTTACCAAATACCATAACTAACTGTTGAGCACTTCTTTCCATCATGAGCACTCTTCTGTCTATCAAGTACTGAGCCTTAACTACTGTTTTGTTTTCTTTTGTTTATACTTTAAAATTCCTTCTTTTGTCCCTAGTTTTACTAAGCTTGAATTTTCTTCGGCTTTGCTTGCTAATTTTTATTACCATATTTATGTTATGATTGCTATCTGCTTCTAACTAATGCCTTACCTTTCTTTTCCAGAAAAGGCTTTTAATAAAATTGTTTAACATTTAAAATACTGTGGGATACTTGACCTCTAATGGTCTTCTGACACGCACCCTGATTTTCCTTAGCATTTTTTAAGTTTCTCCTTTCATACATTCTCAATCTTTCTGCACTCTAGGAGCCTAATCAAGCAGATATGGACAACTTATTTGTATATGTGGACCTAAAAATAAATACATAAACATACGTAAATCCCTACTCACCCATAACTACATGCGTATGTATAAGATATTGGTTGAGCCTGTACTCTATCTGCCCTTAATTGATATATTGATTGTGACCACTGATCTTCAGGCAACCATCAGCTTCCAGTCTAGCTATCATTCCAACTTTACCCATTGCAGTCAAGCTGATGTGAATGCAACATATTTTGTACTGGTAAATTACTGCTGATCATTCCAAAAAACTCTAATGCAGTTTTGCCGCTGTCTACACGAGACTTGCATTCTACATAAATCAACTATGACAATGCCATTTTTATTTCCACATATTAGTGACAGACACTTATGTGCTTATTTGTTTATCTACACAGATATACATAGGTATATAGGTGTATACCTATACACAGGTATAAACAGCCAGCAGCATGGTATATTACAATTTTCCTTGAGTTTTAGCTGATGCTAAAGAAAAATAGTAACTGACAAAGGGAAGTATACTTGACTTGATTTTGACTTACAAGATCTCAAGTATGCTAGGCCATATTTTGCTGCAGTTCCTATAAAAATGCATGCTGGGTTTTTTGTTTTTACCAAAAGAGAAATATAATTCTTGTTACATTTGCTTTTATTATTCATCAGTAGGGTAACATATGAACAAACAGTAAGTGCACAGGAAATATTGCTATCCTTCTGTTGTCATTACATATTTGATTTGGCAAGTTACTGACATGACTACAAAAGCTGCTTATATTTAAATGTTCAGCAGAGATGATCATCACTACAGAGTATGAGCCCAGAAAATGGTGATATCTTCCTCCAAAAACAAATTTGTGATGGAAATTTCCAAGAAAATCACTTTGACAAGAGATGACTAGTCTTACTGCAGACTAGATGCCAATTGAAAAATACCAAGCCTGCAGACGCTTTAGAGTTGCCAAATCTATTGCATTTCCCTTTTTACTTCTTATTCAGAAGTTAGTCATACTTGATTTTGAATCTGTAAAAATATTAAGTTAAATAAAATACATTGTGTACTGGAAAATACACACATACTGAGAGGAATACATATTAGACTTTGTGATACTATATTCATATTTCTTCATAGTAAAGAAAGAATAATAATTCTTCATAATAAAAATACATTGCACAGAAGAGTATTTGAAATGGGTTCCAATTGTATTGGATATAGCAGGTGTAACTTTCAGCCAAATGAGAAAATCTGGACAGACTTCAATGCATTTATATGCATTATGAAAGTTTTATCAAAAAGTTTCTAGTACATTTTTGGCTAGTAGAATAACTGGGAACTCTGTCTTTGGTCTTAAGGCATTCACATTATTTGGGAGGACTGAAGAGGAATCTGCTTTTACTTTTATTCGCAGCAGACAGGAGGAGCCCAACAGTT
Source organism: Struthio camelus (assembly GCF_040807025.1). Classification (NCBI taxonomy): domain Eukaryota; kingdom Metazoa; phylum Chordata; class Aves; order Struthioniformes; family Struthionidae; genus Struthio; species Struthio camelus. The sequence continues at coordinate 142,832,905 of NC_090943.1, read as the reverse complement.
GCTCTGACAGTTGCATTACACCCCCAGTGTGATGTTCATGAACATTCACTCTTCCGTGATCCTTCCTTGGCTCTTCCAAATTCCTCCAGTTGTTGTTGCCACAGTGGGCAGAGAAGGTCCATGCATGGAGAGAGGCACAGGCGAGGGGTCATGGCAAGAATAATCACAGGTTTTTTTCCACAGCTCTGCATTCCTTGGGCAACTTATCTTCCATGGGAATTAATCCACATTTGTGAAGTGTGGGACCATGCCCTTTGTCTGGCAATAGCCAACTCAAGGACATGCATTGTGTTTGCACTTGCCCAGCTCATTTGCCACAGACATTCCTAAAGCACCTATCATCAGAGTACTGGATGAAAAAAATACGAGGCTAAACACGGGACGAGCAGAAAATCTCTATACTACATTAGTACTCAGAGCAAGAGATTACCAGAAATTTTTCCCAAATATCTATTGTTCCTGTTTATAATTTTTCACTATCACATCTTTCTGCGTTTTTGACGATTTTGAAACGTCTTCCTGCCTTCTTTAAATGAGTAATAAAGCAGAAGAGTCAATCTTGAAAAAAATGTTCTTTAAAAATTCTCACATAATAAATGTATTGAACTTTTCACACAAAGGTTCTTTCTTTTTATGATATTAAAGACTGTTAATTAGTGAAAATAATGTAACTTTATTAACTTAATCTACTGTTCACAGTTCTTACAAAGCTAATGATACTGTGATCATAAACAATCAGAAACTGAATAACTGGTCACTTGCAGAATTAAAATAGATTTTAAAAGATTAACAAAAAAGTGAGCATTCATATGCTAATGAGATAGTAACTGTTTAAGGTGTATTTCTGTTTCTTGTATTTTTCTGACTTTTAAAGATTCATCATTTTTGTTAAGAGATCTCTTTTAAAACATTGAGGGATCAGTTTGTTCTCTTTTTTGTTCCTTTTTAACATATACTATCTTCTTCGGTCAAAAGTTTTCTGTTTTTTTCCTTATCTAACAATACCTAATGGAAAATTAGAGAAGTAAAAACAATCATCAGAATATGTTGAAAGTTCAGCTTGTGAATATCTCAGAGAAGCAGGTAATATTTTTCTCAGAACATTGAACGCATTATTGTATTTTAGCTTTTCATAGCTCTTTTGTTATTATGGTGTCTGATGAACATGTTGGATAAAAGCTATCTTTGATAAAGTGTCAATAATTCTGGCATATTGAATCAAGAAATACACACCTAACATGGGTAAAATTTCTTCCAGCTAAAGTAAGAAACACACTGAAGATAGTGAAAAGTTTGAAGATTCAGAAACAAGCACCAAAGAAATTCCTTGGTCATTTTTCTAAGAGCAGGAATTTACAATCTCCTTTACATATCATTAAAAAAAAAGGAAAAAAGGCACAAATCTCACTCTTCTAAGCCCTTTACTGGTGAATTTAAGATGTAAAGGAAGCCTACCAAAAAAACACACAATGAGAGCTGCTCCGCTTGGATATTTCCACAGTTTACAATGGGATTTCCCAGAAAAGGACCACAGAATTCTGATTTTGCCATCAGTAGCCAAGTTATTGCTATTCAGCAACTGGTATTGTGCAATAAATTAGCTGGATTTGAAGATCAATCTTGGCCAAAATTAGGATTCTTCTGGAAACTGAAAAATCTCCAAATTGGTGGGAAGAGCTTTTTGCATATTTCTATCCCTGTCCTTTAGAGGTGTATTTGTGCTGCTGTAGTGTTAACCCTGTAGTACCCGGTGGTGGAACAGGATGGAAGAGAAGCGAAGGGAGTTATTTACGCTCCTTATGTGCTGGCAACACTGAATCTGGGCCACCGGCGCCTGCTTCCGAGAAAATGGTGTTGCTAATGGTAATGCAAATGTGTTTTAAAAAGTACCTGCTGACTATCACCTTCAGGAACCAGCAAAGATAAATTGCCACTGCCTGCTATCAGTTTAAATGCTTGTGAGCTACATCTACACTCAACATTAGATGACTTCGTAGTTAAAGTGGCATCACTGCAAGTAGTTTAAGTTATTTACAAAATACTAGCATTTTGCAGATCAGTGGTTTGTTTCATCCAAAGAGCTGGAAAAAATCCATTGGGTTTATTTCATTTTGATGCTTGTTTCGCCCCAAAAAATTCAGGATCCCATCTACCTTGTAGGTATTTCAAGACCGTAATATCCTACCCGTAACATCCCTGCGGTCACACGCACTGAAGCAAAACTCTGACAGAAAGAATGAAACTTCCCTCCAAGGCTTCCCCATGCTCTGAAAGATCTACTGTTATTTGAAATTATGTCTCACGCCCTCTGGATCGCCCTCTCAAGGACCGAGCTGAGGCCACGGTAGGCACCCATCACCTGCCCGCACCCATCACTGCCACCAAGGTGGTGCCGGGAGGTGACGGCGGCGCCATGGGCTCGGCGCCGGGCAGCAGCAGGGGCAGCAGCCCCATCCCCATATCCCCATCGCCAACCCCCTCGTTTGAGTGTGGTGTGGTGCGGCGGGAGCGCCGGAGCGCCGACCGACCGGGGGTTACGGGCCCCGCCGCCACCCGGCGCTGCCCCCGAGACCCGCGCCGTGTGAATGCCGTTAAACGAGGGCAGCGTGGTCCTGGGGGCGGCCGGCGGGGTTGGAGAGCGCAAACCCCCCTGCTCTGGGGAGTGGAGGGGGAAGGAGTTTGGGTTTTCATGACTGGGAAAGGCTGCACTGTTAGGAGTGTAAACTCCCAAGGCAGATGCAGACAGGGGAATCCAATTTAATTGCTATCAATCATAAGTAACTTAGAAATACAGAAGCGCACAAGCAGTGATGCTGTTAATGCTTGTCATAAGCTTCATCTGTATACAGTGGACACAGGTAAGGGGCTGCGGAGAGCCAGCCCGTTTCAGATCTGCATTATCTTATGCGAGCTGTGTTTCTTCCTCTTCCGACTGCAAGGAGAAGTTGTGACACCTGTGCTCTACTTCTTCTGTTACGTACCTAGAAATAAGTCAAGATTCATCCCAGCTAAAGGGTTGTTTGCAACTTCAGGACGGCTTGCTTTAGGAAAAGACTGGTTATTCTAGGCCAGCTATAAAATCAGGTATTTCAGGGTGAGCGTGTTCTCTTGGTTCAAATTCCAGGTGAGTGTTTCTGGCGGTTATTGTCATCACAAAGTTGGTCAGAGCTACAACTTGAGCATTACCCCTAATCCAAGTCTGGTGCAGACACAAACGGGGATGAAGAGCCCGTTGGCAGTTAGCACAGAGTAACAATACAGAGGCAAAGCGCAAGATCAAATGTGAAGTCTCTGCTAGTGATGCCAGTGCGGACATTCCCTTTGGTGTTAACAGGAGCCATAAATATGGCTTAAGCAGATGTTTAGAGGTGACTTTGCAAAAAATGAGGATAAAGGGTACATTAACACGTTTTTGTGCCCCTTTTCCGTTTCCTAAGGCCACTTGTTGGCCTCAGAAATTATAAGCAACTTTGCAGGTTTCCTTCTGTGCAGAAATCTAGCTAAGAAGCTGTGCCTTCTCAACCATTCCTCGGTGGAGGCTTGTTCTCATTATTTATTCCAGGTCGCAGTTCATGGAAAATACTGTGCCCCTGAGCTGTGTAATATCCGCGTACGTATGTCTAAAATTGCGGCTGTTTAATGGGTCTTAAAGTGTTGATTCCTTGTTGAATTATACAAAACCTTCAGTATCTTCAAGAACTAGTGTATTAGCTTTAGTCAGACTTGAGAGGTGTATCTACAGCCTCTAACTAGTGATTTCAATGAATTGTTTGGAGGCAATATAGAAAGGAAAAAATAGGGCCTAGCAATGTTCAAGGACAATGTGCTGAGATGCTTAGCCTTTATTTCTTCCACCTGAACTGTTCTGACATGTTTATTTACCTCTTTAGGTATGCACTGAGCAAATAAAGCTGATTGGGTTAAAGGTGGAGGGGTTTTTGATGTTGACCCTGAAATTCTTTCAAATTGTTTTTGTAGTCAATAAGAACAAATCACTGACTAATAACAATAAATTACTTGTATATAATGCATGGGTGGAAGTATTCTTCATCTATTCTTATATCCCTATATCACTTTTTTTTTTCCTGCTACTGACAATTTATGGCGAAGGCAAACAAACTGGCAAAGGGTAATTTTATTTATATTTCGTGTCATTAACAGGGAAAAGCTGTCAGAAAGCATGTGTAAACTGTGTTCAGGGTATTTAGAGAAGACTGTTCTGTTTGTCAGGGAAACAAAGAAACCTTTTCAACTCGGTCTAAAGTACAGGAATAATCTAAGTTAAAACCTGCCTGTGGGTAAATCATATATAAGAATTCAGAGTTTATCCCTGAACAGAGAGCATGTTGGGTCTTGGCTGTACTCTTTTTGCACTTTGTGTAATCATTCATATTTACATGAATCAATTGCAAAGTACCACCTTCCGTCTGATTTACGATTTGATTGCATTTTCCGTGAGTTCATGAGGCTATTTAAGAAGGCCTCCAAAATAGCCAAAGAAGAGATTGCATCCTACTATAGATTGATCGCAGGCTGTTAAGTATGTTAGAAATTCTGTTGCTAGGTGCACTGGCAGACAAGCTTTGGCAAGTTGTTTTATAGTGGCTTAAGACGTTTTTGTCCCAGCTTCCAACTCTGTTCCTCTACTGGAGTTGCTGTCTGCACAGCAGAGCTGGCGGATGGGGAATGTGGACTTGTAACTTAGGGGCTCTGACGCAAAGGTTAGCATTTTAGTTTACACTGGTAAAGAAGGTGGCTTTGCACTAAAATGCCGAACTGAGCAGAAATAGCTGAGAGAGAAGCACGTGATCCCTTCTGCTGATCTGGAGGGCTGGGAGAGGAGACAAGTCAAGTGATAACCTTCAGCGAGGGGCAGCACGGGAAGGCGAGAGTGGCAGCAGCCCAAATTGGCAAAAAGCTAGATCCACAGCATTAGCTGGTTTGAGCGATCGGCACACAACTGCAGTGATTTATGGTTTTGTGTGTCTCTGCTAGAAGCTACTGCATTTAAACCTCCAAGCAGAGCTGGCAAAACAGAGTACGTCCCTGTTCCTTATCTGTTTCAGTACAAAGTCAGTAGTTTATTTAAGCTAAATTTTGCATTCATGTTTCTGAACTGTGGACACAAGTTTGCTCCTGCTGCTTCTGCTGCAGAGCTGCGACGTTTACCAGAAGGGCCTAAATGCAGATTTACTGTAGAGGTTTAAGGACTTTTGCCACCTCCTCGTTAACATATCTCTGCTGTCCTCATGCTCATCCAGCAAGGGCAACGTGCTCACTGCTAGCCGCAGTCACAGCTAGCTCCTCCAAGCCAGAGCAGTTGGCAGGCAGCGTGCATCCTTTCTTTTTTCCCTTCTTGCAGCCCCAGGCTGTGACCCTACCTGAGACCCTTCAGATCCCTACGATTTGACTTGCTGTGGAGCTGTAATTTAATGCAAAGAAAGGCCCTCTTCCATCCCATTAGCACTGGGGTTCTGCACTTGTGCTCAGATATCGAAGGGGAGTAATGTCTTAAATCTCTCCAGGAAGATTCAGCCGGGCTCATCTGTCATTTCCTTAACTGACAAAAAGCTTTCAAAAGCAGATGCAGTAACTGCTAATCCAATCTGCTTTTATTGCTAAAACCAGAGTATTGAACTGGTTAAAACATTCCCAGAGGTAAGTATTCCTTTATCTAGGCCACGTGATAGCCAGATCAGAACCATTCACGTCTTATCTACTCAGAAAAGAACAGAATATACATTACTGAATTTATCTGCAATTATATCCAAACACAATTATTTCTGTTATACTGTTGGGGCTTTATATATTTGCAAACCCATACTTGAACCACAGGGCAATTAGAAAGAAGTCATAGTTACCAATTTCTCGTAATTTCTTGTTCTTTCACTTGCCAGGGGGCTTGCAGATTCCACTTTACTATAAAATTTGCTATAATATTTGATAATATCCCAACTAGGAGATTTGACATTTTTTCCCCCTTTGTCCAACAGGTACATATTTTATTGTATCAGTCTTCTGGCTTGTATGTTCCCTTGGATCACTGAACATAAGCCATCTGACCAAGGAGATAATTGTATGTGGCCTAACACAAGACCCTGTATTCTCCTAATTTTAGAGATATATTAAACATACTTATTTGTTTGAACTAAACATTGACTGAGATAGTTATTTAGAACTGACACCCTTTATTTAGCAAAGTAAAAACCGAAAAGATGTTTTTGAACAAGCTATGTGTTGTACATTGTCATGTAGCATGCCAGATGTATTTCCGCATTCTGCTTTTTTAGGTTCCTAGAACCCATTTCACAAGATGGGGAAAGATTTGAGGAAAACACAGCCAACACTTACACAGTTTTTGCTACAGCAGCTTTAGAGAAAACAAAATATCATGGCATACTTTATATCCTCTTGGAGAGAGTCTCTGAGAGACTTGTTATTTGTCAGGCATGTCCATGGCTGATACAACACTTCCTATGTGGCTGCTGCTAAAAACTTCTGTAATCCCCAGAGTCCTGATTTCTTCACATATTTGAGAAATTCGCTCATCTTAACAAGCCGAATTCTTTTCCTTCTAAGGAATGGCATGGAGTGTTCTAATTGTGGGCCCAGGAAGGCTTATAGTAAGCTGGATATCAATATGCATGTTTGTGACATCCACCAATAACAAAAAGTGAGATCATCCTCACTGTTAAGGCAAGTTTTGAAGTCATATGCTGCAGGCTTTATCTGGCTCATGGGGAGCAGGTTCCTCATTTCTGCTTTGAAATGAGCAGTAAGAGCTGCATAGATGTCAGTGATATCAGGAATTAGCTCAGTTTTTCTGCTATTTTCAGTACTCTTTTTAACACAAGTAGGACTACAGGAGCAATACCTGGAAACTTTTAAACAATATCTTCTTAGGACTCTTTAAGTCTTTCAATAACCTTGTAGCATGATACCTCTACATCCAATTCATATTAATAGTTAGATTGTAAAGATACCCCTGAAACCAAGTGGATCACATCTGCAGCCAGGCTGGTGTTTTAACAGACTGCTACGCTAGCTCCTTACAGTGCTTTCTCTACAATTTTGCAATCTACAAACTCCAATTTAATATTGCAATAAACAGTATCCTGTTATAAGTGAACTTAGCCAGCTGTGCTGAGATCCTTTTCTAATTCTCACTGAGCCCCCTCATCTTTCCTTGTCTCTCCTTCCCACTCATATTTGAAGCAGAACGTATCTTCTTTAAGGGGATGTATCCCCTACACCTGCAGCCTCTTAACCTCTGCGCTTAGATTTTGGGTCAGGGCAGCAGAGCACCCAGGTCTCTGTGGATGTACTTAACCTCCTCACTGCCAACTTCCTCCTCTGCATCTTTGTAGAAAATGGTGGTGTGCCCTGCCAACACGTGAAGGCGGTGTCCGCGGTGCACTATCTTCTCCTCTGTCCTGTCCTCAAGCTCTGCCAGGAATATAAATTACGAATTAGCTCATGGATATCATGGCAGCCTTCTGCAATGCAGCCAGTGGGGGATTCGGTGCCATCTAGCTGAGTTATAATAACCTGCTATTCACCTACTTTCGTGCTATGCCCGACTTAATGTGCCTCTGCCATTTATACCAATTTCAGGTTATCATCTGCTTTGTATCTGCTCTTCAGAAGTTCTTTATCTCTAATGAATCTCTCTCCCTTTTCTGGTTCTACTGTATACATCTTTGGAGGAGGGGAGATCAGAATTGCCTTAAGTAGTTAACTCCACGTGCCAAGTTTTTATAGAACGGTGGTGATCATTGTTTTGTTCTGTGTTCCTGTCTTCATAGTTCGTAACGCTATTTGCCTTTCTGGTGGGTGCAGAGCGCTGGGCTGACATTTTAAGGGATCCACGTTAACTCCCAAGACCATTTTCTCTTTTCCAGGTTCTGCCTTATATATGCCTTTCCATGTAGGGTAACTTGTATCATAATTTAATCCCATGAGCAACATCAAATACCTGTTGCTTTGAAACCAAATATTGTGCTCTTCAGTAGCATGTAGTTTTATACTGAAGGTGCAGCCCTAGATACTCATTACCAAGTCTAAGGATTTCTCTATAAAGAAGAATTGAAGATTAAAAATTTTACTGAGGGATTTACCACACAGATAAATTGATCGGCATCATAATAGTATAAAGGAGTTACAGGAGGAGGTTAGCAGGCTGCGTAGCATCCGAGAGGATGAGCAGGAGATTGACAGGGTGTTCTCGGAGACTGTTCAGCTCCAGGAGTCCCCTGCCCCCACTGCAGCGGAGTTGTCAGAGGGCTCAGCACCGTGTGTAAAGGTGCATCATAACGCTGTTGAAGAGGGCTGGAAGCTGGTGACCTCTCGTAGAAGGAGAAAGGCTCTTGCTCCTCCTCAAGAGTTGCCTGTGAAGAACAAGTTTAGCGCCCTCCAAGCTGAGGAGGAGCTGGGCACGGCTCCAAGGGAGGCAACTGGCCTGGCAGACCCTGTGCCGTGCAGGAACCCCCGGAAGAAGCGGCGAGTGATTGTTGTGGGTGACTCCCTGCTGCAGGGGACAGAGGCACCTGTCTGCCGACCTGACCTCTTGTCCAGAGAGGTTTGCTGCCTGCCAGGGGCTCCAATAAGAGATGTCGTGGAAAGACTGCCAAGGCTTGTCCACGCATCGGACTACTACCCGCTGCTGCTCTTCCATGTGGGTGCTAATGACACGAAAGGCAAACCAAAAACCATCAAACAGGACTTCAGAGCTCTGGGAATGGTGGTGAAGGGTCTGGGAGCCGAGGCCGTTTTCTCCTCAATCTTGCCTGTGAGGGAGAAGGACGGGAGGAGGAGTAGACGAGTTTTCCAAGTTAACAGCTGGCTGCGCCGCTGGTGTTGACAACAGGGCTTTGGTTTCTATGACCATGGGACCCTGTTTGAAGATCAACAGCTGATGGGGAGCGATGGGATCCACCTTACCAAGCGGGGCACGTGCGTCTTTGCCAACAGATTGGCCAGCCTGGTAAGGAGGGCTTTAAGCTAGGCAAGATGGGGGAAGGGGAGTGGTATAGTGGCAGGGGAGTCAGTAAAACACCGCTCCAGTCAGGATGCCTCCAGCGGGTGCATGCAGCCAGGGGAGACAGAATGGAACATGGCTATGGAGGATCCTCTTGCACCTCTCCTGGGAAGCTTGTATGCTTGACTGGCTCTCTGAAATGCCTGTATACCAATGCACGCAGCATGGGGAATAAACAGGAAGAGTTAAGAGATCTGTGTGCGGTCGCAGGGCCACGATCTCATTGCAGTGACAGAGACATGGTGGGATAGTTCACATGACTGGCATGCTGTCATGGATGGCTCTGTGCTTTTTAGGAAAGACAGGCCAGGAAGGCGAGGTGGTGGAGTTGCTCTTTATGTGAGGGAGCAACTAGAATGTGTGGAGCTCTGCCTCGGGGTGGATGAAGAGCAAGTTGAGAGCCTATGGGTAAGGATTAAAGGGCAGGGTAACGTGGGTGACACTGTTGTGGGGGTTTACTACAGGCCACCTGACCAGGAGGAAGTCATCGATGAGGCCTTCTACAGACAGCTGGAAGTAGCCTCACGATCACAGGCCCTGGTTCCCATGGGAGACTTCAACCACCCCGACATCTGTTGGCAAGACAGCACAGCTAGGCACAAACAGTCAAAGAGGTTCCTGCAGAGGACTGATGATAATTTCTTGACCCAGGTGGTGGAGACACCAACGAGGAGAGGTGCAATGCTAGACCTTGTACTAACAAAAAAAGAAGGTCTAGTTGGAGATGGTCTTTATGATCTCCTGGGGTGCATTAGGCAGAGTGTTGCCAGCAGGTCGAGGGAAGTGATCCTGCCCCTCTACTCAGCCCTGGGGAGGCCTCACCTGGAGTACTGTGTCCAGTTCTGGGCTCCCCAGTCCAAGAGAGACATGGCACTCCTGGAGAGAGTCCAGCAGAGGGCTACCAAGATGATTAGAGGGCTGGAGCACCTCTCCTATGAAGAAAGACTGCAAGAGCTGGGCCTGTTCAGCCTGGGAAAGGGAAGGTTGAGAGGCGATCTCATCAACGTGTACAAGTATCTGAAGGGGGAGTGTCAAGAGGATGGGGCCAGACTCTTCTCCGTGGTGCCCAGCAAGAGGCAACGGGCAGAAACTGAACCACAGGAAGTTCCATCTGAACCTGAGGAAAAACTTCTTCACTGTGAGGGTGACAGAGCATTGGAACAGGTTGCCCAGAGAGGTAGTGGAGTCTCCTTCCCTGGAGATATTCAAAACCCGCCTGGATGTGATCCTGGGCAATATGCTCTAGAGGTCCCTGCTTGAGCAGAGAGGTTGGACTAGATGATCTCCAGCGGTCCCTTCCAACCTAAACGATTCTGTGATTCTGTATCATCCCCTTTACATTGACCAGTACAGCTAAACAGAGAACAGAGGGTCCAGCTCCAGGCTAGCAGCACCTCTTGGGAGCAGCTTTAGTCTCTGGTGTATAAGGCATACAGACAAAAGGAGCGTTCATGAGTATGTGTCATTTTTTTACTGTCATATCGCCTAAAAAAGTTCTGACATTTGATACAATCAAACAATAGCTATTAAGTGACAGATAATTATGGTAGGAACAAGTATCCTGCAGTGTTATGCCAGTGATGTCATTATGAGGTGCAATGTTTTTATTCTTTTTTATATGCATTTCCTTATTTTAAGCATGTTGGGGTGGGGAGCTTATCACATTTGTTTTTATTTTTCTCTGTGCATAGATTCTGTCACTCCTGTGTTGCTACAAGTCTAAAGAATAATGCATGGACGTGCCCTTATGGCCAGGATTACCTGCCTTCTGAAGGAAGTCCAGCTACTGATATTGCCAAGAAGATGAAGAGCATGTACCGAAATTGCGCAGAACGTGAAAAATAGGTTTGCGACCTTGAACATTAATTACTAACTAACTCCAGAGATTTATTCATACACAAAACTGACACTATTAAGATCCCTTTTTAAGGGCATGTCTAAACAGAGAAACTCTGCAGCAAGGTGATAGAAGAATAAACTTTGCAATTCCTGCTAGATTTGTTCCATATCTCGAAGAACTCCAGAACACTCTGTTGATGCAGTTGAACATATTAAGTAACCTCAAGCCTAAACCTATAGGAGTTGAATCTCCTTGACACCTTATGTTGGCTGTGGCTGAAGAAAGGACAAATTGATTCCCCCTCCCTCCACCCTGGAATTGCCCAGTTGTAAAAACCTTGGCCACAACTGGGCCTGTTAAAATACAGACTAAAGAGATAAAGTTCTGTGAGTTTTTTCCCCCCTATTTAGTAAAGCGACTTAAACCGACCTACTTTTCTCTTAAGTGTACATAAGGCCTTTGTGACTTCACTTACTCACATACAAATGGACTTTGAAATGCTGCTGTTCTAACTGGAACGCAAGTACATACAAGGTGCAAAGCAAAAGGTACACAGGACTTGGCTGGGCACATTGACAAAGGGAAGACAGTTAACCGAGATTGAATTCATACCTGTTTATTTGAAAATATATATAAAAACAAGTATTTTCCTATGTGATTGTGAATAATTACTTTTGTGTGTTTTTCTATAGGCACAGAATTGGCTAGTTGTTACAATGAACGTGCTTCAGTCTTCCTCTCCCCTCATATTTTTATACCTGTGGTGTTTAGTTGAAGCAGATTGCACAGATTACATTTGTCTCTCTTGTTTTTCCTGTGAATGGATCTGCCTCTGGCTCTTATCATTTCCTTTGTCTTGCTAACTGCAAAATACCCTTAAAACTTTCTTGTCTGTCAGCAGCAATGTGAAAATACTAAAAAATGTAAAACAGCAAGTAAAGATGTGAACATCAGAAAGATTGTTATTTGCAGGATTATGGGGGATTACTGCAAACATGAGAAATGTAGCAATATATCTTATATATCTTATATCTTATAAACATGCTAATGTTATAAGTTCTTTACCTTTTTGCCATGCATTTTATATCTGGGAAAGCTTTGCCTAAAGCTGACAGTGAAATGTGTGAACTGTAACACCTTGATATTAGCAGTACTTAAATACTGAGTTTTACTTCATTATTTTTAAAATTGGGTTTTGCAAAAATGCCAAAATATACCAGTTACGTCAAAAACTACTGAGCTACATATGGCTTAGCTGGGCTTCTCAATATTTAGTAGAGTTTGAGCATGGCTCTTTGCTATTCAGTAGCAGATTGCAGCAAGTGACCTGAGGATGGATATTTGCAGTGGTTTATAATCTTCCTTACGGCTGTAGAAGTACTGGCTGTATTTTGTGTGTAAAATTGTCAATGAGACTGCTAAGATACATTGAATAATACATATCGGAAAGGAGAGTGCATTTAATGCATTATAGCAGCAATGCATCATAGCATCAAGATATCTTTGCGTGTTATTTCTGATATTTGGCAGACTACCCCTGGCAAACGCTGCTGTGGTGCCTCAGTTGCATCAGTTCAAGGTTTGCTGGATTAGTATAAACCTAATTTCATTTGCAGTTTCCCCTTGGACAGTGGAACTTGCAATTGGGTGACTGAGATGTGCTCACGCCTCATTCTTCTGCGTCTGGCGTCAGGATGATCGTTGGTAATAGAGGGACAGAATAGACATTAAGGTGGGGTTATTTTACATTTCTTCACTAAGATTCACTAGGGCCATTCACAGTGTTTGAAGGTTAAAAATATAAAATGATGTATAAGCAATGCAAATATGTTTCCACTGTTTCTGATTTTAATACCTCGACATGGTGATTTCATGTTATTTCCTAGTATTTCTCTTCATAGGAGGCACCTTATGATTGTGCTTCATAAGATTTTTTTTATAAAAAAAATTCTGAATTAAAGGAAATAGGATAGCTAGTGGCAGCATCAATATCAAACCCAAATCTTACACATAATGAATCTGTAGGAGGTTTAGCTGTTGCTGTCACTGAGGTCCGAATTTGGCCTTCAAGTTGGCAAATTTTCATTTTTACCAGAGTGGGCCTGGATGTGCACCATTAAGACAGAGCAAGATGTGAACTGGGCTTCCCCTCTCCGCCCACGCTAGAAGTGTTTCCCTACTGACTCCAAAATGTCATTCCGAAATATAAAGGGCCAGTCTAAGGAACATACAAAATCACCGCAAACAAATTACCTCACTCTTCGCTTTACGCTCATAAGATGACTGTTATTATTATAAAGTATATGAGAATGATACGGAGCCAACAACATAATGCTTGAGGAATTGGGCCAGTAATAGGAGGAATCATGTATTCGTGAGGTTTTCCTTAGGTTTAGTCACAACGTTGAATTCAGGCTTTGAACTGGAAAACATTGAGTGATGCATTAATGCATATATGTCGTGGTATAACACATAGCAAATTGCTTCTTCTCATTGCTTAGGTATGTCTGAGTGAAATGAGAGCTCATTTAAGAACTTGTGAACACTATATAAAAAAATACAGACCTCTACAGGAGCCTGGAGATGCAGTAACAAGGTAGGCCTCCGTGGTGATGACATTGCGAAAGTACTTTAGAGTCTGTTATTCCAACATAGTAAAGTCAATCTGGGAAAAGAATTCTAATATCTTCTTTGATTTTTTTTTCAATAGGACCATGTTTTTATTTCATCGAATACAACATGAATCCATTGCTAATATTTTTAAATCGTTATATTCAAATAGTACTTAAAATGGTCACTAATAAGATTTTTTGGGGTATGAGTGCCAATTAATACGTTTTAATTGCAATTCTAACAGTTTTTGGATAGACTTTAGCTCCATATGACCAATTTTGTAGATACAACAGTATTTTGATAAGCTAAAATACAAAATACAGGTAGCAGCTTTTTGCTGTTTTTCTTGGGAAGCAAAGGGGAAAGGGTGTTTGCTCTCAGACAAAACTCTTTGAAAATATTGGTCATTTCCAGAATGGAATAAGACTAATAATCATCTAAATGTAATTGGCTATCTTCTACTGTTATTCTTCACAAATAATTTTCAAGTAATTTTCAACTTGTGTTAGCAAGGACATAGTGATAAATTGTTGGCATTCCCTAGAGAAGACTGACAGCTTTTCTTATGTTTATATGTATGTCAACAGTTCAAAATTCTTTGCCCCTTTTTCATTCTCTTTTAGGGTTGGACCTGCTACATCAATCAGTTAGGCACGTAACAATTCTAAAATGACCACGTTCTTGAAGTTCAGCAGACCTTAGTTTTGTCCGTTAAAGATTAGGAACAACTTTTGATATCCTTATTGAAATGTCTTTAATGTAATGATTTATACGATTTAAAGACCCTATATTCTTTGCAGTTGGAGTTCCAAAAATGACATATAGTTCAGGTTACTTGCTCAGATGATTCATCTACTTCTTAGCTATTCTTCCGATGCTTAGAAAACTAGACCTTTTATGCACCCATATTTGAAAATTGTACTAATGTTGAAGTATTGCCTCCACCACATGACAAGATCATACTCAATACTGAAAACTAAGTAGCAATCTTCTGCAAAGACGTGTCAATATTTAATGAGGGCTCCTGAGATTTGGTGGTTTGGTATCTTATGCTTTAATTGCTTGGTATCACAGCAATTAAATTGATGATTTTTATCAAATGTCTATAGCTGTAGCATTCAATGTTTTATCCATTCCATTCTGTGGTCATGGTTATGTTCATGCTTTGCTGGATCAACATCCCGACACGTGCACAGTTCGGTTACAGGGTTCACAGCGTACGTTAGCGAGGTTGACCTTTTGCTAGGGTGGCATACATCATGCCATAAACCCATGCTATGTTTTAGCTGTGGTAAAAGAAGTTTCTAGTGCCACCTGGCCAAAGAAATCTAAATACTATTTTATTATTTGTAGTATTAAAAACATACCGGTTGCATTTTCAACTATTAACAATGTATTATCTCTTATTCCCAGATACTCTTGTCTATTTTGCCAGTGTGAAGTAGATGAGGAAGATCTAATGGACCATTGTCTCACTTAGCACAGATCAGAAAGGAGAACAGTGGTAATGTACATAAGTATATATTTTACTAAATTCACGGTAAACTGATTAATTAAGTTTAATGCCTTAATTGTAGGCATTACTGATAGAAGATAACTTACTGATAATAAGTGTGGCCCCTTAGGCTATGGCTTGCTTTTCCAGTAGGCAAAGACAACCAGCCTTCCTAGATTCAGTCACTTGCCTGATTTTTATTTGCATATATACTATTTCTCTCTACTGACCTAACTCAGCTCCATGTGAAGCATTCTCTGTCTATTCTAATCTGTGTTTTTGGTTTACAATTTAAGAAAAGCTTATGTGACACTTACAGGAGTCTTTTGTAGGTGTGTGGGGTTTTTTTGTTTTTTTGTTTTGTTTTGTTTTTGTTAAGATAACTTCACATAAACAGTTTAATTCTGAACCTCCAGGTAGGCTGAGAGGTCTTAGTAGGATTGAATCCTATAATGTGTAGACCAGAATTTCAGCAAGTATGGTTTACTTCCCTGATTGTTATTTGCTCAGGCACTTTAGATTCAAATTCTAATGTGTCACACAAGAGATGTCTTCGAGAGGTTCCAACTGAATGGCTTGTATGCAAAGGAACCAACACTTCCATTTAGTTCAGTGGGTGGGATGGGGGGAACCCACTGCATTTTCTCTTACATTGCACCTTAGCTTTTCATCACTTTAACCAAGATCAAATTGATGAGCTAGCTTGCAGTCAGAGTTTTGAGTAAAATAAAGAAAATAATTGCTCGTACGTGTATATTGCATTCACCTTTATCATAGTGAATATTTTAACACATAATATTTTGACAAATTATATATTTTTAAATTAGACTCAACGTTTCCTTTGTCAATTGAAATAATTGTCAATAATTTGTATTATACCTACCAGTCTATATGCTCTTATTTTTTCCACTTAGAACAAATGCATCAATAATTGTACTGTGTAGTTGTGGAGCAGAATTAAGCCTTAAAACTTAGAAAATACTCCTTTATTAACTCCAGAGTTGTATATATACAGCCTTTCACTCTTCCTGTTGCACATTTCTTTGAAACTTAATGCAAAAATCAATAGTCAGAACTATGTTTGCCTATAAATAACGTAAAAAATCATAAGCAGGGAAGCGAAAAAGTGATCCTTAACTCATACTGCTATCATAACTACGTGTACTAAATCTACCTTTAGCTGGTATATAAAGTATAGAGACTACACCATTAATACAAAGCAAACAGTGGGAACATGTTTCATTGGGAACATGTGAGGAATGTTTCATTGTCGTCTTCTTCTACTGACATGCTTAATTCTGATTTCCTTTGGGGTATGTTTCAAGGTTTGGTATGTTTGATCCTGTTTCTATGAATTTGATTTAGGTTACAAAGTGATTCTGCCCAGCTGTGTCAACCTCTTCTTTCAAACATGAGAATAAATTCTAAAATAAATGAGTCAGGCTTTTAGTTCTAAGAAAGGCAGAGGACTTTTTGGTGTATTGCACCATGTTCATTATCCTAATGGGTCATAAGGCTGATTTTATTATACGCAAGTATATTCACACATGACAACACTTCACAGTAATCATCTTTTTAGTACAGGCATAGTCTTTTCATGATATTGCTTGAAGAAATAAATGTTACAGCAATTGCAACTTTTATTTATACCACAGAGAATCCATTGATAGAAAGTAATTCCGATTTTCTTCTGATAAAGTGCTTTAGGGCACTTTTGTTTTAGATGTACAGATGAATGAATTTGTCACCGATGATCAGAGAAAACTGTATGTTTTCTTGGAGCAGTTTATCATCCAAAGAGTGATTGGGAGCTCAACAAAAGCTTTTGCATGATTACTCTCTTGTCAGCTAGTAGAAGTGAATGAGTTAACCATGAGATGTGCATAGATTGACAATCCCTGGGATAGCTGCAAACACAAATTACACAGCCGAGATTAGCATAATTGACAGCTGGACAGAAAGTACATTGTGCCTCGCAGTATTCGTGTTGCTCAAAGTATGCGGTTCAGCTGTAATGGCTCCACTTATTTCACATTTCTGTTTTTTTAAACATACAGTATTTTCTTCTGCAAGAACTCCAAGATGAAAACTCAATATTTACCTCCTGCTCTTTACTTATAGTATTGTCCAATTTGTTGTTTAACACCTGGGAGAGTTCCAAGCTATTGCAGCAGAAATTTTATAAGGTATCTTCCACTACGACATACATTCTGTTATGATGACTACGTAGTGAGTAATGGTATTTGCAAGCTCCTGCCTTGACCTCTTTATGTGTATTTTCCTCTACGCTTTTACAAGCAGGGAATCATAAAAAGAACTGTATAGGGAACTAGAATACCATGCTTAAGGTGCACTAAGAAGTTGCAAAGTGTAGCAGATGTTTATGGAAACAGCATAGTCGAGTACTCTGAGGAGCCAACATATGGATTCTGTCCTCAGTTCTGTTACTGTCTAACGAAAAAGCCAGGTACTTCAAATGAAAGTTGTTGAAACAACCCACTTTTATTCTATAATAACTGACGGCAACATAGTTTTACTTGAATCCCGAAAGGTGCTGAACCTGTTTGTTATCTTAATGGACTGTAACTTGGAAAACGCATCACAAGTATTAGCATGCTGTTAGAGTTTCTCAAGAGCATTAGTTAATGCTCCCCTATAGTTGTTTGATACCCACCGAGACAAAATCCCAAATAAAGATGCAAATCATTATTTTTTTAATGAGGCAAGAGCAGTAAAGAAAATTATGCCAAGCGGGGCAGTGAAGAACCATCCTTATAATTTTAGCCCATAGTTCCTGCACATAACAGAAACAGACCTATGTATGATCACATTTTATTCATAGCTCACACATTTATCTTCATAAAGTATAGCTTGAGTATTTATTTATATATGTAATAATATAACATGTATCACCAGAATTGGACTTTTTTTAATAAATAGCACTAGAATTGTTAGGTTTTGCATAATCAGTTCATCTGTCTGTCTGTCTGCATTTGACATTCTCCTTTACTTACTTTAAGTTTTGTAACAATTTCTCTTGCTTTACATTGCAGTTAGCACTAAGGAGTAGAAAACTAGACAAAGACTAACGCATACTATAACAAATACTAAACTCTAAATACGGCTGTAAACCCACTGAAACCAGTATTTTGTTAATTGGTAGACTAAGCAGTCAAAACATATCTATTAACACATTAATTAGTATATTGATATTCAATAAAATATCTTTTTTCTTCGTGGACATAAACATTGTTGAAGAAGTTCTTACTGAAAGAGTTCTGGACAGGTCATTGTTAGAATATGTGCATGGAAATCATCCAAACAGCACGTAAGGAGTCCTGAGAAAGAGTGGACGATGATGTTCTCTGGTTAACCGCAGACATTAAAGTCTAACTTCTTGTAATTAATGGGGCGTCAGCAACCTGCTTACACCTCAAAATGCTTTTTCTTAAGCATTGTTTTGGTTTTGGTTTATTAAATTTCAATTTTATAGACCAAAAATGTTTTTAGAAATAAGGAAAAAAGAAAATATTGTCATTTTCTCCACCTCCAACGGAACGGTCATTGTTTGCTTGAGCTCAACTCTCTGTCCAGTATACGGATACTCTGGCTTTTATAGCAGCCCTCATGTTTGTTCGCAGCTACATTCTGGGAGCAAGCCAGTCTCGCAGATATTGATGATGACAGTGCAATGCTAGAGATGGATGACAAGCAACAGTTTTTCCGATTCTTCAGCACCAAACAAATTGGAACAAAACAAAAAAAGAGAAAACAGTATCAGACATAATACCTAGTGCCAAGAACAATATTACTAACCCCATAGGAATGCACATGTATTTCATTTATAGTGTTTGCAAGATGAGGCTCAGAGTTAGCAAAATTGGTAAGTAAAAGCCATCTTGGAAAAAAAGCAAAGAGTAAATAATAAAACCTGTTTAGCAGGTTGACAGGGTCTTTTAACTAGCCTGTTTTCTCTTACCATGTAAGTTAACAAATTTTGTCTAATTTTTGTAAGAAGACTATAAATTAATAACAGTTTATATATATATATGTACAGTTTTAATATAGTATTTTTCAAAGATGCAGTTGATCTGTAAGAAATGAAAATTCACATGCTTGCCTAGAAACATGTACACTGATTAAAGTAGCATAATATGTTAACAAGGAAACGCCTCGTGGACTTTAGGTCTTGACTAGTTCCTTTTGAAATCTGAAAGTCTTCCGTTTCGGAGACAGAAAGATTCAATGTTTCACATGCCTGGGAAATACTCTCTCATTAAGATCTGTCCTTGAATGAGAATGAAAACTCAGTTAGAGAGATGGACAGAGCTGTTCCAAAGTGTGGAACCTGTGGGACCGTTTCATTTTAAGAGTAACTAAAAAAACTTCGTTCTGTCAGAAGTCAAGTGGCCAAATAGATTGGTATATAAATAGTTGGACTTAAGGCTCCCTGCACATCCAAAATCTATTGAGAATTTTGTAATGTATTTCTTAGCAAGTTAAAGCCTCAGGAGCATTCTTTTCAGTTTACTCTGTGGCTGCAGACGTTCCCTGTAGGTAATGATACAAACATACTGGGCAAAAGCCAAGGACAGTCTTCCCCTTGCATATGGCACCTTCATTGCATGCGGCATGCAATCACTGTGCAGTTACACCGCTTTCTCTTACCCCTTCCTCTTACACCCTCTTCTACGAGTTTTCATTGCTGAGATCTCATTTCACAAATATGTTTTATCATGAGGAATAAAATGTTGGTAGGGCCATTGACTTCATCTAAAAAGTCTGATTTAAAATGCTTTCCTTCAAATAAATGTGTTTAATAAATTTCAGCAGCCTGATTTCTTTTTACATGTTGTCTATCTCAATGGCAAAAACTACATAAGATTTACAAGGCTGGCACTATGCTATATATTGCTCCATGGCATACTAGTTGTCAACTTCAAGGTCATAGCTTTATTAAAGGATCAAGATTTACAATAACATTCACATAAGAGCAGGAATGCCTTCACACACATCTTTCTGTAGTTTACTTCTTTGAGGTCATCAGCACAATTTCTCCCCCTGCCAAAAGCTACTAATCAATAAATACTGCAGTCTCCTGAACAGAGTTCAAATGGACCTATCATGTTCTTTTAGTAATAAATCTTAGCTTTTGTTTAACACCTGCCTTCAGAGGACATAGCCCTCTTTACCTGCAGTAATTAATTTAACTTCATGATAACCCTATATAGCGATTAAAAACTGCTCCCCATTTACAGAGTGAGAAACTGAGAGATAAAGACACACTTGCCTAAAGTCATACAAGATGACTGAAAAGACCAGGAAACCCATGTACGCCAGCCACCCTTGTGCTGCAGGGGAAGGCCATGCTGCCTCCCTTCTAATGAGTAAGTGTCTTAGTGGAGGCTTGTGTAATCCTTCCTTTTAATGTAATTTCACAGACCGCATGGACAGGACAGACCAGAAGTTAGCTGTACAGCTGTGGTATAGTCTTAACTGACACACAAAAAATGCAAAAAAAAAAGGTCTGAACAGAGCAAGAACAGCAGCAGGCCATTTACTCGCTCAAGGATGAATTACGTGACCTCCTGCTTGTACTTTCACTGTTGAAGAGATTGCTGTCACCTGCTGCTCTTCATTACCCCTCATGCCTCCTCAGATCTACATGCTCAGCTTCCTGCTTCATTTCAGACAACAAGAGCAAGGACAATCAGTCTAAGTAGCAGTTCTTCGCGAGCCCAGACCCTGACGAGCATCCATGTGAACAGCTCGGCTAACTCTCTGTAGCCTCTTCGAAGAGCAGTGATGAAGGGAGCAGTGCCCTGGTTAGCTAGCACAGCTCCAGCAATGCCTGAAATCCCCAGGTCTGGCCTCTCCAGTGAGTGCCCTGCACGGGCAGTTCTGCCGTTTGCACTGGACTTTCTCCTGACAGCAAGGACAGGCAGTAAGTGTCCTAGGACAACGACAGATGACTTAACTCTCTCATTGCGCCCATCACATCAGATGTGCTTCCACTCATTATTTCAACAGCCCCAGTACACAAAGGGATTCAAATTTTGCCTTGACATGGCCTAGAAAGAAGACATTTAGTGCAATCATTGGCTTTAGTTGGGTCTCTGTTTTTTCTAAGGATAAAAGCCATTTGCACGGGACGTATTAGCATTTTTTAGCATAGCTGAGCTTATACTAACTGGGATGGATCCCGAGTAAAGAAACACAGCCAAATCCTTCACCTTCCCCTAAAGCTAGACCTGAACTCTTAAATTCATATCTGCAGCTTCCTCTTTCCTGTCCAAACCATGGGCCCAGAAGGTGGTGGGGGCACTGCATCTTGCTGCTCATCACTGGCAGATACAAGAACAGCTCTGACTCTGAAGCCAAAATACTTTTGAAATGCTGGAGTTTGTTAGGTGTAACTGAACCACAAGGCTTAGTGTTTTCTACTCTCTCTCTTACCTGAAAAACTAATCTCAGACTAGAGAGAGAGGGATCCCCCTACCTAGTGATGTCTAAACATCTAGGAGGGGTATAGACAGCTGCAGTCCCAAGGAGACAGGGAAACTGAAGGTGAAGGGTCCATTTCTCCTCAGCCCTTGCCCCACATCTTTGATTCGGGTGAGAGACCAGGCCTAATCCTGAATCTCAGATTTAGTGTGAATTAAATAACATTTACAAATTAGTATAATCTCTACAAACCTGTTTATTTTTAAAGTATTACCAGCATTTTTTTCTTTTTTATCTGCCAAGAGCCACGTTCAAGGGAGGTCAGTGCTAGAGGTACTTAACAGGTCCAAAGTCTTCTCTACTCAGAGAAAATCAATGACATAATTATACCACTATAATAATATCATCATAATTCCTCCTTCTGGAAAAAAAATGCACAGACAGGCATACCGCTGAACTACTGTTAGAAGTTTTTGTCAGTATAACTCATTCGGTAGAATTTCTGGATCAAATACTACTAATACTACTAAAATTACACCTAAAATTACTGCTAGGATTAGTCAATTTAGAAAAAACGGCTCTCTGAAAACTACCAAACTAACTTAAATGCAATTTATTTTTCTCTCGCCTTAAGAAATCAAATCTTTGACACAATAAGAAAACATTTTTGGCCTAGACAGTGGACATGTACGTATGGAAAGTGCTCCGTATGTGGAGCCTACATACATCACGGAAAGCAAATCCCTCAGTTACCCTCGTTGTCTTTCTCGCTTGAATCTGAAGGGATGAGGTGCTTACGCTGGATGGCATTCAAATCACCACAGTGACATGTCAGATACACTGCATAGGTTACAGCAAGCTACATGGGCTCATCTTCCCTTAAACCATCTGAGCCTTTTTGGGGAGCTGAGGCCGCTAGCAGAGGTAGAGCCACCTCACTGCTCAGCGGTGCGCATGCGTTCCACGCGCATTTGCACGCAAGAGAGCCAAGTGCACAAACATGCTTTGTCCTTTTGTGTAGGCTTCAGCTTTTCTCAGGCAGAGATATTAGCAAAACCCAGTTTCATCCATGCACTATACCGTACCACACCTGGTGTTGAACATTTATCACCTGTAAGAGTTTGCTGACATGGAAGTCCTAAATTTATCAGTGCTACAAAGGGTGGCAGAAAAATATTCACCTAGTTAATAATTGAAGCTCCTGAATGTTATGACATAGCTTAAACTTGTTTAATGATTTTGTGACCGCCTTCAAGTTGGAACAACTAGTTTGCCATCAAGAAGAGCCCAGAAATGATTTCATTATTTTATTATTTGTGCAGGAAGCTGTTTGCAAACCCTTTCCTCTGATTTCACACTGCCAGATAGTTTCTCGGACTTTTCATCTGCTACCAGCACCTGAATGAAAGGTGTGCAAAAAGTTTGCTGAGTCGTAGGTTTTCCGGTTGTTTTTTTTTCTCCAATCTCGCAGCAAGCGGCGGTGCCCGCACCACTCTTACTCGCAGCCTGCAGCCGCACCGCGCCGCCACCGCGCAGAGGCGCCAGCGCCCCCCGCGCGCCGGGCGGCCACTGCGGCGCCCCCTTGCGGCGCCCGGCGGAGCACGCCGCCGCCGCCGCCCGTGGGCGCTCCGGGGGCCCCGCTCACTAGTCCCCCCCCGGAGCCGGCGCCGGCCCGCGGTAGCTGCACCGAGCCCTGACTTTCGGAGCGCAGCGCCTCGCCCCCGCCACAAGGCGTTTCGGCTCCCGCCGCCGCCACCCAGCCCCGTTGTTTACGCCGTGCCGGAGCCGAGGGCTCGGCCACGGCGGGCAAAACGGGCGGCGGCGCCGGGCACACGCCCAGAACCGTGACCGTGCGCCGCCCCCCCCCCCCCCCCGCGAGCCGCCGCGGCCGGCAGGCCTCGTCCCGGCGGCGCCGCCCGGGGGCCGCTGCGGAAGGGGAGGTGCGCGGCCCCGGCCAGGCCACCGCCGGCCCCCGCGGCGCGGGGAGGGAGCGGGGCCGCGCTGTTGCCGGGCGGGGCGGGGCAGGGGGAGGCTGTCCGCCCGCCCAGTGGTGTCACAACAGCCCCGCCGGGCCGGGAGACAATCGCCATGGCAACCCGGTCCCGCCCCAGGCCCCGGTCCCGCCCCTGCCCCCCGGGAGAGCGGCGGGGCCTGGGCGCAGCATGGCACGCGGCTGCCGCTGCGCCTGAGCGACGCGGACGCGCCACACCGCCGCCGGCGGCGCCCGCCCCGGGGACCCCCTCCGCGGGCACCGCCAGGTAGAGGGGCGGCCCCGCCGCCGGGGAGGGAGCGGGAGGGCGGCGGCGGCGGCGGCGGCGGCGGCGGCGGCGCTTCCAGGGCCGCTGAGGGGGCGGGGCGAGGCGGCCGGCAGGAGGCGGGGCCTGGCGGGCAGGCCGGGCCCCCTCCCCCACCCGGCCGCCTCCCGCCCCGCGGCCCGGCCTCCCACCTGCGGCCAGGTGCCCGCCCGCCATCTTCTCCCCTGCCCCCCGGCGCCCCCCAGCCGCAGGGCAGGAGGAGGAGGAGGAGGAGGAGGCGGCGGCCGGGGGGGCTGCGGCGCCGCAGCGGGGAGCGGCGCGGGGCAGCCCGTCAGGGTGGGACGTTTTTCTCTTGCGCCTGCACCCACAGGGAGGGAGGCCCGGACGTGTTGCCATGGCCGAGGAAGGCGCCGCGGTGTGTTTCAGCGAGGATGACTTTTACTGTCCCGTCTGCCAGGAGGTGTTCAAAACGCCCGTGAGGACGATGAACTGCCAGCATGTGTGGGTATTTCTGCTTCTCCTCCGTCCCTGCCCTCCCTCCCCCCGGGAGCGCCCGCCTCGCCGCCTCTGGTGCTGTGCCTTTCCCTCCTCCGCCGCCGCAGTTTTCCGGCGCTCGGCCCGGAGCGGGCTGTGCCGGGGATCAGGCAGGCAGCGGCCGGAGCAGCTGAGCGTTGCAGAACATCTGCCCCGCGGACTGACGCGCCTCTGGCTCGGGCTCGGTTTCAAGCTTGCGTCCAAAGTGTCGCCTGACTCTCTCTTTTTTTCTTTTTTTTTCTCCCTTTCCCCTTCTTACCTGTTTTCTCTCGTAGTGAATGAGGGCTAATCCGTTTCAAAAGCCACATCTTATCTCTGGCGGGCCTGTAAACGGTCCCCAGGTTTTACCGCAGCTGAAAACATCTTACAAATCTTAACTGAACTTGCATTTTTAACTTTATTTATAGCTTCCTTTTCATTTTCAAAAAGTGACCATAGTTTAGCTGTTCTCTCCTTCAGTTGCCATGCTCACAGTGGAAAAGTGTGGTTTGTTTTTTTTTTTTTTCCCTGCTGAGGAACATTTAATTACAAACTAATAGTTTGTGAAAACGCAAAATAGCTTCGGCAGTTGGTAAACACTGGTGTAAGGAAAAGAAAATGGTCTGTTTGTATGCTGGTAAGGCAAAATGCAAAAGCTTGTGAACTGAACACTTAAGGAACACTTAAAATGAAGCTTTCCATTATTTTTGGCTCTACTTGAGGACAATAAACAGGAGTTACTGATAACATTTTTTGCAGTATCACATGCCAGCTACCCCGTTTAATATCTCATTAATGATCAATCTGGTGTTCAGTTTAGGAATACTGGGCAGTAAATAGTAAGATCTACCTAAACTGCTTTGCCAAGTTCCCCCTTAATTTCAGTAGTGGAATTACAGATAAATTTTTGTGAGTACTGCTATTTTGTTTTGCTTATAATTTTGTAAGGATTTATATTCAGCAGACCTTTATTCTGATATGTAGCTTTTTTTTTCCTAATAATCACTCAGCTCTCTTTAAACACAAAACATCCAGCTTTTTTCCCTTTGCTAATCTGTGTTTGTGGTAACTTTTCAATTTAGGTTTTGCAGGAAGTGCTTCTTGACAGCTATCAGAGAAAGTGGAACACATTGTCCTCTCTGCCGGGGGAGTGTGACTAAAAAGGAAAGATCATATCCCAAAAGGGCTCTAGATGTTGAAAACAATATGAAGAAAGCTTCTGGGGGCTGTAGATGCTGTGAAAAGCAGGTAGAGTAAACTTTATAAACAGATGAGTAAATCTTTCTTACTTTTGACCTGGTTCTGCACACGCTTACCATGTGCCATTCATGCCTTGTAATTAAAAGCCTATAGCAGTTTGCAGAACTTAGCTTTGTATGGGCTGTGCGTATACTAGGCATGCAGTGCCTAGTAGGTATCACTAACAGATATAAGCTGAAAGAGGATAGTGGATTATCTATAATAACATTTTACGTGGAGTGTCCCACTTTCCCCAAAACAACAAGAAAACTGAATATGGCTATAAAATTAGCAGAACAGAAATTAGATAACTGAAAATGAAATTTGGAGAATAGATGGAAAACCTCAGAAACTTTCACTATGGAAATGGAAGTTCTTAGGACTACTGTAAGATTTCATTTAAAAAACAGCAAATATATACTGATTACTCACTGTGTATGTGCAATCATATGTAATTTCCCTATGTCCTGCAAAACATCATTCTGCTTACTGACAGTTTGTAAAGAGATCACTATTTTCAGAGCATCGGGCAAAATCCCGATCCTCGCTGAAATCAACGATCATCTCTCTCTTGACATAAATGGATCCAAGATTTCAGCCACGCGATTTGTTTACAAAGCATCAAATCCAAGTAATCTTCATGTTAGTTTCATTTCACTTGGAACTGCGTTCAGCCAACACGGAGATTAGCCGTAGCAGAAAGCTGAGCTCCTTGCTTTGTTCAAATTGATTCATGAGGTTAAAAAAGCTGGGAGAAAGGAAAAATAACAAATTGGTACAGTGGAAGGAAGAACAAAACAGATCCCCAAAAGAGCTTGGATGCAGTTCGGGCACAAATGCAGGAGATGGGAGTTTTGTACAGCTTCTAACCCGTAGGCACTATCTGACGGTTCCATTGGACTTGGAAGTTCTGATTTAGGATATGTCCAGCACAGCTGTGTTCTGACTGATCTGAGCAGCTCACTGTCTTATCTTGCATTTAAGCTGGGTAGACATCCTGAAGTTGGTGTTCATTCACCTCTTCCTCCCCGTACCCCAAAGTTAGGCATTCTCAGAACACACCTGAGGCAAAAAGCTTGAACTCAGCACAAACCAACAGCAGGCTAGAGAGGACTGAAGGAGCGGTGGTGCTTATCCCATCCTCCCAGCCCTGCTCCAGGCCCCTCTCCCCTGCCCGATTACTCATCGTGGAGCAGGAGATGCAGTTTCTGTGACTTTTCAGTCAAATGGAGTTTACTCACATTTTTCACTCTTGAGAGGGAACTCTCAGTTGCCTGGCTGTTTGGTGTTTGAGGAGTGGGAGTATTCTTCATTCTCACAGAGTGGTAGAAGCTCTGCAGAAAAAGGAATTGAAGATCCCTTGTTTGGGAAGGAAGTGTTCATCCTGAGAGGGAGGTGTCGGTTCTAATTTCTGCTGTGTGTGATGTCTAAACAATTCCTGCATGCATGGCTTTCTACTGGCAGAATTACTTCTTCCTTCCTATCCTTAGATTATTTAGTATAATTTCAATAATTTGACATTTCATTTACAGGTTAGATTTTCATGGATGAGACAGCATTATAAAACGTGTAAGAAGTATCAGGATGAATATGGTGTTTCTTCTATTATACCAAACTTACAGATTTCCCAAGATTCAACAGGGAACAGGTAATCAGGGTGTTTTATGTATAACAATGTATCTTCCTTTTTCTTTTCTTTTTTTTTCCTAAAAGGAAAGTATTTTATTTTCCAGGACACGCTTTCTTTTTGTAACATTTATTGTCCATATTCTTACGCTTCAAAAAATAACAGTTTTTCCAGATCTTTTTCCTCCCTCTTAGCCTACAGAAGAAAACTTTTCTGAATGGTGGTCTGAAATGTCTTCTTGGGGCACTTCTAAAGATTGCATAGTATTTCCAACTTCTTTTCTTGCCTTCACAGCATTTGAGCAGCTTACTTTGTGGCAAATTTCATTGTATTTAGCTCCAGGGAAATTCTCTTCTCCTCTTATCTTATCCCCTTCCCTCCCCTTTCCTACATCTGTTTTAGTGGGTATGCTATTGCAAAACATTGCTGTGTAAGCTTTTGATTTCAGATTGAATTTACTTTGAACTGATCTTTTATGAAATGTATAAGGAACTCCAGTATGTTATATACCATACAGTCAAATGCCGTTTACCCATTTATTTTCAGACAGTAAAGCTGAAGAACTGCATTTTTGATGCTGACCGATGTGTTTCTTGGTCTGCTTTTTGCTCATTTTTATGAAGACCTTTTTCTACATATAAATTTCATAAAACTTTATTATTGTGTAGCTTATGCTTTATTTATTATATGTTGTTATCTATTTTCTATTTTCAGCAGGCTGAACGTCTGTGTGTTTGGGTTTCAACCCATCAGTATGTTGAAATGGAAATTTAAGCAGTTATCAGAACTAGTTGCAGTGATGTTTACCTGAAGTGTCTGGATATTATAGCTACTATGTAGCTGTTATATAGCTACTCATTGAGCATGCCACAGTAGAATTCTTGTGCTTACAACATTACAGAACTATAATAAAATTTACTGTAACCAGATCTGTGGTAGTAAATATTCATACTCTTAGGATTATCAGCATACCTGAGCAGTTTCTAGCTTAGCTAGAAACTCATGTATGTCACGTATGGTCAAATTTACTTTCTAAAATGTTCCTGTCTGTCGCTTTTACTTTAGGAAATAGTAGACTCTCTAGAGAATGTAGAAAAATTTATCTTGTTGGAGTTAAAAGTTGTAAATGAGTTGTATAAATGCATGGCAGTTGATTATTACATTGTCCTAAATCAAAACACTTAGAAAATGCACATAATTCATAATGCTTTTTTGAGCTAGGTATCTATAATCTCCCTTATCGTTCTTGTTGACTAAGTATCCATTGTATTAGGTACCACTTTCTTATTAAATTGCATAGTATTTTACTAAGGGTAAAATATTTTGGTAACTAAATGCTAAGAAATACCTTGATACAAAAGAAAAGTTGAGCAGTGGAACAAGTTAAAATACGTGCCATTATAGAATTCATGGGACTCAATGGAGGGTTTTTCCTGTTACCATTAAACTCTATGACATCTTGATAGCAAAGTACAATAATATCAATTTTTTTTTCTTTATATAAAGTAGCAGGAGTGATACAATATCTGATAACGGAGAGAGGGCTAATAATCAGACACTTCAAGGAGATACAAGGTAGGCGGCTTATTTTTGCATAGTTACTACTCAAATAGACCCAGCAAATCATACTGTAAACTTCTATTAACTAAAAACAAAAGTTACTGCAAATTTTAATTAGAAACAAATGTAGAAGAAACAACATTTTTTTATCTGTTAGAATTTGGTTCCTCAATACCAAATTTAGTTCTTTCTCAGTTCAGACTGAAAGGTTTGGACTAAAGGTTACTACCAGTAAGTAAGAATGGGGTGCAGCTGCAATAAGAGCAAAAGAATTTTCTGAAGTTAAAAGAATGCATTCTCAAAAGAATATATGTTGGCATACAAGTACTGAACTTTGCTTTAAAATTGCCCTTCGTAAGTAGCAGTAGAACTCCAGTAGTGGTACTATAATATCAAATGTCTTTTTTTTTTGATTATTATCAAATAAGGGAAAATAAGACGCAATCATCTATTATCTGGTCAATTCTTCTAAAACTCTTTGCTGTTTAATCCTGTGTATTTCTGCTTTCAGTGGACATCCAACCTTCAAATGCCCCCTGTGTCAGGAAACCAATTTTACTAGACAGCGCTTGCTGGACCACTGTAATAATAGACATCTTTATCAGATAGTTCCTGTAGTAAGTACAGTTGCTTTTTTTTATGTATGCTTCTTAAACTACTTTCATTCTAATTATATGTAATGCAGGAGGAGTTTAAACTATATGCAGTAGCTAGTCTATAACTGTAAAGGTCACTGTGCTCCGAGAAAGACAATTACTTAATTCAGTATATTTAAATTGAGGAGTGACTTTCATTTGAAAATTCATAACTGCTAAGCTTCTTGTCGATTGTAAGGCAGTTCTGACATAGCTGCCTCTTTTATCTTGAGCTGAAACAAACTCAGTTTTTGAGCTTGACGTTTACTTTTCCCCTTCGATTAGTAATTCAGATGTCTGGTTCTAGACAATCTCATTTGGAATCAAAAGTATTGTTTTGCATGAAACCTATAGTTACTAAAAATCGAAAGATTGGAGGAGGAAAAACCTGTTTTTTATTTTCTTTTTTGCTTTGTTTTCATTTGTATCTTTTTTTTCTTTCTCCTTACAAAATTGCAGTGGTCAAATAAGCAGAGAGATCCATGCAAACACTGACTAGGGTGCAAAATCACTTTCTCTTCTAAATTTAGAACAACAAATCAGCAAAAAGAATGCTAGGCAGGTGTGGTAATCCACCACACCTAGTGGACATACTAATGCATATGGCACATTGAAGTGTGATTTTTGAATGTTACACACTTTACAAAAAGAGCACTTTATGGTTTTAAGTAAACATTTCTACCATGTTTCTATCGTGAATGAGTAATAGATTAGTCAAACATGTCTTTAATGCATTCTGTATTACAATTAACATTTTTTTTTTTAAATTCTCTCTCTTTCCCCTCACCTTCCAAATTTAGATCTGTCCTATTTGTGTATCTCTTCCTTGGGCAGATTCTACCCAGGTTACTAGAAATCTTGTTAGCCATCTAAATCTAAGACACCAGTTTGACTACGGAGAATTTGTGGTAAGCTTTTTCTTCTTTGATAGGTGGGGGAATAAATGGTAACTTTTTTCCTATAAATAAAAATGCCAAATAGATATTCAGGCCAAATTTCTTTCTAGCCTGGAAATGCTGACAACTCGGAAGTAGACCTGCATGTTCTTAAACTTTTTCCATTATCCACATTAAATCCTACTGACGGTAGGTGTTGTCGACAGTTAAAGCACACTCCAGAGTGATTAAGAACACTACAGTAAAGTCCTCAATCTGAACTATTTGTCCTTCTATAGCAGTTTATTGCTCCTGCTTCTGAGGGAAGTGTAATAGATTCTAATCTGCTCTATTAACACATTTTTGACCTTTTTTTGGAAAAATGATCAAATCATGGTTCTCAAGACTCAAAGTGCAGCTTGACTAGCTGCTATTGCTTCTCCACCTTCTATGTCCATGTGGTGGGAGAGGGACTGCAGTGTGATACAGGAAGAGGTTTGGCATTAATCGCTGTTTTGGTTGCTGCCTTTCAGGCCCACTTTGAGTAAATGACCCTGGAGTAGATGCAAACCCCCACATACGCAGATGCAGTCATTGGGTGGCTTGTAAGTCAAGGCAGCCGGCTAGTTCAGCATATTGGATCAGATAGCTGGAGAGTTTGTGCTGTAGTTTCTAGAGTATTTGACAGGATTCAAGGTACACTGTGGGAGCTTTATGGTGGACACACCTATCTGAAGCACAGGCAGCCTTGCAGATTAAGGAAAGCACAGAGGGTGTGCGTATGTCCAATACCCTGTGGCAAAAGAGCAAAGAGCTGAGATTAATGCAGGGGGTTTGACTCCTCAGCGTGAGTGCATCTTGCATGTTTGAGGATGTAGAACTGGTGACTGGAATTCTGATTGGGGAAGCTGCCAGGATCGCACTAAAAAGTTGTGTAACTCTGGCATATGAAGGTTTTGGAATATAGCTCTTCAAAAGTAACAAGGTTAACCACCCATCTTCTGTGATATGTGTTTCCTTTCTCATTTTAAGCAGTATATTCTCCACAATCTATGACTATTGTTGTCTGGGGATTGCATTTTGTTTTTATTGATAGAAGAGGTTATGGCTGCTTGGAAGCCCTGTTATAAGAATTGCAAGACACGTTCTGTTCTCCTGAGCTGACTATTCTGTAACATAATTGAGCCAGGCAGAGAAGATGGACCCTTCTGCTTAATGAGCCATGTCCCACTCATCTGATTCTTCTCCTATTTCCCGTGTCTCTTGTTACTTGGTTAAATAAAAGAAATTATTATAAATAGTAGTCCAATACATACATAAATGGAGAGTCTTCATCTAGGTACCATTTCCTATGTAAAAATGTGGAAAGTGAACATTTGAACTAAGGAATATGCCACATCTTGAGTATTTATCTGTTTTTAATGATGTTTTGTTTTGTTTAGAATCTTCAGCTTGATGAAGAAGCCCAGTACCAAAATGCAGTTCAAGAATCCTGTCATGTGAACTTTTAAAGTATAGATCCCCTTCAACTTACTGATTATCTGAGGGGAAAAACTACATGAATTCTGTTCATAATATGAAATGTATATTAATAAAAATGGAATTCAGTAAGTAGTTTTCAGGTTTAATTTTTCCACACTAATAAGGAATTTTCACAAACAATTTTGCTGAAACTCGATACTGATATTTTTACTGAGATCTGTCCCTGTGGAATTAGGGATCTTTTTGGAACTTACCACTTTTTTGTCTTGATTTCTTTAACTTTTACTACTCTGTTAATTATATAATTTCTTTTTATTAATGACAGATGTTTTAATTCACCAATGTCAACTTTGAAAATAATATCTTTAGAAGAGGATACAAAGATACTCTGTTGCACTATTTCTTTTTTTTTTTTTAAGTTCAGTTTCCATCTGCTAAGATAGCTGTGAGATGGTGATTTTTTTTTTTTCCCCTCCTCCCACCGGATGACAAAGGTTTGTTCTGATACCGTGATTTGTTTTTTACTGTGACTATGTAAATGAAAATAAATGGGGCCAACTTATAAAGTCAAAATATTTGTTTTCTATAGGTCAGTAGTGCAGAGTAGGTTTCTTCCACATGTCTTTAAGAAAGAATGATGCTATAGCCTATGAATAATTGCATCTATTTCTTTCTCCTTTTGGAGCTTAACTGAAGTAGGACAGTTGCGTGCTAAACGGGTGGATGAGAAATTTTCCCTGTGCTCCCAACTAATAAGGAAGAGAATTGTCCTGACACAGTCCTTTCTGAACAAGTCAAGGTGACGTGCAAATATAGAAAAGATGCGCTTTTTTTTGGTATGTGAATGTGGTCAGCTAGTTTATCATTTTATTGGAGCTTTCGTAAGAAATCCTGTTGCATAAGGAATTCAAGTCTTGGTTTTTTCCATTTTTCATGGAAGACTGTAACTAGAAAACTAGTTGGTTTAAGACCTACCAACACTCAGACATGGACTTGTTTGTTTTGGTAAGACTGTTTAAAACTTGGACATCTACTGCATCCAACGGCCTGGAAAAAGAGTTGAGAAGAAAAACTGGCCTTAGGATAGTTATCTGCATGTTTTGAGTTCCTATTCTAGATTTCCGCGTTCTCAGCAAGACCCTGAGTAGAATCAGAAAAAATATACCATTTAATCAATTTTTAATTTAAAATGAAAAATCCATTTTAAAAGAGTCTTTGTTCCTTTCTCTAATACTAATGGGGAGAAGGGGAAAGAAAGCTGCACAGATTGCTTTTCAGTGAGTCTTTTTTCTGTATGTGTGTGTGTCTGTGTGCAGGTGTGTACCTTTTCAGATTGGCTTTCATGGGGCCTGAAAGTTTTCCACCCATGGTAAAAGTAGATGGTTCCAAGGTAGATGGGTCCTTGCTTCTGGTGCAGAAGTGCAATCTGCTTTTTGCGGCCTGGCTCCTTTTTGCTCTCCAAACAGAAGTTTGGATTATTCTTTAAATATTAGAGTATTTCATATTCCAAAACTGGCAAGGTTGAACACATCATCCTGCATTATAATGGGTTTCAGAACTGAATCTTGGTTATAATATGTGGTGAATGTTGGAACTAAAACACTGTACACTGTAATATGAAATTTCTGTCCTCTATTTTTAAAAGTTAAAGAGAGAAAGTCAGTTTTTCAGAGATGTCTTGAGTTGTTATGAAAAGGATACAACTTTAACATGCACAATATTTTGTTATTGCCTAAGATAATATATTTTGGCAGCTGGCCACCCTTTGATTTTGTTGCACTCCTCCTTCCCTGTTTGCCCCCCATATTCTGGTCTGTGTCTTCTCACACGTTTGTCAGCTCTAGTTCTTGTGTGACCGCATACTGATCTGGAGTGGTTCATTGATCCGTGACAGCTGAAAAGTTTGTCTGAATTCCTTATTTTCTCTTTTCCCCTATAAAGCCAACTATGAAATAGTGCCCTTAGACAGAAAGGAATTTCAAGGTAACCTGATGGTCAAGTTTTAACTTTTTAAAATAAAAACACATACCATGGTAATCTTATTACTGTATACATTTCCTAAGGAATTTAATAGTTGTATGTAAGTTTAGTTAACTTTTTTAGATTCAATAAAATATTTATATGATGTGGCAATAAATGCCTACAGCCAATACAGATTTTGAACACCTGATTGACACTGGAAGTAGTTATTTCTGTTACTTGAACATATCTTGAGAATTGCAGATGAAATTACACCTGTTTTAAAACTCTGGGAAACAAATTTTTCTATAGCAATAATTAATTGTCATTTGATGCATAGTTGCTGAAATAGCATTTTAGTTGTGTTTAGATGTTGAGAGACTTGAATGCACATTTTAAAGAAACAAATGTGTATAAATGCAATAGAAAAAACCAAAACTTGGTATCTGAAAAATGTTTATCCTTTTTATTTGCATATATAATTTGCATCCAATCTGTATTGGCCGGCACTGCCTTGCTTAATATTTTATACTTCTAGTATGAAGCAATTGCATCCAGTACATTCACTAGGTAAGAGTTTAATGAAAATGAAACAATCTGATTAAATATGCTGCTGCTGTTCATGATCTGTCTCACTGAAGCTCAAATGTGCACAAAAGGCTGTGTATTTGTGATTGGGTGATGCTTGTACTCGAAACATGCAACTTTTACTGGAAGTTTGCTGTTGAACGATGTTTTCATGTTTCATTGTGTATGGTTTCAGTATGGTATATTATGTTTGAATTGTATCTTCTATTTTTTCTCCTATTAAAGTATTTTATTTTCTGTTTGTCTCTTTGTTGTATAATAAAGATGATCAGGCCCTCTGCTACTTCATCCTTTCCAGACGCTTCCTAAGCTTAAGTCTGTAGTCGCCTTTATGCCTTCACAATTTAAATGATTAGAGTGGCGTGTATGTTGCTGGAACTAATGAGGTACGACATTAGCTTATAATTCTCTCATAAGGATTATATCCTCATCCTATCTTGTATCATATCTTAAGATCATTGCCATGAAGCAAAAAGATAATAGGTTTGGCCAAAAAGTATTATTCCTGCTGCTTCTTTCCCTCCCCTGTTCGTATGCTGAAGTCCCATACGATATTAATGGAGAAATAACCTAAAAGGAGAGAGAAGGAGGTGTGTAACATTTAGGGCCAATAGCAAATTGCATTATTTAAAGGTAGATTCACTGAGAAAGGTTAATATTTTTATGAGGAATGGTAAAAATCAACAAAAGCTGGTAGGTTTGGGCTGGTGACATTTTTGGACCAGCATTCTAGCAGCTAGGTGATTTATTGTTCTGCCTCATACTTCTGAGCTGAAAAATCTTTTGGTTATTTCTCTGAACTTGTACATCCTGTATCCTAAGGACATACACATTATAATGCAGTTTTGAAATTGAGTTATTGTCTTCATATTGTTGATGTCTTTATTTTGAACGACTGATGAAAAAAATATTTACTTTTTGTTACTGTATTGTTCTTTCCTCTTAGGATGTAGTTTTCTGAGTTCTGTATAGATAATTGTGTATCCTAAACCTGGTTATAAGCCTGTTAGAGATTCCGTTTTATTTGGTTTCACTGTAACAAAGCATATTTTGTTAGAGTCAGAATGCACTCAAATAATGTGTTTAATTCTCATTGGCAGCGCATTAATTATAGGAAAAGTGCTCTTTGGAGCTTCTCTTTGTGCTACTCCAACAGCACCTAAGTTTGGACTTTGTTCACAGGGAGAGGGAGGGACTGTTGTGCAGCCAGGACATCTTCTGACAGGTTGTCCGGGCTAGAACGTATTCTGCATTTGGAAACCGTTCCTGGACCCCATTACTTAGATGTGGCTTTTGAGACCAGTGAGATCAGAGCACGCGCGTGAGCATCTGTTAGACTTCTGCTATAAAAGAGTATTTCTGGTTTATTTATTATATCCTTCTTTGTTTAATGCTGAAACAGACACATGAACTCATGGACGCTCTTAAGAGATACGTGCTTTGCCAAGACTTGCAGAAGCTGTGCAGTTTCTGAAAAAGCTGTAGAATGTAGCAGCCACACTTCTATTATTGCAGACAGGCAGGGCTACAAGAACAACTTGCAGAAGTGTCCTCAAAGTTTTGTTTTGTTTTATTTTTAAAGGATTTTAGAATTCAGAAATGGGCAAAGAAGAGACATGCATGTTGCAGTCTTTTCTCTGTGTAGCATGCCTTTACCCTTCTTCTAGATACCTCATTTCTCTGTTGTGTCTTGTTGCATGTTTCTTTGAAAATACATAGAAGACAAAATTCAGGGCCTTCACTTTGGGAAGGCTTTTCAAAAGTGTTTTAAAAAGTCACTTCCCAGTGAATGACCAGACTTTTTACTAGAGTTGGTGTGGATTTTTTTTTACCCCTTTTCTTTTTTCCCTCATGAATAAAGTAGTTCTGGGTCTGTACTGTTTCTTACTCTGCTTAAACCATAGGTGTGCTCTGGGAAAGGCCAGCCTTCACCTTCTCTTTTTTAAAATTGAAGCCCTAAACCAGCCTTATTCTATCTGTAACAATTTTCTCCGCACTTATATATCTCTATCTTTTTGGGCATGATCAACAGTAAGATCTAGAAAAGTG
The DNA here is from genome assembly GCF_040807025.1 of Struthio camelus. Lineage (NCBI taxonomy): Eukaryota > Metazoa > Chordata > Aves > Struthioniformes > Struthionidae > Struthio > Struthio camelus. The sequence continues at coordinate 142,796,694 of NC_090943.1, read as the reverse complement.
ATTTTTTTTTTTTTTATTTAACATCCCCTCCACACACACACACACACTCCTATAAGCTATTAGGAAAACAAAAGCAAAAAAAAAAAAAAAACAGTACTGAATGCATTCTGTGGAAAGCATCTAATTCAATTTTAAATCTTAGCCTGAAATGCTCTGTATACATTTAGGATACGTTCCTCAGTGCCATGAAGCCAAAAGTAATTTCCCATGGCTTAGTGACAGAATACTGTTTTTATGAATGTGCTTATGGTTATGAAGACACTTAGTCACTGATAAAACTGTTTCTCACTATTACTTTATTTTATGTTCTCTTTCTGGGTCTTAGTCTTTCCTTTCCTTTCTTTCCCTGTATGTCTTTCCCTGTAGCAACTCTCACCAGTTTCCTCATCTAAGTTTGCTTCCTACTGTCCCTCCTGTCTTCTAAAGTAATCAGCAATTAAATAACTAAGATTATATTATTTAGCAACTAAGTGTCCTCTCATATTCCTTATGTCTCATGAGGTCGTCTGGCTTTGCCCTCAATATCTTGGGGCTGATGTGGGCCTCCGGGCTAAACTAAGAAACTTAGCATCACTGACTTTCCGAGTTAGCATGCTAAGTTTACTTCTATGACTGGAGGAGATGATATTTCTCAGAATGTGTGTTTGCAGTTGTCAGATCTTAGATTCAAAGTTTCTGAATGCTAGAAGCGTTTGCTTTCTTTATTGTTATTTTTTGTGGGGGAGACTTTAAGATTATGTAAAAAACCAAAGTATCTCATGCAGACCAGCTATTCAAAGGTAATAGATGTTTTTCAGAAAAACCTTGCTTTAGATGTTCTGTTTTTGCAGGTGTGTGTTGTAAGTAAGTGGTGTGTGTCGTGTGTCCCTCCCCCCTCCAAGATAACTGTGGGCAGTAGTGTCTCATAAGATCCCACTTGTGTGTCACGTCAGCTGTGAGAGTGTTCAAACTTTAATAGTTTTCCATGAATTTTTTTAATTTCATAATTTAAGCCACAAGAGGGCACTGAGTATTTTTGGGTTGTCTCTACGTAAGTATAACAGTTAAAGATGCTAATTCACTAAGTAGTTGTGCTCCTAGACACTTCTAGATATTGGATGTCTTTATCCAAGTATTTCATATAATGTAATAAATCTTTTTTTTTATGTTTTAGGCAGTAAGAGAGTTACTGGAATTATTCAAATCTACTGCAAGAATATTTTTGATTTACTTTAAAACCTCAAACTTATGGATTTACTGATGTGTTTTATTACCTGTGGCAAGTAAGTTGTACTCACTCAGCACTCTACCGGGAAATCACTGAGTGCCCTCAGGTTCACGAGTGAACATAAAATGTAGCATATTCATGCCAACTGAATGCATGCTTGCAAGTCTCTTCATTCCCCAAATGCATTCTTTAGAGGTCATCTTTAAAATTACGATGTTGTCATGCACAAAGGAGTCACAAGGGGGCATCTGAGGACTACTGCATTCTGTGATGCTGAGCCGTGGGGCTATTGCTGATCGTTTTGGCTCCTTGCTTGATGAACCTGCACACATGTCAGCGACCTAGCTAATTATGTGCGAGTTAAACCTTTCACAGCTGCTGGAGTGATGAGATCTGCCTGGTGCCAAATACAGGTACGCTTCAGTATCCCTTGCTATTACTTAGGTCTTATAAACGCTCCTCTGGCTGCACACGCAGTAGTTCGGGGCTGCTACAAGCCTCTGAAATAGAGATGGATTCTCCTAGCTAAGGCTCATGCTCCATTGTCACAGAGCGACCTACGTATCCCTGTAGTTGCATGATATTTAGTGGTTAACTGCAGCCACTTTAGGGCTGCACACCAGCCACAGTGTTTTTCACACTGTAATCTGATTAATGTTTACCATAAAATATGCTGGTGTAAAAACATGTCAGGCAGGTTCAGATTCCAATGGAAGAGGGAGAGATGTAATCCCGTTTTAGGTAATTATCTAATTTGTGAAAGACTATCACACAAAAGAGAAGATAATGATTAAAGCACATATCTGAAGTGACAGTAAGCAGTAAGGGATGAAATGCTGCACACCCCAACTCCTACTGGTTGCTTTTTAATGTTGCTTTTTAATTTCCTTGTAGTTAAGTAGCAGGAGGAAACTGAAGGTTTGTTGCATTTTCTTGAAAACCCCTCATGAAAGCATCATGTCATGTTTGCTGCTCTGCAAGAAGATGGAGTACTTGGTTACAATTTTCACTTTTTTACATTATGCTGCAAATGTTATTCCAGGTTTATAAGCCTTTGAGTTTCCTGATTTGAAATACTTAGGTGTCCAGCCTGAAACATTCTGGGTTTGACTGAGAGGTTCTCAGTCTTCCAGGTTTATCCGACAGCCTCTATCTAGACACCCTGTTGGTGCTGTTCCCTATTCAATTAAGGAGATACTACAGCCGTATTACACCATTTGGGAGATGAACTGAAAAAGTGAAACTAATTTGGATAAGATAACACAGGAGGTTTGAGACAGTGCAAGGAACAAACTGCTGAGAATAATACACAGACTATTTGAATATCCTCCCACTCTAACAGTTGGTCTATAAGCACTGCTAAGTGGGGTACATAATGCTCTGTAAGCCAGCTCTTTTCAAGGTTTTTAATTAATTCCTATCACTTGAAATTCTCCTCGAAGCTCATGATCAGCCAGGTCCCACCCAAATGTCAACAAGCAATCATGAATCACATTTGTTCACCAAGCAGAGCAACATACTGATTGCAAAATTATCAAAGCATCTGGGCTAAAATACTGAACAGCAACAAAACTAATCAGACAAATAGGAGGAATACAGACCAAATGTGCTACAAAATCCCTGTCAATATAGAGCCACTCTTAATTGTTCTATGGTTTGAGTTTGTATTTTGAAATTAAGTTTCCTTAGCTTTTAAAAACAACATTGGCAAGCAAAGCAGGAGCTGCATTACTATTTCCTCTATTATTTCTTCATTATCCCCAGACATGGCTTTACCAAGCAGACGAAAGCATATGCAGCTTTGCATCTGCACTGGGCAATGCATGATGTACATTCCTTATTCAGGATAAGAACTGCAGTATTATTACTCGTTGGGCTGCAGTAGTGCCTGCAGGTGCCAGCGTCAGCCTAGTGGGCCAGGTACTGTGCAGACCAGAGACAACGCCTGCCAAAGGGAAGGTGCAGTCTGCTCCCTGGTGTTGCCCATCTGCCTACTGCTAGTGATGTGAGCTCAGCAGGAGATCAAAGTGGTCATTGCGGGAGATCTGCACCAACCTCCACATCGGTTTCTGATGCCTTTCCTTTTTAGTTGCTCGTACTAGCAGCAGGGAAGCATTTGAGCCTATGGGGAAAGAAATCTAATTGTCTGGCAAAAGCTCAGATTTTGCAGGTGTCTCTTATAGTTACTCAGGGCTCATTAGACAGCTTAGCACCCATAAAAGTTGTGAAACATGTTCAAGGCAAAGAATTATAAGAAGGGGGAAAGCAATCAACCAGCTAAAGACCTGCTCCCTCTGCTTTGTATTTAATGTTTTTATTTTTCCTCAAATGCACAGCTTGAGCCAGAACGCTTGTGGACTCTGCCTGCAGATCAAAATGATAATGGAACAAACATCCTTGGTCCACAGGTCAACATAAAGTCCCTAACAATATGAAGAAAGGTCCTGTGCTACTTTTGGCTGTTATGTGCCTAGCTAACTGAGGAACAAAGACATAATCTAAGACCGTGCTATTCTTTTTGTGCATCTGAAAATGCACATCATCTGTTCAAATAAGTTGCACTATCTTTTGTGAATTCTTCTCCAGTAATACTCATTTGCTTAGGCTCTTACGTATATACCCTACATGGGCTTTGGTCTTAGAAGTTTGATTTGGCCCATTGCATTTTACTCTAAAGATGAAAAATACTAAGAGCTACATAGCAAAACCTTTATGGAAAGTAAGAGATAAGTATATTGGCTGAACGCAGTAAGTCAGTGATAACGCAAGAGGTACATTGTTTTAGAGAATGTGGTCACGAGAGTAGAAAAGCTCTTCAGTGATTAGATTGGAAAAAAAAAACTTCGTTAAGATTGCTTATCTATTTATTCACTTTTTCTCAACACATTAACAATCCGTTTAGCTACTTCATGGGGGAACACAGTGAAATTTATGCCAAGAAATTCCACCTTGAAAGTTCTGACACCTTGTTGTTCATATATTGTTTAATACTCTATTGTGTGCCTTACTTGATTATAACAGGTAACTTGTTAAGGTGTCAAAACTGTAATTAGTTGAACTGATTGAAAAGCAGCATGAACTGGAGGAAAAACATGTATATGGGCTGTATTTAACAATACAACATTAGTGTATATCTTCTTCCAGTGCTTTCGCTGTTTGGCATCACCATATACCAATCCCAACACTTCATAATGTTTTCTCTAGATAGCTCACTTTTTAGCCAGTCCTCAGAGCAACAACAGTCATAATAGAGAGGTTTGTTCAGCCTCTGTTTGTGACAGGAGAATCATCCTCGTATGTCCCGTTGCAGAGAAGTTGGATGCGGGGTCTCAGTGCTGGTTGCTGCATCTTGTAAGTGGGGACGTGGAAATTGAGAAGCAGATTGTCTTCATCAGTTGCATGCTAAAGGGACCGAAGAAGTAGAAAAACAGGCTTCTAGGCTTTCTTCCAAAAGCAAGTGGTTGGACTAAAAGATGTGCAAGTCCTTTTGGGCTCATTACATTCCACCATCTCAAGAAAACACCTATAATATATTATAATCAAGGAATAATGGCAGCAGTGACAGTAGCCTATTATTGGATCAGGAGTCTATTTTTCCGCAAGTGTCATCATCATCCCCACTTACCCTGCTTTAGTGCATGTCACAGAGCAGTTTCAGATCGTGCAAATTGAATTTCTTCTGGCTGAATCTAAATCAGAATGTGTACTTAAGATCCCCACCTCATGCAGTCCAGTTGCCACCACTGACGTTCGGTCCCCAGGATCAGATCAGAGCTGGTCTGAATTAAAACCTTTTGAAATGTGTATAGGAAAAATGCCAGGTCCTTAGCACCAGCTGTTTCAATTTGCATATCTATTCCAGTTGGATCAAACTACTTGCTAATATACATGTAGCCAACCTAAGCTGGAGAGCCTCCAAAGGGTGAATTGTCATCACACAGCAACTGAAGGTGACAGCATACAAAATTCAAGGATTGCTGAGCTTGCAGGAACCTTTTCAACCTTTCAGATATCACTGATTTGATTACAGTTGACAAAATTATTATCAGCAAATAGAGGATTACAATATTTATTGGTACTTTTGTAGGTAACTAAAAAAGAAAAATCTAAATTTTTGAGAAAAATAATATCCACAATTCCTGCTTTTCAGTGGGTCAACAATAAAATAAGCATGGGTCTGAGCAGCTAGAATTGTTTTGGTGTCTTCATTACTTAGGATCAACCAGTTCTTTTTCATCGTCTCTGATACTTTAAATACTTTGAGAAATGTTATTGACTGTAATATTATCATTTCAGAGTCTGTTCTTCAAGGAAGTGTCTGTTTACAATATAAAATCTAAATATCATTATAGTTTTTATGAAATCCTAACCAGATAGTTGGTCAGGGAAAGGGAAAGCTTAGCCAAGTCATCGTACAGTCACCACAAGTACCTTCAATTTAAGCATAAAAAGAACCCATGGCAATTTCAGCATTCTATGGCAATTAGAGGACATGACTTTCAGTTTGGAAGAAACGGAAAGTCCAAACGATAACAGACAATGCAAGTAGTCCAGCGTTCTTGACATTTTGTAAATTAATCTGTACTGAGTTTATAAATAATCCAGAAGAATACTACTGTCTGACTTACTGTCAAGTACAATGTTTCACATGTATCAAAAATAGAAATGGTATTGTCTTTTCTAATGCAAAGATCTTGAAATTTTGACAGATATTTTTAATGTGGACACATTTACCACAATCACTTTCTGTGAAAAAATACGTAGTTATTAACATATTAATTTATTATCACCCAAGATTCTTATTCCTTTTCGGTCATTCAAAAGCTCGTAGTGCCAGCTTTATTCACAGAGTCACAGGATTGTCTAGGTTGGAAAGGACCTGTGGATATCATCTGGTCCAACCCTGTGCTCTAAGCAGGTTGCCCAGGACCATGTCCAGCCAGATTTTGAATATCTCCAAGGATGGAGGCTCCACAACCTCCCTGGGCAACCTATTCCAGTGTTTAATCACCGTTAGAGTAAAGAAGCTTTTCCTTATGTTTAAATGGAAATTCTTGTATTTCAATTTGTGTCCATTTCCTCCTGTATTTCCATTTCCTTCTGTCGTCCTGTATATCCATTTATGTCCTTTTTATTTTTCTTTTCCCCACAGAAGTATTTATAAATAGTTAAAATATATGTTAGTTATCTTAATATAGTAATGGTGGACTTTACTTACTGGAATTTTTAAGACAACAAAAGGTAGGCAAGTTAATCGTTGATGGAGGGACAAAGGTTTTGATTTATGATATTTACTGCCTTAAATACCAAGTTGATCTGAAATGTTGACTGGATGACAACATGGGCTGGTTTTCTGTGCCTGCACTCCTAACTTGGCTTCTTCTTCAGGTGATCTGGAGTCAGGTAAGGAAACAAGGAATGTATATGCTTAATATGTTGAAGTGGAATGTAGCATAAAATGAGTTTGAAAGGGAAAGACTGAGTACATAGCTATTGCAAAATTCTGTCTAATGGCTGTGTGGAAGACAAAGGAAGAGAGATTTCTGTTTCCTTGGGGTCTTAGTGCTGTTATTTTTAATAGGTTCAGTTGTACATCAGAAGATCTCATCTTGCATTCCCATCGAGGCAAAATTTCTCCTAATATTTAGAGTAATGTTACCAGGATAAGAAGTCTAGTGTTAGGACCAAGATAGGTATTAAAACTTACTTTGCTACTCAGCATTTGAATGGAAACGTGAAACATTTGCTACAACATAATGTATTTGGTATTAAAATAGGCATCTTTTTAGCCACTGGATGCCCTTTTTCATGACTCTATTCTCTGTTCCTCCAATCCAGCTGAACTATTTTATGACAAAAAGTAACAAAGATAGTTTTGAGAATTTGTATTTCCTATCTTTTGTGGAGAAAAGTAATGTTTAGCTGATGTGATAATTCGTTGCAGTGGCCAGGAATTTGCACGATATTGCACAATACAATTAACTTGCAGAACAAAAACCAGCAGGTTGTTGAAAGTTCATTTCTGCTGCTAATAGCTTCAGGGTAATTTGCAGAGTCAGGTATTACTTGTTGTGGCATTACCTTAAGTGGAATAGCCTTATCTGTTTCAATTTATGCAACCTAACTGTCCGATCCTATGAATTCAGCTCCAATAACCTGATGTGGCAGTCATATCCTCTTCCTCTCCACCAGCACATTCTGGTCTGCATCCTCAGTCAAGAGCTCAATCCCATAGCTCCAACTTTCCCATAGTTCTCTTCCCTCTTGTGCCCGCTGCCTGCCACAACTCCCTGTTCCTGTATTTTCAGCCTCTTGGAAACTCAGGTCTCAGCCTTCTTTAGATTCCGCTATAAGGCTTTTGCAAAGCATGCAATAGGTTACATAGGCTGCTGCCAGCATCTGCAAGCTGTCAAACATCAGCTGACTCCTAGCAACCTGCTCATGTGTGAGAAAGTGGCTCCTGATCACCAGAACTAATCTTTTTATTTCCATATGCATTATGGCCAGGAAGAGTTTATTTTGTATTTTTCTGTGGGTTAATACCCAAACTTGTATAGTCTAGAGAAAATAGGGGTAAGTTAGGGTGTCTCATTCAAGCTGATTGACTATGCTCCATCTGAAGTCCCTGGTGAAAGAGGGAAATGTTTATTGGGTGATTCATCACATCCTCAAAAAAATGTCCAAGCTAGGTGAAGTGGATCATCTTCTGGAGATACCAGGCCATTGTGGAAGTAGCACATGTATTTTAGGGACAAAATGAATTACTTGTATGTAATTAGGCAGTTCTATCTCCACTGATTGCTGAGTGAGACTAAATAACCAGCTGAGACTACATACCTAATTTTTTGTACGACAAAAATAGGTGAGAGGTTTCCCACCCAGTTCAAGATGCCTGCGAACTGCTAACGAGTTAAATGCGTTCACAAGCCATGGTTTTACTGACCTTTAATGAAACTTAATTCATATGAATTCTTCAAGCTAACTAATTCTTCAAACTTCTTCAAAGTTAGGGCCCTACACTATTGATGTTCAGAAAAAATATTTTGTGTAGGTTTAAAAGTAGCATTGGATTAAACTAAATTAGATTTCCCTTGCTACACCTCAGTTAATATAAACTTTCTCTATATGTGACTGTGAACTATGAATTTGTTATTTATTTATGAAACTTTTAGACATTGGAAATGCATTACGTAGGTCTCAGTTGTTAGGCTGGTATTGAGACCATAGCCATTTTTGGTCAGATCCAGCTGTTGCTACTCACACTATTATTTATACGCACAGATATGCCTTCTGAAACTGAGTATTTTGCTGCTCCAAGTTTCACATGACTAAGAATTTAGCCTTATTCGGAAAGAACTAGAAAGGAGTGATCAAATCTTTCATTATAAAATGTTCGTTTACCATGTTCAGACTCTGGGGACCAGCCTGGATTTCAATTTATCACTGGAATTTGGTATTGGTAATGGGCTCGTGTTTTGTTCTATGCACCATAAGTGCAGCTGGACTTACTTCCATTGATTTCAACTTCTAATTTCTGAGCTTTTGCTACAGCTAGAGGAGCTTTTCCATGAGATAGCCTGTTTTTGCCTTTAGCGTCATTTTGTTTTCTGATTAGTAGATTTAGGAACATTGTAGTTGATTATAATTATTGAAACTGTAGAAAATGTGTCTTATGCACTTTGCTCATGTGTTTTCAGCTTGTTTTACAAACTATGGTTTGATTTCAAATTTTGATTAAATACATGGAGCTAATACTGTTATATGAATAACTTTTGATAAATAAATGAAATGATGGGATGTAAGTGCATAATGTATGAGAAGTCTATTGACATTACAAATGTATGGATGATTTGTCGGGAAAACATATTTTGTTTTATTAAACAGTACTCTTATATGATAAGTCTTTAATTCTAAAGTTCCCATTCTTATCTCAGCGTAAACCTCAATAACACCAGTTAACTCAGTGAAATATGAGATCAGAGTCAATCCGTTAGCATTTGTCATGTTGCATCTGCATACCTCTAGAAATAGTTTTTCAGTAGACTCAGGGTTTTTCTACCACAACCGTAGATTTTTAAGAGTTGGGTATCTTGAAATCTACCAGCATTTGAAGAAACCCAGAACTGTGAACTACTGGTTCTCTGGTAATATCGTTTAAGGAGGGATCAGGTCAGGAAGCAGATTCTGTTCAATGTCGTAACTGAAATTTCATGGTCAAAATCCTTCCTTTATGCTGGAATAAGAACACATGTTGATAGTAGATTGCATTAAGAAAATGAAAAGCAAAAGAAGAAAGTGATTAGAAACTGTGTGGTTTTGTATAGTATAAAGATATTAAGCATTCAATTATGCGAGTTCATACCAATTAGACATTAGCTATATTAAAACTAGAAATTATAGCCTATACCTGACTGGGCAAAAAATGTTTTTCTGTCTCTTAGGTAATCAGAATAAACGATTAAAATCTGAGAAAAAATGTAAAGCAAAAATTTCAGTTAATTTTAGTTCAGGTGAATAAAAATGTTAAAATTAAATTTCAACCTTTTGAACTTACAATATTTTCACTATCTTTTGCTGACTTTTTTAGAACACAGGCATGTCAGATTGAAAACAGAATCTTTCATTACAAAAGACAAAGTAAGAACTCTCTTTCTGAACCTATTCCAGAAGAAATTTCATTGAAATTAACTCTTTTTATGCAAAAGGGTTAAGTTTTGATAAGAATCTATATTTTTAACAACAAAACTTCAGACACATTGCATCAATTCTAATGCTCTCAGTCCTGTTTCACCTGAAAATTGTTCCAATAATTACATGCCAAAATTCAGGCCTAGAACAACACATGCATTTTAATCTCTGTTGAAATTTCTGGCCACACTACTTTTTTACCCGTTATACAGACAGTAGAGCTGACCAAAATTAATATTGTTGTGGACTGCATGGACTTGATTTTTAATATTTTTGACTATTCTGATCTTCTAATGTTCATTACTTCTACTGGAGGTTGTATATGGGTCATATGGCAAAAAAAGATCTCAAAAATATTGCATACAAAACTGCATGTAGGAAAGATAGGAAATTATTTATACAGAGAAAAAAAAATCCAGGAGAAAAAAAACTGTAGTAAAAATAAAACTAAAAATCCCATCCTACTTTGCAGAATAGCTGTTATATCTTATCATTTGACATATCTGTACCCTGTATTGCCAGAACTTAAAATCTGAGGACTTTTTTTTTTAACCTTCAGTTTGTGAGCTTCTTTTCAAACTCAGGAAAATAGGACTTCTGATGAGAAACAGGAAAAAAAAAAGCAGGAATAGTTGCTTAGCAAGGTGGTTTATGATTTTACTTACTGTATGAGAAATAATTGCTTAGTATTATGTAAAGCATTTAGCCTAATAAAGGAATATAGATTATATTCTATAGGCATGTTAACTCAAGGAAAACTGTGCTATATAAACGTCATTATGGTCTTGCTCCAATCCCAAACCTGGTTTTTGCGCTTTTTAAAAGCAATCTTTAAATGTAAAGTAAGCTGTTGTTCAGATATCTGAACAACAGTTCTGGACATCTGGAGCCCAGATAAAGCACTGACTGGGGTCTGAGGAGACCTGGGTTCTGCGCTGAGACCTACCAAGCCTCGCTGTGTGATGCTGCACCAGGCCCTCCATCTCTGCATCCTCAGGTTTAAAATGGCAATGCTTAGCTTTCATGAGGTGCCCAGGAACTGGCAGGAGAAAAGTTCTGTGAGAAAAGTACCTGACTAGTAGCAATATTTGATTTTGTAGAAATAATAGGCTCTTTTTTCCAGTTAGTGAAAGAGTGCTCAGCAGTGCCTGAGGCAGGAGAAAAAAACAGTTGCAAAAACTTTACAGAAGCAGTAGTGGGTGACTTGCTTTCTACCAGGGCATACTGAACTTAGGCAACCTGAAGTGGGAGGGCACAAAGCAGACACATAAGCAAATAAACATTTCCAGTCAAAAGGGAAAACGATGGGCCCAGTCACTCCAATACAATGTGATGCACTAAACGCGGTTAGTTGAGCATAAAATGCATCTCTGATACTGTTAAGAGAATCATGTTGGCCACATTTCATTATATGCACTCTAATAATATCTTTTGTTTTCTCCCTCCTGGCCAGGCTACTCCAGAGACGACTGGTGAGTTCAGTTTGGAGTTCTATTTGCGTGCACGGGAGGCAGGCAGCACATGCAGCTGCTCATAAACATAGGACAGACACAGATTTATAATTACTGTTATTGTTATTGCATTAATTTTCACACTCCATAAAGATAACAGCAAGGGCTAATGTCCTACCTCACTTGTCTTTTTATTTTTCAGAAATAGACTTAGATGGAGGAATTGATCAAGACATCTTTGACATCAATGAAGGTTTTCTGTTTTTAAATTCAGTTTTGCTTTTAAATGTTGTGTGATTTTTCTTATGGTAGCCACAGATCAATACAATAACTGAATGTTAATCTCCTCTTCTCTTTAGCTTTAGGACTGAACCTTTTTGAAGGAGACATCAAGCTTGACAGGGTAAGTGCAAATATAAAATATAAAACCAGAACTGTCTCAATGACTTATGCAATGTAAAGTATTACTGGCATGAAAAAGATAAATGCAACTTCTTTGTACTAACAATAAGTGTGGTTTATGTAACAATAAACTAAAAATGTTTGGGGGATGGATTTCTACAAAATGCCATAGACAACGAAGGAGTCAGGTACATTTGCAGAAACATTATCCAGAATAAGATCAGCTCAGCCGTTCGATCAATATCATTAGCTTTTTGTTTCCTTTACTGTGACTTTTATGTTTGTACTTGAAAGAGATTCAGCAGCATTGATCACATCTAGACAGGTTTATATAGAAGTTTCTTAATTTATCTGAACAATATTTATTATCAGCCACTTAAATTTACAGAAGAGTGCAGCAAAAACTTCTTCGCTCTGTAAGTAGAATCACTGAAGCCAATGGAAAATTAAATCTGTAAATTATACCATGTTTTAGAGCACCTGTCCAGTACCCCATCCACTCAATAAAATACAATATTTACATGACAAATTATGTCTCAACGATTCCTAGTAGAAATTCAAAAAAGCAGTTTCATCTTGTTCCCTTGAAAGTCAATAGTGTTTTACGCTCCCTTTTGGTGAACTGCTTCTGCTTGGACATATCAATGGCAAGAAAAGCACTTGTTAAGGATACAGATCCTTGCATACATGAAATGTTGCAAAATTATTAATATCTATGCACATTTTAATGCTTTAGATTATAATACATCCTATAGAAACTGAAACTCTCCTCACGCTTCCATCAAAATTTAGGTAATTTACATGGAGAAAGTGGTGCAGAAACTGGAAACTCTGGTCATAGGGAATGAAGATATTTCAGACCTAAGCCTTAGATCTCTGAGTGATCTGCCAAAGTTTTTGAACTCTTTGATTTGTTATATATCTTATATGAACTTATAAGAGACATAATGCATGCTTGGCGGATTAGCACTGTTAAGCTACTTTACTCCTAGATCCTAAACCACATTTTAATGGGGACTGCATACTTATTTTCTTTTTGAGATGCAGGAACGAAACTCCATCATTGGCGACGAGTATCGATGGCCCCACACTATTCCCTATGTCCTTGAAGATAGCCTGGGTACAGTATTTGCCCTTGACAATGTCTGTATGTCATTTTGATTGAAGTATTAAACACAGGTTTGTAAAATCCTAAGATAGCAGGACATCCCCTCCTTTCCCCACTGCCATGCTCTAAGTCTAGAGCAAGGCATTTCCCACAGAGGATTAGCTCTGGGTATGCAAAAGCAAGGTTTATCATCTTGGTGTCGGTGCTGGGGTCTCACCTTCTTTCATGGATGTCTCTTGCCCTGCCATTGCTACAGCTCAGCAGGCTACTTTTGTTTGTAAAGGCAGGTATCTAAGACATGAAACTGCGCTGAGGAGAAAGGAAGAGAAGAGCACCGAAGATTAAAGCAAGGAAGCATGCCTGGCCATTTATTCCATTTAAATCACCTATCTAAAAAATTCACCAACCCCAGATGAGACTAGGTGCTAAGCCTTTGAGGAAGTAGAAACTAAGCTAGTCTTTTAGAGGAGATAACCCAGGAATTAGCAATTCAAGGCCTGAAGAGATCCTATAAGAGATTTGTAACTTGCAGGTTGCACTAGATGAAATCCAATGTCTTCATTCACTGTTTGTTTAATGCTTGCTCAGATAAATCTCAGTAAAGTAAATGAGAGAATTTACAGAAGTGGCTCATGCACTGTCATGTATTATATGCTCATAATGTCATATTTTATACATAAGTACCAAAATATTGAAATAAAACAAGAGACAGGTAAAATATCACAACAGCCTAATTTATGATTTTTAGGTACCTACCCAAGTCTTAATCTAGCAAAAAGCCTACTTATTTTAATTAAAGATTGCTGGAGCAAGACCTACCCTTAGGACTTGCTCCATAGTGGTAATAACACAAACCTATTGGCTCAGTATTGATGAGAACACTGTTTGCTTTGCAGAAATGAACGCTAAGGGACTCATCCTCAAGGCATTTGAGCAGTATCGGCTAAAAACCTGTATTGACTTCAAACCTTGGGAAGGAGAGAAGAATTATATATCTGTGTTCAAAGGAAGTGGGTAAGAGGAGTAATGTAAAATTACTCTCGTCCTGTTTGGCTGCAGGCTATTTTTATGGCCAGGATTTGCTTTTAAACCTATATATCTGATTATAATTTTAAATTTTGATATGTCCATTTTTCCATTTTTAAAAGCTGGGAATTGCAGTAGCTTCCAAATCAGATATTATCTTTGTAGCAATTAGCTACTTGTTGCTGATATTTGTTTTTAAAGGTAAGATGTAATAAAGTCCTGAAAGAGTTAATTTTCTTATCGTAGTAAAAATATCTGAAACAAACGTATTATTTTTCTGCCTGACCTTTGGCTATATGGAATGTCACTTTCACAAGGTCATTCTGAATAGACTTTATTTTTAGAAAATAATTTCCTGTAGCAGGAATGTGATAGTTTTAACTGAGGGACAATGAACTTGTTTAACTATAACAAACAGAATTGCATTTGAACAATGTCACATCAGCAATGAGGTATAATAATATTTCTAAAGGCTGCACAACACTGAGACATTTTACAGAGGCTGCAGTTTATTTACCTCTTTTGATGAATAGTTATGTTATTCCATCTGAAGTTTACAAAATAACATTTTAATAATGAAGTCAAAATTGCACCAGCTACTTCCCTTTCTAGGGACAGTCTCTGTCAAAACAGTGCATCAAGAACAAATATACTCTCCACTCTATGCTGAACCATTTCTTTCACGTTAGAAAAGGAGATCAAGCAAATCTTGATGGCCTGGTAAGGAAATTTACTTTCAGAAAATCATTTCCTCCTATAAGCAGGACAGCATCCATAAATGGAAGATGATTTTCAGATGATAGAAAAGTTCCCCTTTCTCTTTAGCTTTCTCTGAGATATCTATAACAGATAACTGCTTCAAAATTTCTTCAGTCTCTGGCTCTTTGTATATCCTGCTCTTTGTGATGTACACATGACATTGAAACTCAATCCTGCAAGCTGTGAATGTGGAGACTTACAGAGCAGTGCGTTTCCTGAGCTAATGAGTCTTTTGGCTCTTTGAGCTGAACAGAAAACTCATACGGGGTCATACATAGTCACAGAAAAGTATCCACTGAATTTACTAGAAATTGTATATGAAAAACACCCACAATATATAGCCTATGCTAATTAAGAGACCTCTACACAATGTTCTGTTTTGTATCTCTATTAGAAGTAAATGGGTCATGGCGATCAAGAGCACAAGTCACTCCAGCTGGGTAACATGTCGCCTTCACTGCCCCATGCTTGCTTGCACTGAAATGTTGCTATCATCTTAGCTGGCATATCAGTAAAAATGTTAATGGTCAGTAGCATTTTTCAGAAGACTGGAGCTACTCTCCCAAATGGGCTGGCCAGTTTCAATGGGCTATTTTTGAACTGTACGAAGGAATTTTCAGAACTGACCCCCCGCAAACCGCCTTTCACTTCCCTCTATTCCTATATCCTGATATAATATGACAAAGTGAACTGGGGTAAAGCAACCAGTTTCCACTCCGACCTTCCCAATTTATTTTTTTTTGTTTCAACTAAGTCTCCTGTAGCTGCAGACTGAAAAAACCTAATCCAGAGGGTACAGTGCATACAGGACCACAAAGTTCCCGGGGACACCAGCCAGATTTGTGAAGTTTTATCACATCAACAAAAAGTCAATAAGTCAGCTTTGCCTTTCTGAGCTTTGCTAGCATCTATAAAATATACACAGGGAGGAGGATAAACTCCATGTCAGAGATTTGTAGTTGGTCATAAAGTCCTTGTCTGGGTTGTCCTTCTGAATCCAAAAGGAGTCAGCCACAAAAGAAACCGGCTGCCCTGTGTAAAAATAATTGTGCAGTCTCTGATATACATGCACAGAGTCAGCAGCCCCAGTGCAGAGAAAAAGCCCTTTCCCTGTCCACGTTGTTCATCTAACGTATGCCAAGCCTTGGCTACTGCCTGTGTTGTGTTTACAGATATATGTATTTATGATGCTAAGCAAGTAGAGGTTGTGTGAGGTTTTCTAGCACTGTACACATTGTCAGTCTTCTACATTCGTTAACAGTGAGAGAGCATGTCTTTCCTAAATAACCCAAAGGGTCAGAAATTCTGTTTACCCACCGTTACGGTCAGCCTTGCGCTTCAGCTTTTTATTCAGTTCTGTCCATTTGCAGTAGAGGTTAGACCACAGATCTATTTAAAGACCTTTTCTTGACTCCAGCCTGTGGGCTAAGCAATATATATGAGAGATTATTTGAATTACAGAAACAGCAGGATCATTAGATGTGGCAGGTGCCTGCAAAGCACACAGAGCTGTTTGGGAAACTGCGACGAGTGTGCCATTTCCTCCCTCTTCTTCACATGAAGAGCAGGACTCATTCAGCAGGAAAACTAGCATGGCATGGTAGAATCGTATAATTAGCAGACCAGGGAGAATCAACCCTGTCTCTAGTACTTCCAAAAGGGAAGTCAGATTTTCATGGAGCTCTCCTGGGAGATCTCTCCAGCTCTCTGTCACTGTGCTATAGTCCATACGGCAGTGGTTGATCTAGTTGATACAGATCCCTGGCTGACCAGCACCATACTGGTGGGTGAAAATGTTTGTGCTCTGATACGTTGGGAAGTTATTTATTTGCAGGACATCAGCATAAGGAAAAGTACCTGAAATATAGGTGGCTCTTAGGGTGGGGAATCAGCTCTAGTGATAGCATGTATATGCTTACAGTGTGTCTTCCGAAAAGAAGGCTGATGAGGTTTACCAGAGCAGGTACTATTCCCTGCTTCTGTAAGATCTGATAGAGCAACTACCAAAGTGGAAAACATTGAATGTGGAGATTCAATGGAAGAAACTGGGACTTGGTTCCTGTTTTTTCCCCTCCTAGAGACATTGCTAACAAGCAGTTCCAGGTGGCCGGTGCTCGGCAGTGCCATCTCCCACTTGCATAGTTTTATTCTCAGTGCTGAGCCACACAGAACCTGCATTTACTCCCTCTGCAGTTGCAGAAAGATGGCGTCGTAAGCATTTGGCAGACGGAGAGCAAGGGGAAGCTGCATCTCCTCATCATTTGGATGCTAGTTTTGCCAAGTGTCCTGGATGTCCTTGTGGATGTCCTGTGCTCTATAGGACAGCTGTGAAGCCAGACACAAGGACTTTGGTACAAAGTGGACCCAGAACTCTTAACAGACTCTTTCTACGGTTGCACAACCAGAAAGAGTTGAATGACTGCTATGAGTCCTTGTTCAAGGAAAGCCAGCAAAATTGTAGATGCTGAATGTGTTCCCTTCCAGACCACATGTTGTGATTTTAATGAGTAATCAATAGCTATGGCCCATGTGGCTTTGTGGCAAGAGAAATACTGTGGAATATGTTGCACTAATAAGTTATAGGCCTCTAAAGAGCCTGGTGTGCTTATTTTTTAAACTTCTGGGGTGATAGGATTGCAAATCCTATGGGATATTTTGTGCTTGATTAATTTTATGGACTTCGTTGGGTAGGTGTTGATTTATTTGCTGCATAAAATATCAATTTAAATGTAACTCTCTGTGCCTGCTAGTTTGTGGACATGGGGTGCCATTTTATTGGCTTGTGCAGATAGCTCACTGAATATTATTATTCTTTAATACAAACTTTCAGCATAGCTGTGTTTTTCCAATTTCTTGCAAGTGAGCGGTCAACAAGGGCTCTAGCGCAACAGCTCACAAACATGTAGAAAGAAAAGAGCCTATGGCAGACAGTCAAATCTGCCAACCATCCATAAAGTATACATAATCATTTAAAAGTGTACTTTGTCACAAACAGCAATTAAACAAAAGGCCAAAAAATATAGAGAGATACAATGGCAGAGATGAGAATTTATGTTGCCATTGTTTACCTTAAAATAGGGATGACCTCAAAGCCTGCACACAGTCGGTTACCGTGGCCTGGTTGAGGAGCAGCGATTAGTTAATTTGCAGTAATTTGATTTCCTTAAATCATGTGCCCATAGTCTTTGATGTTTAACAGGGTATCAATGAAAATCCTCATCAATTACTTCTGTCACAAATAGTTCAACGTTTTTCTACTAAAGAAAACCCATTAAAAGAGAGAGCTGAGGAACTGCTTACTCATCAAAAGGGCGTTAAACATGAGTGGAAAAGATCCAGTAAGGAACAGATCAATGAAAAAGTGCTCTTTGTAGCAAAACATAACTTTAACGCTTCAGTGTTAAAACATACCTATTGAATAGACTGGTTCTGGAGTTCATATGGGAATGGTATATATTTCACAGCTCTGTCTTTCATTATATTTTAATATTAGTTGCTGGTCCTCAGTAGGAAACCGCCAACTGGGGCTGCAACAACTCTCGATTGGAGCCAACTGCGACCGAATTGGGACGATTCAGCACGAGTTCCTTCATGCGCTGGGATTCTGGCATGAGCAGTCACGATCCGATCGGGACGACTATGTGTCAATAGTGTGGGACAGAATTCAGTCCGGTAAATCATTCCCCTTGCTTTCCTTTCACGCTGTCACGTATGTTGTAGCTGTGGAGCCAGTTTCAGCCAAACTTCAGCTGTTAGAATAGTCTCTCACCCTGACTTATTTTTCACAACCAAGCATATCAATAAATTAAATATCAAGTGACATCTGTTTGGGACAGAAAGCCCTATTTGCTGTTGCTGTTGTTATTACTTTTTCCCAGAGGCCTAACTGGAGATCGGAGTCCCATTACGCTAAATGTTGTACAGTGGAACAACAGGAGAGAATAGTTTCATGTCTTTAAACGGGTACTCTAAAAGCAGTATTACAGCAGGAGCCTTTTACAAAACAAAAGTAGTAAAAAAAAAAAAAACCCTGAAAAAGCCAGTACAACTAAAGCCAGTGGAAAATCTCCAAAGAAAGAGGGAATTGATCTTTCTCTTTCTCCTCTGCCTCTAAGCACAATGCAGAGAGTAGAGTTGCCCTTTCAGGGTCCCTATCCCACAAGCAGTTACTTGGGCAATGCAGCTTTTGAATGTAAGCATTAGGGTGTCTTACACAAGTGTGACAGTTTGCACAGGGTTCCTCAGGACTGTTTTTGATAACTGTTTCTTCAGCTTTTTGTGATCCTCTGTGTCTGTTATGCAGTGCAAAACCAAAGTTAGATAGGCATTGCTGCAGCTGCAAATTGCCGTAACTAGACTGCTGAAACAGTATGTCCACTCTTGAGTATCCCTCCCCATGAAAATATGTTAGTAAGCTGAAAGTAGTGCAAAGAAGAGTAGCATGAATGATGAGAAATCTAGGCAAGTTTCATCTATTTTGTTTCAAAAAGAGAAGATAAACAAAAGCTGATCAAAATTTATGAGTAGCTTCATGGGGGAAAGATTTCTGATAGCAACAAAGCTTTCCTTCATCCGCTAGAAGTCATTTCAGGTTCCAGTGGCTGAAAGAAGCAGCTAAATAAATCTAGATTAAAAATAGAATAGTTTTCTGGAGTAAGTACAAGCAAATGATTACAAAAACATACTTGGGAGTGTAATGGATTCTCTGCCATTTAAAGCCTATACGTAAAGAGGTGATCATCTTGGGTAGTAAAGAGTTTCCCATTTTCTTTCTCTCTTTTAGGTAAAGAACATAATTTCAATAAATACGATGATAAAACATCAGACTCGCTGAATGTTCCCTATGACTACACTTCTGTGATGCACTATAGCAAAACTGCATTCAGGAACGGAACTGAACCAACTATCGTAACTAACATACCGCACTTCATGGACGTAATTGGACAGCGAATGGATTTCAGTGATTATGACCTCCAGAAACTGAATCAGCTGTACAACTGCTGTGAGTTTCTCCATTTCTTGTAAATTCTTTGCTTCTGGTTTTTGAAAGAAATGAGGGTGATATATACGTACATGCTGGACTCACCCAGGCACAAGTAAAAGAGATGTTAACATATTTGGAGAAGTGAATTGTGTTAAAAACATGAGAAATAATGGTACAGCTAGAAATAACATAGCCCTCCTGCAGAAACGCTACTGTGTAGCAGAGTTTTTTGTGCAATTTCATTTGACCTTTAGTTAAAAATCAACTTCAGATTTTTGTTCATCCCTTGGGTGGCTGATTAAAATGCATGCTTCTGCACTAGCTTCCTCTCCCCCCACCCCTCATTCCCCAGCTATTGCTTCAGACACTGTACAGAAATGAATATTTTTGTGTGGCTGTTATATCTACTCCATTCGCATGTAGTCAGTGAGATACAGTGTGTGTTCATTCAAATAGATTATGGATGTTTTTCTGAAGAAAACACGAGCATTTTAAAATCTTGTTTTAGTTTCAAATCCAGTTTCTTACAACGATGGTCAAAAGAATTATTTTGCTCATGTGGGATTTATTTTAGAAAGTTGAAAGAAAGTAAGATACCTAGAAATTTAGATAATTCTGCTACCAAATGGGATTGTATTTCTGTAATTGTGACTGTATCAAATGGCACTCAGATGAAACTTTTATTTCATTACCTCAGCATGCCAAGCAGCAAGTAATGTTTTATAATTGTATTTTAAGCCTCATTCTGCAGATATATTAAAAATCCTACTGGTTTATTAAAACAATGCACTTTTGTGAGTGTGTAATTCTGACAAAAATATTTCTGTTCCTGCAAGTCTAAGCTGAAGACACACTTATATGCAATCCTAGCTTGGAGCACTTGACATACAATCACTTAGGTCTTATGAAACTATTTAAAGCTAAGGATGTCTGTAGCAGTGGACAAGGTCCTTCTTCCTCTTCATTATTCTTATAAGCTTTCCATCACTCTCATGCATGAATTTCTGAGTGAAACTTCAGTTCTGGACTAATATCTTCTTTAGGATTGTCTTTCAGTCCATAGCATTAAATGTAATTTCAGCATATTTTCTCTTTCTAGCATATTGCTTAGTAGAACTGACTGTGAGAGAGGTACTCCTCAGCCACTGGAAGTCGGGATGCAACATTGCATGCATAACATAATGCCCATGTATTATCTTCCAAAGTGGTCACTTTTTTTTTTTTTTTTAAGTAAAGTCCGGCCTTGCACTAAATGCCTATAAATTATCTGGCTTTTGGTGCAGAGGGAGTTCAAAAACCCCTTCAGAGCTGCCTTTCCCTATCTCATTAATTAATCTAAGAAATACACTGTATGCTGTTGGGCCTTGCTTTTCTCTTGCTCTTGTCATTCAGTTCATCATTATACATTAGATGCATAACAACAGGCACTTTTTAACTGAAGTAGAATTAAAGAGTATTTTCATTTCAAAGAGTTCTTTCATTCAGTAATTCTCTATTTTTGATTGCCTTCTTGCTTGCGTAAGGCTGACTGGCACCCCAGCTATTTTTTTCTTCTTCTAATATAACCGAAGGCCAAGCTGAATATATACTCTGTTTTTGCAACATCATATAAATTGTATGTCTTAAAAGATATCAGTTATGTAACACTTATGATAACCTTGAAGCCTCTATAGATCTGTTAGCTTTCTATGAGGACAGTACAAAATATCTCAACAGTGCACTTGATTTGGCAACCGTTCATCTTTATGTGCTTCCCTGTACTGTAGTACAAGTGGTACACGTGGCATGCCATGGAGGTTGATTTTTGTGATACTCACAGCCCTTTTTGTGGTGCAATGAAACCTTTAAACCTGCCACAATATCTTAGACATAGTTTGAAAAGCAGTAACCACGAAGCATTTTATTAACGTGGCTGTTTTCAAATCATGTTTGGCATTACACAGAGCTCAAAAATGGCACCAAGGGAGACAAATCTAAGAACAGAGCTAAACCTGGACTGTAGCTTCCCTTACACATCCAGAGTCAGCTTTAGACAGAGAAAACATTTTATATAGTATTTTCGCTTTCAATGTGCTTTCCATTTACTACTCAACTGCATGGTCTTCCTTCAATTAATTTCTTCTTGGTTATATGGAAGACAGATCTTCAGAATTTGTATGAGCTGAGATAGCCACAGGTCTCAAATCTACCTTTGTCTATTATTTTTTTCAAATAAGCTTTTGAAAATCAAGGTTTGCATACTGCAGTGAAACAGGTGCTCCTCTATCGTATTTCAAAATAAGCACTCCAGCTGAGGAACTAGGGAAACTATCAAAATCTGTGGCCAGGTGTGAACTAGCTTGAAGAAAGCCCAGGAGCGAATGGAAAGTCCTCAGACCTTTTGGCAGTGTGTTGGCTGGTGGGTGGGGCTGTTAGTATTCCTTTTATAAATTAAAGATGTGCTATGATTATTAGCTGGCACCCTTCTGTGCTTGCTAAGTGCCCCAGTGTGGCCCTGACCACATCTCATTAACTTCAGCGTTAGGAGCCAAACGCAATGAGTTCTTGGCCGTTGTACCTCTGTATGTTGATGGTAAGGGAAACCGCTGATCATTTTGTGTGTTTGCATTTCTTAGTCTCTCTCTGCTCTTGGCTTTGGATGCCTCGAATTAAAAAATATGTCCATGTAACCTTTTTTTTTAATGTTATAGCCTCCTCCTTAACCTTCATGGACACATGCAGTTTTGAACTTGAAAATATATGTGGCATGATTCAAAGTTCAGATGATAACAGTGATTGGCAGCGTTTGTCTCAGGTTCCTGCTGGGCCAAATACCGATCATACCAATATGGGAGAATGCGAAGGTATGAGAAAAGACTGTTCTTATCTTTCTGGGAAGTAGTTCCTGCAAAGCCATGTGAGTTGACTTTGATCTCGGCCTTGTTCTCAGGTTATTTGTTGATAAGTTATAGTTAATTGTTTAACTAAGCAACACAGAACATACTTAGGGATATCATGTGACACATTCTATTTTCTGCTTATTTCAGAAGATTGAATGTTCTTATCGCTTTTAGTCTGTTTTCTGGTCTTAGTGTAACACCATCACAAGAACATAACATGTTCTAACCTATGATACGGTTGCACTATGAGACTGTTGCTATAATAAGACATTTATTTTTGAATAAATGCTCAGTAAGTCTTTGGAAAAGATTGGATTTAGAGATTATATATGTTATCATGGCCCAGGTGAACAATTAATTGAGAATAAAGCCAATTGTTTCTGACTCGTCAAAGAAAACTTTATGAAGTCAGGAGCCTAAATCAGTCCTGCAGAGACAATGTCAACTCTAAATTACGGGCACTGGATAAACAGTTAAACTAGAGAGTCCATGCTTTTGAGTACAAATTGCTAGAGAAAACTAAATGAGAAAAAAGGTTCCAAGGAGAAAAATTCTGCCTCTGAAGAATACGAGCAGGTAACAGTCCTCAACCTGAAAGACTGGATTTGTATAAGGTCTAGCTTACTGGGACCCCAACCTGATTATATCCTCTAGCATAAATTCAGTATAGTGCTAAGCAACACAGGTGGGCAAAGAAAATTTTATTTTCTCTCTCTCCCGTCATTCAGTTCTCCTTCACTTTTGACAGATTCGGGCTACTTTATGCATTTCAATACCAGCACTGTAGGACCGGGAAGCACAGCTGTCCTGGAGAGCCGAATTCTGTATCCCAAAAGAGGTTTTCAGTGCTTGCAATTCTATTTCTACAACAGTGGGCATGAAAGCGACCAGCTACATGTCTGGGTCAGGGAGTATACTTCGGCCCATCCCAATGGTACTTTGAGACTCATTGAAGAGATAAGAGGTATGGATTAAAATTGCATTCTGGTTTAATCTGTACTCATTATCCTTTCCAAAGTATTGGGGAAAAGTATTATAGCAAAGTGTCTCATCTCTTGGTTTTATTCTTTGACTTCTTCTCGAACTATGCAATTGATTCTCTGCTGGTGAAATTATTCTTGGTGGATCCTCGGTTAGTCATTTTCCTATAATATAATCAAGTACCAGAAATTACAAACTCTTGCATTCTCACGACAGTTCTCTTGCTAAAATAGCTGAAGTTCCACGAGCAGTCGTTTTAACCGTTCCAGAACTGCTGGTACCAAGAGCACCTGACGCAGCTGGACATTAGAGTAAATTAGGACGAATAAGACACTAATAATAAGGAAATGAAAAGCGTAAGTGCCTTAGGCTAGCTAAGATACCAATTTGAAAAAGATAAATAAAACTCAGCTTACTTTTTAGATAATATTTGAAATGAGTGAATTGAAATACATGGCAACATGTCAAAATTTGAGTTAGATCCTGAGGAATATTATGTACCTGTGTGATTTAGGAGCTTATAGTTTATGGAATGAGCAGTGAAGGTCAGCTGGTAGAAAAGAGCTCTTTAAGCTAGAATTGCCAAAGTTGCTTTGTCATTCAGCTACATTCTCAAATACTTACCTGTTACTTGGTTTTCAGTACAGCTACAACTCATTCAATCTGCTGCCTACATAAGGATCTGAGCAAGTTCTTTTCCAAAATAGATATCAAGTCCTTTCTCTGCCTCTCTTTGTCCCTTGAGGCTCAACTACTACTAATGCCTTTTTTTCTTTTCTTTTTTTCCCCTCTTTTCTTCTCCTTGATGTTTTCTTTATCCCTGTGTGCCATCAGATATCCTGAATATAAGTGTCAGGGCTGCTAAGGGTAGGTGTAAATTTCAGATTAGTCTGAGCCCTCCAAATGGAAAATAGTGACATGCTGCAGTTCTTGGTTTTAGGTTTATTTTTTCTTCCTAATTATAACAACAAAAACGAAAAAAAGGCAAGAATCTAAGACATGTATATGAGATCCATCATGTTGTGTCTAGAATTGCTGGGAACATTAAGCATGAATTCTATATTTGGGAATGGCACTGTTTATTCCATAAATGTATGGACCGGTTTGTTCTTCCTGTATGGTCTTCCAGCAAAAGAAACTGTTTCCTGCACCTATTATTTATAAAGGATGTCACACTTCAATTTACCTTGCAAGGCGCTTGTCCAGAGGTCTTTGTTTTTGTACACACTGCTCTTGGAGTTAAGTGGAACTTCCTAGTGCAGTATGAGACTTACACTAAGGTTACTATGTACAAAGTAGATTTTGCAAATGACTGGCTTTAATTTGAGCTTAGTATCAGTCATCATTTGATGTATGAATAGTGCTCCCGCAGAGGCAAACTTCCAGCAAGCCCTTTAACTATCCAAGAGCAAAATGAACAAATCTTGTAGTTCTAGTCTCCCAGAAGCCTCTGCAGCTTTTCATGTTGAGATATGTTGTTATTCAATTATTTGAATATATCTTACTCTAATTTTTTTCTTTTTAATTATATAAGTGACAGCCATCTTGTCTGTGTGTGTTTAATTGTCACAACATTTAGGCTGACTTAATGCCATGTTCTTTAAAAAATAAAAAATACAAAGCAGTCTTTAAAACCATTAATGCTGCTTTCACTGAAATTAAAGAGATGCTAGGCCTAAGTATTAAATCTGTAGAAAAACAGAAGTGAAAAATACAATCTTGCATTGAAAAAGTTTCAAGAAATATTACCTCTTTTAAATACCTCAGGGGTAACATTTAAGAGGGAAATGTTCCAGAACCTCAGTGCTAGTGGAACTGGGAAATCCTTACACGGTGTTGGAATGGGCTCTGTAGACCTGGACAGTATTTGACTGTGCTGCTGACTTGGAAATCCCAATCTCTGTTGTTCAGCTTCCCCTGTGGATTACTGGCAGCTCCATCACGTTTCTTTGAATGTCACAAGTAAATTCCGGGTTCTGTTTCAAGGCATAAGAGGAACTGGCTTATCAAACGGAGGTCTCTCTATTGATGACATCAATTTGTCAGAAACACAGTGTCCCCACCATGTCTGGCATGTCAGAAATTTCACGCATCTCCTCAACACAAGTCCTGAAGGGACAGCAGGAAGAATATACAGTCCACCTTTTTACTCTAGTAAAGGATACGCTTTTCAGATCGGCTTGTATGTAAATGGTACCAGTGATAACCCATCTAATTTAGCAATCTACTTGCACTTGATTTCTGGAGCAAACGATGATCAGCTGCAATGGCCCTGTGCATGGCTACAAGGTACCATGATTCTGCTGGACCAGCATCCTGATATTCGTCAACGGATGTCAAACCAAAGAAGTGTAACAACAGATCCTCTAAAATTATCAGGTTAGTTAAAAACAGATGTAATATCCGATACAAATAAAACACAACAAAAAGATAAGTAGTCAAGTTTTCTATTTGTGTAAATTAGTGCAGTTTTTTTTAACTTCCAGAGAGTTACATTCGCTCACAGCAACAATACAATTCATCTATAGGCAATAAAAAATGGAATAAATAAGTAGGTTAAACTGGGATTTCAGAGGTGATCTGCACAGGTGAAATCATGGAACAGGTGAATCATACACTCTTAAAATTTCTTTCATGTGCGCTGTGAAGATGCATTTATATGAGCTATAATGAGAATGAAAGTTTTCCAGAAGGCTTGAAAAGAAAAATACTGAGTTAACAATATAGATAGTTGATACCAGATAAAAATGTAGCCATTAAACAAATTCCCTCCCTCCTAGTAGAGGGAACTTTAGTATCAGTATTAATCCCAGATGGACAAAGTACTGATTCACATTACATAATCTGTGCTTGTTCAAGGTGTGACAAGATAAGGAGCAATTATCCACAATAGCAGGGAAAGGAGGCAGTTTAGGTAAAGATATAACTCTGAGAACAGGATAGGAATCTCTGTGTTATTAAAATATAACCCCATATTCAGCGTCCAGTGAAGACTGGATTTAGGCCAAAACCACTTGGTGCATTGATATAAGGGCTTTGCCAAAAGAAAGCCTCCACCATTGAATTAGTTTCCTGGGCTTTCAGACAGTAACGTTAATAGAGGAAGGAAGGCATCAAAATGTCTAATTCACAGTATTATTTTAAAAAGTGTGATTCACTTCCATTTTTCTATAACTCTCATTCTCTGAATGAAAACAAATGTGTGGGTAATCCAGCATGACTAAATGGCCTCCCTTTTAAGTGAAGAGTGCATCTCCCACAAACGGCTGACATTTTCCGCATGCTCCCTGCTGTTGTGGCCACAGCGTTCAGCCCTTTTCCTTCTCTCATTCCCTGGACTTGGCGTTGTGTTTGCCCTCCGCCCCTTTTCTCTTGGTTATTCATACATTGCTGGTAGCCTCGGGTTCCCAAGAGAAACCTTCTGACTCTTCTCTAACCAGGACAGACACTGGAGCAGGCAGTTTCTCCCCCTTGTGTGTATCAGAGACTTTCATCGACAATCAGGCTCAGTTCTGAGATTCAGAACTGGGATTGATGGAGGGGACATCAGTAACCTGTGACCTTTCAGGTTGTTCAGGTACCTCTGGTCTACATCCAAAGGATGTTCTTTTTTAAGAAGCATTGAATTAATACATTTTACACATGATTCCTGTGCTACTTGTCTTCTTGCCCGCTATACTTTAAAAGAAATAAAAATACAACCATATTTCAGCTAGCATTCCGATAACCTCTTCTCCAGAAGGCTCTTCCAAATACTTCAGACCAAATCCAGCCATAGAAATAGTTCATGTACTTCTGCAGCTCATCATTGTGGAATCTCAGACAAAAAAATCTACAAACATTATAGGCAGGTTCAGCATTGCTCATACTTCCTGAGTTTCAGGTAACTTATCTGCTTTTTCATATCCATGAGCAAATAAGCGGAGGCAGGTAAAGAAGGGTACAGTCTGCTGTTGAGAAAAGCCTTAGTACTACTCAGAAGCAAAGATTATCTGAGAAAAGTGGGACCCTTTTGAGAAAAAAATCCTGAGCGGTCCTACATTCACATACAGTTCATTTTTTCCAGGTTCCTCATCAAATTATTTTTGGGATAGACCAGATAAAGTGGGATCAACAGCTTATTTTCCAAATGGAACTACATTCATGAGAGGTCCAGGAAGTGGAACGAGTGCATTCTTAACTCATCAGAGACTTAGAAGCCGCAACTTTATTAAAGAAGATGGTGTTTATATTCTTTTAACAATAGAAGGTATGAAAATATGGATGGCAGCTGATGTTGTTTGTAACATAATAAAAACAGTGTGACATACTTACTAAGTCACTAGTGCTGTAGATATAAATACACATGATGCACTTATACATGAACAGTTTTGGGGAGTCAGTGGCACTACTCATGTAGCTAAAGTTAAATCATGAGTTTTCCTAAATCTGTGCATTCGTCTAAATATGTCTATATCTACTGTGTAATCCATTTATCTCATGTTCAGGTTAAAAATCTAAGTGTTTAGTATGATGCTACTCCTGTATGAGATATTTTTAATAGAGTACTTTGAATAAAATTAGAGTACTTCGAATAAAATTGTCTGTTTCTGAAAAATGTAAAAGTCCAAAGTACAGCCTGATCCTGAAAGTTAAAAAGGCTAGTTATTTATTCATTATACTGGATGAAGACAATTTAGAACAGTTCGTAGGTTTTCTCTTTATTATTAGAACTTACCATTAGAGAGGAAAAATAGCATAGAGTGAAAACTTTGTATCTTTTTGTTTTTCTCATGCAGATATATCACATCTACTGCCAGCTCAGCCAAGTGTTTCACCCACCTTTGCTATGAATACTTCCAACGCCAACACCATCACGCCTACCTCCGCCACCACGACGTCCACCACCACCACTGCCAAGGCTACCACTAGACCTACCACCACCACACCATCCATCACAACAACCTCTATCATCCCGACTGAATCCCCGGAGATAGATAGTCCAGATTCCTGTCCAGACAACCCTTGTAAAAATGATGGCATCTGCATTATTATAGATAAAGCACCCGTGTGCAGGTAACGGTCTTTATTCACTCTCAAATAATACAATTTTATGATGAGTAATGAAAGCTTTTAGCAGAATAAATCTTTGTTCCTAATGAGAGGAAAGACAAACTGTAGTTAATTAAGGCAAACATTTCCAACGGCTGCTCCAAGAGACTAAGCTTACAACCAGCCTGGGCAACACAGAAGTTCCTAGCCTCCATGTTTTGGAGTACTGTTTTGAAGTACTCTGCTTGATTTACCTGTTATGTGTAAAACATACTTGTTATTTTCAGTAATGTATTAGTCCAATATTATAAAATGGACTATACATCTTAGAAGTCCCTACAGCCAAATTTAAAGGATGTAAGAGTTAAAAACATAAATGCAAGTGAAACAAATTGGCATTTATATCAGTAGAAAATACTTTTTAATACTTCTCAGTCTGGAAGTCATCAAAGGCATTAGTTCAGAGTTTGATTCATAAATATCGTGTAGTGCAAATCATGACCATGAACTACCAAAAGTGTTGCAGCTTATCTTTGGAAGTAGTGATGAAGGCTGAGGACTAAAAAAATTGTTTGCCCTGCAAGAAAATGAATAGCAACTTTTATTTAATTCTCTGTGGATTCACTTAGTGTAACCTACTGGGCTGATTTCTTCATTCTAGCTCTCAGATACAGTCTGAGACTGAAGATAGTAAAAATGTACTGTGAAGCTGTGCCAAAACAGGTAGACTGTGGGAGTGCTGTGAAGCAAATATCTAAAGGCCGAGAACAACAAGAGCCAGTATGACTCATTAAGTGTTATATCTCCCCATTTAGAAACCTTTCAAAAAACAATTCTGTAAGGGGGCTTGTGCAGCACATCACAAACAGGTTGTGAAAACGTCAAGAAGCTGTTCCAAAAAGAACAAAAAAATCACACGGAATGTTATGCTTGACTTCAAAGTGATGAAATGAAATTGTTTATTTTCTAACGTCTCTAGACTATTTGAAGCTCTAGTGCGTATGTGATTTGCTTTCCTTCATTAAGAAGGTGTGACCTAAGTTTCCCCACTGATTTCCCCCTGGGAAAACTAGAGGGGATATGGTACATAACTCTCAGTTTAAGCCTGATCACACCAAGTGCCCCAAGAGCCAATAACCTTGCCGTGCACTGCAAATAGATTCATTTTCAGAGTGGAAAACGGAGTTTTGATTATTTGGTGTAGACAAGAGCTATAGAAAAGCAATAACATAAGGGACAACCAGGGTTAAAAAGATAGGGACAGGTGAGAACTCAGCTGTATTGCACATACATATATTTTTTTCAGTTTAATCATTGGGACCGTTACACACTCACAGTATAATGCTTTGGAACTGACAGTGATGCTGGGTAAGGTGGAGGAATCAAGGCTTCAAGATTGTTTAATCCTAAAACAAGAAGATTGCTAGGATGTTAATTTTTTTTCTTATCTTATTTGGGGGAAGGCAGAGACAGCTCATACAAGTTCCTACAATTTGAAAATAATCCCCCTCTGGTGATGAGAAGGCCTAATCAGACCTTGTCCCATCTGCTAGTTGAGAAGTACTGTGTAAGGCAAGGGGAATATGATGGGAACGTCTTCAGCTGAGTCCATCCTAGAACTGGGGAATTCTCCTACCTAAGTTTTGGTTCATGCGCCAGCTGGTCAGGGATGCTTTGAGAGTTTAGGCTGTGGTTTCCATCTCATTTACCTCACCAGGTTTAATTGCTACATAAGATGAGCTGAGAATTAAAAACAAACAAATACACAAACAAAAAAAACCATGAGGAGCCAGGAGCTTGAGGTTTACTAGAGGATGGTTTATGTGGCTTGATTGGATAACAATAGAAGTGTAAAGCTCCTGGACTGGTTCCCATAGTATTTTATTCAACTTCTCCCTATAAAGGCTTTTTTAAATTGACTGATTGAAGGAAAAAGAAGGACATTGTATAAAAGGTAAGCACTATAGAAGGCAGAATTGCATCAGGATAAGAAAGTGTAATAGTACAAGCAAATACGGCAGTGATAGGGATCCTAGTGACAGTATCAGTTTATTGGAGTAGAAAATGAGTTTTATATCAATAGAGGTGCTATAAACTTAAAGGACAAGGAGGTAGATAAGTGGGTTGAGTGACCTACAGGGCCTCCCTATTGGTAGCAAAAGATGACCATTTTGTGGCAGCAGCTCCATGGACCAGCTGCAGCTAACCCTAAGCAAGCAAAAGGATCAGGCTGGTATCTGGGTTTTCCCACAAACGGTCCCTATGAAGAAACAACCTGTAGAACAGGGGGAAGCTGAAGGGAAAGTAGCAAATCCAGATGCTTATCTGTAAGGAGAGGAAGCCACTCAAGATAACTTTAAAATAGAAGTCCAATTTAAGAAGGCTTTGTGACGATTTAGGATATGGAAACAGCCAATTAGGGATAACAATTTTTTAAGTAACCCTTTTCATGCCTTTAATCTGTATTTGATACCACGTTTGTTCTTTTATTTTGTAGGTGTCCAGCAGGTGATGATTGGTGGTACATGGGAGAAAAGTGTGAGAAGAAAGGCTCAGCTCAAGAAAATATTGTAATAGCTGTTTCTTCAACCATAACTGTATTTGTTGTTATGCTTATTGTCACTATCACAAGCATAGTGTGCCTTAAAAAGAAGTACAGCCAAGGGAAGGAAAACAGCGAGAGCCTGACTCTAGAAGAAGTAAGTATTTTGCCTCTTTCATCAAAGATGTAGATATCTTCCAAATGTAGCTAATACTTCTAAAAGTGTTTTTGTAAAACAAAAGAAACAAACTACTCCCTCCTAAACAACAGCACTTGTTTCTTGCATTAGAAATAATCAAATTTAGTAAAAAGTAAATTGGAAGAAGTCAGATTTTTTAAGTCTGTAGACTCTAACTTAGGAATTAAAAAAAAAAACTATTAAATGCAAACAACAAAAAGCCCCTTCATTCAAACGTGTTCTCCTCCTCCACCCCCACCGCTCTATCTGCCCTGACGGCATCCCACATTGAGTGGGAGAGTGTGAGCAAATGTGCTGATTTTCAAATTTTAAATGAATCTGTCTTTTGCCTAGTGGACTTGCATTTCACCTATTACTGCATTTTATACTGACGCTTGCACCTTAAAACACCTGGGTCACAGTATAGCAGTTAAAAAAAAACAACACACGCACACAAAAAGCAAAACCCCAAAACCCCAAACAAAAAACAAATCTGAAAAACAGTTTCTCTGTTCAATGGCCATTCCTTTTGCAAGGAATAAAGTAGCCATGGAAGCTGAGGTCTAGGGAGAGACAGAAGGCAGCAAGTTAAAACTATCCTGATGTCTGCATCAGAAGGTAGTGAATACAAGAGATATTTTGGTGTTTTTTGATAAGAAGTTTCATAAAGTCTCAGGCATCCAGACTCTTATTTTAAATCCTCTGGTTTCCAAGCCATTCTTAGAAAGAGCAAGAATGACGTAACTTAGAGGGACTCGCAAGACATAGAGGAAATTTTGTAAGTAAGTGAACTGAAGAGGAAATGCCTTCCGTTCCTCTCTCACTGCCGTTTTGTGTTTTGTCCTAATATTCTGTGCGTGATGTTCTGTTGAGATGCAGTACCTCTGCACATTGCCACATACCTAGCACTGTTACTTTATGTCTTTCCAATAAATTATTTCGGTTTCTTTCCAAGTAATGTGCTCACATTATACATATATTTCCCTTCCACACACACTTGTCTTTCAAGATGTGATTTTTTTTTTTCCTTCCCCATTTAGAGTAAAACATCCTTCTGAAGATACTGAAAGCAAGCACTAAAGACTCAAGATGGACATCGCTGTAAAACCACAGCCACATCATTATTCTTCCTGTTATTTTTATCTCAGCCATCATGTTAAAGGATAATAAAGGCTGAAAAATAAAGCACCATCGGGATGAAATACCATGCTAAAGCCAGTGAAGTGTCTGACACTGCTGTGTGTATGTATGCAATGGAGAAAGCTGGAAATATGTTCTGTGACACGCCTGCCCTGTGCTTTAAGTCTACCTGAACGGGAAGAAAACACATGAAACTACATCCTGGCTTTCAGTTAACACAGTGAAGTCTAGGTTTGCCATCTTGTTATGATATAGTGGCCTTTAATATCAGGAAAGTGGAGTCTGTAATCAAAGGGGATCTGCCAGTCTTGAGTTCTGCAACAATTTTCACAGTTTACACAGCAGTGTAACAGTATGTGGAACAGGAGAGCATCAGATTCATTAAGCTACTTGGTTAAGGACTATTTGGTATAGAAGCAATAGCAAGGAAAGTGATAAATTAAATGCACAGACACACAGACATTAATGACCAGGTGATAACAGAGACAATAATGAAGATCAGATCTCTTCGGCCACTGACTGATCAGCCATTAAGGGAGCTAATCAGGAATAGCCTCAAAGAGGGCCAGCCTGAACTACATATTTTAACTGATAAGATGGAGGAAACATGATTATCATGAATATTATGGGTTATGTGGGGCAGAACTGTGAAACTTATTGTGGGATTTCAGAAAGAGCTTGTGGGATTATGTAAAATTTACTTATAGGATGTTTTGGGAAAGGGCTAAAGGTGGGGAAAGGGGACGATTAGGGTAGACTTGGGAGGAACAAGCATGGGAAAATGGAGCCAGCAACTGGAGACACCAGCAGGCAAAAGAGGTCCGGGGGTCAGCAACTGGAGATGAGACTGCAGGTCTTAAGATCTGCAGGTCTAGGTGCCAGCGACCAGAGGGACCGGCATGCAGGAGAGGTCTGTAAGTCGGTAATTGGAGGGCCCATGGGCCATGGGGCTTGTGGTTCTAAGTGCTAGTGACTGGAGGTACTGGGGTGTCTTTCTTTATATATGTGTGTTGAAAGGTCTAGGTGATAGCAACTGCAGAAGAGGCTGTGGGTCACAGGGCTCTAGGTCTACCTGTTAGCAACTGGAGAGATCAGGGTGTACACTTATGTGAGAGAGGTCTAAGCGCCAGCAACTGGAGACACCTGGGTGTGTTTATATTCCCCCAGTGAATTTAATCCTCCATATGTTTGATTTGCTAGGAAACTTCGAGCTAGACTAGCCAGTGAGATGGAGGAAACTCACATCTGGAAAGACTCAAGGTCTAAACCGAGGGCTAGGTAAGGTCCCCAGGGTCTGGGAATGGATATTAGGTAGATTGAGAGCCCATGCTAATAGTCAAGGGATTGCAGACGGGCTTGTGAAATGAATGTGTGAGTGTGTGCATCCTTTTCATTAGCGAACATCAAGCTGCGCTAGCTGGCGAGTAGGAGTTGACCTGCATACCACATAAGGGGCCCAACATCAGGTCATGAATATTAGATGGCTTTAGAGGCTGAGCGGATATTCAAGGTATCCACATACATGGGTGTGCTGGAAAATGAAAAGAGTGAGGGCCCTGTGTGTTTTCACCAGTAAGCTTCAATTCTGATTAGCTGGAGAGGAAGGACAGGACTGGGCTGTCTGTGCTTATGTGAGTTCTGGTAGCGTAATATGCGGGTGCTGCCAAAATCAGTGCTCTGTCTGCGGCGGTTTGTATGGCCAGCCATGTTAGCGTCCTGTATGTCTGTCTGTCTCAGATACGGGCGTGGAGAGACAGCTGGAATCTCAGAGCACACAAGGCTGGGCTCCAGCAGCCGGGAAGGAGGAATGCCCAGGTTCGAGGGTCCACTAGATCTGGTGGCTCCCTTAACATCCTTAGTAAGTCAGGTTATAATTCAGCGGACTGTTGGGAATAGAGGAGACACGGAAATAGAAGTGCAACAGGTCCTCTGAGGAAGAGGGCAGTCACCATAGGCACAGGTCATTACATCTGCAGGGTTTGGAGTGGGGGGGGTTCCAAGAGAAAGGAGCGCCGGCAACAGAAATGTCAGGTTATACCAGATGTCTGGGAGACAGGTATGTGAATATGTTCACATTTAAAGGTCAGCAGCTACTTTGATTCCCTAGAATGGATGCTGATGATCATAACATTTGTTGTGCAATCTGCTTTAACTCTAGGCAAGGGCAGTTCAAATATACGGACATTTGATGAAGGAACTAGGCTTCCTCTGAATGCTACTGCACAGTTCAAAAGAACAAATATGTATGGTTCTGTACTGTCACCACATATGTAATCCTCTTCTGGTTTATGTTCTCTGAAATGTAGTTCATATATTTAAAGCATTCATAGCTGATTTTATTAGCTATTGTTGGAATCCAAAGATTTGTGAAAAGTCAGACAAAATTACCAAAGAGTTGTCAGAGCTAACAAATATCCTGAATAGAAAGATACCCTACTATAGCGGTCTTAAAATAACATCCCTATTTTGACATGTCTTCATCAGCAGTTTTCATGCAAATGATCCTCCCAATACTCTGTTAAGATATGCACATAGATTTACATGGACTTAAGAAGAGACAAATGAGACTATTTATTTCATAAATTCAACACTGGCTAAAATATTTAAGCATTATAAATGGTAAGCATTTCATTATTTCAAATATTAACTACTTGTGACTGTAGAGACTTTTACATTTTTTGAAATCCATACTACATGAAATGGTATAAATACTAGCTGAATTCTAAATTCTGTTGTACTTTCATTAGAAGAAAGCTTAATACCCAGCAGTATATTATAATACATTTTCCAAGACACAAAGTCCATAGGGTATCTCACAGAATGGTAAACTAACTTCCGTGGAAAAGCATAAGCCTATGCTTATTCATCTCAGGTGGGAATCGGTGAGGAGCACATCAAAATGAGCCTCACAGTCCTGATAAGAACAACTCACTTTTCAGGGCTGTGCACATTCCACAGAGCTAGAAGGTTTTATTAATATCAGTAACTGACGTAATGGTTTAATGACTCCTATTTATTTCTTTTGTTAAAAACAAAAACATTCAAGAGGAAAATATGCTTGTTGCAATTTTAAATACAGAAAAATCACTCACGAAGTGCTACATCAGCTTCTATATTGCATTTTATTGCACATCACAAAAGCAACACTACTAGCACAAATTCCTGAGCAAACAAGTTTGTCTCAAAAAAGCCATAGCACAATTGGCTTACAGTGATGGTATTTTTCTGTTAAGAAATGAGATGAGAGATTAAAAATACGTGTGTGGTTTAGGAAAGGAAGCATTACATTTCCGGAGTGTTCTTCTTCATGAGCATATGCTTTCCTTGCATTTCTAATTTAATTGGTTGAAACTGCAACACCTCAGTAATGGTTACATCTTGTAAAAACAACATCTAAAATTCTCCAACCCAGGTCATAAAGCCCCCATCTGTAGCTGACTGCAATGCCTTAAGAAAATTTTTTTTCAATGTGGTTGTGAGGACTGGGCCTATTACTTCTAGTGAAATAGCTCAAGGTTGGAGGCATAGACTTGAAACATTTACAGGTAGCATAGCTTCTCATCACAGTTCAGATATCACAACAGACTCTCTAAAAGCCGTGCGTTGAGGTTGCAGCCCTTCATAAAAAGACGAGGTGTTTGCTTTTCTTTCCTAAAGCAGATTTATTCACAGAAAGC
This sequence comes from Struthio camelus, assembly GCF_040807025.1. Taxonomy (NCBI): domain Eukaryota; kingdom Metazoa; phylum Chordata; class Aves; order Struthioniformes; family Struthionidae; genus Struthio; species Struthio camelus. The sequence continues at coordinate 142,760,641 of NC_090943.1, read as the reverse complement.
TTTACTGAAAACCTTTAACGTATGCCTCTGTGTATGAGATCGATGAGATACTAATGTGGTACTAAACCCCACCAGTGTTAAACCTACACCCTTCTTTTCTCACCCCTTTCAAACTGTGGTGATTTAGGTTAGACATTGCAACATGGCTTTGCTTTGCCTGTGTTTCTGAAGCGATGCCAGGCAGGCGTGGAGCCAGCAGAGCATGTGCACATTGCATTTAGGCCTGTTTCTGTAACTCATTCCCCAGGGCTGGCTTTATCAGGAGTTACAGCATGGGGTTAAATCTATCCCTCCACTTCCCCCCCTCCCCCCCCCCAAAAAAAAAAAACATTCAAGCCAGTGGCTCAGGTTTGAAAAGAAAAACGTTAGATTTTTTGGTCTATCATCTCCTCCTCTCTTTGTCTTCAAGAATCTCAGTATTGCAGAAAATCTTCTAGACATGACATCTAATGTCTATGCTAAACAGCATACACAGCTTCATCTTCCTGATACAGGCACATTAGACCAATTCCATTGCCATTTGCATCACATAGATCAGCCTCCCAGTCCCTGTATTGCACAAGTAGTGAATAAGTGAATCATAGTGTCTAATACTCTGGCTGGCACTGCATAGTCTAAAGGCAGAAAAGGGATTGATCCAAGCTACCAACTCTTTTGTTTCAACTAAGCATTTCAGGTGTCCAGTACCACACATGCCGGGAAGAGAAGGTTCCAGCGCATAATGCAGGAGTCATGATTTGTCATTTCTGTAGGTGTAAATAGTCTGTGAGATCAGAATAGAGAAGTCCTACCTCTCTGTTTTTCTAACGTCTCCCCTTTTCCACTACCAGTGCACAGGTACTTTTGCTAAAACAGAGATGCCACATAGCTGCTGGCAACACTTCATTTAAAGTACCTTTGATTTTTCTTAAACAGAATCTTAATTCTCCTGCCCACTTGGGCTGTGTTTTCAGGCTATTTTTAGTGCCAGTAGTTCAGACAGTCCAAAGGAAAAGATAACCACCAGACAAATAAAATGCGATTTCTGAAGAGTCATGCAATCAATTGTTGTGTCTCAAATCTAAAGCTGTTGCTTAGAGACTTTCATAGTATTTGATGCGGTAATGGCAAAATAGCTGTATTTTTACCCCAGTTGCATTACGAAATTATGAAGAAATTAATTAAATATACGGTGCTCGTTTTGGCACTTCTTTCAACTGCATATCTTCTAGCTTATTATAAAAGTGTATCTCAAGTCAAGTTGTAATAGTTCATTTTGTGCAAGAAGATTACAAATTCTTTGGAGCAGATGATTGATAGCTCATTTGCTATCCTTGTCTGCTCCGCTTTCTGGTCATCAACAGAATGAACTGGTTAAACACAAAAATTACCCCAGTAGTTCAGACTGATCACCTCTCCAACACCACAAAATAATAATTTGCTGGAATGCAAAAAAATTTCACTGGATCAGTCTCCTTTGTAATAAACGTCTTCAAAAGCATCACATGCCTTCTTTTCGTTTGTTTGTTTATTTGTTTTTTTCCTTATTTATTTCATAAAATGCCTGAAAAAACTTTGCCCATTTAATTTATTTTCAAGTCAAAGTTCATTACTTACAACATGTACACTAGGACAGCTGTAATAAACATTGCAAACAGGTTTCCATTCCAGCTTTCGTCTGCTCATAAATGCTAAACAACTCCTTCGTTTGAGATGAAACAGTCCATGCTTGATCTCTGCCTTTGACACTGTTTTGTTTTCACAATAGGTAAAATCAAAGCAGTTTAACCTGACTATCTGGAACTGAAAAAAAAAAAAAAATCAAACCTTGCTGTTTCCCAAGTTTGCAATGCTGACTCATACAATATATACATATTACTGCTCTTTCAGTGTAGTATTCATAAGGAAAAAAGAAATTAGATACAATTTATCATATTTAGATCTTATTTCTTTAAAAAAATTGATAGGACATTTTGATTAACATCTTAATGGTAGCTTTAAAGGTTTAAAGGTCACTAATATGCAACTGGAAGCAGCCATCTTGCTCTGCTAGAGGTTTGTGTATATGCATTTGCCTGAGATTTTTTAGCACCATCTGGATCCATGCAGCCTATGTTACAAAAAACAGATCAAATCTTGTCAGCAGCATGTCTTGCTCTTCATCTGTGGCTGATTTTTTTTCATACTTATCATCATGTTGTGAGCACTCAAGTTTGGAGGCAGCCTTCACTCATGTAAATAGTGTTTGCTCATTCAGAACACAGCATTACAAGTTACATAAAATAACACTAGGCTTTCATTTTATTAAGTTTAGTAGTTATTAATTTTAATAAACTTTAGCTTATTAACTGTAGTAGGAGTCTCTGCTGCCACTTGGAAGAGTCAGGTTTCATTCCGGTTGCTGTTTTCACGCCTTCTTCTCCAGCAAACATTTGTCAGGGTATGCTGGAGATAAGAAGAGGAATGAAAAAAGAACATGTCTCAGCTGGTTAAGGAACCGTCTCTGCAAGCAGCTAGGACAACTATGGGTTTGCCTTGGTCAAAGGGAGAGTGACTGTGCTTAAGCTTTAGAGGGGAGGAAGTGGAAAAAGAAAAATCTTTAGGGCAAGAAAATATGATTTTCCTTAAGCGAAAAAGAGACTTAAAAAAAATATTAAAATAGCGATAGAAAATATGCACTATGGCTCACTGCACAGTAGGCTAGAGGCCATTTCTCCCAAGCAGCCACTCTTTTGCAAACACGAGCAATTCCTGCTGCTCAGGAGCCTGCCTGTTTGCTGTCATTGCAAACTGAAAGACCAAAGAAAAACCTGGAAACATAACCCCTTCTAAGGCCCCAACAGCGGTGGTACCAGCTCCCACTGCCTTGATGGCTCTACCACCATGCCTAAGAAGAGTCCATTTCTGCATCGTCTGCCGCTGGGGCAATAAATAAACATCTCACTTGCCTCGGAAGATTTGCTGTAGGAACTGGTGGAGCCCCCCCAAGGCATTGCAGACCGGATATGAATATTGTCCTCCCTTGTAGCCTATGGGAGGCAAGTCCTGAGCCCAGAGCCACTCACTCTTGCCACGAACGGATGAGGCCACCTTCCCACGAGCTGGCAGGTACCTGCATCTGGCAGTGGGCTGGACCCCCGTGCAGGCACACAGCCTGCTCTGGGAGCGCCTGCGTAGCTGTTCAGCTGGCAGCAGGTCTCTCACGTGGGCTACACCCCTGCCCACAAAAGCCAGCCAGAGCGTTGGGTTGTAACCACCTCCCCCTCAGGAATGAAACCTGAGGATTGGAAGAAATTCGAACTGTTGAGAAATATAGCCACAGAATGTAGTCCCAGCAACCTCAGAAGTATGGCTGAACTGAGGTGTGGAAAAGAGAAGGATAGAAATTATTTATGCTTTTCTCCCAAGGTCTAGGAGTGACTGGGAAGAGCACAAAAGTGCCTTTGACTAGACGAGTGAGCTGGGATCCAAATGCGTAAGCCACTAGTTCTTTTGCACTAGGGTAGTCGTATACATGCTTTCATCTGAGTCTTAAGCGTGTCTGAATGTCTAGATTAGGAGATATTACTTGTTTTCTTATTAGCAAGTTATGTTGGCTTCTTCTTGCCTTGGTTTATATCTGTGTTGCACAAATTATGTCACAGAAGTGGCAGATCGCTCTCAGATGGGCTGTGGCTGGATCTATATATTTGCTTTCTGTCTCGTTTCCCACAGCACGTCAGTGAGCTGGTGGAATAGGGCTGGGCTAAAAATGATTTTTTTCCATTCCACAAATATTATTGAGGTTTAAAATACTTTCACATTCCTTATTAGGGTAGCACCAACACCATTTCAAGACTGGGTGACAAAAAACAGAGACACACTGCCACAGAGCAGCCAACACTGTAGTGGTCAGTGCTGGTCTTGTGAAACCAGAGGCAGAGGCTGAAGTCATATGACGAAGCTCTAAGCACTGGCCTGCTGCCCCTCCAGGTGTGTCACCTTTCTCCTCTGGAGCAGAAATGCCACCTTGGGCCATACAAACCTGTCTCTATGGCACCTGCATCCAAACTCTTCCCCGGAGAGAGTTTCCACTGGGAAGGATTTGCATTTCCCAGCCAAGACCTGGTTCACTGGGAAGCTCTCACTACCTCCAGTGAGAGCCTGGGGCCAAAGCAACGCTCTCAGCTGATAGCAGATGTCCCGAGGAGGTGCTGGTCTGAAGGGACTGCAGCTCCTTCATGAAACAAGGCTGGTTTTGAAGACAGGCATTGCCTGAGAGGCAGCTGGGAGGAGGGCGAGGGCTCTTTTGGTTTTGAGGTCCCCAGTCTGTCTAGCCCCCACGTATGGGTGCTAGCAGCCCAAGAAGCTGGCGGCAAACTGCCTCGCTGGGGAGTTCAATTAATAAAGCTGCACCCGAAATAAACCACACCAGTTTGGTCTTTCTTCCCTGTCGTCCGGGTCAATGAATTCCAGGCTGCTTAGGAGATGCTGAATTTGCATTAAAGCCTACCAATAGTGGATCCGAAACAAGGGGGGGCTGCGGCGCTACACAGCAGATGCGCACGCCGACGTACAGCGTGCAGGCGGTGCGGCAGAGCCCGTTGCACATCAGCTCTAGCTCAGGAGACACAAAGTTTAGTCTCTTTGGAAATGCAAGGCAGAGCACCAGTTTCTTCATCAGCAGTTACAGCTGCTGTCAAATGTGTTGCAGGTGATCCGCTGCTGACAGCAGAAGCAGTAAAGGGAATATTTGGCAATATAAAGATGACCTCTTAAAAGGGAGAGCAGGATACTTCGCCATGTTTCAGCTGTAGGGTCAAAACCTTTTGCAGACTGGTCTTAGAGCAGTGGAAGAAAAAAAAAAATTCAAGTGAATAGTGTAGAAATCCTGTCTGTATTTTTACTACCATGGTACTCAGCACACGGCAACAGGAAGAAGGCCCAGATCTCTGAGCTGGAAGTTAGGAATAGTCATTAAACATTTGCTGACGATATCAAAAAACTCAAATTTTGGTGCCTTCAAGCTCTCGAAAGAATGAACTTGAACCAGATAAATATTCTCACACTTACAAAGCATTTTTACAATTAATACCCAAATGCTCCTGGGAACTCAGTTTCCTCAATTTACTGGAAAGCCAGTAAAATCACAGCTAGTAGGAGGCCAAAATAAGAGCACAGAATAAATCGCCGTCGAATCAGATCGAGAGCAGATGATTCACCACTGCCCCTCATTAGTTCAATTTTTTGCAGACCCAATGGTGCTGTTTATTCCAGCAGCCGCTGAGCAAGTGCGGACACGGTGCTTGTCGGGAGCAAACCCCGTGCCTCCGGCAGCGCCGCTGCAGCCACCAACGGCCTCGAGGCGCTCCTCCACCCCGAGCCCCCAAAACCCAAGAGCTGGCAGGTTCAGTGCTGCTGGCAGGCAGACCAATTTCACCACAATTTCTACCACAATTTCTACAGACAGATCAAAGGACGCTTTCAACATAAGCAGCCTGCAATTTTCATTTTCCCACTGTTCACCAGAAGGAGAACTAAGAATCTAAAAAACCCTTTGGCTTTGCCCTGCTATTGGTAAGTACAGAGCTGTCTGCGGCTGTGGCCTTAAAAGACACAGTTTGGCCAGGCAGCTGAAGGGCAGTTACAGCCAGCATTTATAAGCTTTCTGGTGTAAGCTGTAACTTTCCTATAAGTATCACGAGGTGTCATTTTCAAATGCAATTCAACTCTGGAACAGGAGAAAAACGAAAGCAAATTAAACCAACACTTTTCGTTATTCCAGGTTTAGGCACCTTCCAGGCTTGATCAGTTATTCAAAAGCACAAGTTAAGGCCACTGGAAGAAGACAAAGCATTACCGAGAGACATGTGTTTTGAGCCTTAAAGTTCCCCAAGTTCAAAGGCTCCAGTAAGAAGCCCTCTGCATTTTAAAATTTTAAATTCTTATTCCAGCATTTCCTTCCCAGATTGCTCCTGAATCTTTGCAAATTTGAAAATCTTGCACAGTGACTAGCTATTACCTTGCCCACGTGATAGGGTTACACCAACAGTTTGGGTATAAAAAGTATTGCAGTTGTTCATTTCAGCCTCAAACTAAAAACAAGAAACAGAGAAGCTGGTGTTTCTGAAGTCAGTAGTGTAAATATATACATATATATATGTATGTATACATATACATACATATATGTATGTGTGTATGTATGTATGTATGTAGGAAAGAACTACAAATGTTTTCTTAAGCAAAAGCTATATTATTACAGTATTTTACATACCTGACAGCCCCCAGGTATTACTGTAAGATAGGTAGGTTCTAAAGAATCCTCAGAAATTTTCCTGTTTCAAAAAATCAGATGATAGAAATTCTCAACTTATCAGACTTCTTGCTTCAGAATCCTCACAGAATGATTCTTTTTTTCTCTCTTTTTCTTTAAAATCTCTTTCCAAATTTCAAAGAAGTATGTCTATATCCAATTTGACTTGCCATTTTATTAAGGGACCAGCTTTTAATTGTATTGAAGGACCAACTTAATGGATAGCCCTTTGGTCCAAAACCCAGCAGATCCCTTAGGAAGTCACTGAAGTGCCATTATACAACTGCTTTGCATTTTCACACTACATGTTGATTCACAGCAAGGTAATTCCAGCTGCTGCGCAAGCTCTTTCGACATGAAGTAGTTGGGTAACAAATCATGAGAACTCCCATCTATAATGACTTGGTTAAAATGCGAATAGTGCAGTATAGATGAAGCGCTGCTTCAGCACTGCCAATAAGTAAGTTTGCAAGCTGTCTAATTCAAGAGAAAAAGGATGTATTAAACCAGAAATACTTGAAAAGTCTTAGGTTGAAAAGAAATAGGTTTCTGGTTAATTCGTTTTTAAAACAAGTTACCAAATATGTGATTGGATGTCTACAGCGCAGAGCTGAAATGAAGTGTGGAAATGAAGAGCTTGATTCATGCAAGGAAGCCGATACCTCTTCCAAGAGCTTTTGTGTATCAGGTTAGCATTATTAGCTTAACGTATCTTAATTATGAGCACTGAAAACAAAGCATTTAGAAATGAAGTCACAACTGAGCAACCACTGTGCCTACAAGTGACAGAAGTGGAATAGTTCTATCAACCCGAGCGATATGCTAGAGCCCATTCGTGAAATCAGTGGGTGTTTCGCCCGAATAAGCAGCACAGGATTAGACTCTATTGCACATCATGACTGCACTAGTTAGAAACATAGAACAGATGTCAAGTAAATAGAGAAGTGTGGGACAAAACAGAAATAATTGTAAAAATGTGCCCAAGGATAAAATAAATTGATCCTAAGACACTAACAAACATTCTTGTATAAGACAAAATGAGTCTTTGTACTGGTTTGGCTTTTATTTTCTTGCTAATATTGCATAACAGAATTACACTGGCATGATGAGGAGGGGGGATAATAAAATAACTTATCAATGCACTATTAACTCTACATGCTCTTACCTAATAATAAGATATTGATGTCTCCTTTAATGCGTGTCCCATTGTTGAGAACTTTCTCATTACCTCGAAGAAGCATACACAAAATGGCTTTTTTAATATACTCATGGCCATGAACGCTTGGTGTTAAAGACTTGCTTAAATGGTCAAAGATATCCTATTTAAGAAACAGGAAACACTTACATTGCACATTACCAACATTAGAATGGAATCTCATTATCCATTAGCCAGTATTAGCACAATTTATAACTTACTTTAGTTTGAGCTTTGCAGAATTTCTTGATCTTTGCCACATCATCAGCTGAGAATGTGGGTGCTATTTCTTTGCTCATCAGTTTGATAATATTAGTCAATGTTGTTGTCCTGGATATTTTTCTTCAGATGCAGAGAAATGTCACGAGATTAACTATTAAATAGATTAACTACTAAATACATATAGGACTATTGTCTCATAACACAAAAAGCTGCTTAGGAAAGAGAAAGTATAAGCAGAATCAAATTCAAAGAAATTATTAGATTTGTCTGTTTTATTATGGCTCAGTGAGTAAAATCTGCACTGAAAGAGGATTTAATGAAGTTTCAGAATCCAAAAGAAGTAGAAAATACATAGCACAGCTTTGGGAATCTCTTCTCTACCCCCTTATATACTAGTGGACTCAATATCTGTATCCTGTGAAGCAAAAGATACATATTTTGGAGACAACGTCTTTTGGAGTTGGGGCATTTCTAACTTTGAAGGAAAGAAAGGCAGAACAACTCCTTTTTTGCTTTGTCTTCAACAGGTTCATCAGACACTTCAGCTTTTAGAAGACGCTCTTCTAAGCACTCTTCAGACAACTCTTGTAAACCACACACAGCCAGAAGAAGTAATCATCTCAGAACCCAAATTTTTGAAACAGAAAGCAGGGAAACAACATTTTGGCTTCTAGTTTCTAAAACTATCGATCATTCATTAGCTTACAGGGTCCAGAATTGCAAAGGGAAGTGCTTGTAAGGAAGCTGACGATTCAGAAGTGCCATAAGAAAATGCTTTGGGGAGGGGAGAGTACAATCAATATGAATTATCTAGAGAAAAGAATGAATACGATTTAAAATCTCCATGTGAGCAATACTGCCCACCTGCCATGGCATGGTCCTGTCTCCTAGGCAAGAGAACTTAAAAAGAAAGTAAATCGGTGCTTCACCACACTGTGCTGAAAGGAAAAGCATGGGAGTTGAGCTTGGAAGGAGCTGGATCTCTGAGACCCAGCTGAGCTCTCACAGGCAGACCAAGCACATCTTCCATTTCATAAATTAATCAAATTCCAGCTTAAACTGGCTCAATTTTGCCCCAAATACTCCTAATGGACCTCCATATTTTGATTACTTCTGCCTCAGATATAACAACTTCTACACGTAAGGCAAAGCTCTGCTTTGGAAAGCTCTCTCTGGTGCCGAATTTGGCCATGCCAGTGTCAGCACTAAGCCATGAATCTGCACCAGCCATGCACAAAGAGCCTTTCTGTATGGGTTGATGTCAACGGAAGAGCAGCAAGACTACTCAGTGAAAATCAGGCTTTCATTAGGGAGGCTCCAGAGCCAAATAACAAGAGAAAAAACTTGGCAAAAGGACACAGAAGTGTTGGGATATTAGGGTGGAAACGATTAGCTGCAGCTCCATATACAGTGCAGCAGACATCCCCACTGGGCACCGAGAGCGGCAGACATCAGGCAAGCCCTGTTTCTGGCTCCAAAAAAACAAGATCTTCTGGAGTGGATCCTTAAGGAGAAACTATCCAGGCCTCACTGCTCTGATGGTTTGAAATTTCTCCTTATTCCCACTTAAAGTTCCTCATCGCACACTTGGGTGCTAAATCTGAAGCTTCCCCGGGGTGAGGGGGCAGCGAGGTTCTCCTGAAGCCTGCCCTGTGCTGCCTCCGGACGTGCTCTCCTCCCCGGAGTCCACATCTGCACTCAGAGCTGTGGTGCAAGGACGCTGCCCAGCTGCTGCTGCTTCACCAGGACCCTCCTGGATGCTGAAACCCAGCCACCCCAGCTGCGCTGCCGGACTCCCGTTTGCCTCATCCCGAGCATGCCGAGTATGTTAGAGTGGGTTACGCCAGGTAAAGGTATCAAACAGTGCCCTGACGGCATTCGCTAGCAATGCTCTTTAAACCTTGTTGGATATACAGCACAATTTTTACGTGACCCTTTCGAGGATACATCTGGAGGAAGTTGTTTCAGAGCACTGTACTTAAGTATCCCAAAAAGAGCAGATGGTAATGAACTTTTGCTTTCATATAGTATGAAAGTAAGCCTGCATGGATGTTTTTTGTATTAATTATGGAAGAAAATTATAACAGAATTAATAACACTTGAAACAATGCTGACAAGAATTTTTCAACCCATTCACTAACAACCCCTCATATTTCGTATCAAGTTCATTTCAAGCCAGTCCTGAGAGAAGTTAAGAAAACTATGTTTGCCGACATGCCCATTTGCAATTTTGATTTGCAGTGACTTGGGAAAACAGTTGTCAGTCAAAGATAGGTTGATGCAAAGATATTTTTATAACAGCTCAGTCCTCCTGTGCAGTCTCCTCAAGAAGCTGATTTTCCTGTAAATGCCTTTCATGCGATCTTTGCACTCTTGCAAATAGAACTGTTTGCTCTTGGGATATGCAATATTTTGATATTCCCCCACATAGGGAAATGAGGAGGACAGATGGCAACTCCTACAGTCACCGTCACAGAATGGGACAACAAGGAAGGAAACACTGATGTGCTACAGCACTCTTAGAAGTTGCCTGTATTATTATTTCAGTGTTTGTGTTACTCTAACTTCCCGTTAATCCACTGATGTGTATAAAGACACCCGCTTGTGAACAGATGTCCCTCCAGAGATGCCCACTCTCCACCTAAGCCCCTGTGCTGGCACAGCAAGGGTGACTCTTGACCGCAGCCACGAGCTTGGGATTAGTCGTTCTCCTTGGAGATCTGCGACCCAACATGACACGCGGCACTGGCAGAGCAAAGCGAAAATGTTATATTAATACTTACCGTTGCAAATTAAAAAATGACAAATAAGGCATATTGCTATTCATACAGCTGAGAGACAAAACAGTCAGAGTTACAATAAAGCTTAAATCCAAAATAATTACATTCTGTCGCAATTCCTTCCACACAGCCCAAGCTACCAAGGAAACGAGCTGATAGCAAACGAGAACAGACAAGATTTGCTCCGAAGCTTCCTTCAAACCCAACACTAAAATTTCCAAATGTTTGAAATAAGGAGCAACTAAATCTTTTAATGCTCTCTGAAAAGCAATCAGCTCACCAAATGCATCATTCAACAGCCTCCAATATAAAATAATTAAACCGTGAAAAGCTGCCTCCATAATCTTACTTTAAAATCCTAAATTCCTTTACATTTTGAGGATCTGATGGCATTGACTACAGTCAGACACACTCAGACACGGCAGAAACTGCATGAGCTTTTTGCAGCTCAGCTAAACACACTTCTTCCACTCTTTGAACACAAACAGCTTAACTTTATGAAGATTTGTTGTTGCAGCAAAACTATCCAGGAGATACAGCTAAATCCAAATTCATTTCATTTCTAGCCAAATTATATTTTGATGCGGGTCACTAGAAGCTAATCTTTCATCTCTATTTTCCATACATGAAAATGAAATAAAGAAATTGACATGAAATAGCATTTATCATACTAAATAGAAATTACATCAAATGGAAATTTGTATAAAGAAACTCAATTAAAACAATCCAATTAAAAAAAAACCTTTACCTGTGTGAATATAACCTTTGATTTTCTTCAAAGAGATGAAAACCTTATAATTAAGCAAACTTAAAAAGGAGTGTTTTGTGCTTTTCCCATTTCCTTGCACTTGAACTGTCAATCTATCTTCATGAACAGGAAATCCTTTCCTGTCTATCAGGCAAGTTCACTTTCTTGCTCTTACATGCTAGAAAAACTTTTATTTTCACTATTGCAGAAGTACTTAAGTTGTCCGGTAAGTAGCAGACGAGCAGCATTTTTTATTTGTGCTTCAGTTACATTCATATATACACATGGGCACATATACACACTTGCATTCAGTGTTTTAACATACATTTAACAAAAACTAACTAACCAGAGGCTAGCCAGCTTTAAACAGCTTTTTTATTCATGCTCTGACTTTTAAGGTGCACTTCCTTGCTCTCATCTGAAATACCTTGTGGTGAGTATGAAAAATGAAGAACAAGGAAAGCTTTCTAGGATACACCTGTTTAAAAAAAGCTCACAAGTAGTTTAGCATAATTGAAAGAATTACAAGCCATTTTTTTGAAAAATTCCAATTCTTCCATTACATCAATTAGAAATGCATTGATGAACTTTTAACTAATGGCAAAATCGAGAGCAATAAACAGTGGCTGTTATGGAGAACTGCTCTCCGGAAAGAATTTTTCTGATGCATAACCCAGACCTAAGAGGCTCAGTGATGACTTGGGTCAAATTCTGCTGATGAATATCGTCTTCATTTCTTGGCTGGAATCCCTGACAGCTTCAAGAATTCCTGTTTCATTTCAGGGCAAGTTTTGTCAGAGAAATAAATGCAGAAATACACATGGGGAGGTTATTCGCACAAGGATCCGGAGAGACATTGAGTTGCAGCAGTACAAGACAACATTTACGTGATTTGGTTCCTTTGGATTTGGGCACTTTTCCTTTAAACTCACGCTGCCCAGAGAACGCAAACTACATCCTTGGAGAATTGGGGTATTTTTTACCCAGTCAGAAACAAGCATCCCCTAATTCAAGGTACTCTACAGATTATTGTATGAACTTCAAATTCTATCCATACCAAGAGAAAGCTGTAGCATCCCTGAAAAGCATGAAGGAACAGAAGTACTAGAGGCAGAGTCATGTATGGCTTTACAAACACAATATGCTGACATTGTTTTAGTGATGATAGTGGGGTCTTGAAATGAATCTATCATTGTAAGCTTGATTTTTCTTAGCACTTCCCAATAAACTCCCACAATAAGCTGCTTGCAAAAACTTACTTTTTAGCATAAAACTCATTAGACAAGTTTTGTGGAAGAAAAATCAACAATGACTTTTAAACACAAAATACTACTTCTGACTCTGGGAGCCCCAGAAATGTAAATCATTGGAGATGGAGAGAGCACTCTGAGGAAATATCCTGGTGCACCCTCTTTCTATCCCCTTTCTGAGGTATTTGCACTGGGATGCAGCCTTGGGCCGACCCGGTGTGACTCTCGCGTGGTCTCTTTTTCTGTGTGTTAAGTCTTTTGCATTTTGAGATGAAACATACAGTGCAGTGGAGAGGCCTCTCCTCTCTCTTTTAGAAACTGCCTCTTCATCTCTGGTTTTTCATGGTTCAAGCGTAAGGCGTCCCAAAAGAGATTTCATAGCTGTAGCTTGTATGTGGAAATTTATGGCTCTATGCAGTTTCCCGATCAGCCTCGAGATTTCAAGCTTAAGAATAAGAACCTGTGCCCTAAATATAATTCTCTTTACTCGTGCCTTGCCCTTCTCTGATTTTTCTGTCTAAAATCATCGATAGGGATAAGATGCTGTCAATTTTCATGGATCATCTATTTAGCTTTACTTTAGGTAGATATTTTGATTTTCCTGTAAATACACCTGTTTAAGAAAATAAGAACACGAGCTATCCGGCTAAGTTAAAAATCAAATTCAAGCTGGTTAGCTATTAAACATAAATGAACTTAACCATGCTTGGGAAGCTGAACTCCATACAACTAGACAGTTGCTGAATATGACTCAGTGTTCCCCAGAGTAGGGAAAAAACAAGCCACTTCCAGTGCAGTCGGAGAAATATCACTCTGTACATCAGGCTTGAGGTGGGTTCATTTTACGTATGGGGAAAAAGAATGAAAGAAGGAGAGGAACCTCAGCCAATTGCAGGTTTTTAGGTCATCAAATGGTTCTTGCTGCTCAACAGCAGTGGGATATTTTATAAATGTTAGTCTACACGCCTTTATGTGCAGACACACTTTAATGGATTCCTTCAGGGGTTTTGGGGCATGGTAGAGGTGGAAATATAGGACTTTTGGTCTGTTAATTTAGCTCAGCAGTCAAAGCTCTCAGAACAACAGGGGACAGACAGTAGAAGTGCAGCAGGAAAGGATGGGTTGTTTTGCCTGGAAAGCACTTATGAACAAGACCAAAATCACATCCATCCAAACAGCTGGGTGCTGGTGGGTCCAATTTGCTGTAGGCACCCACACAGCAGCACACGCACGTTGGCCAGAACCTCAGGGTCCTGCTGCCCTCCCACTCCCTACATGCGCTGTGGTCCAGGGCAGACCCTGCAGCCCTCCCACCGGTGGCACGTGGCCTCAGGCAGGTAACGATGAACCCCCAACACCTCATTGTGAAGGACTAAGACACTGTGGGGGAGAGCGAGTACCTTTATAGTTCCACCAACTATTTGGACCCAAACTATTTCACAGAACCTGAGGCTGAACCGAAAGGATACGTTAAGGCAATTGTTTGTGCTTACTGGGTTAGGAGGATATCAGCAGTCAGGGGAGGACAGTCCAGAGCTGAGCAATGTGAAGACTAGGAAGCCTTTTGTTGGAGATTTTCAGAGGAAGAGCAAGCTGAGAGAAGCTGCTATTAAAGTAAAAATCACAGAAATTAAGGACAAAAAGGAGCCTGATTTTCTAGTTAACAGTTTGCAGCGCATTGCTTAACATTCAGTAATATGCTAGGTAGTAGGCAGCTCTTCACCGAAAGCAAACCTGCTCCAAAAGAGGGGACGCTGTCGCAACTTAACCATGAAGGGCTTCTGCCTTGCTGAAGAGCGTGTCGGATCCCAGAGCAGCAACTTGGCCACAGCCAGTCACCAGCACCAAGAGGGGACCAAAATGGCAGGATGCAGCAGGCACAAGGCAAGAGTGTCCAATGCTGTGAGCAACATATGCATATGGAGAAAAATTCTTTCCAAGCTGGTAAAGTGTTTCCTCTCTTATTGCTCTTTCAGTTATCTGGCTGTTTATTCAGAGCCCATTGTGCTCTCACTGTAGGGTCTGTTTCCAAGTTATAGTTTTGACCAGTGCAAAAGAGGCTGTGATTGAATCCTATACAGCAAGAAATGAACATTGGAGACCCTGTAGACTCACATTTTGCTCTTTCAAAATGCCAGTTGTAGCAAAGAAGAACCAAGTTCCTCATCCCAGACAGAGGTATCTTTGAGAGAGAAAAAACATTACAGGCCCTAAGATACATGAATATCGAATAGCGAGGGCTATTATAAGGCTTACGGGATAGGTAAGGAAAATTGCTTGACTGCTTGGCCTTTCGTTGCAAGAAGTGGAAGAGAAGGAGCATTCACGAAATCAACAGCAAGGTAAAACCAGCCAAGGAGTATGTGGGAGAAACATAGCTACAGGGCCACGCTCATCTCCAGGGCAGTTCCACCGCTCTGTTAACAAAGGGAGAAATACTAATCCAGTATGATTAATCCAGTCTTTTTGAGGGATAAAAATACCCCTTGTCTTTCAATTGAACTGAGTCCTGGAGGGCTGGTTACCAGGATGGCTAGTGCTTCATTCACCAGGAGGCACAGGCTATCTAACCTCCGTGCATTTATGAGTTTTCAGCTGGTACGTATTTCCCCCACTCACAGAGCTGTAGTTAAACAAATAAGATTAGCTAAGACATACGCAATTCTTTGGGGCTCTGCCAGACCTTCTGCCAGGTCTTATAGTGTCAACCCATTCATTTCCTTCTGCTTTCTGTTCGCACTGATGCCCTGGAACTGGAAACCCACCACTAGAAACCTCTCTCGCTGACCCCATATCCATTAAGAATAATTGTTGATACCCTATAATGGAATAGCAGCAGCACAATTAAAACAGATTCTTATTGGGACAGAGCTTTGACTGGATTGGCAAAGACAGCCAGGTGGCATCTGGAGCCCAGACGAGATCCCTGGCCCCATCCATGAGCCTTGGCAGTCTCTGCCGCAGGTTTTATCTCTCCGCAGCAGCATGCAAGTCTGACACTGTGTGGCACTCACAAGTACTACACAGCCAGCCACCAAATGAAGCAAGAGCACGCTTCTCTCTCCGCTTCGCCACTGCAGTGCCAGCTCCTTAGACTTGGCTCATTAAATATGTTTGCTCCTTCCTCCCTATTTTTTTATTCTTCTTCCTCCTGCCCCAGACTACCTCAGAGGAATGGTTTGCATTTAATCCAAGTATGTCTGGCACCAGATTCCTTTTGTCCCTCCCAGAGAGTCAGGAGCATTTTGAGTTCTCATTGAGCAATAAATAAGGATTTGGGCCATATTTCTACGTTCACGTTGTGGAGTCCTGGCTGCCCAATTTGAGCTTTTCACCTTAAGGACTTTTATGGCAAGGAAGGGAGGATGATGCCCCTTTGTCAAAACCTTTCTTTACATCAGCTGTTCATCGTGACAAGTGAGAATGGATAGCGATACTTTATCCCAGGAAAGCAGAAACACTGGTTGGAGTCAACTGAATAAATTTATAAATACTCTCAACTTTCAACAAAAATGATCTTGATTGAGCATGACAATCACAGGCAAGAGGGGAGAGAAAAGAGGAAATCTACCTATCTACATAAAATAGGGTTTTGGGCCACCACCAGAGTTGCCATTGCAACTCCTGCCATAGGGGCAGACACAATGATTACTGAGGAATCCCAAGGGAGCAGTCCAGATTTTCAATTCATTTTGCAATGGCAAATACCATCTTCCGTTCATGGCATGGAACAAACGGGGAGAAGGAGAGCTTTGCCCAGGTTTGCAGCTTTCAGTCTCCATGTGCATGGAAGAAATTAGTTGCATATGATGTGATTCTGGTGATATAAAGCATGTTTCTACCTGGGCAGCAGAGCATGGTGTAGAGCGCCCCAAGCTATTGATGACCTCAGCTAATACAGTCAACTGCAACTAAGCACTTCAGTGATTAGTCATCAGAGTCATAAGACAGGATGTCAGGCTCTTTCAATACCCTGAATACCATAGCAACTCAACTCAAGGACAGGAGCAAGAGGAGAGGGAGAACAGGGTAAATATCCATCTCAAAGATCTACAGGAGGTTTAATTAGCAAATGTATCATTGAAAGAGCAGTGGCACATGCACAAGCAGTAAGTTTGCACTTCTCAAAAGAACAGAGCTGCTTCTTACAGCCCCTCCCCTGCTCAGACTCCTCATCTGTATTTATAGGTAGTCACGGTGACCAAACTCTGACAGAGTTTTATGTCAAGCCTCATGATTACTATAATACATGTGAATAGAAAACGTCTCCCTTGGAACAGCATTTTCCTGATAGGGAGATGACCACCTTTTGGTTTGGACTACAGCCTTTCCCTTCCCCTTCATGCCTCAAATGCTTTCTCTCACACCTTTTCGCACAGCCTGGAGCCAGCCAGTTGAAGCATCAAAAAAATTAATTTTTTCCTTTCTCCTCTTTGGAAAACAGAGTGGGGATGGATCCCAGACAGCTCTGCTCTTGGTGAATGAGATTTTTCTCAACTTTCGAAAGTAATTCTGCTTTCCTCTGTTCCCACACATCCTTCCTCCACACATGCTTCTCCTCTATCCCAGATGCTAGGGTTGGAGGCAAGTAAACCCCATCTGTCTTAAATCCAACAGGAACTACTGTGGCAGAGTCTGCCCTGCTTCATTTCTCATAAACATATACTAATGAGTCTTTCTATAAAGCCCTCCAGAACTACTGTTACAATGCTGCTGGAGAAAACTTTCTTTTGGCCTAGAATCAGCGAATGAAGTTTATGCCGAAGGGGAATTTGGCACAACAGCAACCTATCTGCATGACATGTGAATGGTAGTAGAACTGACGTTTTCCCCTACTGCTAATATTGGAGGAAATGTGAACAAGCAACCTAGAATAGAGCATTGTTTTGTCTCTGATTTTCTCCCCATCCAATACATGCTTTAGAGACTTTCTGCAAAACAGAAATATTTGTGCATGGTTTTGCACTTAAAAGCATTTCCAAGTTATAACTGAGTACATTTCCCTCAAACCAAGGTATTAGGCTAGGGGCTCAGGAAAATAATGTTTTAGGTGAATGTCTGCGGGAAACAGGAGAGCTGTCTGGAACAAATTCTTTGGGGAACACCCAGCTCAACACTCTTGCTGAAGGGGATCAAGTGAAATTACAAGACTAGGAAAACTAGAAACGTGTCTTGAGAGGTTAAATGCAAAAGCGTGATTGTTTTTCTCAATTACGCTAGTCTTACTTTGTGAATTCAATATTTGAGAGGTGCTTATTTCTGAATTATACTGAGATGAGCAAGAGGATAAGTCAATGAAACCACTGAATCAAAAATAACCCTTGTATATAGTACATGCAACCCAACTGACTTAGTACAACAAATTCTGTACACGTTTAAAATATCATGAAAATAGTGTCTTTAATATACAGTTTATATACTTACAATACACTGTTTAAATTTGTTCATATACATTACAGGGATACTTATTTGCACCTTGTTTAAATAATAATCTGCCTTCAGCCTTTTACACAAAAGTCCAAAACAGCACAGAATTCCACAAAAACCATGCTTCGTTTTATAACGGAAATGTACTAAGCCAAAGTTCTGGGGCTTTCTCTTTTTTCCCCCCCAAAGTTACTTTTTTGACCTACCCAAAGTGAATCTAAAGACCTAACAACTAACAAATAATTCTTATTTTTAATATAATTCAGAAGATTGTCCAAGTCAAGAGAATCACTGCAGATTTTTACTCTGAAAATTTGGTTATTATGCGCAGAAATGGTAAAATCTGTACAACTCCTGGATTACTAGGAGTTTAAGACAGAACAAAACAGGAGTCATTTATTGCTAGGCCTGAGCAAGGGGTCTGAATTTGCTTGCCGCCCTGACATCCCTAGTAGCACAAATAAAATGGACAATCCCTCACTGTGATTAAGATTTCATTCGTACCTTCCAGTTCGTACATGGGAACACTGCACCTTTCAGAGCATCAAAGAGATGAGCCAGCAGAGCTGGGCCAAGCCTTTGCCCCTTCCCATAGGGCTGGTGTTTGGCTTTTACATAATGTGGTGCGCTCCTTATGTGGCCCACAGGCAACAACAACCTGCTGACCTGTGTTGCACACAGGCACCCACTGGGCATGGTGTCCTTGACTTTCCCGTGTGCACCCATGTCACTACCATCAGACAAATAACTGGTTCCAGCTCACTTTATTTAGCATGGTGACAATCAAGGAGTTGATTCAAGAAGAAAACACAGGAGAAAACACTTCAAGTATTTATACACAGATTTGAAATATGGTGTTTTTTAAACAGTATTGCTATGTACACTGTGTCTCTTGAAGCTGTTGTTGTGGAATAAAGTCAATTAAAGTGGCAAGTAAAACTGTTGTATTGCAAAAAAACTCATGTAATATACAGTTACTTCAATCCCTTGCTTCTGGCTGCAAGGAATGCTTCAAAACACATTTTCCTTCTAATTTTAGATGGACCAAATGTTTTCTGTCTCTAAATTTCTAGCCCTAAGCTATTTTTATAATACAGCAAGAATACAAATGCAAATATGCACTTTGACTTGATTTCAATACAGCTTTGGTTAGCCAGAGAGGCAGCAATACAGAAGAATCTTAATCCTAGGCACAATGAGTATTTAAAGGAAAACAGCATTTCCCCTCAAGTCTTCTCCTCATCCCTCCCCCTGCCAATGCTATTACCATTTCTGCAAAAGCCCTCGTGCTAGAATCCAGTTCTCAAAGCTGAAGGAAACGTCAGTACTCGTGCCCTGTGAACGTTGCATAGAAAGGATATATTTCCTGGTGCAAGATAAAAAGACAACTCCATACATAGTAACATTCCAGATGTTCTGCTACCAAAACCCCCAGACAAACAAAAACCCCAATGACAACACACAACTTCAAACATTGATAACTAAATAAACATCAGATGCCTTACATTTATTTAACATGAGAAAAGAAGTCCAGGCTAGAACTAGCCTATTTCAGCAGTGTCTTCAAAAAGTAAAAGAAGCTAGGCCTGCTCTTGCATGACACACATTGTCTGAACTTGATGGCTACATCTCTATTAGTAAATAAAATGGACCAGGGACTTTTCTCAGCCCCAAAGGACGACTAAGACAGCTCACATGGACATGGTTAAACTCCATTACTCCCCAAAACAAGACTGGTTTTATCCAACTTGCTATTTGGGAACAGCTGGGCATTGCTATCCTCTCACCCATGCTTGGGAGCTGTCTGGGATCTGCCATTGTGTAGGCTGCTTCATTTGCACCTAAACCACGCAAGAGCCCACACTAACAGTTTGACAGCAGTGGAGTACCATGAGAGAGCGCCCGCGTCCTGGTGTTGTTTAGGTGACTAGTAAAGGTGTAACCAAGCAGCACGGATAGTCTCTGAGGCCAATAATAAACCCCTGGATAGGTAGGAAAAAGAGCTAGTACCACTTCCCAACGACAAACTGAAGTCTGTTTAATATAAACTTACTTGCGTTCAAAATACATATCTGGCTAAGTACATCATTTAGACCAAACACTAAAAGACCACGATCTGCAACCTCTTTAGATTCAAAAAGATTTCAGTAACACCCATGAGTACACTGAGTCGTTAATAAGCTCTCAAATCACAGTGTCGCCCTTAAACACAGACGAGAAATTACAAGGCAGATCTGCTACAAATTACACAAAGTCACACATGCTTCAAATTCATTGAAGGCGAGTCCTATCAAATGCTGAGTGGTGTCTCCTCCTATTGACTTCAGCTGGTAGAAAGTTTATATCACAGGGATATTCCCCAGAGCTTTCAGACACTCTAATCACAGTGGAAACATTAAAGCAACTCCCTGAGGGAACATTAAAACAACTCTCCCTCTTGAAGTACCATACGTAGTGTAGCATTTTGTAACTTTTTATAGATTTAAACCTCTAGGTTTGACGCCCCCATCTTTCTAAAGGGACCACGTATTGCTCTGCTCGGGCTGAAAGGACTTCTCTGCTTCTGTCCCATTTCAGAAATGCCACCATTCCGTCAATGCCAGGGACTTTTGGTCAGACTGGTCCGTTCAAATCAGTCCGCCATATTCAGACTGCTGTCTACAGCACCAATGGCAGACCCGAGCCCCTACTACCATGGCAGCTAAGCTCAAGAGGAAAGTGAATAAATTAGATCCCATCCGTCTCAGCGCTGCCGTATCCTGGCTCCCTCCCCCAGGTGGTGGAGAGGTGTAAGCCAAGCTATTGGGCTGGCTGGTTTGCTCGTTACTGTCTTGGTTATAGCGGAGCAGACACTGAGGCCCATCCTGGGCATCAAAGCAGGTGGCTCCATGCCACAGTCATATCATTCGCATAATACAGCGGTTAGAAGCACCTAAACCACTAAAAAAGGCTTGGAAAAATTAAGCCGCTGAGCTGCTAATGGCAAAGTAAAGGTCAAACACTAACATATTATGCATAAAAATAGGCAAGCAGTGCCAAATCAGAATAAGACAATTGCAAGGACATTAATAGCAAGTTTGCAATTTTGAGGTTTTAGTCGTAGTTTGGCATATATGACCCGCTTCTGAAATCATTACACATCCTGTACCTTTCTATTGGCCAGTTCTATTTTGGTCTATGCACATGCGATTTAAATGCTGCAAACGCACAAATGCAAATTCCACCAGGCTGTTTGCAACAAAAATCATTCCAAATAGGTAAAGCAGAGAGCATCAGTTCACAGTTAAAGAATACTATTTTCTGAGGGACACTAATATCCCAGGGCTCTCAGAGATGTTTAATATTAATATAATCAAAATTGCAATTTCCTTTTTTTATATATATACTTTTTTCCCTGGAATTAATAATCCAAGCAAAACAGAGAGAGATATTTGATGTTTAAAATTTGGCCCTTTCAGGGCTGATATTCTTTTGGGTTAAAAAGCAATGATTTTAAGTTGCGTGTGCAACAAGCACATACATATGAACAGTACTTGAATTTGATTTAGTCTAACTTGTAGTTAAAATATTTTAAGATGCTAAGTAAAAAACATCCAGGAATAACTATTGATCTATTGCTAAAAGTCAATACATTACAAAAAACAGGAAGACTATGAATGCCTGGGGTTTCTACTAGGGTACTTTTTGGCTTACTGCAGTCTAGTACCTATTTCAATTGCAATTTACTTTCTGCTTAAGAACTGGTGGTATGCACTATTGCAAGACAAGTAAAACTTCATGTCAACGTAGAGACATGCCATGAAATTTGCCCAGGTCACAAAAAACTCCATTTGCAGGCATGCTTTTTTAAAAATGAGTCAACATTGTTGAGAAAACAGGCAAAATCAGCCTTCCATTTTTGCCCCCTGCTCTGTTTTTCTTGATGCTCTCACCATGTGCCCTACAATGGAGGGAGAGAGAATCTTTATACTACAAAAACGTAAAAATTGCAGATGAGAATCTCACCCCAGCCAGGGCTCTGCTCAGCAGGTGAAGGGGCCAGCCAGAACAGTGTGAAGCCACTCTGGCATCCCTGGCACTGGCCCCCTGAGGATCCTCCCAAATGAGGTGTGGAGGATGGAGTCTGGAGTCTACAGATTGATTTCTCACCATCTCCACAAATCCTTGCATACCGTACTTGGCCATTTCTGAGAGCTCTGCCAGCCACAGGAAAGCAATAACAGACTATTGAGTTAATGGGTTTCTAGCTTTCTGAGCAGCTAAATTTGAAAGGGCTCAAAGGGCAGCCGAAGGCCCCCTTCCCATTTCTACATTCACTTGACTGCTATTTCTGTGCAACATCTATTGCAGCAGTGAGTTTTTGCAACCGGGCAATTGAATTAAAGTGTCTTAAGATGCTAGAGATCCTTCCACTTTGATACCCTAAGTGACAACCCACACCCTCCTGGCCAACTGCAAACAAGGTAGGTGAAATTTCAAACTTCTCAAGCATTTCCCAGAGGCAAGGCTCAAATTCTCACTTGGCCCATTCTCATCTGTATGGCATGTGCTGCTTCTGTTCCTTTCCATCTCCTTAATGTTTTATTTCAAGGGCATCCCACAGGAGTACTATCACCTGCCTACACAGATCCGATCGCATGAATAGGACAGGACGTGGAGCACATTTTCAGATGCTCACAACCACAGCAGAGGAAATACAAAGGGTTTCTTTTTGCCAGAGCAGGGCCAGTGGAGCTGGATGAACAAGAAGCCACCTCTGACTTGCATGCTCATGGCTGTGACAGGCAGGATCTGCTGAGGGAAGAGTTTGTGAAGAGAACTGCCTTTCCCATGAGAAAGCTGCACAACCAGAAGTCCTGCTACTTATTCCAGCCATCTGACTACAAAAGCAACTTTTGAAATCTACAGGTCATAAACTTTTAATTGGCCAGAGCAGAGTGGCTCAGTATGAAAATCCCCCCTTCTCCCCCTCTTTGGGCAATGAACTAAACCAGACTTTTGTTTTAAAATATTTAACTCTTTTTGCTCAAAGTAACATGAAAAACGTATCCACGTTACAGGTAGTCAGGAAGATACTGTTAATAAAAATATGCAGCAAGAACAGCGTATTAGAAGCACTTCACAGCAATTCTTAACATTTTCAGATGTAGTGTCAAAAAAGATGTTTTTGTGTATCTGAACATACTTTTTGTTAATAGAAAAGCAACAAAAAAAATCACAGCATGTTGCCAAATATTACTTGAACAGAAATAATCCCTTAAGAGATATATTTTTGCAGTTAACACAAAACTGTAAACTGGATTGGTGTGTGTCTTTCAGCATCAAATTATTCAGTAATAAATACGATTAAGTCTTAACAGACTACAGAGTAAAAATTCCCTTAATGTCCAGTTTTTAGCAGCTGTCGAATGTTCAGGGATGCACAAGGCACACCTCTGCAGATTCTCTACTTTTATTATTGACATACAAAAAAAAAAAATCTGTTCACCGCTCAAAGTTTTATCTGCATAGTAAGAATTCTTCTACTACTATTTACATGAAGGGCTTTTAGTGCAAAAAACAGGAAGTGATGTATTAGCTGAAGTGCATCTAGCACACCTCGTACAGTTTCATTAAAAACTAGCCAGCATCACATTTTTGGCCGCCAGCCGTTAATGAACTGCAGTATTTTCTTAACCTGCAATTTGCTTAGCTTAAAGTCTTCTGAAAGGATTTCTTCTGTAAGCTGAACCAGTAAATTGCCGTCAATCTTCTCTGTAACAAAAAAAGATATGACATCTTCTGATAGACCAATAAACCTCAGTGATTTAGACACTTCCTCTATTGAGAGTCCAGAAAGGTCCGTGGGTGGCTGCCAGGGAGAGCCATCCCCGCAAGACCTTGGTGCTAACTGGAGGTGGAGGGGAGACGAGAAAGGATAAGACAGAGAGAAAGTGTCCTGCACACCCTTTTTAATGAGATACTGATCTTCCAAGAGGTCTGGTGAACCAGTTTTGGATTCCTCCTCGGCACCATCTATTTTTAGTGGCAAAGGACACGTGTCTAAAGCTGGTTTCTCTTCACCTGATTTAGGTGCCCGAGGAGGTAAGGCAGGACACGAATGACTCTGCTTTGCATTGCTGACCGCCAGAGTTTTCTCATCAGTGCATTCTAAGGAGTAACTGGCTGACTTTGGACAGGCCGAGATGGTGTTAGTGAACTGTGCTGGCGTCAGCGGGCAGTACCCTGCGGGGAGCTCACACCCATCAAAGTCAAAAGTAAAAGGTGCTGGACAGTTTCTCTTTGGCGTGCCTGGAGTCTTCTGCCTGGGGTAGCTATAGCTCCTGCTTGGATCTAGCAGGAAATCATTCCTGTTTAGGCCTTCAGCAGTTCCTGAAAAATGGTTTGGCCAAGATAACCTACAAGATAGAGCTTCAGCTGAGGGGCTTCCAAAAGGCATCGTGCTATTGGGCTCTTTGGATTCGGTTTTCATCATGTTACAAGGGTAGCAGGAAACAGGTGTGCTCTCAGTTGTGTTTGTGTTGTCGTTCTCTGTAACACTGCTTAAGGAACAAAGCAGAAAGGATACAGTTAGTACAAAAAATACGGCATTTAAGCAAACCCATAAATCATCTGAGAAAACCAGAGGGTGGCTGTCACAAAGAGAGAATCTTTTTCCCTGTGGGAGAACTTTTGAGATTTGAATTAACAATGCATTTGAACAATGTCTTTCTGCAAGCCTGATAAAATGTTTATATATTCAAAAAACTCATGAGAAAGACTCATGTCTTGGTTCTTTAAGCTCAAATAAAAAAGTAGCTATCTCAGTTCAGCTCCGTGCTACCTCCCAAATACTCAGTTTTTGCAGTCTAGTTCTGGAACAGCCTCACATATACCAGAAGTTTTTCTAACCCTATGTTTTCTATTTATGTACCACAAATGTGTCACGCTATGCAAAAGCTCATAAGAGGGACAGGTCACTATTGCATTAGACACAAGCCTGAGCCACCTAAGAGATGATCAAAAGCTCTTCTGAGGCCAACTGGCTTCCATCCAGGGCACAGGATGCTTCCTCAGAGCTCACTGGTGCAAAAAACGTAATTCCACAATAATGCAGAATAAGTTAATGCTTGTAGCCATAGGAAGATTTTTTTTTTTTTAACCTGGAAAGGTAAACAGATCTAGCTGTATGGGTTGAAAGATCATGCTCTAGGCTCACTCCACCATCAATTGTTTCTGTGTCCATATTTTAGAAGTTTTGATGGGAAAAATTGCTTTGCAAAGGCACCTAAAGAAAGTTACCCTGACCTACTTTCAAGTGGTAAATTAAGCTCAGCTTGTCCAAGGGAATTGATGGTTTATAGTCGGGTGTTCTCGAGAGACAGATGCTAACAGAGGCATGCAATCTATTAACAAAACTGAATGTTTGCTGCTTTTATGTCACTCTCTAGAAGAAAGCCTGAAGGACTAGGTTGATCTTTGGAATTCTGACCAATTAAGCCAGAATACTGGAAAAACAATTTACAGATTTATAAAATCCTCACCTAACATAATGAGAGGCAAATCAACAGTTGAAATAATTGTTTTAATTACTCATATCTCTCTCCTAGAAATTAGTAACCCAGGAAAGAAACTAGGTCATCATTCTGTGACACCTCCATGAAAACTGCTTGAGGAGGAGAACATCATTCAGAAAAAAAGCAAAGTTTTGAATGAATCGACACAGAAAGTAGTTCCCTGTGTGCTTACAGTGGCTCAAACAGGAAGCCAACCTGGGCTTGCCCTGCCCAAACGCAAAGTACAGATGCACAGGAGCAGCTCTAATCTGCATCGCTGGAAGATTAGAGGAGGAAACTGGGTCTGCTGGGGTGGAGTTTTATAACTATCCACCTATCCCTAAGTTTCCACTCCATGCCCTCTCAATCTTTCTTGTTTCCTGTTCATGTCATGAATACAAGTCTGCCACTTAAAGCAGCTGGATGTTTAAAACAGCAGAGATTTTTTTTTCATCAACAAGATACACTTTCAGCTGGTCGTTTCTGGCTGCTTAAAGGCCAACTGGTGTAACATACAGAGTGCAAAGTATTTTTTTCACAAATTTAGCCATTGGGCTGTTCAGTTCAGAGAAGACAGTCAATGAGGTGTTCACAATAACTAGCCACACAGAGAAATTAATTGATTGATTCTGTTTCCGTTCTCTAACCCAATATTAGAAATGGGAACATTTAATGATTTAAAAGAGTAATGGAATTACTGACAACCAATAAAAATAACATTTTCCGAGCACTTCCTTATTCATCCCTCAGCAAAATTAACCCTCTGGGATTCAGTGCCAGAGGATACAAGAGAAACCTCAAATACGGCTGAAGTCAGGCATCAGGCATTTTTACATGCAACTAAGGATAAATTACACTGCTTTTGTTTGTTTTTAAAATATCTGTTGCAACCATTCATGATCCAGAGAGTAACATGGCTGGTGAAGTTGCTCGTCAAGTCTTGCCAGTTTTATCAGTCATCAAGCTACTCCACAGATTGCCATTTTTCTAGCAGCTTCTTCCGCACCACTAGGTCAATGCCATAAAATGGAGATATCTGGTCTGGACCCAAGCTGCAGATGAGTTTCATATAAACTTTGCAAAGTCCCAGGCACACACATCATCTGCAAGCCTTAGAAACTATATTTCTCACTGTTTTCTTGGGAGGCATATATATTCTTAGCTATGAAGACAGGAAGAGGCATTTAGTGTGCACAAACACTGGGTGGGTCTTGTGCTCAATATCCTGCGCGGTAGACCTTGACAGAACTACTCAACAGGCATTCATAAAAATAAATGAGTAGCCTCAATTTAGAGTGATCATTGCCAGAGATGCAACAGTAAGCTGCAAGTAGTGTAGGACAGGCAACTTGAGCATAAGTTATTATATCAATGGCAACTAGACTGAAATAATTTCAATGGCATTTTTTAAATTTTCAGATCAATGCATGATACCCCAACAGGTAATAGTTTGTCACTTTCTTAGTAACAAAACTGAAGATATACCAAAATAATGGCAACAAATTCAAGTAAAAAATGAAGTAAGATTTCAAAAGGCATATAAACTTTCTAAAGCCAAAGGAAGAATACTGCACCGCTAAGAAAAGGTATGCAACAACCTAACTCAAAATCCACTGTCACCTCTCAACTCGCCTGAGTGGATTTTCCAGTTTGTGGATTAGTTTGTGCTGATGTGGATTTGATCTGGAAGCTGTCTGGCCCCATTCCACTTCACATGACTTTGCACTTAATGGTGTCTGCTGACCTCTCTTTTCTTAATCTCACCCTGTCTGTAGTAGGTTCACATAAAGTTGGCACAATACGTTTCTGGATTATCAAACCCTTCCCTCCCCCCGCCCTCAATTATCAAGAGCTGGTTGTACTACTGTATGCCTGCAGCATTGATATCCCACCTGAAAACTCTCTCTGAGATGTTCTGCTTCGAACATTCAAAGCTATCTTCCTCAAAACTTTTGTTTTTTAATCAAGCATTACACAAAACTGTATAGGATTTTCCATTTAGGTATCTGTGCCAGCTTACCGACAGCAATACGTACAGGCATTTAATATAAAGTTATGTGCTATATAGTAAAGTATAGTCTCTGCTGGAGCTCTGCTTCCTCTTCAATCTTTAAATATAACTGGATAGGTTAGCTCATTTCAAGAAAAGTCAGAAACTCTGAAATGGCACCACACTTACAAACAAGCACCTTTAAAAAGAACACATCAGGCCGGTTTCAAGATAGCTAAATTTAGCTTTCTTAAAAAGAAAGGTGCTAGAATGAGGCGCTCACAGCTCAAACACATACATGTTGTGCAGTCCTGAAGAATAGTAGGATAGAGTGGGGCTAGGTGAACGGGTCTGCTGCCGTGCAGGTTTGACTGTGCGAGGAGGAATGGACGGACTGGTGGAGGAGGACGGCTTTGAACTCCGTGGTGGAACTGGGGGAGCATTCAGGAGCCTGCATTCCTCTCTCACCTGTACAAAATAAGAAAATGCAAGTAAACAGCTAGAAAATCTGGGCAACAGCACTCTGAAACAGATGAAACACATCAGCTCAAGCTTACTTTGTGAAAGGAAATAATTAAAAAGGGAGGAGAAGAACAGAATAATACTAAGTGTATACATTTACAACAGTATATGGCTGTCCTAAGGACCGCCTAAAGAATGCCTTTCTATGAGTGGTTACTCATGATCTTTCTAGGGTGCTTTTTAACAAATAGCTTGATGCCCACTCATTTAAAAAGAGGTAAAAATAAAACTATATAAAAGAACCTTTCAGTAATATACAAAATCAGACTGCCTGTTCCAGATATTTTACAATCTGTAAGAAGAAATTCATTAGGCTTAAACTCCATTAATGCTGTTTATTTAGATGTAATAATCCAAGCTTGCAAAACGAAAAGATCTCAGACTTTGATGTTTCATGACTTATTTCAGCAGTGATACCCAGCCATTCAGCGAGAGAATAATTCCCAGCTTCCATCTCTCAGGAACAGTAGACATACCTCTCATTTACCAGCTACATTCACGGCATAAACAGCTACAGGAAAGCACTAAAACAGACTGGATTTTGGTTGCCATTTTCACTGTTTGCTGTTGCTTCTCCTTCACTCTTGGTCTAAGCACCCTGATGGGTGGGCTGATCTTGCCTTTCTGCTCACTGCCCAGCAGAGGGCACAGCTCACCAGCCATGCTCGCCATGCTCCCCAGCCCAGCACCGCACGACCAGCCTCTTCAAGCACAGAAAAAAATAAAACTTTCAAGGCCTATTTCTAATGCCCAATCTGACGAAGCATGAGTGGTGGAGTTATTTTTTAATATGCTAAATCATAAAAACCAAAAAGTAAAACAACCTTGCTTTTTCCCCTCCTCTGTGTGTACAAACTAAGAATGGACCAAGCCTCAAGCTCAGATCAGGAGACTGAAGGGCGTCCTGAGGTGGATGCTGGGATACAAACTTGGAGCTTCAGTCCTTCTGTAGCTCCCAAAGAGGAATTCCAGTTTAACTGTAAAATGTACAGGTTGAAAAGCACGGGGCAGAAGAGCCTCTTAAAATAATGCACCAAATTATTTGGATGGGTTGCAAGCAAAAGAATGTCTTG
Source organism: Struthio camelus (assembly GCF_040807025.1). Taxonomy (NCBI): domain Eukaryota; kingdom Metazoa; phylum Chordata; class Aves; order Struthioniformes; family Struthionidae; genus Struthio; species Struthio camelus. The sequence goes on along the minus strand of NC_090943.1, from coordinate 142,731,628 downwards.
TCTCCAACCAGATTTCCAGATCACACAGATCTTGCTTCCAGGATCAGTGTTGAGGGATAGAGTTTTAAGAAAAGCAAAGGGTATGGATGGAATTATAAGGAAAGATCCAGACTTTTGCTAAAAGCTTCTGAGGTAGCCACACCGCATAAGGCAAAAACTACTTACGAATTGTACTACGAAATACACTAGTTCATCTTTAGTCTACGTTTTTTCAAAACCAACTGTAATAAAAACTAGCAACAAAGCCAACAGGTTTACTTACTGCAGCCAGCTAATTTTTCTACCTAAAATGCATGACCACAGCTCTGCTTATCTGAAATTGAGTTTGGACCTGTCTACCCAGGAGTGAAATACCAGGATCCATCCCCATTCAAAAAAAAAAAAAAAAAAAAAAAAAAAAAAGGAGTTAAGACCTTAATCTTGTCAGCACATACTTGAGAAAACAACTTCATTTACTAAGGCTAAAGGTGAGTAAGGGTACCAAAAATTAGGCCTCCAGACAGGATTTTTAAGGACTCATCACCTACCCCTGGTAGGAAGAGATCTTTATGTTCTGCTTCTTTGAAATAGTCCTAGATGCAACAGGAAAGGGAAATTCTCATTCTGTGTGGAAGCTACAGTTTATTTTCAAGTTTAAAAACACTGCAGAACTAAAAGTGAACTTAGCAATTCTGCAACACATAATTAGCAATTAAAGTGATTTAATTTATTTTAAAACAAAATAAATGTGGAACCTTCTGCAATCTGCTTCAGTGCTTTCAAAATGCAACAACCCATTTAGTACTTATGTGAAATGGAAAATTGGGGACTGGGACATTGTAGTTCATTTTTTCCCTAATTCAGAACAAGTTAGAATTACAGGAAATGCCCAACAGCATAAAACACTGAAATAAATCTTGCTCTAAGGGTTCTTATTTGCTCTCTCGCAAAAAAATGGAATCAATTTTATTCATGTTTGTTATTGAATTCAGGCATAAAACTCTTCAACCATTTTAGTGCTGTGCCCCAAGGATGCCTAAGGACTTTTTTTCCCCCCCCAAGTCAGACTAGGTAAAGTTAATATGCTGTGCTATTGAATATATATCATGGGGTTAGAAAGACCATTCAGGGGAGCTCTTGGAGCACAGCAGATGGTCAAGGGGTTAAAGAAACTCTTTACTGGAGAGACTACTGGCATTCAAAGGTAGTGGCGTAACAAACTATACCCAGCTCCTTTGCTGACCTAGATTGTAGATCAGAATTAGGCTGTAAACAATACCAGTTTGTAGTCCCAGTTGGTCCCTGTCACAAGACCATGATGACTATTGCTGCCAGACTCAGCTCTCAGGAAACACAGCAGACGAAGAACATGTAGGGATTTTGCAGATTAAACTAGCAAGAACAACGGGAAAACATCACAGGAGATGTACCCTCACTGGTCCAGGAGTACAGCAATAAAGTAAATACAGGAGAGGGGGAGAACAGCCATAGCGTGCTCAAATTACTTGATAGCTGTTATTTAAAAAAAAAAAAAACAAAAAAAAAACTCTTTTCACCAATCACCAGTAGCACCAGATGACATGCAGTTGCCAGATGCAGATAAAGCACATTTGCATGGCACTACTTCTGTATTCAAACACTCCCACATTCAAACACTTCAGTCTGTGAAGCGGTGATCGTGACCCCTTTTTAAAAAGCATTATAACCTCATTCACTTTTTTTGGCGGCGGCTGCCCTCCAGTCAGCACCCACCTGGACCTCGGGGTGTTACAGCCCAGTGCCAGCACTATACATTGCTCAAAACGCCCCAGGAAAAGCAAATTTTGGCCATGGGACTCTTCAAGAAGAGGCACCTGTGGGACAGCAGTCCTGCAGCGCCTGCCTGTGGGAGCTGCGGTCACGAAACGCGCTCGCAGCCTTACAGCGCCGTGCAAACACCTGAACGGCAGCAGGGCCGGAGACATGCACGGGACTGACCTGATTTACTGCTTCTGAGGCGGTCCGGATTTAAAAAATACATATATAAACAAAAAACAGTTGCTAGTATTGCCACGAGTAAAGTAATTTAATGTCCCTTGCTTACAGAAGCCTGAACTTCCAGCATATTCCATCTGGGACATGCTTTAAATCAATCAGTAAAACAGGCTCTGATTTTACGCAAATCAGTGTTTGGGGACTGAAGGAACTTCTCAGTTAGAGGCCTTAACTCAGAGGTTGTTTTCTTCCACTTCTGCTTTCATGCTATTTTGACTTTCCTAAAAGGTATTTAAGGAAGTACGCGTTATCAGAACGTTTTCATCCAGTAGGTGAGAAGAAAAACAGGAAAGCTTCTGAAATACTTGAGTGTCCTCCTCTCCTACAAATAGCTCCCATATACATATTTTAAATTCAGTGCATGCAAAAATACAATTGTCAGCCAAACTCTGCAGAAACGCTACGGAATATCATCTTGGAGGGAGTGATGACTAAACCTCATGTTCAGCAGCCGCCACTGAGATCTACTTACTCTATAAATACCCTACATGGAAACCATACAAACATCTTTTCAACCCCAACCCACTCACGAATTCAGCAGCAGGTCACCGATATTCATTCCAAAGCTGTTTCAGGAAGCCACAAAGTCGATTCTAAATCATTATCCCATCTATGGAGATGCAATTTAGATTTTTTTTTTTTTTAATAAGGTCACACCTCTGCCTACCTCAAAATGTAATCTAATAACTTTAGCAGAAATTAGCTCTCTTACGTGGCCAGAAAGCAGTATTAAAATTGCTGTCAGCACTCACCCACATTACCTCAGCCTTGGTAAGTAAAATACACATGGCAAAGTCGCATGCTTTTCAAGATGACCTTGAAAGGCAATTGCCATGGCAACGTGCATATGTATCCCAAACGCCACCCCAGTGACTCCAAAAAAGGCCTGAATAAGGGATTTCTCCGTTCCCAAGGGTGTGGGGCGTACCTGCGCTGCAGGGCAGGTGCTCCTGGCTCTCCCAGCGCCCCGCTTCCTTCCCACTGGCGCTGTGCCGCGACTGGGGCAAAGGGCTCCCCGCCATCACGGCTGGGGGTGCGAGGGGTGCGCGGCCCCTGCCCGGAGAGCTGCCGCAGCCCCACCGCGACCGCAGCCGTCCTCCCCCCGGCCGCTCCCTCGCGCGGGCTCTGGTGCTCGTCTGACCCCGCGCTGAAGCAGTTCAGCTCACAGAAATCACAGCAGGAAACTAATCATTTTCCAGATCCAGATCTGGCTCCCTGCCCAGGCACAGGAGTGCCAGAGCCAGCACAAGAGAGAAGCCAGGACCATATGGCTGGGAAAGGAAGAGGAGGAGGAGGAGGAGAGGAGGCGGGTGGGACTAGCCCCGACCTGGGTTGCATCAGCGCAGGCTGCCGGGGAACCTCGTCGCCGTAGGGCGCAGGCTGGCACCTACCCAAAGCAGTTGGACAAAACTTAGGTACGCTCCTGACCTCAAAAGCAGGGGAGTGCGTTTGGGTTCCAGCGCTTAGACATAACACGTAAACACTCTTTGCAAAGAGGACATAATGTCTTTAATTTCCTATCTCTGCTGAAGCTGCTGCGGCTGCTTTTTTTGAACTGTTGTGGTGGCAGAATCCAACCGCTGCCGTTGTGCACTTTAGGCCTACACTGGCACTTTTCTCCCCTCTCCGGGCTACAACTGCCTAGTGGGATAAGCAAGTTAATCCAGTGAAAGCTAGGCCAGCACAAATAAATAAAACTTGGTTTTCAACCAGATCGGTTTTACAGCTGGATCGTGGTCTGCCACACAAGGCTACTGCCAGCACTGCTGAGACTGTGGGGTGGCAAGAGGAAAAGGATGGGATCAGCGCAGTGCACTGTAATTTGGTCTTAGATTATCCTCAGTTTCCTGTAAAGTCATGTGCCTGAAAAAACTGCTGGGTTGACAAGTGGGTAGATTTTTTAAAAATTTAAATTGTATAAAAAAACCCTGCAAAACTAATTCATTACATGGGAATATCCATCAGGAATCTCATGACATAAGTATTTATATTTTGCTAGTTTCCTAGAAAGCCTTTTGTGGGGGAACGTCTTCTTTTTTTTTAATTTTATTTTTAAATAATGTTTAGGATTATGTCAGGAGATCTTATAACGGGTGGAATTTCCACCCAGTCCACATCAGATCTCGAGGATGAACCATATTGGTATTTTCACCCCCTGTGCTCTCCACCACGTTTCAGGTTTGGAGAAATGATTTCCCCACGACTTTATACTAGAAACCCTCGGCCTAGAAACATACATCATTTAAAAATGAGTCTTTGAGAAGACTAATTTATGAACTTGCAGAGTTCCTATTTAAACATATTTGCTTTTAACAGACCACACAAAGCAGTAAATTCAGCTTCAGCTTGGTAAAATTTGGTTGAGGACAATGACACTTAATACTCTTAAAAATCTGCCATAGACTTGTAACTGAGCAGATAAGTTCTCATTAATACGCGTTTCAAATCTGTAGAAATTCTAGCCATTCCTGCTATCAGAGACTGCTAACTGAAGACACAGAGGTGATCTGTGGCAATTCCAAGTGGGTTCCTGTCTCACACACTTCAGCCACAGAAAATGTGAGGAAAACATGCGGCATTTGTAGAGAGATGATGTGGAAAGCAAGCGAAGCAAAGAAATGACCTAAAAATTCTCAGTTCTTGTCCGAGAGCAAAAAGGCAATAAATATCACCTGAAAGCTTCAGGATCAAGCAACTACTTGATCCTTGATGTTAAATTATGATTTTCAGGACATGAATTTCACTTGGTACGAAATTAGTTTAAGTTGCACAACTCCACTCACCTTTTCTTTGCCCTCCACCTGCCCCGCCCACCCCCCCATCAAGATATCTAAAAAATTCCCAAGCATACTCTTCATCCGCTAAAATAGAAACAGAGCAACATAAATTAACCCTGACTTACTGCTTCTGATTTGGGAGGCACTGGAGGTGGAGGTAGGGAAACATCTGAAGACTTGGTTGTTGCTCCAATAGTCCCAGGCACAGGAAGAGGTGCGGTACCACACTTTGATCGGAAAGAGCCTCTGTAATTGTCACATTTGTTCTTTTCACTTAGCGAGCGAGTAAGGGGCTGGTCTCCAGGCTTACCAGACCCTTGGTCCAACCACAGCTCTTCATAAGGAAGTTCTGGCTTTGTAGGTAGAAACATTGATTCTTCACTAACTTCAGGAAAAAGATAATCACTGCTACTGTCACCAGAATCCTGGTACTGAAGAGCATCGTGAGAAAACAGGGCCCATTCGTTACACAAGTCCCTGCAACCGTGAAGATTCACTTCACTATTCCCATGCAAATTGTTTCCATAGACGCACACCGACAGCCGATGGAAGGACTGCGTTAGTTCATCCCGGGCATAGCTCAGGGAATTCGGCACATGGCTGTGCCCCGTGCATCTACTTTTCTTCGGGCTCTTGCAATCTTCATTCCAGTCAGTTTTCACATCTCGCACGGCTCGGGAATACTCATCTATGTCAAACTGTTCCTGGCATATATTAAACCAGTGCTGGATAAGGGATTCATGCCACAGCTCCCCTTTCACAAGGCTGTCAGGCAGGGTAAATTTTGGAAGTGTCAAGTGTAAGGGAAAATGCATTGGAATAATTTTGTTGCCACGAAGAACACAACAAACCACCACAGTCTTGGTCTGAATGTTGACAAACTTATATCTGTGCCCTTCCCGGATAAAATGCAGGTCATAAGGGTTTCTTGGTGTAGGACTCGGCACAGTTACGTTAACAGGCAGCCTAGTTTTTTCTACTATGTTGCGAATGGTGTGCTCACCTTCTTGCATCTGCACCTCCAATGGGCTGCGGGTACTAAACCTGCCTTTACACTGGAAAGGGAGACTGATGCTTTCATTGGTCCTGTGGTTCATGCAGATGAGGCAGGGCATTTTACCTCTGCCTAGCTTACTAATGGAATTAAGTTTCCCAATTTTCTTGAAGATGGTGTTGAGTCGTGACTTCTCCTTAGAAGATTTTGCATAAAGGATTTCTGCTTGCCCCATTAAAGTGAGCTCATCCCCAGTACTAAGTGTAATGTTGTAAACCTCAGTGTCTTCATTGCATTCACCTGAAGCCACCTGCAAAATAGTAATAAAAAGTTTGTTTTTGAAGTATTTTTGAATACTTCAGTTCATACCAAATCTATTGAGAGTGCACTTATAAGCTATATTTTGAAAGAAACTACACTAATTTTAATCGACTAGCTGAGTAGTTAAATGCAAGGTTTATAGCCTCAAGCTCAGCCAAGTAAAATTTTTGTTGTGCCACACATTCTCCTATCTTAGTTGAGAGGAAACAGTCACCTGACACTTCCTAAGAGGGTATGAGAACATACATAACCAGTTTTTTTAAGAATAGACAAATCCCCACATGTCCCAACCATGCAAATAGCTGCATGTGTCATACTGCTATGACAGAGCATATCTGGATTCCCTTGGACATCTTTTCCCTCCTCCCTTGTTTTTGCTGCTTTCTGGTACTTATTTGCCAGGATCTTGAGAGAAGCAAACATCCTTCTTTTACCATCTTCAGTTCCCTGAGGAGCAGAAAAGGTGATCTCATCATTACAGATGAAGCATATCCCTTTGATATAATCTCTTCCAGGCTACTGGGAATGAGAGATGACATATATTCCCTGAAGGAGAAGTCAAGAATATTGGTTCTATCCCATCTGCCAAACTCCCCCCTTTCCTTGCTCTCCTAGTCATAGACTTCCTTCCTCATTTTTTGATCATAATTGCTATTTAAGAGATTAAACAACATATGCACAGCCATGTGTGTGCTTTTCTACAATGGAAATTGTTTTGCGGAGAGAGAGAGAGAGAGAGAGAGAGAGAGAGAGAGAGAAAGGCAAAACAGATGTCCAAGGCTCATTTGTTCCTGAAGTTATTTCCTTAAGACTGGAATAACTCTTTACAGACAAGATCCTTCTCCTTCCTATTTGGGTGGCTTCACGTGGAAGGTCTTTCTCAGGGACCTAACAGAACTTACCCCGTTCTCCCTCAGCAGCAGCAGCAGATGCTTGTTCACAAAAGAAGGTGCACCAGACAGACACATATTTAAAAAATGTGCAGCTGGAAAAACATGCAAAAAAGGTATATGCTCTCTTCACCTACAAAACCCCTAAAGACTTCATTTAGCAGAGATAAGTTCAAATTCCATGCTTCGAACTCTGGTATCGTCACAGAACAACCACTGCATGAAATCAAAAGGGTAATTCCAATTAGTTATAACTGCTGTAAAGTAACCCTTACTCATGCAAGATGTGGTCTGCCATTTTTCCGCATTCATAAAGTTGTGATTGTCTTCTGCAGCTCTTTCAGAGCAAACGTACAGGCAGTTCACTAGAGGTGTGCCTTCTTAGTGTTTCCTGAGAGGAAGTCATTCAAGTTCCGCATTATCTAAACAAACACTAATCAGTCTAATCCAGGAAACTGCTAGAATTTTATTGTACATAACACTCATTCACAGTTTATACCTCTGGCCAGACAAGATTTTGAAACGCCACAGCATGAAAGGAAAGTAGTCAGTCCTTACTGATAACATGAGAACGACGCTCATTGCTATTTTCTCCTCGAAACCACCATGGAGAGCTGCATTCAAGCTGCAGTCAGTGATGTAGTTTTGACTTTGGTGAAGCGGATAAGGGGTTGAGGACAAGCAGTGCTCTGGGCACATATCAGTCAATTCTCCCCCTCCCTTCTATTTTGGAAGGGCATGTTCTGTAAGAATATTGGTTTCTAGTACCCACAAATACGTGCAGATGGCTTGCTTGGACAATGCAAGCCACACTGTCAGAAATTTAAACTTGGGAAGGTGTCGCTACACATCCTAACGTCCTGAAAGCCACTGCCAAGAGCGAGGGAGGTGTTATAACCCATCCCTGTGGGAGCTGCTGCTTTGACAACGTGCAGTTCCCTAGTGATTCGCAAACAAACAACCCGCTGTGCAAGGAAACGGATGGTTAGAGGTGAGTGCACAGAGGTAACCAACTTGCATAGCTTCACAGCGAAGGTCTCAGGAAGGGATGGCATCCATTTCAACCAACCAACAGAAACGGATTTTTAGATTAGACAAGCCTGTTCAAATCTAAAGATTTTGAAAATGCTCATCCTTTTTTTGTTGGAATATAGTCACAGGATAATAATAGGTGAAGTAAAGCTGAATTTTACTGTGCTGGAACAAAACAAAAATCATGCCGCGGTGTTTTATTCACAGTGCCACATTAAACAGTTTTGTGCACTTCCTTCTGAATGAAAATATATGAGGTATCAGTTGCTGTCCAAAACTATCATAAAAAATGAAAAAGTGAAGCCAAATGTCTGAAGACTGCACAATTCTGACTTCATTCCTATTCACAAAACTTTACTATGGTGAAGTTAAGGCTGCTGGCAGACCTCAGCAGGCTAAGCGTATTTTAAAATGTAAGTTCTGAAAGACAAGAAAGCTAATCCCTCTCTTTTTGTGTTAGATTTACGCTTCACTCATTTATTACCATATGCTAGTTAACATCTATAAAGTATACATAGCAGGTAAATATTTATTCCAGGACATTAGCAACAAATGCATCTCTCATGCATATCATGAATTGAAATCACTCTAAAATCCTCTAAATACTCATGCATAAATGTCTCCTTAAGTTTATATTTCTCAAATTACGTAGCTAAATGACCTTCATTTTGCCCTCGTTGCAATGAGCTATGAAAATCAAACTTACTCTATCTTGTTCACTAAACCACTTCATCAGCGGCCACAGGTCTTCTGGTCCAACCTTGTGCTCAAAGGAGCTCTAGTTAGAGCAGGCTGCTCAGGGCCTTGTCCAATTAAATTTCTAGTTTTGCAAAGGATGGAGATTCCACATCTCTGGGCAACCTCTTTCAATTTTTGACCGACCCTATGGTAAACATTTTTTTTCCTTGTATCAGATCAGCATTTCCATGTTGCAGCTTGTGCCTGTTGCCTCTTCTCCTTCCACGGAGCACCTCATAAGAGTCTGTCTCTGTCTTCTTTACACCCTCCCATTAGGTAGGCATGCACAGCAGTAAGATCTCCCCTCAACCTTCAAGGCTAAACAAACCCACTACTCTCTGCCTCTCCTCTGTGTCATTTGCTCCAGTCCTTTGACCATCTCGGGGTACTGGACTCGCTTGCAAGTGTCAACGCCTTTTGTGTATTAGGGGGCAAAAAACTGGAAACATCACTCCAGCTGCAGTCTCACAAGCATCAAATGGTGGGCAATACTCACTTCCCTCGACCTGCTGGCTATATTCTTTCTATTATCACCCAATACGCAGTTGGCTGCCTTTGCCACAACACCACTGCTGATTGTTCAGCTTGTTGCCCACCGGGACCCCGGGGCTCTTTCTGCAAAGCCACTTTCTAGCCAGTCACCCCCCAGTTTGTTGCATGAGTTATTCTGTCCCAGATGCGGGACTTTGTGCATGCCTTCAGTGAAGTTCGAGGCTCCTGTCAGCCCAGGAACTAATCAGTCAAGGCTGCTTAGTTGTAGCAGCTCCTTGGATCAGGTTTGACTGAAGCCATGTAGCACTCTTAAAGAAAATGTGATCTGAGAGAGAGTACATGTCAAAAATTATTCCTAAAGGCAGAATGGACAACACTATACCAGATCCAGCTCCCTCCACCCTCTAAACTTCCAGCACTAACCCAACAGGATTTACACCTTCAAGTACACCTACGCTCCTTTATAGCGCTGCTCAGAGTATGCAATATGTACCCTCCACTTCCTGCTATGAAATCACTGGTGGGATGTAACAGGGCCCTACATTATTTCTGACACTTTGAACTGCTAGCAGCGTGTCCCACCCTTGCACTAGATCTAGCATATAATTTGTATACGAAGAGGAGAAGAGAAAAATGTACTGTCTCGGAGTGGCAAAGTTAAGGTAGTCCAGAATACAGACTGCCACAGAAATAAGGATATATTTTTCTGGCATCTGGCAGATTGCTGAATCTCTTTAAAATTCTGGAAAAACTGAAACACTCCACAGAAGGCAGAAAGTAGTTAGAAAATATTTCAATAATTAAAAAGTACCTGGAAAGCCTTCATTTAGCAGCATAACATACCCTAGAGAGCCGATACCAGTCCTGATGTGACTCTACTCTGACCCATACTTGCAGCTCATTTCCACTCTACCCCAGAGCAACGCTCTTGCCTCCTTTGTGATTCCTCCCGCCAGATTCGGTTTTGAATGTTCAGGTGTGAAGACAAAAACCTTGCAACTGATAGGAGGCTGAGACCAGCTGATGGAATGAGGAGAAAGTAAGGCAGGACAATACCTCAAACATCTCCTTAATGTGGCAGTACTCTCATGTTTTAATTTATTTTTATTTCTTATCCTCTGTTCAAAATGGGAGTTCTTCATTGGACAATTTCCATACAACAACTGAAAGCAGTAACTACCATACCTCCAGTTGCAGCCATTACCTGATAAACACAAAGCCTTCTCCAGTTATTAAACAAGTAGCCTTGGGAGCATCTGGAAATAACTCCTTCCACAAATACGCTCATCTTTGTGGTTGTTCTCTCTAAACGCACAGCTTTACACATTATAACTAAGATGCCCATTGTTTCCCCCCTCTTTGCCATTCCCAGACAATTCTCACTTCCTAGTAATAGGTGAGAGCCATCATTGCTCCTTACTTTGTGGAAGAGGCCCTTGGGCATACTCCAAAGCCATTTAGAAATCACTAGCAGATGTTCAAATTGAACAACTAATACACAGAGAACCACAGACCCAGCATCAACCTATTCCACACTGTATTTACTCTTCACCTTCCTATTGCCAGTTGTCAGCCCATACTAGCGGTTCAGTCCTGATGCTAGGATGCTGACCAGAGAGGTTGCTGCCTTAGAGACATTTTATCAGAAGCACTACAATTCAATAGCAATTCAGAGGGCAATGCCATTTGTTGCAGAAGACTGGTATCAGAAGGATGATGTAATGATTTTTTAGGAAACAATGGTTTTTGGGAAGGCTTAAGCATATCATTTCTTTTGCTTAAGCAAAAGTTAACTCAGAATAATAGATTTTGATAACACCTGAGTCAATATGCTGCCTTGAACTCCAATTGTTCTAATTTGTTATAGTTTGAAGTAGAAGTGTTTAATCACTTGGGCATGTATGAGCTTCATATAAAAACGATTTGTGGCTTCATATAGCTTGTTATGCCTGCTAGATCCTATTAAAGCTGTGTAAGCATTGCATTCACAGTAAAAATTCACAGCTAGTACTTTCAGTAAGCACTCTGATTCATTACTGCATACAATTTTCACTATTAAACCAAAGGACCAACCAGAGCATGATTATTATTGTTTTACAGGTTACAAAAAAGGCATAAAGATTTTTTCCAATATTGAAAAAAAAAAGTCTTCAGGAGAATGTCAGATGAAAAAATAAGCAAACTTCTTAAAGGAAGTTGGCTATTTTCAATGAGAAAGCATCCTTTTTTTTTTTTTTTTTTCTTTTTGTAAATCTGCTTGTCACACAGGACAAAGACGACAAAGGATCAGCAAGTACAACTCCTCCTGTTAATATAGCCTTGTTTCCTTCTCAACTGGGACAGACTTTGCCCTGATTCCTAGAGTTAAAGCTGGCTTCCGCGTTGCTTTAAGGATGCCTCTAGTAAATCAAAATGTTCAAACAGTACCCTGAAACGTATGACAGCTAATACTGCAGGGCTCTAACTTCTAATGTGAAGTACCTCTTCACATGGCGTGTCAGGAAGGGCAGCCCATGAAGCCATATGAGGCAGTGAACCTTACTATCAGGGCTCCTTTTAGAGCAGAAATCCTCTAGAAAGTACATAAATCTAGGCATGAAGCAGCGTATCTGCTTCTCTCTATCTCTCTCTCAAGCTATGCATCAGATTCTGGAGGAAAGTGGCAATCTCTATTGCAGCATTTTTAAAAAAAAGCTGTAGTTTACAGCCTTCTAAATATGTGCTTTTTGCAAACTCAGGGAAAGTTTATCAGGACCAACAGAACTGCAACCAAATCAGGAGATTAATCTTGCTTCACTGGACTGCATTAACATTTGTCCAAAAAAAAAAAAAAGTTTTCATCACATATTTATTTCTGACAAAATGCTTACTCTGTGTCAATCAACATAGTTAAACCACTGTGAAAAGAGGGTTACTTAAAAAATAAACAAACAAATCAGATATCAGAAGTTCACACTAGCCAAATGATATCTTTGGTAGGAAAGAAAGAAAATCATTACAGCTAGTTAACTACGGCACTTTTCTTCCTAGTAATGCTCTTCAAACTGTTCCACAGTGTCTCCAAGGAGACTGAGTGATATCTTCCAGATGAAAATGAGATCCCAAAAGTTTGAAAGGGTGTCACTATGTAACTAAGCCAATCATTTAGAGTTCAGGAATTTATGGCTCGTCCAATGTTCAATCTACCAAAAAATACTATTTTTAAGAGAACTGTTTCTGACTTATCCCCCAAAATGATGTGGGGTTTTTGCTCTTCTTTTCAAGTCTTCTCTCCCATTAACACAAATAGCTTCCTGGGTATTTGTATGGCTTGCCCTCTGTAGGGGATCAGAGTATCTGCCTGTGGCAACCTATTGCTGCTGGTTCAGCAAAAGGCAGGGTCCTGCAGTGGCTCAACTTTCCTAATAATGACTTTCTTCCAACCACCGAGATTCAAAAAGTCCTGTCTTTGTAGTGAGTGCAGTGCTGCTACAGAAAAAAATTTCTCTGCAATAGTGCATTGAGTATTACTACAAAAAAAGCTATCAGCTCTCTGCTCAGGAAAGAAAAGGCAAAATGACTCTAATTTTCAATTTGGTGTAGGCTAAATACATATTTCACTGAGTGGAATTAGCTCATCCCCAGAATACTCTAAATTACTGTGCCTGTACATGCTGCTGGCCACCAGCTACCCGAGATGATCAGCTGAGTATACAAGCACAGTATACATACAGTATACATGTCCTCAGAACATTTTGAGGACAAGTTGATACGTAAAGACATCCAAAGAAAATTCCTATAAGTAGCTTCAGGCATTACACAAGTTTGGTTTAATCAGCAATTTTTGTTTGATAACCTGCAAAAAGTACTTGGGACAAGTACTGCCCTCAAATATATGGCAGGTGCTAAATGCCCTGCCTTGGGGCATTTCCCAGAACACCTGCCTAGCTGCAAAACAGGAAGGAAGGAAGGGAGACTCATCTCCCCCGCCTCACCCAGGATAAGGTGGTCCATTTTTCCTTTTCACGAATTATACACAAAGTGAAATAAAATAATCCCCTTGGAGAAAATTCCAACTCATAACATAATGAAAAGGCAGTTCTTAAATTACAGTGCTAGCTATAAAATCCTGCCTAACCAGGAAAGGATTTACATAGAGCAGCAAAGTTTGCACCAAGTCAACCATAACAGTGCCATAATGGCATATTCAGGCAGAGCTCAACATGCACAGACAAAACCATACACTAACTGGTGGTATCCTGTAAATCTACAGGCTCTTTCTTCAAAAATTATCTGCGAAAAGCTTAAGTGTTTCAGAATAAGAATTCCCAGACTTAAGAATTCCTCCTCATCTTCATCACCAATGCTTCACTAGGTATTTTAGACAACTTTTTTTTTTTTTTCTCCTATCTTGGATTAACTACCTTCTGACACTTTGTTCTGAATTTAAATGCATACACTGTATTGGACAAAAATCAACTTTAGTTAGCCTTCCTCTCTTTTCTCAAGTCAGTTTGACAGGATTTCCCCTATATTAAAATTCTAGCGTACATCATCCTGTTGTTTGTAAAGAGTTATTAAACATTTCAATAAATCCTGTTAAGTTCATTTATTTTTTGGAAGATAACAACCTTGGAATAGACTTCTATGAAACAATGGAAAATCTGCCAAGAGAAACATTGCTAGGTAACTGTTTTACCAAGTTCAAACTAGATTATTATTACTGTTATTAAATATCACTGTAATAGCTTTAAAAAATGGATTTGCTATAAAACAGTAAGCAATGCTTAATCTCAGTTTGCTAAATATGACAGAGTTTTAAGAACATTCATATTAAACTTGAGACTTGTTTAAATTTTGCATTTAAACAAGCCTGCAGATGAACGTTCTTCTGCACATTTTACCGTGCCATTCTCTTGATTTGGTCATTGATCAGCTGAGAAGTATTGACACAGTAGTGGATAAGGCTAGCAGTCCCAAGCTAAGACTGATTTCCCCTGGATAGAAAAGGAATGTTCTTGTTGCCTTGATTTGGCTGACTACATCCTAAATGCAAAAGCGTTCCAACTTTCTGATGTAGCCTTCACTCCTGAAACGCTCAGTTATATGGGTTCAGGTTAGTACAGAGCATAAATGAAAACAACCTACTGTCTGGAAAGGCAGGTTTTTGCATCACTAAATGAACTAACCAATGAGCTCTTGCACTTGCAGCAGTCTTCAGCAATCTTGTTTCCCACCTACAAAAATTCTGAACAAGCTGGTGCCCTCCAGCTCTAGCAGAAGGAGAAAAAGCCATTAAAAGATAGATAAAAGCCCCCGTATCGTCTACACACAGAGGACAAGGAGCGTCTGTGTTGTTTCTAAACCAGCAGTATCGACCAACTTCCCCGTCGAGTATACAAAGTGGGGATGAACCACTGGACATCCTGGCCCCGGTGTGCCTTGCAGCCGGTCTCAGACAGCGTATGAACCACAGCCCAAAGGCTGCTTGGCGCTGTTGGCAGAGCTGCCCTAGCTTGGATGCCACCTTACTGGAAACACAGGTAGGAAAAGGAACGCTACGTTCAGTCATCACTATTTTGTGCTGTTGCAGTTGCAGTTTTCTTTGGGGATAGTAAGCCCTCGCGCTCAGGGGACTGCTGACCCTCTGATGAGCCCAAGATGTGGGTGTGCGCACGCGCACGCACACACACACACACACAGAACAAACAGGTCTTTCATTGCTTTGTTTTATTCACAATACTATTTCGGCGCAGTAATTCTGAGAAAAGAAATACCATCATTTCACCCTGCACGCTCTCTGAGAATGAGGCTTTCTGGACAGGGATTGGAGCAGCTGCTGCTTTGCAGAGAACAAAAATCAGGCGGCCGGGGGGGGGGGGGGGGGGAAGGGAAAGGGGGCAACAAACAACATTTGTTTAAAATCTGGCAGCAGCATCCCAATTAGATGAATTATTGGATGGATCATCAGCATTGCTCCCCAATGTGCCACAGGACAGGAAAGCCCTTAGAGGAGCCCTTAGAGGATGTGTTGATTTAACACTGCAAAAATCATTCCATCTCCGAGTGCAGAACTAAAGACTCGTTTGTCTTAAAATAAATAAATAAATAAATAAATAAAATAAAATCACACTTCCCACTCAGCACCATTGCGCACTTGCCATGTATATAAAGGTTGTAACAGTTAATCATTTAGACAGGGATAAATATTTATTCAAGGACTACCTTAACGTTGAATGTTATTTCCTCCATGACGTAAACTCGTTCAGGAAATGCTTTAGCCACCTCCTCCACACTGTTAAAATACTGCACTGGCTCCTTAATATCTCGGTCTTGTTCCAGCAGCTTAAACTGCCCTGAAAACAGATGATAAACAGAAGAGTTGTAAGATATTTACATTGGAAAACTGTCACTCTGGCAACTGCTGGCTCAACTCCTTCACTCTTTTGGCTGGTCACTTTTTCTGGTTACTAGCAGTCAAACAACAAAACAAAAGATTGCAAGTGTCTTCTAAACCTGCAGTGAAAGATGCCGAGTTTTACCAGGTCAGAATGAGAAGAATGTGTGGGAGCTGAAGTTAAATTAAAAAAGATCCTTTGATGGCATACTCTCCAGAAATAACTACTGACTGGGACGTTTGTGTTTGCATACTTAATCTGTTGTAACAGTAACTGCACAGACAACACTTTCTGGCCCTTAATATTAAGTTTTACAGAAAGGAAACACACCCTTTACCATAAAAACCCAAAACAAGAAACATAGGTTTTTGGAGGGTTTTTTTGTTTTGTTTTGTTTTTGAAGAGTCATCAAACAGCTTTTCAAAAATCCTAGGCTACAACCCTTTCCCCCTAGGCTTCCGTAAAAGCTGGGAATAACACCCAACTTTTCTTACTCAGAAACAAAGTTCTTTGAGCAAAGTTAAACTAACATAAGAAGAAATTAACCCATATACACTTAACATTCATTTGAAGGCGATCATCTTCAGAAGAGCATTAGGAAGAGGTGTTTCTTGCTGACTTTACCCTCACGGCACAATAACCATTTTGGTATTTTCTAGGTGTTCTAAAGGGCAAGAATTAACACCGAGGCAGGACTGCACACATGACCCTGGAGAGCTAAGTATTTCAATTACTTTTGCGCATTATGAACACAAGCTTGCTTTTGACAAGCTTTCTTTTGTAAATACAGTGATAACAAATGCATTTTGTAGACAGATGCATTTTCTGCTGGTATGAATTAAATGTAAAATCACTGGAGATATCATCCCAAATTTAGAAACATTAACCACTACAAACTTAAATGATCACCTCAGCAAGACAATACCACAGCAACAATTATTGTGAGAAATAATTCAAGAAATTGACTGAGTAAAATCAATGGTTTGCACATCTTCTGTAAATCACACTTCAAAATTTGCAACGCATCCAGCCACTTGGTCATTGTTCACAAATGGTACTCAACTTCATTAAAAGTCATCCAATGCAGCAGGAAGTCAGCCACCTACAAAATACTTTCTCACTCCTTCAGCATTTTGTGACTTTTGTGATACGTTCAGAGGATTCACCCACACTGCGCTACTGCAGACCACCTAGCAGCAGAGGAGGAAACAAATGCAAGTTCAGCAAGCCCTGAAGCCTTACAAGAAAGGCCCATCCCTCCACCCTACTGCGAGCGTGCACCCAAGTGTACGCACATGCACACACCAAGAGAGATACGCATGTTCGACCCGACCCCAGCAACCTGCTAACAGAAGGACAAGTCTTTCAAGTTGAAAGTTCAAATACTGTTGTTGTAGCCTACATATCAATTTTTACAATACAAGACTTACTTTTATTCTCCTCCATGCATTTTTTCTTTCTGAAGTGACAATAGTAATTTCAAAGTATTATCAACAGGGCTTGTGGTACTGTATAGCACTATAACTAAAGATGCTGACACTTGCCGTTGTAAGACTGTTTTACAACTGTTTAATAAACTTCACCACACTTCAAATATTAGTTGCCCAACAGTTTTCTTAACTACATGTCTGCTTCAGGACATGCTATTATTTGAAGATCAGCCAAAACAATTCAAATACTTCAAAAAGCAACACTAATATAGAATATTCCTGTAGTAGGAATACACAGACCTTTGGTCTGATCTGCTAAAGACTGCAGTTCACTAGTTTACTGCAGGAATAGCGTTACCAGGTCAGACCAAAGGCCTACCTTGTGCTGTATTCTGCCTTTGACAGATGTCAGCAGACGTGTAAGGAACAACTAGCAATAACCCCCTGGACTCTCTTCCATACCTCTAGAGGGGAACCTTTGGCTCATGGACTTCCTGAGCAGGGAGGAGGTATCTTTGCAGTTAATAGCTCGAGAAGTTTTCTTCCCTGTAAATCTGTTTAATTGCTTACTGAAGGTATCTGAAACTTTTGACACACACATACCCTCCACCTTGACAAATTGTGGCAACCTCTCTCTCCTTCCACAGCTTTTACAGCACCTCCGAGACTGAGTGTAGAAATATTACGAGTGCCAAAGCTGTGTCTGGCAGATACTTCAGGTAGCCATCGGAAAATTGACAAAGTATAAGCACTTGAAGAAATGTTTCATGTGCTCAGCAGAAATTTACTACCGTTTTGAAGCTGAATTCCTCAGTTTGCTGGCTCTGAGCATCTTTTACCATAAAGCTATAGAGTGGGCCATGCAGGCTACACTTCTGGGTTCAGTGAATCTGAATAATAAGCAGAAAGGCACTTTATAAATATGCAAAATTACCATTCTTCAATTACGTGGTTACATATTTTCCAATTCCAAGAATCAGGGAACGAAGCTAGCCTTACATGCGGAAGCTCTGCTTCACCTGTTACAGAAGTTAGAAACTGTTGCGACCCATACAAGAGCTGAGGAAGGGAAAGGTGAAAATCATGCTTTCAGGATTTTCCTGTCAGCCATATCCTAACTAAGACAAAGATGAATTTCCCTGCTCTGCAGGGCCTTTGCCCTCCAGGCACCCAGCTTTCCTATAAAGGAAATTCAGGAGTACAGGGCAACTGTGTGAAGTCTGGCCTTTCGCTGACATGGCATCAGGATGTGCCAGGGTATCATTCACCACCAGAGTCCGAGTTGCACCAGGGAGCACCTGATAGCACAGAAAAAAAAAAGTACTCTGGAGCATGAAGTGAGTGACAGTAGTTCACAGAAGGTCACTACTGGCCAGATGTCCTTAAACCTCATGCTTTAGTGTTGGCTATGGGTTGACCCTGGGCTGTTCCTCTCTTCAAGGACTTATTTCTGAATTACTCGTCAGGGAGCACCACCACTGTCCTCTTTCACTAATGACAGAGCCACCCGGCTGGAACCCTAATTGATTGCCTAATTTGGGACCTAGGGGTCTGATTTGCAGGATTCCCAGCTGTAGTAACTATTCAAGGCAAGCTGTGATTACAATTTATAATTGCATTTTATGCTTTAAGTTCCCTGAAGAAAAAAAAAAAAAATCAAAACCACTGCAAGTTCTAGACATCGTGGATAGATCTTCTAAAACCAGCAGGTACTTCTGATTTAACACTTCCCCTTTACATACAGAATGGAGTTAAATACGATACCACAAGAAAGCTACGTTAATTTTAATTAAACTATCAGATACTGCAGAGATAAAAACTTGGAAATACAGAAAGAAGTTAATTCTCTTTTCAGAATGGTAATTGAGTTGGGCACAGTAACAAGACATGAAGTCGCATGAAGAACTGCAGAAGAAAATATATCGAATGATTACTTATATCTGAACAATGTTTATCTTGCACTTTGAATGAGACAGTGGTCTTTAATTCTAGCTTCTCTAGTTACTCTTTTTGGAACCATAATATTATTATTTCACCAAGACTAATATGTATTTAACAATAGATACTTTGGTGGCAAGAAAGGGACAGTTACCCATTACTGCCCAAACTGCTGCAAAAAGGTCCAAAATTTCTCATCACACAACAACAGCCTTTGGCTGTGAGAAACTGGAAGCAGGGCCTGCTATTCATTTAGCATTTACACGTTTGTGTTAAAAAAAAAAAAAAAATCAGCTGGAGTTTTGCTTCAGTACAAAGAGATGCTCAGAACCGTCTATGTCACCATCTATGTCATCCTTCCCTTCGTTCAGCTGAGCCACACAAACACAAAGCTGTCTGTGCCTTCACTGCTAATAAGCACCAGTTCATGAGAAGGTTGTTGATCACAGAGGAGCGCATACAGATCTCAAAGCATATAACAGAAGGGCAGCCTTAATCTCCCACTGCTATGAAGTCAGGAAGTGTTCTGTGCACGGAAACTGTCTGGATTGGATGTTAAAATGCCTGTCCTTCGGAAAAGATGATTTATTTCCTCATTGAAAAAGACAGATTTTTGCATTGAAAGGAGAGAAAGAAGGGCTGAAGAAGGGCCTGCAATACACATTTGAACCAGATGTCAAGCAACTAACTAATGGGGAGGAAAAAGACAATTTCATGTTACATTCTTCCCCAGTCTCTACTCAAGCTGCCATACAAAAACATACCAGCAAATTTCCGAAAGTATTGCTGCAATACAAGTTAAATGTACATAAGTCTGGTGTGAGTGCAAGTTAAAGCTGAATCTTATTAGATGCAAGATTTCATCAGGAGACTTTACAAAATTCATTGCAAGTTTAAACAAATCACAACACAATTTAACTGCATGTTAAACATGCAAACTGTATGTTTTGTGTAACAAAATAGCAAAGAAAATAAAAAACCAGAACTATATTTTTACAGAAGTACACCCCTTTCTCTCTTACTAGCGCAAAAAAGAATAATGAAATGTTGCCCTAGTAAATCAATGCAGGATCAGAACGGATCAGATTTGTAAAAACCTACACAGTCCAGTGAGCAAGTGTGGTTACTCCTTTGCAGCCAAACAGCATATAAGAGACTAATGAACTACTACTGCAAGTTTTATATCTCTTTACCTTCCAGTCCAGTTTCTGGCAGGCAGGGTATTAGAACAGTTTCATTCCAGTATATTATCTGTGCAGATTATGAAATCTTATTTCCATATGAAGGTACACTTAGCAAAGACAGTAAATCCACTGCTGATGGAAATGAGCGTGGAAAGATAAAAACGTGGGGAAAGACCTAAACCAGGGCTTATCCTCTAGTTTATGGAGGCGTTTATCAAAAACCACTGGGAGTAGGAAGATCAGTCCATCTTCCTTCTCGCTAAAAGCCAGCCCGGTAACATTTACGAGCAGGAGCCGCCCCGGGTCATTAGCCAGCCCTTTCTTTTCCAGGCTTTTCTGGTCATTTCTGCCACTTCCAACGTTCAGGCTCTCGCAGGCTTAGGTACCTGCGCAACTGCAACCAGCTCACACAGATATTTCTGTAATACAAGGTCCTCTGGTTCTAGTAGTGACTTACCCCTCAGCCTCAAATAGCCCAACCTGCCAGCCTGGCTGTAGAGACACACACTGTTCCCTGTGCTATCCTATCCTATGAGCATGGCTGTCGTCCCCCCCACCTCTTTGGCTGGAGCAGACAACCTGCCCCTGCTGGACCTTGAGCTCACCATCAGACCAATGGCCTCTTTTCTCCTGAAATGTGACCCCTCTTCAGGGCCAGGCTTTGCCATGGAACCAGACAGGCACACAAAGTCTTCAAAGCCACCATTAAAGAAAAGGAATGAAGTCCTGCTTAAACATCCAGCTACTGCAACTGGGCATAAGTAGTCAATTGATTTTGTTTCTTCACTGCTGATCTTTATTTTCCTTTGTTGTAATACTGCTTTATCATAGCTCTGGCCTCTTTTGAATACAGAGGGTTTGGTACAGTTTTTTTGTTTCTTGTTTTAAGGCTTTCAGGTTTTCCAAGACAGAAACATTCTTCTTGTGCTGTGTCTGAAGCGCCTAGACTAGGGTAGTCCTTACCTAGGACAAAGGTTCACAGACTGAACAAACAGTCAAGTTCTCAGAGATGTAAACATATAGAGACATAAACACGAGAGCATATATATGCTCACACATCCAAAAAAGAAAATCTGACTAGTCTGTTAAAAAAAAGTAGCTGCATGTCATGAGTAAAAAAGATGGAAGGTCACTGAAACATCTGCTCAATTACGTTAGCTGTTAAATGTTTCTCTAAGGAGGCAGGAGCTGTATTGTCTTTCAGCAGCTTTGATTATTTACTAAGTCTTACATCTCTCTATGTGAGACTATCTGCAAAGCCCAGTGCTTCTCAAGAATGCGCAGACAACACAGCAGGGTAGCAGAAGTACTGCAGAGGTTTATGTTTCACATTATTTGTTGACTGCTGACTGCATTTCAGCATTTCAAAGAGAAGCAGCCTTGAGAAACAAAGGCTCTGTACCTGACAGAGTAGCACCATTTTGGGAAAGGACAATTTTTGTCCACACTTTTCAGTGTTCCAGTGCCTCAGGCTGATATGAAATATCTTTGCTTTCTTCCCCAAAAGGATGATCCTTGATATAACTGAGCAGAGCTGAATAAGCTACACCTACAGGGTAAATAAGATGTGATAAAGGAGAGCAGGGCAGAGAGGGCTGGCTTGCTAGATGCCAGGGAGAACGTAGTCACGTGAAAACCTAAATGGGAAAGTGCACTTCTCAGAGGGGCCTGTGCAGTCTGCTGCCCACAGTGTGCACAACTGACCTCAATGTTGAGGTAGAAACAGATTCGTCTTAGTGATGACAGAAGGGGATGACAGAAGGAAGTTTCAGTTTATTTAGTCACTTTTCACCCCATCAACTAGATCACAAGGTAGAGTGATTTTCCCCTGTCTAATCCCCTAAACAAAGCAGCTAGTCAAGAATAAGAATGGCAAAGCAAAGACTCTAAAACAATAAATTAGGATACAATCCTAACTTCAGCCACTTCAGCCTACGCATTATTTTTAAAAACCATTTATTATGTAAATGGACATCTGCCAAACCGTATTTGTGTAGAACCTATGTGCTGTGTTTCATTCTGTTTCAGGAAGCATTGGGGTAACTGTGGTTGTAGCTGTCTAGACACGAAAAAAGGGAGAACAAAAAAGAATCCATTGCAGTCTTGGATAAAGCTATTATATGAATAACCGGAACCAAGGTATAAAGCTACTATTGTAGCGCTTTCTGAGATGTATCACTAAGTAAATGTGAAAAGGTCTGGCAGACAGGCAGAAGTAACGACGAGTGGGAAAGAAATGCCTTACTTTGCTTTCCTTGACTTCCAGCTCGTTGAAAACTAACATTTGTTTGCAATTCTCTGCAAAACAAAAAGAGTACTACTGTTTTCAGTATTTTGGAGCAGAAGAGTTCCTGGCCCTTCCCTGCAGAGTACCAGGAGAAAAGACTCATTAGGGAAAGAAATTATCCGTATAAATGGAATTACAGAACACTGTTCAACTCCTAGAGCAACTCCTAGTCCCCAAACCAATTGGCGCAGACAGGCTCACGGCCGTACTGCTCTCGGAGAGGACAGGAGAGCCGATCCCCTGCTTGGGCACCTGTGGGTTTCTGCATCAAAGCAGCTGGTGACGTGGCCTCAGACTGGAACCTCTGAGCAAACTAACGTGGACGTGACGCAACAATAAGATCAATACCCTCAATCAAAAAAATGAGCAAACCAACCCAGCAGTACAGATTCATCCTTATATGCCATGCTGATACCATCTACGAGCTATATACAAAAAAAGGGGGGAGGGAGGAGACAGACAGACATGCATATTTTTCACAGTTATACATAAATATCCCTTTGTTTTTGTACCGTGGCCTGCTGAAAGCATACAGAAGGCTACAAAAGGATTGAGGACAGAGCAGGAAAATACAAATTTACAGTCTTCAGGTATACAGCTTCCAAAGAACAATGACTGGGCCATGAACTGGAAAAGCTACAATTGATTATTACATTATAATCACCCAGACATAGCTATTAAACAGACTTTGAAATGCTGCCTCTGACTCTGCTTTTATAGAACTGCCTGTCAGTACTTTTTCTTCGGGGAGGGAAGACGACAACTTCCTGTGTCCCCATCTGTACCCAATCTTTTGGAAATTTTGGGAATGTATTAAAACACAGATGAACCATTAACTAGGGACATGTCTAAGTAAACATAATACAATCAGAATCCATAAAGTGTACTGGAGCTAAACTTATGGCACTGTATAACAGAGGGCAAGACACAATGGCACATTCAAGTCAGCAGAGCTTGTGTAACATTTCATGCCCTATGAAGGGGAAGTAGCCCTTCAAAATGAATAGTTTTACTTCTCGGAAGTATTATTGAGATTTTTGGAGCCTTAAATGCCTCTGTTTCTCTCTGTGTTATGTCTGCTGTATAAATACCCATTCAACCAAGACAGAATGAGTCAAGCATCACAACCTAGCGAGACATGTAAGAGCAAAGAATCAGCACACTGATACATCATATGTGCATACATACACTGCTCAAGAGACGAAGAAAGGGAATCAAACCAAGTTTCCCACACACAAACCAAGTTTCCCACACAGCAACACAATGCTTGCACTTCTAATGAAAATGTCTAATCCTGTGCTGGTAAAGAGAAGGAGATGATACAGTCTAGCATGCCTTTCCTGTGTCTTTCTGTTATGACTCTAAGTAGCATTACAAAAATTTATGATTCTATTGGCAGCATAACAAAGAAAATATCAGTTCCAGTGCTTACTGATCATAGTTTAAGAGAGACTTAACACACAGATATTGCATGAGAGCGAATTTTATGTTACTGATTATGTAAAAAGACAGAGAGGGAAAACAAGTCTAACCTCTAACCTTTGTTTCATAAGTTATCATCATCACAAATGCTAGATTACCACAACAAAATGTTCCGTTTTATGAGGTAACATGTTTGAGCGTCTGGACTATAAGAAATTAACTAGATTTAACTTACTCACTAGGTTAACATCGATCTAACTTATAATTAACATGTATTTCATTCCTTTCCCATGTGTTGCCATCAGACACAAAGAATACCCCACGGGCAGCTTTCCATAGGAGTGCTGGTTCACACACTCCAGCAACCATGGAAAGGAGCCTGATGATTACTGGGCTGTCTGTCTTAATTATTGCTAATAAAAACTATTGCTAATTTCCTCTTGAACAGGAAGATTATAAATACATGCACATGAAGACAGCATATCTCCTGGTGGATAGAAAAACCGACCCAGGTCACATACAAAAAGGCATCAAGAGAGAGAGAAATGTTACAAAAGCCCAACAAAACCAACCTAGAGCTTGCATGAAACAATGCTGAGATGATTATGTTTAATAGCAGCTGTCTGATGACAAAAGTATTTCTTATGCAAGTATCAGCACTATTCTTTTTTGCACTGGAGGGGTTATGACTGGCTGGATGGCCACCTAGAGCTCACTCATGAAAACAGAAGGAGTCACTAAAAGCTTATGGCTCTGATCTACTATAGTGGCATCCAAGGTATTGATGAGACTGGCTGCTGGATTTGTCTGCTTCTGGAGAGAAAGATTTTAAAGAGAGGTAAAGTCAACTTGGATCCCTCACCTAATAGGTGCCTCTACCAAAAACTGTCATCCTCTATACAAAAGCCCAGAAAAGAGAATGACAAAGAATCAAAGGTGGAAAAGTACATGATTATAGATCTTACTGTACCTGGATTTATTTTCTTATTGAGCAAATATACTAGCTCCATTAACACTGATTCAGGGCTAAAGTTGGATTCTAAGGAGCAGAGACCCTCCTGTCCAGTGGAGGAAGGTATGTCAATGTAACCTGAAGATCAAGCCTTGCACTGGGAAGCAGACCAGTCCCTCAACACAATCGTATTTGGCCCAGGAAATTGAACATGATCAAATCACAATGAGTGAAAAAAAGAATAATGTACCTTGTATTGATGTTTATTTAAAAATAATTTATGAATTCAAAAATCACCCGTACCTTCAGAAACTATTTCTGCATTGCTCTGCTCAAGCTCATTTTCCTATTTTAGTAAGAAACATTAATACACTTTTAAAATTAAGCGGCAGCAGAGAGTTCTGTTTCAGACCTATTCTTAACTAGCTGATCACCTCCCAAATCATCAGTATACTCCAGTTTCAAGGCATTCACTAAAGGAAAAGGGATGGCTACAACTAGATCAACATTTAACTAAAGCATAGAAGAAAGCTGTGAATTTTTCAAATGACGATTACTAGTTTCAAGCAGACTAAAACAGGCTATGTTAGAATACCTGTTAAAGGTTAGCCCAGAGTGCTGGAGGTTTTCTATCACAGCTGCATCAAAAAATTGTGCCTCTAACATGAATCCCCCCCACCTCATTGACATTCATTTCAGAAGTAATTATGAACGTGTAAGAACTTCAGATATGCTCTATAATATAGAAGGAGCAAATTCCCATTTTCAATTAAAACTAAGTTTGTCATCAATAATTCCAAAAAAAAACCCCAAAAACAGAGCAATATCTATTTGTTTCTTTGGACCGATGTCCACACCAGAAATGGCAGTCATATTTCACAGTCTCTGGTTCTGAGTACTGAACAAGTACAGAAGTCCAGCTCTCCCCTTCTCTTTAGAGGATGTCTTCTCACTGGAAATCACTACGTGGAAGAACCTTCCTTCCCTGTCTTTCTCCCCATTTTGGTGATAAATAATTAAATCGAGTTACCTGTGCAAACCAAAGCTTCAACGTTAAGAAATTGCAGTGTTTTCTAAGAGCAGCAGTATTTCAAAACCAGAGTTCAATGTAGCTCTCTGAACAGAATGCTTCTTCCATTTGGGTTCCAAATTTGTTTTGAAGGTGAAGAGAAATTTTGCACTGATAGAGAGTTAAAGATTTTAAATACAGAATATATTTACAAGTATTAGTTTAATATATCTCGTTATTACTAGTGGTCGCAAGTAAACATTTATTTGAGGGTTAAAATAACTACCAGACAGCGTGCAAAGAAGCAATTCTGCTCACCAATGTCAAAGACATCTTATACTGAAATATGAACAAAACTTCATCCTTAGAAGGAGAACTAAGTTTAGAAAGAGGGCTAATTGCTTTGGGGGAACTAACATTTTCTTCCATTGAAGCACTCAAAGTTTTGCAGTTTATAAACCACCAGGCTTCAATATCTTTGTTAGGCCTGCTCTGAATTCTATTATTTCACTTTGTTAATTAAAACTTTGGAGAGAGTTATAGTTATAGGGAAGAAATGAAGACGCGTAGAAACACAGAAAAAGAGATGCGTATTTTTGGTCATAATATGGATTTCAGAGATTGTAAACGTACGTGACTTGCAGGTTTATATCAGAGACAACTTTTTGGATTTCATAGCAATCTTAAAAAAAAAAAAAAAAAAATTGACAGAAAAAGTGGCTTTTCCAAACAACTTCAGACACATTCTTTTGCTTCTCAGCAAGTCTATGCTTTTGCCAAAAGAACAGCAACTGCTAAGCTTAACCATTAACTTTGCCTTACTGTGCAACAGCTTTTAATTATTTATTTAACAAAAGTTTCAAAGTTAACACTTACCAAAACTCAAGCTATTAGTGTTTCTGCCACAGTGGGAAGAGACATTCTGTAGCCACAAAACCACCACCTTTTTTGCTTTCTGCTGACAGCGCTTTTTCCTTCTGCTACTCCCACACCACTATCTCCATTTCAATGGCATGACTTTTAACTTCATTCATCGCTGTCTTGCTTATTGAGCGTTCTTTTGTGCTTTTCAGGTTTTGACCCTGTCCTATGTTAAACAGGCCATGGTGCAAGTGTAGGATGATGTATAGTAAAATATTTCGTCTGATGAGGACAGTTATGTAAACAGCACTGTTTCTGGCAGGCACTCTTGATGCAATAAACAAAGCTAAACAGAAAACAGCTTTCACAGCAGAAATTTTGAAAATGTACATAGATCAATTTCATATAAAAAGTGCTTTTGTTTCACGCTCAGGAACAGGTTTTTTAATTAATTGAATGGGAGGAGTTTTAAAAAACAGGAACAATGACAGAGCCAGCAGCTCCAGTTCTCAGTCGCTTACGGGCTTTATATGAGACAGAGTAAACATATTTCATTCAGAGCTAGACATTTTTATCGATGTGTAGAAAGACTTCAGAGCTTGCATTGGGCAGCCTGAAAGAATGTCTGTGCATTATAGAGCAGCTTATTGTTTCAAACGCCTATCTCATTCGTTCGCTGAATATACATGTGTTTTACAATTTCTAGCAGAGTCCATATATTCTCCACTCTCTCTTTTCAGTTTAAATCTATGGAAGTATTTTATTCAACTACTGGAAAAGCTGTGGCTCAGAGAGTTCCCCACTTCTAGAGTATCAGCAACAGAAAGCAGGGGTTGCTGTTCTTCTGTTTGATTAAAAAGACAAATTTTTTCAAAAGTTCCTTAGGGAAAGTACTATCACTTTGTATCCTCAATGCATGACAAACTGTAGCTTATTTTAGGTATTTGAAAAGTGTATAAATTAGAAAGGAATGCAATTTATTGCACCTATGACCACCAGATATCATGAGCAAACTCTGAAAAACAAGTTCACTTTACTTCTGGAACAAATTAGGCAATGTATTTCAAATTGAAATGAAGCCGACTTCCATAGAAACTCCTTATTTACACAATAGAGCTAGTTTATTCAACTAAGTCTCATTAAAGACCTTTGAGTATTCAGTATTAAAAACATTTACGCTACAGCTAAGACTATTTTAAAGAGAATTAAAGCAAGCGTAAAGCAAAAGTATTACACTATCTGAAAACCACCTTGATGAAATACATGTAGTAGCTTACGCTCCAAAAATGTTGTCATCCATAACTTCAGAAAAACTACCAAGCGTTCAAAGTAATTTACAGGAAGCAAGCATTTCTAAATTTTTTTTTTGTTGAAGATGAGCAGCCACATTTACATCATCGCCTCAGCTGAGAACCAGGTGTTCTGATACCTGCATTCTGCATGAAGCAAGCCATCTTTGCAATCACTCCAAATAAATGCAATAGTGTTTTTGTCAAAATGGTTTGTCTGGTTTCCAGCAAACACCAAGACATTGATTCAGGGTTGTGCAATTTATCTACAAAGTAGACAAAGCTCTCAGTAACAGCTCAAAGTGAACAAAAGCAGCTTTTAAGAATGACCATTTTGGCGTACGTTCACAGCATGCATTAAAGCGTCACCAAAAAAAAAAGGGAAAAGAAAAAGAAAAAAAGAAAAAGAAGAGATGACCTGAAAAGGTTGAGGACTAGAGATGGTTGAAAAGAGCACACTGTTTCAGCATTGTCACTTCATTTAATTTTCATTTATGGTCAAAAAGGCAACGAATATAGTTTAAATCTGAATTTTAGATTTACAAGATATGCATCTGCCTCTGTTCCTGTGAATGCATTCCCTCGTACACATTTTGTTTCATTATCTAGTTCAACAAAATACCTTAAACAAGATAGGCACCGCCTAAATCCCTCTTCTGCAGTTCAAGTAATTATAGCTGCATCCAAAAGGTATAAAGAAACAGAGCACCCAGCCAATTCTTCCCTCTCATAAGTTATCTGTCAGCTTGTTGAGAACCAAATGAAACCAGTCAGGAGAGTCAGCCTGACCTAAAACAGCTTGATGGAAAATAAACGTTACATACTACACATAGGGTGGTTCAATTTTTGAAGGTGTTTTTAGGAGACTACCCAGGTGACTGTTTTCTTCATGTAAATGATAATTCGTGATTGAAGGAGATGTACTTTGCCTTGTTCATGCTTTCTGAAATGGCATCGAATATTTTATCCTATTTGTCCTTCTAGTGAAAACTTTTCTCTAATATTGGTTTGGGGCATCTCTTGCTTGAAAGCCTTTTTTGTACCGCATCCTTTTTCTAGCCTTTTACAGAAAGGGCGGTGAAGAGGTAATTACCAAAGTGACTAGCCCCTTATTTGTCTTTGAATGCACATGCACTTCCCCAGCTGTCAGATTATCATGAGATATGTTATTACATACTAATTTCTAAGTACACAAGCTAACATTAGCAGCTGCAAATGCTCTACAGAAATCATATGCTTTAAATTACTATGAAAGAATTTTCCTTTTAAAGTAAGGTGATCCTAAATCCAACTCTGGGAATAAGAGAAACACTATCAATATTTTTGGTTAAAAAAAAAGTTATTCCATGAATAATTAAATGAAATCAATGGTAGGCAACTTGTTAGCTCACAGATTTAAGGCTGTGAAGAAGGTGTGAATGGATAAAAACAGATGATGTTTCAGACATTTAAAATTGCTTACTGTAGATGTTGAGAAAGACAGATAGACTGACCGGCATGCCTACACTTAGAGACAAAAAAAATAGTACATCCCAATCTAAAAAACAATACAAAACTAAAACCCCCAAAAGATCAGTCTTTCTAGTGTTACAGCAAGGTACTGAAAAAGTTTTCTTAACAGTTTAATGTTCCTTTCAGGAAGATGACTATTTCAGTTGAGCCTTCTGAGCATAAGGAGCAGAACTGCAAAGACATACTAAGAAACCACATCTTTCAAATGACATCAACTGCACTCATTGAATCAGTAATTCCACGAAAAATTCTTTTCCTCTCATTTGATTACACTATTGCATACCCAGTAAGAGCAAAACCCAACACCATAAATGACTTCTTCCACCTCAAGCCTCCACAGACACAGAGTAGCATATCAATTACCATGCCCCAGAAGATCAATCAGGAAAAGATCACCAGCTCATAAGGAGCACCCAACACTTCTCCTACCCTTTCCATCTGCCACCTCCTTCTGCTACACTCTGAGTTGTCTTGAGTGTATCAAGTTTCTGCCTCACCAAAACCCTGCCATTTAAAGTGACAGTCTGCACCCACAGTAAACTTTACCACAAGTAAACAGTGCTTGATGGGTTCATATAATGTAGTTACAAGCATGGCTTACTATGGCTGGATATATTGGTACCATGGCTAACAGGCTTATCTACTCACAGTTCTAATGCCCGTTTAACTAAGTTGGTATAAAAAACATTTAGTAAAATCACGGGAAGGACTATGCCCAGCTAAGCTAAGTCAGATACAATCAAAACACTGTATCATCTTTGCTGCAGGAGGTTCTCCTTCTGAGGGATGTCTACATGGGTGATTCCAGGCTTCTCACCTTTCTTCCTTGGAACTGCTCTGCTTTCTTGGAGCATAACATGCAAGTTTCCCCCAGCCACCCCTCAGTCTGAATTGTCCAAGTCACTGGGAGCCTAAACACTCATAAAAGTTATCTAACATCTTACCTACAGGCTTCGCTTCACCATACCCTAATGTTGTACTCCTGCCTGCTACAGGCTCCTCCTGCATCCCTGCTACCATGCATCTCTGTTCCCAGCTCCAGAAAGAATTAGCTGCACACAACCAACCCTTAGCAAGCTAACTGCCAGTTCAGCCAAGTTTTTTCTTGGAAAGGAATCAGAAAAACACTCTGCACACCTTCCATCTAATTCACATTAAATGAGCCTTACAATAGCCAAACACCACAGAGTGACAAACGTCTGCACTGTGATAATAAGGTGACTGCTATTTTTCATTCTCTGTAGTAGAGAAGATGACTGGTATATTAAGTAGGATGAAGGCATACAAGTGTTACGTATGCTATCACACACATCTGTTTCCTTGAGCTAGCAGACTTAACAACAGATGTAGCAGCACTGGGTTTAATCCTTAATAGTGCAGCAGGTCTTCAGGGACTGCAGGCATGTAAACCTTGGTTGCTATCACATGCTGAACTGCTGCTTCTTCCCTGCTCTTGTTAACTAGGCAAGCCAGTACATGCTGCGATTTGAAATGCTCATTGTGCTGCGTGAGCACACCCCAAATGCCTCATTTCTTAAGGGTTTACTAGGTGAAAGTCTAAGACCATGTCAGATAGCTGATCTGTGAAGCCTGCACATATCTTTGTGCAGAGAT
The DNA here is from genome assembly GCF_040807025.1 of Struthio camelus. Taxonomy (NCBI): domain Eukaryota; kingdom Metazoa; phylum Chordata; class Aves; order Struthioniformes; family Struthionidae; genus Struthio; species Struthio camelus. The sequence continues at coordinate 142,700,496 of NC_090943.1, read as the reverse complement.
GAAGGTTTAGTATGGCCCTTCATATTTCACTCATTTCTTCCCTGGCAAGCATCATATGTGCCACTTACTCCCTTTTTCCCCCCCAAGAATTATTTCTCTCTGAAGATAAGGAAAAGCAAGCAAATGAACATGTTAAAAATATCTTCTGTGATCCTGCTCAAAGCGTAGCTGGGAATCAGTATGACCCAAATTTTATCGTAAGAGTAAATTACAATAGTGAAATCTATCCTACTAAAAAAAAAAGATTTTTTTTTCTCTCTGCTATTGAAAAAGTTTTAGGATTAGTATTAATGTTGAAGGAAGTGAAGGTTAAAAAGCATTCCCCTCCAATATTAAGAGAGGATGAATTTATCTAAAGGGTGATGTGCTCTCTGGTCGTAACAACCAACAAAAAAACGTTAGTAAATGAATTGAGCCAGATACTAATACTTTACAACAGAAAAGCTACAAAACTAGCAACTTGTTTATACCAGAAATATCCAAACTGCACACTTTGATCTTCTTGCAAGATTATAGCATGAAACATTAAGGACTAATCCAGGAAGGCCAGACAATTTAGCTGTACTTTGTACTGAAAAATTAAACCACGTGTATAGCTTGTCAGACAAAGCTTTCTAGCATATATTTCTACTTCTGACATCCAACATCTGTCTAAAAATGAGATTTTTACTTCCCTTATGAAATCTGATTCCACCATTACAGCCATAAAAACTTGAACAGCATTGATGGAAATCCATAAGGGATAAAGAGCAAGTGCTGGGTCATATGATCTATCCTTAGAGCGGAGTTCAACCTTTAAATCTAGACAAGACAAAAACGTGCTAGAATATGACAACACTCTCTGTACAGGAGAGGGAATTATGGCAACGCAGAATAATTAGAATTTCTTTCCCCAAAAAAGGTATCCTAGATTTTCTTCAGTTTCTTCTTACTGGTCCATGATTAGCTAGGAGGTTCATTCCACAATAAATAATTCCTCCATCGTTGTGCAGCTATCTCACAGGTTTTGACTGTCTGCTTGAGAAAAGATGTGCAGAGGGACCGCTCCACATATGCGATATAAAGGCAAAGAAATGGCAACACTTCTGCTGAAACAGCTCATCCTTCATCTTCGCAACCTGCCTGCTGTCAGTGACCAACACAATGCACAGTGAGCTTTGGAAACCTACTTATCATGAGGTCCTGGGCGATGGACAGCACTTCAGCTTATTTCAGCTGAACATCTATCCTAAGGAGAACCACATGGGTAGGGTTTTAACCAAAAATGCTTGTTATAGTGTGATTTTTACAAAGTTGTTACACCAAATAAAAGAGCGCTTTTCTGAAGGGAAAACATGAGCCTGCGTACCCCCATCTGTACTCTACCTCATGGCAGCAATATGCTTGTACATTTTATCAGCAGTCTCTCTCCAAAGGTTCTTCAACCTTCCATGAAAGCTTTATTTCAGAGTTCACAAAGTAGTTCAGTATTCAGAAACTCAGTTAAACTTTTCCATCCCTTGCACAGATAGGTTTGAAGTTTTAGATATTTTTTTCTTTTTCATTTCTACATTACGGCTATTCTAAGATACTGTCTCAGGTTTTCACTATGTACAGAAGGGATGCATGCATGCATGCTCACTCCGCTCCCCCAAGTAACCAGCATGCTAGTGTCAGATAGCACCACATCCTGGTGAGCAACTGAGTTCATGCTACCTCTCTCCTGTTTCATCCAAGCTACTGACTTGAGTCCAGTCTCTCACATCCCAGACAGACTATACTAACCACTAGGCTACAGAATCAATCTTTTTGCCCCAGCAAGAACTGTATATACATAAAAAGGGAACTACTCCAAATAATCCGGGGGGGGGGGAGGGGGGGAGGTGATTATATAAACTGATGGCCAGCCCCTGCAAATCCAACAGAGCAGGAAGTGCATGAGCTCATGCATCTCATATATTACACCAAAGCTTTAAATCATTGCTTATCACGAGTACAGCTTATCGCAAAGTAAAATTTTCTTCTCTAGCTCCACTGTGGATCTGAGAAGCCTTTCAATACAAAAAACAAACAAACAAAACCATCCTTCAACTGAACTCAACATGGCCCTGCAATAGTTTCAGCAGGTCAGCACTCCCAGTGAAAAATGGTGTAGCTAAAAATTAATTCAGCCAGCTCTAATTTCAAACTGCTATGAAGAGATCTTTATAAATGTTCACTCACAACACTCACTAATAGCCTGCATTTGACTACAAATTTCCTGGTGATGGAAATGCAATACAAAGCAACAGCAAAATGTCTTGCCCATGCTACTGTCAATTTAGCAGAAACAAAATTAACTATTGTCCCCCTCTGGTTAAAGAAAAGTTTCATCAATACAAGTCAGACAGCAGGATCTGGAGTTATGTATGTTCTTTTAATGATTTCCAAGTAATGTTTGCTCATTGCAGTAATTAAAATAATAGCTCAATCCTTTCAGGGTCGATAGTTTTCTAGAAATTAAACTGCTTTATTTCAGCTTCATCCATCATCAAAGTAGGAAGCTCTTAACACCAGAAGCGGATTCCTCCTCACCAGGCAGTTTGCAGAATAATCCTAGCTTTTGCAGCGTTCAGAGGAGGCAGACAGCACAAGTGGGACATTGTTAGAGCCCCCTGCTTTCCACGGACACACTGGCTCCCCTTAGGGCAAGGGTTCAAAGACTTCATACAAAGCAGTAGAAGGGGCAAGCAGCAATTCATCCTCTGCCCTGCTTGCCTCCTTGCCCTGGGTGCCAGAGCTGATGCCTTGGAGACAGGTTGCAAGGATCAGACCTCCTCCGTGACTTTCTGCACTCTTTTGACTGGACGTCAAACTCTCCCAAAGGCTGGTGGTAAACAGAGGATTATGGCTGCATTTCCTACCCTGTCAGAACTAGTCCTACAGCAGCAGAGACACAGTTAAGCTACTACATGCAAGGGAGCTTTGTTTTTGTTTGGCATCCGAACGATACAGAAAACAAAGGGATGATCAGCACTAAAGATTTATTTGTATATTGGGGGAAATCCAGAAGCCATTGAAATTGTTTAAAGCAGACTGAAAGAATAATACCAAGAACAAATATTGCACTGACAGATATCCAGATGGCATTTGTATGCAAACCTCAATGCCTTTACCCCAGCTAAGTTTCATTAATACTAACAAACCATTTCAGAATTTTATTTCTAATATTTAAAAAGCATCAAATTATGAAGGTGTCTGAAATACAGGAGGGATCATAACCACCTCTATTTTGACTGTGACTGAATTAAACTTCCCTTGGCAGAGCAAATGTTTTAGAGCTCGTTTTAAAAGCCTGGCTCCTGAAAAGTTTGGAGCTAAGAGGGGCTGCACTCATCATGCTTTTTTTACTCTGAGGGCTAACGTTCAGGGAGCATAACAGCTGCAATGAAACTGCAAGGGGAAAAGCAGGAATTGAGCACCACAGAAGTTTGAGAGGCTGGTGCCAGAGCAACTGGTACCACTGACAGAAAGGGGAACAGAGGAAGAAGTTTAATGTAGTGCAGAGTTAAGGACCCATCACTTGTACGTCCGCAGGGCTTCTCTGACCGTGTTTCACAGAGTTCCTACAACGTTACTCACTGTCAGGAACAGGCTATCCAGAGCTTCAGAAAAGGCAAAACATATTCACTAGCAGAAGGCCTCGCCATCCAAGAGGTCCATCGCCTTTTACTAAAACACCTGTATTCCTCCAGCGTAAGCTCACCCTGATGACTTGCATTGTCATTTGAAAGTCTCATGTCTGGGAAGATGAGATCAAACCACAGGAAGGAATTTTCCCCAACCAGACACAAGAGCAAGCCAGAAGTGATGTGTAAAGGAATTTCATTATTCTAATAGAAGCCACTCTCTCCTCAGTGGGATGCAGGGTACAAGTATTCAAACCTGTTTTTAAGACAAAGAGTCTTAAAAGTGGATATTATCTGTCTAGAATTTGTATGAATTAAGAGCTTACCAGGCAGATCCCTTCCTTCTGCTACCCCATTTTTGTGATACTGGACTTTTTTTCCTCCCGTATCAGTGCCATATGGCTATGCCAAAAACAGGCTTTTCATACACTGGGTATAGGTAGAGTAGAAACACTTCCCTATCTCATTTTTCCAGTCCTTATTTTAAGCCACCTTTTCCTTTGCATTAGCATAAGGTCCGTTTCCCAAATCTATTTGGTACTGTCATTCCACACTAAAATTAAAAAAAAAAAAAAAAAAAGAGTAGGAGGGGGAAAAGTGAAAGAGGAGATTTTTGGAACTAGCTTTTTCAGAGTTCAAATGTCTTTCATGGGGCCTGAAATCTAGCATTGCTGGCAGATGCACATATAAGCATATCAGAATGGATGTTAACAGCAGGTTGAGACTTCAGAGAAAATTGCTGTTAATATACACATTAGACTGCTCAAACAAACATCCTCTGCCAAACAGTATGCTGCTGCTCACAAAGCTTTTCAGCCTATCAAACTAAATAATTGTAAACTGCTGCTGGAAGGAAAAAAGGATGAAGTAGTACTGAGCCTTTTGCTTTCATATAGCAACACAGGAGATAAAAATAGATCTATATAATATTTATAATCCGTAATCTCCCCTCAAACCAAAGTGATTACTAGATTCACTAGTGATTAGAGACCCCCAAGAGATTTATTTGTAAACGGCTGGCTCAGATTCCGCTAAATCCTTGCTTTTATTTAGCCAGGTTGCTGACCTGGTAACTATTCAAAGCATAAATTTTAACAAGGAACAATACTCAACCACCTCCAGCACAAATCTCTGTAACAGCTATCATAAGGGGCAAAAATAAGGTGCTGGTTTATAGAAAATTGTTGTGAGAGCTTTTCAGCAGTAGATGGATTCAATGTTGAGAAAAGGCCCTAAATCTTTCATATGAGCAATGTACTATGTAGCTCCCTGCACAACTAATCTGTTGTTACTTACTCTTTTGCATCCAGTATAGTTGGACCCTGTGTAGCAGTGAATGGGTTTTGGAGAACAGCCCTCATTTTGTTCAGTACAATACAGCCCTCTAAAACTCTTACACTGCTACTTGAACTGTCAAATTGTGCATGGACTGCAGAAGGACAATTTTAAAGTGAACAAAGCCAATAACTGATTTTAGTTGCATTTGGGTGTAATGCCACATCCCTACTAAGGAGTGGTAAAAACTTTTGCATAACATTTCCACATGTGGTGGTTTATACAAACACACGCTTTCTAGGAAAGAGACAGTTACTAACACACTGAATAGGTTTCCAATCAGATGTTCTGTGCAAGTTGGAGAGGAAGGCATTAAGGGTCTGCTTACACATGACTAATTAGCAACCACCGCAGACTAGTGGATAGCTGCATTTGTCTAAGCAAAAGGTTGTAAGGTTTACTGACAACATTTTAGATCACAGCCAAGGAAGGCCTGCTGATCTGCCATGACTCACCCAGATTAATATTTCCCGTAACAAGTTTAGCAGTACAGAAAGTAGTACAAAAGTGCCCCCAATAACCCAGGAAAAAATTTTCCCACCAAAACCTTTTTTTGGTGAATGCTGATGTTTTTATATTGTATCACCCAAGAATAAATTCACAGACTAAATATGCTCCACTTGGATAAAGAAGATTTTTTTCCCAACAAAGCCCAGAGAAAGGCAAGCCCAGTTCCCAAACGATGAAGGAATTCTCATTCTCACAGTTAGAAGTGAAAGGAGTGGGCTGAAGAGGGAAGTGACTGTAGTTAAAACTGTCAAGGAGTCTCAAAGAATGAATATGCACTGCCTGAACCTATTCCAGTTACAAATGCTATGAAAACAGAGCATTTGTTTCCAGTCAAAGATCAAAAAAAAGGGGGGGGGGGAGGTTTCATGGCTTTCCCTGGTAAAGCTATATCTGAATTTGTTTTGAGATAGTACTTCTAATAAAATGGTTTAGTTAATATTAAACAGTTCAAAGCACTTCTAGCTGGTACAAGAGAGTAAAGGGGTTAGACTGTTGGCTCACAAAAGAACACTGCTTTCAAATACTGTATAATAAACAGAAAAGAAGAATACTTAATTTCAAGCAAAGAAAACCATAGTCATCATGAGATCTCTTTTCATAGATCATTAAACAGGATGGAAGTTATGGCTCAGTTAAGTTCCGGATGTCGGATTTTCCCCATTTTCAACAAGGCTGGACTTTGCTGTGTAAAGCAAGTGTGATGCAATGAAGAGTTAGTTGTTCAAGCATGCTACAATAAGCATGTTCTGTGAACTCTCAAGAACACTAAGATTTCATTTGAGAAGTCTGTCATTTAAAGTGTTACCTGTAAGCTTTAGATTTCAGAATCTTAATGTGCCGGGGCAAAGTATTAACACTTTAAACACTTGTCTCTGAGGAAAACATATGATTAACCTTGCTCTTTTAACACCACCTATGCGAAGCCATGGGACATGGTTCAGAACTTCAGGACCCACTTTTACGGGAAATTCTGCACCGAGAGCATTTTGTCTACTTTGGCAAGTGTCATTACCAGCACAGCAACAAAAAAATTCTGGAAGATGGAAAGGCAGAAAAGAGTTCTGTAATAATAATGGTTATAACTAGCAAGGAACAAAATTCACACAAAGTAAAACTGTCACTATGAAGCTTAGACTAAGCCTTCTCCTTCCATTCCTGTCCAAAACCCTAATCCAGCAGATCACAAAGAAGGGTTTTCAACGAAATAATTGGTACCCTGGTGTAAGGGAACTCTGGAACAGAATATACTGAATAGGAAACAATATGGCTCAAGCGTATCAGAGTTACTACCTCTAAAGGCAGGAAAACTTGACTATGCAGATCTTTTGGGGGGAAAATGATGTGGAAAAAATAGGCAAAAGGCTGTTTATTCTTTAAAAAGCATAGAACATTAAACTTGATTTCTCCACTCATCTGGTCACCTCTTGAAAAAGTCAATTGAATGTTTCACTAGTCTAAGAGGCAGCCTGGGGTTGGGGAACGTTTCCTGGAATTAAGAAAACAAGGAAGTTGAAGGAGAAAGAAAATTGCATCAGGACAACTTTTCAGATGAGCACAAATATTCCAGAATTGGGTGCATAAGGACCTAAACTACCATGATCTAGCTTTCACAAGTCAACAGCCACGAGCACTGACACCTTCTTGGAGAAAGAAGGGAAGAGATGGGGGAGGAGAAGAGCAAGTCAGCCAAGGAGGCCATCTGTTAAGTGAACTTCAGCTATGAACTCAAGATCTGCCCTTACTAGGCTCACACAGTAATCAAAATGTCCAGAAAATGCCAAAATTTAAGCAGAAAAAAATCCTTTAAATCAACAAAACTGACTAAAAATTAAAGCGTCTAACTTTAAAATAGCTTCACCATATGCTATAGCCCATTAGTCACAAGTCAGATACAAAATAAATCTTAAAACAAACTGCAGGAGGAGAACATTCTTAGTATTTATGAAAGAATATTCTCTTTAATTGGAAATAAGTGAACAAGTTAAATTATACACATACGCCAAATCTTCTCCTGGCAGCATTTGTAAAGTTTAGAAAGCTCTGTTTCGGAGGGATAGGAAGAAGAAAAGGGAGAAAAACCTCCACGCACATCCCCAACTTCTGGCAGAAAGGGAGAAAAAAAGTGAATCTGAATACCAGCTCCAAATCCTCGTACTATAATCCAAAAGGTAAGGAAGAAGAGAAACAAGAGAAACTTAATAGCGATATATAATGACCAAAAAGAACAGACTAAAGAACTGGAAAAGACACTTTCAGAAAAATATTACAAAATGCCAGTCATGGGAAAACCCTCCTTCGACTCCCACGAGAGCTGTTAATCTCTCATGTAACCCCCACCCTTTGTAAAATAAATTATGAAACCAGAAGAAGCCAATGTAATCATCTAAGTCTAATCTCTCTGATAACACAAGATAGGATTGCAGTGAATTATTCTTTTGGATTAATGCTTTTGGGTTATTGCTTTTTCCAAAGGAGTAGAAAATCCTCCTTCAATTTTGATTTAAATATTCCTGGGGATGGATGTTTTACCCTGAAATTCAGATTTTTATGTCCATTATTAACATTTTGTTCACCTTCAGTTCTAGTTCTTCTCTGACTTGATCAATTAGGCACTTCCAGCTTCTATATTACATAGCTTTATTTTACAGCTTTGATAAGGGAAAGCTCTCAGAGACTACAGCTGAGTAAAGCTTTAACTTCTCTTCCAAACCCCAGAGTTTGCAAGGCAATGCAATTTTGAGCCTTCTATCCTGTTCATGCCTCTTCTAGGAACTCTGCTCTACCCCAATATCACCAGGCCCTAAATTGTACTCCAGTTGCTGTTTTATCAGTTCCAAAGAGAGAAGGAGATTTGGGTATGTGCCTCTATTTTATATACCCACAGACTATGTTAGGCCTATTTAAGATCGTCCTTTTTGTCCTATACCCAGTAGACCGGATGGCAGAATAAGTCCTTTGAAAGATTTGAAGCCTCTTCATAACTTTTTCCTTCTCTAGGAGAAGCAATTCAAGGTCTCCTTCAGAGGTCATGTTTCCTAGGCCTCGATTTTTCTTGTTGCTGTGTTTTGGATTTTCAATTGTCTACATTCTTCTCAAAGTACAGGGTCAAAAGTGAATATGCTACTCAGTTGACGCCTTACCAACAGCAAAGAGAACAAAATAATTACATCCTACAAACAAAAACTTAATCTCAGACAGTTCACCCCTCCCCCCTTTCCTTGAGGCAACATCATGACACTGTTGACTCATGTTCAGATTTATAAGCAGAATAAAAGGAGTAAATTATTACTAAATTTGTTTTCCATATTTGAATACCCAGCTTGAAAAAAGGTCTTTGATGTCTGTTGCCAGCAACGTGCTTGAAGCTTGCCTTTTAACCTTTCTTCACTCTCTCCTTCTGAAGCGGATTCCCTTTCAGCTGTCAACAATTTGTAAAACGTAACCATCAGTGACTGGAATGGCTGATTTTCAGACGCATCAGAAGTCCATTTGCGAAAAAAAACGCGTACAAGAGTGGTAGACTTGGACCATAAATACTATGTATTTGAATCCCAGTTCTGTCTAAGAATGAAAGAGAAGGCTTTCATTTTGGTTACCCCAACCACCATGCAACATACCAACTCAGCATGGACAATGTACCTGACAAGTTCTTCAGATAAAAGGAAATCCATGAAAATAAACAAACAAACAAACAACAAAAAACCCCAAACCCACCAAGGAACAGGAAAAAGAGCTACTGACGTAAAATACAGTATTATTTTAAAAATACACTCAACTGTCACATGGAACAGAAAAAGAAATGTATTCTTTATTCGCTCTGTTCTTTAAAGTTTCAGCTATGTAGAACATCTTAGAGAACGGGACCATAACTGAGAAAAAGCATCACCTGCAACGATCACTAAGATAAACAGGCTAAGTGTTCAGCTGCATGCTGTGATTTCTATCTTTGTAGCAATACAAAAATAGACTACAAAAAACCCAGTGAGGGAGCACCCAGGCTTATAACCCTTTAAAACATTCCCAAGTTCAGATGGCTTATATTCTTTATATATGAAAGCAACTGTTTTTATCCCAGAGATACTTCTAATGATTTAGAAATGCTTATAAACAATGTGCACTACAAAACTGTAGTGAGTTTAGAACAGCTGAGAGAATAGACAAGCTCTTAATGAACACTATCATAGTTTTCCACAGGGGATGCTGATCTGCATTAGCCTTTCTGGTCCACTGAGTTTGGGAAGAGTCAAAGGAAGCCTTTTAAATATGTGAAGTAATGGGTAGAAAAGATATACATATGTAAGTGCAAATGTCGTACGTTCCAATAGTTCCTAATTAATAGAGATTAACAAACACTAGGAAGCAACTGTAGAAATGTGTCTCAATTTTAATAAAAAGATGCCCAAATTTTCTAATTGCTCTTGGGCAGATGGGCTAGTAGCGAATGAAACAACCTGTTGCTTGAGGCAATCAAATTTGTATCTTCACTTTTCAGATCTTAAGATTTGCTTAAAGTTCTGACATGGGCCTTGAATTCCTCAAAGTAAATTAATTTAGGAAACCAAGAAAACAAAGAAGCCTCTGTTGAATATCCTCCTTCTGAAAGGCGTCAGGTAAACACGGGTTTTTTTCCCCCCCCTCCTAAGGAAAGGGGCCACAAGAAGCACTAAGAATATGTAAGAGTTTACAGAAATAAACACTGAAGTAATACCAGAAAAGGCTGAAATGAGCCAGAAAATTAAGAACTACAAAACGTGACACCACAATGGTGCCTTCAGGTTATGATTAATATTTTCCTTGTCTTATAGCAGCTTCTAGGACTTGTATAGATATATATGCCATATGGGAGGGAGCCTTCTTTCTGAAAAGAAATAAAATCTATGGATTTCTCTTTTAGAAGCATTAAACCAGAGCAGCACAAAGAAGTTTAAGTGAGCCAATTTCTATACTTCCTATATTGAGCACAGACGCCACCCTTAAAACAGGCTGGAACTTGAAAGCTGCTCTCAACTGTTAGCAATTGCAGAGTGTTAGTCCTCTTGATTCTAGAAAGGTACATCATTCAAGAAATGGATCTGTCTAGCTGACGTCTGAATGGCTACATAAGGCATAATTTATTGTAGATCTCCAAATACGGCACTTTATAACAACAGTCAAATCTGACAGATAATTACAGGCTAGGGAAGTACTTTGAAACTGCAGTAAATACCATTAAAAGCATACTCATTTATAATGAAAGATGCTACTGTTTTACATGAGACCAATAGACATGAAATGCATTTTCTGTCAATGAATATGGCTTTTCCTTTCCTTCAAGTACTCAAATGTGTACTAATGTTTTTTCCACACTGTACTAAACCTTTTTTTTTTTTTTTTTTTAAATAAACATAATTTTTCCAGTTTACCTTTTGTGCTCCCATTCTCAGCTATAGGACGAAAATGATCTAACATTAGCTAAGATTGCAAGGCCCAGTTTTCTGCAGAAGCAATGTTATCTTAGGTGAGTATTCCAAGAGAAGCACTTTACCAGAAAAGATTGCTGCTGAAATTAACAACAGCATATAAAAGTGCTCTGAGAATAATAAACATTTCTAGATGATCAGCTAATATTCTTTTAAATCAAGTGATTTTAAAAAGCCCACAAAAAAACCACTGTCTACAATCATCTTTAAGAAGCTTTTGGCTTGTCTGATTTTCAGTAAGCTGCCTAAGCTTAAATACTAGTAAACCTACCACTCCCAATAAAAAAACTAATGAAAGATACCTCGAAAGGTCGAATTCTTGCTTTCTGAAACAGATACAATGGTATGCGTTCCACTATATAGACACATTAAGTAACTGTGTATACCTGCAAAGCATCTTTAAACACTGATCTTCTACTGCATGTCCAGCATGTCATATTTGCATTTATTCCCTCCTGGCCAACGTTTATTGCGAATAGCGGTCAGCACCTGAATTATATCAGAGGTGAAACAGTGACAGGACATTTTCCGATAACAGATTTGAGTTCAAATCTCTTAGAAGACACTGAAAGGTCTTTCACGCGGTTACAGTAGTGCCTAAATTAAATTCTTGCTTGTTTGTCCTTTTTAATCCAGATTAATCACAGAAGGTGAATGCATGCAGTACCAGCTCATGGACCTAGCTCACTCTCTGAACCTTTCTTCCTTCGGAAGCTAGTAAATGAATGTTTTTTAAGAAGGACTTAGGGAACAAAAGTCCTCTTTAACCCATTCTTAATCAATTGCTCAAGTGTAGAATTACTGAATGATCTTCAATTTCCTAAAGGAGATATGGCTGAGGTTAGGAAGGCACATCCAGTTAGACAGTGACATATTACAGTATGGAGACATACTAGTGTTTTATACTATTAGAATCTATTAAAAACTCTGCAATTATGTCAACTACATAAACCAAAAAGTGACAGTTATTTCTAAAAGATCTTCACTGGTTGTTTCTTATATAGCCACTAGGTTTCAGCCCCTACAACCTCCTTCCTCATAGTGAACTTGCTAGATTTGGGACTACAGGCTGCATCTGTTTTCTGTGCCTCACTGACTGGGCAGCCAGCACGTTCACCTGCAGAGCAGAAGGCCTAGGTTTCCAGTCTGCTACAACAGGGACAGAAATGGCAATGACTTGTGTGTTCAACTGAGCACCTTTAGCTGCTCTGTAAGAAGGTCTCCAACACGTTTTTTTCCCTCCCCATACAACAAGAAAACCTCCCCTCCTCACTTGCTCCCCCCTGCAAAAGAGAAAATATTACTAGGTCTCAGAGCCCCAAGAATCAGTAAAATTCTTATTTAAATGCACCACTACAAAAATAATGTGATCACAGAACACTAAACTAGGCTCACTCCAAACTGCTATCTGTTAATAGGCAACAATAACTAGTCATATTGACAATAAAACATAAAGTCTTATCTGGTAAAACAAATTACATTTAAATATGTGAATTAGCGGAAGGCAGCCACATGCTTCATTGCCTCTGAAGCTATATGCACCCACCACTACCACATGCATTCCTTTACTGACTCCCCCTTCCCTCACTGCACACTAGAGGCTATGTGCCACAAACATTTTCATTTTCTACCATACAGTACCACAAGTTGCATTTTGCCCTCCTACCTCAATACTTAACGTCCTCCATTTCTTCTTCTGCCAAGGACTCCACGTGTCTCATCCCTTCCTATGCGACGCAAAAATAGCTGTTCTTCCCCAAGGACCATGTGTTCACAAGCCTGCCCACCTTTTCCGACTGTATCTAATGAAATTCCAGCTGGTCTAATGAAAATATTATGTTTCACTACATATTTTGTTTTTGTAGAGAAACAACATACCTACAAACACTACAGCTACCATCCCTCTTCCCTTGCTTTTTCCTTCTTCATTTTTTCCACTTAGAAAGTAAGCCATTCCAGGATGTCCAGGTTTTAAAACCATCAGGGCTCAGGCAGAGCAATGCTATGCAAAAAGCTGTCAGTTCTTTGATTTACAAACAGAAAAATGGCTGAAACTACTCAGTGTGCTACCCAAAGGCCTTCCGTTTCTAGGGTTTTTGATACTGATACCTAGAACATTTCCTGACAATTTGGATTCAGCTAGCTATAGTATCCATAGAAACACACAACTGGAAAGAGTCACCTGGACCTCTAAGGACAGATTTTTGAGCAACCGCAGGCAGTGGTAATAACTCTGTAGTCCACTGAGACTTCCAGGCTCTCTAACCCCCACTCATTTTCTCATTAAGTACATAGGTACCACAGCATTGAGTGTAGGCCTCTCTGTGACTAGTAAAAAGGACAACTACCTTTTAGTCTATAGAAAGATCAAAACAATTCTCCTACAAAAGGGTTTAATTAAGTTCATTTAATTGGAAAGCATTATGAATCTCTGTTTTGCACAGAGATAATCAGATGACTTTGCTCTCAGATAGTATCAGCAGGAAAGCAGCTCCTGTTTATGCACCCAAATTATTAAAAAAAAAAAAACCAACAAAACAACAAAAAAAAACCATGCCCCCATGTTCTCTCAAGCAATCCTTTTGTTTGCCAGCTAGGAATGGCAATCTCTTTGCAGAGCCACCCTGGCTTCACATCTAGCCTGTGAGCTGCCCCTACTCTGACTGCTTGTCAATATGCACCCTGCATCTTGTTCCAGAAGAGGAGGTCAGGCAGTTTTAGCTTAAGTAAGGTATCTAACCCTGCTGCCAGACAGGATTTCATTTTGATAAGATATTTACCCACACTTCACTATGCAGCTGCAAGCTGGCAGAGTAATAGCAGCCAGTCATCATTGGGAAGTCTCAGTCCTATGCATAGGCTGGAATTTTTGCTGTGATCATGTAAGAGCAAGAAAACCCTCTTCCCAGGAGATACTGGCCACCCATCAAAAGCTAGTTTTCCTGCTAACATACGCTATGTGGCATATTCTTCAGTTTAACCCATCTGTGCGGGACTGTCAGCCTCAGAACAGAAAAAACTGATGCATCACATGTAAACCATGAACTTCTAGTTTCAGTTCAGATCGAGGACAATCAGTGAATTTAAGTTTCTTTTAGGTGCTTTAACAAGTCTTATTTACATTTATCCATCCATGCTAAATTGTCAAGGAACTTCCTTACAAGACCCATTAGCTGCAAGACAGTCATGATTACCTATAAACCTCAGGTAATTATATAGATTTTAATTAAATGTGTTCATAAACTGATTTACGAGATTATAGATGGGCACCTGAATCTCCAGGAAAGCCCTTAGTAAGCATTTAGTAAGGTAAGAGAATTCACAGGCAAAAACACACCTGGAAAAGGCTAGACAACTGAATGTTTTGGCTGGCCCCCAGCAATTCCTTTTACTGGTAGTAATCAATATCCACCACAGACTCTGCCCTGTCAACTACTATTTTTAAAAGCTGTAAAGCCAATGCAGTGGTCCCAAATACCACTTTCCCCTAAAATTCCATTCAAATCAAATTTCCAGAAAACCTAATTCAGAATATGCTTTACTGAACTGTCCACGTAAGCTAAAAAAACGTACTCTTCTCCATTCTGGTTCAGTAAAAGGTAAAGCACATACTACAAATGCCTTATGCTTCAGAGGAATGACAAAATTTAATATCTGTTAGTTACAGATATTCTTGGTTATTCTGGAAGCAATATGTGAGTATTTTAATTCAATGTAGTGTCATCTCAACCAAATAGGAATAACTGAGTCAACATGCAATTGCAAATACTCAGAAGTTTCATGATCTAAATTGGACTAGCATATTCCTTGTCTTGATGCAAGCACACTTATTTGCATAGGAGCTATAGTTTTTATATATAAAACAAGATAAAGAAAACTGAAGCAAAAAGCCCATACAGTCCTAAACATACACACATACACACACACAAAGGGAGAATCAGACTAGCAGAGAACTTGAAAGTAATCAACATACTTAGTAGCTGAAATCCTGCCCTGTTCTGCTACCCTAACGTGCTTCCTATTCTCACCATCACAGGGAAGAGGTCAACGTTTAGTACTGCCAGGTTTGCTCAAACTCCACTGGTATTTCAACCTCATTTTCCTTTAAGTTATTACTTGGACACAGCAGTGGGTACATTTGGAGAAGATTTTCAGGACTGTCTAGCATCAAGTAGCTCACATCTATAGCAGTGGAACAGGGAGAGAATTCATAATCTATGTCTTTTAATTGGCTTGAGGATGGGTTAATGATCATCTTTTTACTGAAAGTACTTGTTTCATGTAAATTTAAACAGAGAGGTGTGATCCTTATTTTTTGCTTTGCATTTGATTTTCTACCAGCTGCTCTGTATTTTCCTGCAGGGCTTAAAGAACATGCACAGTTTACTACACAAAAGAGTTTGAGAGAACAGAGATTTCAAAGTTTGTTTCTTCTGCAGTAATGACTTTTAATGGTCCATAGACTACATCTAATGGAACCCTTTTTTTGTCGTTAAGGTTTACATTAGTCATACAAGCATCAGGATTTCCGCTGAAAAATGCTTATAGGGGTCCACAAAGACATAAAATTAGACAGCAGTACCCTATGGAAGCTTAACACTAGGAGAGTGGTTAGCCCGCTGCCATGAGGCTATAAAGACCACCTCCAACTCTGCAAGCCTGTCCAACAACATAACTAGTATGCTGCACTGAAACAACTTTCTCAGTAGTCCCAACAGGTTTGACAGAAGATGCTTTTCCTTAGCTGGGAAGAGAGGCCATCCAAGAGGGCATTGCCATTAACAAGAATAAAGTTTTCTACAAAAAAGCCAAACGATTGCATTAGCTACATGAGGAAAAAGTGCAAAAATGGTTCTACGTAAGTTGAAAATGGCAACTCCACAGGACAGATCATTGGTTAATGAAGACAGTGTCAGAGACCATAGTTTCCTATTGCTACCCATGCAACACATGGCAAATACAGTTTCTACTTAAAAATATATCCTTTTGCTTCATTACTAGTATCTTTTAAATGTTAGTTAAAAGTTGGAAACAAGGGGCTGCAAGATGTCACCATCCTGCTAGTTCCTCATAGACCAACCAGTAAGCAGTCCCACAAGCCTTAATCTAAAAGCCTTCTGCTTTGGATCCAAATACCTCTAGGAATTAGTTAACTAGGCAAGCTTTGTGAAGAGTGTGAATGAATGAAGTCCAAGACTCTCAGCTCCACATAAGCATAATTAATGTATCCAACTATCATGCTTAGACTGACATTATCTTGGAAAAACTCCAAGGGTCACAGGCATGGTACAGGAAAGGAAGTTACAGAAGGAGCTACTGTATTTGCTTAATAAATCTGCTGCACAGACTGCTGTCAGTGGATTTTGTTCCAAGAAACTCTACAAACAAAACTGTCTCTGCAGACAGAGGACAGAAAAGGGTGGAAGAGAGATGAGAAGGATTTCATCTCATGATCTCTAAGAAAGTTGAACAGCTGAAACATTCACAGACAATGTGAACTCGCGACTTTTCTGAATTATTGTGACAGATTTCAGTTTTACAACTTGAGGGAGATGAAGACCACTAAGCTGCTTTAAAAGTGTCACAGAAGACTTTTTGTTAAGCTGTTTGCATTCTTTGGTAAATTTTCCATCTTACTCAAAAATGGGAGTCATTCATGCCCTGTATATAATAGCTTTTCTAATGGAATAAATGCATCAGATTCTATACAGCCACCTGAGAAGCCAAAACATAAACCAGAATTTGATTTTTCACATCACATCCTCAAATCACTTAACTAGTAGGCTTACAGTATGCTCTCTTTGCAGAGAAACATAAATGTTAAGCCTAAACAGGGTGTCTTTATAACAGATGCTCCTCAATTTAAGGCTATATACACTGCAAATGTAAGTATTCCTTAGGATTACAAAAAACAAAACAACAGCAAAAACCAATCTGTCTTCATTTAGCTTTAGGAATGAAAAAGTGCCAATGGTTAATCAATTCTTTTTATACCTTTCTGCTACCTTGCCTTTCACTTAAGTTTAATTAATATACTCCAAAACAAATTACTTTCACATCAGGCTAGAAAGTGCGTATAATAATTACTGAAACAGAGCATTCACTTTAAAGTAAAGTATTTGTATACAAAGAGGATAAGTATTAATGGCTCTCCCAAACTAGTCCTGAGAGGACACTTTAGCCAGAATTCTCAGAAGGCTTAGTAGATGGCAAAATTCACTGTAATGCCAATTACTAATTGAGGCTTAGTTTAGAGAACTAAGCTCATATAAAAGTGTCTTTCGTAACTCTGACAAACTCCTTACAACTTAGCCCTATCACATGATTCTGGTGGTCACTACCTTCCAGAAAGACTCAATTGTTCTACAGAAGTTTTTTGTTTTTTTGTTTTTTAAACTTCATTTTTTACTGTTAAGTAAGCTTGGTATATCTACCCTGCTATTTTTCGTCTTTCCATAACAATAAATTCATTGTCAGCTGTGGCATCGTACAAGTCTGAACTGCTAAGAGGCATTAAAAGATGTACCAGTAATTAATAACCAGAGTTTTATATATACACACGCACACACACATATATAATGTCTATAACATATATGTATATAGACATAATACTTATGTTTCACTCCACCCAAAACCCCAAACAAAATAAAATCCCCTTACTTAATAAACTCCTAAAAAAAAAAAAAAAAGAATTCCCAAATTTCCCCTCTCCACACCCACCTTCATGCCCTTATGGCATCTACAGATGCAAGAACGCCAGACCCTTCCCCCCTTCAACATATAACCTCATCCCACTTCACTGTGGAAAGGCAGTGAAACAGGCTCCAGATATTTCATTCTGCAGCTGGTCTTTAAGCCCTAATAACCAGGGGAGGTTGAAGTCACTCGCTAATCTCCTAATGTGTAAGAATCAACAGAGCTCCCCTTTGAGCACCCAGCCTACGCCAGAGCACAGAACAGATTGTTTCAGATGACAGCTGCTTGCTGGCAGAACACACAGATTCCCCACCAAGAACGGGAGGCAGGAAGCATCACTCAGTTGGGGAAGAGGATGCCAGCTTGAAAAAAGGAGAAAGGAAAAAAAAATGAATTAAATCACATACCAATTCAAGTAAGATCAGTGCAGGTTTAAAGAGAACACTAAATGTATGCATTCTGACTGCTACCACCTCCTCTTTCTCTCTTATGTCATCTGCCTTTAGTAGGTTGAAAGTTTCCCACAAGGGCTAGTTGTCTAATATATCTGAATAGTGCTTTAGGGTACTATGGGTGCTCTAGAAATATATATAAAATAAACCACTACCATAAACTCTCTAACTAGTTAAACTAAGTTTGACATTAAACATGAGGTACAGAGATTCACTTTTCTTCAAAAAGAATTCGAGTATTAAGAAAATGAGCTGTAGTCTGCTGACTGATCACAGATATCACTGTGTACATTTACACATACATGTGCGAGCATGTTTCCTGTAATCACGTAGGCTATGTTTGAACTAGGTACTACACACTTCAGTGCAAAGGATCCATGCATGTAATAAAAATGGTTTCATATCTCCATTTCAAAAATATTTAAGGGGTTTATTCACCAGTTTTCTCCCCAACTAGTACAAGCATTATTTTAATTTGGAAGTAGCTTCTAAATATAGCTTAAGATCAGCTGCAGTTTAATTAAAGTAAGAAGTTTGGGAAGTTACATAACCATTTTTTCCCCTGAATACTTGCAGTGTTCTGCAGCATAGTGTTAAAAATTTTTAAACATTACATTTTTAAAGACTAGTTGCTGGAATGATACTTTTGCATTTCTGGGTGTACTAGCTTCCAAGACAAGGAGAAAAAAAGAGAAAAAAAATCCAACTCAAACACCTTTCCCACTTTAAAAAACAAAAAACAAAACAAAAAAAACCAAACACCCCCACCCCAGCCACCCCAAACTCTTGGCAATGAACCAGGACTGATTTCTGAAAGGTCATTTTAGATATTATAACTACAACACTTGACAAGTTTGCATTCTTACACTTCAGCTATATGATTTAAGCCCTCGTTAGTGAGATTTCACTACTGCTTAAAACATTTGTTAACATGTTAGATTTAAAGCAGGCTGCAACTAACTACTCTGTCAAATACACATTTATTTGCAAGCAGTCAAAGTATAGACCAAAGGCTTTTCACAAAAGGATTTTTACTGGCCAGCTTCAGTAGGATGAAGAGAGGAAAAAGGGAAAAGGGTATAGAACGAAGTATTTTTAGAGGAAATGGGCTATGCAGACTTATCATGAAAGAAGAATGCCACGTAAGCTAGACTCAAACCAGGTCTAACGTTATACAGTCGGTGGACAACGTTAAATTGGAGACTGGCATCTTGCAAGAACTCAAAAACAGCAAAATAGTTTTAATGTATATACACCCGAGTTAAAAGTTCAATTTGTGGATGAAACAAAAGTTCCATCTGCTAATAATAAACACACCTAGAAACAGATGCTGCAACAGGAATGGTTTTGCAACAGAAGATAATACTAATAAAACAGGAAACACAAAACCCCCTCCTATAAGCATCCCGATTACATCATGAGTTTAAGATTGTAAATTATTGTCTTTATTACTTCCTCTAGTGACTTACACTCTGTTTACCCAAACGGAGTTGCATGCAAAGACTGCGTGACAGGTGTCGGGCTGTGCTCTGAGCCCGCGCGCCCTCGCGCTCTGCAGCCCTGGCCGCGTGCCAGCGGTCAGGCACCTCTGCGAGCGCAGTTGCTCCGTCCTGCAGAGACCTACGGAGTCCAGGCGCAGCCGGCAAACGGAGATCACAGTTAGACTCCAGCAGCAGCTAGCCAAAAGGCTGCTGCTACTTTTGAGATGTTAGTGGCTGGACAGACGTTTTCCATTACAACTACGTGACACACTCGGTTTTGCATCTGTGTCCCCAGGGACAGAATGCGGGAACTCCATGCCAGATTACGACTGTTCTCACAAATACTCCTCTCTAGACAGATACCTGGTACTTTTAAAAACAGTGTCCACTCAGGATCAGGCTACGTTAGTGACTATCCTTAATTCTGAGTCCCTCTAGCACAAGCCCAGGTGCATGCTTCAATCCAAAGTCAGAAATCCCTTCTCATCTTCCACCATGTCAGCCTGCACTATCTGCACACAAACACACTTCCCTAAGCTGAGGGATAGTGTAACTTCTCTACAGGCTACGACTCTTCTTCCCAGACCTCGCTCAGGAAGTTTCCTTGTTCTTATGGCCTAACAGTAGCGACACATTCTGAACAGAGCACCTTCAATAGCACGTTCACAGGCAGGAAAGCCATATGTCTGGCAAACACCACCAGGATGGCCCATTGTCTTGCCTTTGCAAAGACAAATCTCTTTTCACCGATAATAAGATGTTTATCTCCAGACAGTGGTTTTGAAAAAAACATAGAGCTCATAATCCATCAGTGACACTCCTAAAGAATTTCTGAAAGGTAACAAGGTAGAATTGGAAGCGAACTAAATTCTGTTTTTCCCCCTCTCCTTATAACTCACAGTTACCCATCTAGAGCTCATCACAAATGAATGCTTCCATAGAACTAAGGTATCTTGTGGAGCCTTGCCCAAACTGCTGGGCAACAGCCAGTGAACAAAAGGAGCCAGGACCCCTCCAGCCACTGGAGGATCCCAGACCTCAGAGCCCTCCGGTTCCAACATCCCTGAAACAAATTTCTCTCTCCATAAGGGAGATGAGGAACCACAAGGTAAAAAGTATGCCTACTAAAAGTGCACCCATCCACTGAAAGTGTGCATCTGTCACAGGAAGCACAGAACTACCTGCAGCACCAGCAAATCTCAGGCTCTTAGTGGAAAGCTTTACAGAACTCAAAGCCTAGAAAACCTAGCGACATCATTTGAGACCTTCGCAGGTTTTATTCTAACACAAAGCAGCCTTCAAGACCATATACCAGTTACTTTTTAGAAAAGCAGTAATGAACTTTGCCTAAAGACAAATTAGCAAAACAATTTTCATACAGTGAAAAAGGGAAGTTTTTAATTTCTTTACATAGCCTAGAAACCACTCTCACATTCAACAGCTATTCAAAAAGACCATTAAAAATTTCTGCTAGTCAACTCTAGCATAAAGATGTTTTAAAAACTGCTACTTTTTACAGTTCTTTTAAGATCAGAAAGCTTTTACTCAGAACCTAATCATTAAGGTATTGAATTCAGAGAATTATCATGCTTAATAGATCACAGAACAACATATATTCTGAATAACTGCAAAACAAACGGAGAGCACAAATCTAAAAGTGACTTTGCTATATTTAGGAATAGCACAATCAATACAACTACAGACATCAAATTCACATATATAACCCAGGTCAAACACCAATGCCTGAAGTCAATACATCTGCCAAAGGAAAATCTAACTTTTTTCCCCCCCTTCAACTATCAGTGTTCCTTCCCTCCTCCCCCCCCCCCACCCCAGAAACTTACTAAATCTCTACGCAAGTCTACACAAGTCTAAGCAATCTCCTAGCTGTTCTTCACATGCTCACTTTAGTTCTGTGTTAGTTAGCAAGAGATTATTGAGCAACAACTGAAAACATTCAGGTGATGCCATTCATGCTCAAAAGGACAGCAAATACTAGTGACAATCTGCCAAACCTGACTGACAAAATAACTCTCTGACTTTCCAACTTAAAGTGAAATGTTGTATTATAACGTGGATACAATCAAATTTCTGGTGGGTTTGTAAATCACAGCTAAGAATAATCTGCCTGGTTGTTTACACTATTTAAAAGAACACTTGTGTTGACACCTAAAGTTTGATCTTCATGCTGGCCTGAAATCTTTTGCACCTGCACTGGTTTGCAGATACAAGATTATGTCATCTCTTTTCACCGGACATTCTGGAATAATCAAGTATCATGGTTATTAGGTACCTGTAAATTAGAACCGAAAACACCCATGTAGCATAGTTTGTAAATGTAAATTGAGAACATAAAAACAAGAAGCTCCATCCAAAAACCTACCACTAGACTGAAAGACATCCACAGAAGCAGTACTGTGGGATTTTACATTTACTATCTAATGACTTCTGTACTGTCATTCTAATCAATGAAAAATCCTATATATTTGCATAAAACATTAGATTTGATTCATTTTGTAAAGCAATAGTTTTGTTTTTTTTTAATAAGAGGATACTATACAGAGTTAATCTTTATCAACTAGTTTGAATGCATGCAGTTGCATCTGTGGGAAGGGAGGAGAAGAGAAGCAACATTCAAGTGCATCTGTTTCTAAATATTTGATTGGATATGTTTCAAACAGTCTGCAACCCAACCCTTAATAAGAGCACCTCTTCTTCTAAATAAAATAATCCCCTTGTATATTCAGATGCACCTGCTCTTTTTAGTGGAAAATACATTTATATTATTCTTCATTCCTATCATGTTTCTGAGCCACAGTGGCTAAGAGTAAAAAATCTGGATCTGGTGCTCCAAAAAGCAATACCCATAAATCCATTGCTATGGGTGGGTAGGAGTGACTAATTTAGCGTGTTTAAAATGAATGATAATATACTTATATGTCCTGAGTTTGTAGGTACACATTTTTGTTGTTATTGCTTTGTCTGAACTGCATTTAAAGTGGAATCAACTAAAGAGATCTAAGTATCTTCATATCCTATATCCACCCTTGGGCATTACACTCATCTAACTGTAATTTATTCCAAAGCAGATATAGATAGAAATTCTTTTATAGCCTCTGGGTTAACCTTATTTTCAACATTTAAGGCAACAAGCTTATGAACCTTAGTTGCTTCTGAGTGAAGCTGAAACTCTCTCATTTGTAACCTCTACCCCTCCTCCTCATGCAAACAAGCCCCTAGAACTCAGACAACATGTTCAAATAACTACAAGTCATTCAAACTGCTTCTTCATACCGCTCCGCTATTGAACCAAAGCAACATAAGCAGAAAAATAGAGAATACAAGTATTTTCCACATACTTAGAAACAGGCTCTTCTCAAGAGCCCTTGTCAGTATTCTAGCTCTGCTCCCATTGAAATTAGTGGGAGTTTTGTTATTTTGTTGAGAAAAACCCCATTGCTAAACTCAGGAAACATTACATGCTTCTACAAAATTCTTTGTATTTATTTATACATATAGAGAGTATTTCTCTGATCTGAGAAGCCAATTAAGATCTTCATCTAGTCACTTGCTGATACTGTTTGCTTTTCAATTTACTCTGCACGTTACACAAAAGTTTTGGCATTGAAGCACGTGCCATAGTCACCCTCCTCTTATAGCAGGAAAAGAAAAAATTCTCCTCTGATAAGGAATTACCAAGACTGAAAACTAATGATTCTTTTAAATGAAGAATATAACCGATGAAGAATTACTTGACAAGGGTTACTAAGCCTTGGAACTACAAGGCCAATCATTCAAGACAAACTTCTGGGTTATGCTTATATCTGCCCTAAGGCGGCCATGATATGATATTCCCTACCATGCATAAAGTTTTGGTTGCATATAATTAATAGACCTCAAACGTGGGAAATTCACACACAAGGTTATTTTTTAATTAAAGTTTCAGAGAAAATGTTTGCGGATATTATTTAAGAGTGGGCATTTTATTCCTCTTAGTGATTCCTCACACAGCAGGACTACTTTTTTTTTCAGCTGCAGGTTTTTGTTTAGTACACGCAATTCCCAGAAGGCAGGCCAGCATTTACAGAAATGCTAGTCCAAGTATTCTGTCTCAGTTCAGGAGATAACCCCTCCAATTAAGGAAAACAACAAACAAAAACCTAATCCGCCCCAAATCATTCAAGTCATTTCTGTTGTTGGTTTCTTTTGCAGTCAATGACAGTAAAGCCTAGGGCAAGTGTTAACCAATCAGATCTCATCTTTGAGTTTTCCAAACAGCTATACATACAAGATTTTGAGCTTCACAAACATTTAAGTCAGCCTTTAAAAAGAGAGGGTTTTTTTTTTTTAAAACTGATCCAACTAAATTACAACGACCATCAAGTGTTACTCAGGTGTTACCTTTTAAAATGCAACAGTTGAAATTTTCATTTTAGATTCTGAAGAGCAAGACTTGCTGTTGTTCAAGGTAAGGCCCCCACCAGCAATTCTTACTTTTTCCTCCATTTCATTTTATAAACGCATCCAAAGATCACTGCGACTGACTAGGAAGCTGAACAATAAAAAGTAATCAATACTGACCATCACTACATACGACAGCAAATATCAGAGACAGGCAAACAGGACACACATTGGTTCCTACGATATAGGTAAGCTAGAACAGTTTTACCAGCTGAACAGCCCTTCAAAGTACATGCTTCTATCTACATGCAGCACAGCTCCTACTCATCATCACAGCTTATGAACATAATGGCTGTTTAAGCCAGAAAGTTTTCTTAGCCTGAAGAGAAAAAAAGAAAAAAGGCCTCACGTCACAAAAGGTAGCAGATGTTTACTGCCGTTGATTTGGGCAGAGTAATCCTCTCAGAAGCATTCATATCGTGGTTCATTTTTCAAAACTTGAGGAAAAGAAATTTAGTTTTATTTTACTTTAAAATAAATAAGTAACTAAGTAACTTTATTCTACATTCTTGGAAATTTGTGATATTAATATATCACAGGTACGTAAAATTTCAGGTCTAGTGACTGAGTACTGGCTAAGACTATATGTAGTCTCCGTTTCCAAGCTGCTTGGACAAGAACTGCGTTGCTAACATGATGGACTTAGAGAAGTTACTTTACTTTGCAATTACTAGTTTGTGTCTTGTTGAAAGAGCTGGATGCACATAATTCTGCTGCTAATTGTTTCCTATCTTCTTCTGAAGAGCAAAAAAAAAAAAAAAAAGAATTTTGATAATTTGATAATGGCACCGGAAGATGGATGCAAACACAGTATCAAGCAGTGTTACTTGTGTTCTGCAACAACCCTAGGCAACTCCCGATACCTCCCATTCTTCTTGTAATCAATCCCAAAAACACGTTCGAACCACGCCCCTCTTCTCCCTGTAGAAATACTTAACCAACCTCTTTCCTGTAGTGACAAAGGACCCAACCAAACCACCATGGGATTACAGTGCTCAAAGCAGCAGTCTGCCAAATAAGCGCCTGGCTCTTTAGCTAAGGGCTGAGTAGTCCCCAACTGCAAGCAGAAGGTGGCAAAGTACTTTGCGCTTTCAAAGTGCTCACTGAGTGGCTGGGAGAGCATTACCATATTACTGCTAGAAGGTAGAAGGACAAGCAACACCCCTGGATTTCTGAGGAAGCAGAGCTTCAGAAGAAGTGACTAGCAGGATGATGGAGAGCAAGGTAATCCCGCATTTACTGCAAGCAAACTCACTGCACTTTGGGAAAATCAAACATCAGCATTAGATCCACCATTAAAATTCACAGCCATAGCACAGAATATTCTTCATCAGGCAAAGTTAAATGTTGAAGGACAGCCTGACCTTGCTACAAGTTCATTTGAAGTCATAAGGTTGAATGAGGAAGTTAGGAATAAGTACATTTTTACTTGCATGACCCCTTATGCAGCTACACCTTGGCAATGGATTTCTCTTAGATCAGCCACACAGCCATTAGTGACAGCAGAGCCTGGGTCAACATAAATTTTACATACCATATTAGCAACTCATAGGGCTTAGGGCCAGCAGTGCTATAAACCCTCCAAATGCCCTACTGGCTACCAAATACAGTATTTTCAGGTAAGTATTTGAGGAAGTTAAACTTAATATGATTGTGTAGGTCAGCTGTAATCACTTACTATGGCCTTTTGGACTACAGTGACTTTTAGAAGTAAGGTATTATGTTATTTTATTTGTCATTAAAAAAAAAAAAAAACTCACATGCCATGAGAAAGTATGTATGGTACATAAGCACCATTGAGAGGTAAAGAACCGGATGCCTTTCAGCTCTCTAAATCAGGTTCTGGAACATTTTTCTACAGTTTTTGTAATAAATTGTCAAAGAAGCTAATATGCTTTGTCTTTCTTTAACAGCTACATTACAATGTGTGTGTCCCACCCTGTACCGTTCTGTCCCCCCTCCCCCCCAGCCAACCAAAAGGTTGCAGGGTTTTTTTTTCTGGCACTAAGATGCTGCTCAAATGCTGTGCCACACACAAACTGGGTGAGCGGCCAACTGCTGAGTGGGAGGCTCATTAAAAAGGGCCATTTGCTTGCCATATGTCTCTTTCTTCTAGACAAGCCTAATTCTAGCCGTTAGTTTTAACCGGAAATACCTATTAGCAAAGCAACTTTTTGTTAAAAAGATACCAGAAAGTTTCCTAAGCATCAAAGTATTTAAGACTACTCAGTTGTTCTGGGAGAGTTACAGGTGAGAAATGAGAGCCGTGGTCCTGAAACAGGGTTGGCAAAGAGCCTCATCCTTGCAGGGTAAGCATTTCCCAACATCTGGTAATGGAGCCTCACTCCCACCACCTCTTCCTCCTCCTGTCCTCTGTTGCCACCCAGACAGACTGCCGCTATTGTTTCTTTTACTTCCTCCCTCTGCCAGCACCTCCTTCTGCCTCCCGAGCACTGCTGTGACATCCCTAATGCTCGCTCCCACACTCACCACAGGGACTACATGAGCAGGAGCTGACAAGGCCAGCCTAGCTCAGCTGCCATCAAGAAGTCTGCACAGCATGCTCCTGGCTCAGAAAGGTGGTGCATGCACATCTGCATCCATCCTACAGGTATCTAGAACAGCTCTTGCAGACCTGTGGGTCCATGCTGTGCATCTTTAGTAGTGCATTTAACTCGCAAGGTTTAAAAATAATAACCAGGACTTCAAGTGCATCTCTGAGCCTCTTTTTAAGAATAAGGAAAAGCAGTTTTTTAAACATCAGAATCTCTTCTATTTACATACTGTTTTAAGACACTATCAGCTTTGAAGTCAAATTCAGGTTCTCCGTAAAAATTCATTTAAGAAGTTCGTCTAAATTCACATATTATGTTTCTATAGCAACTGTCCTCCTAGAGGATCTGAAAGCACTTCACAGGCTAAATCTGATACCATGAGCAGTTCTGTGTATTAATCATCTCACCCTTCTATCGTCCCAGCCATGTCTAGAGAGGATCAGGGCTGATTTACTATCATACCATAACTCTAGCTTCTACTTAAAGAGTTTGTCATCACATACCATAGAATATGCTATAATCCTTCCCCCTCTACTGTTTCTGAGCAACATATCCTTCCCAGAGGCTGGTGCTGGGTTTCCAAGTCACACTCAAAAGGATCTCTCAACTCAGCCACACACAAGTCCTAAACACGCAGCACTACATGTGTCTTCATTTTTTGGCTATGCCATTTGTGTAGCAAATGTCTAAGCCTGCCTCCCCCCCGCCCCAGACACCTTTGAACCCTGGTAATTAAACAAGTTAACAGGGACACAGTAGCCAAACAACTGGATTACAAAACTGATCCTGTACATCATCTCACCAAAGTTTCGCTTTTCCTGCTGAGCTTCATGCAAGTCCCGCTTGCCCTACCGAGCCTTTATTTTGCGTTTGGAATGACAGAGGCCCATGCAGCATCTTCTCAGAGACGGCTTGCCCCAACCACTACTTTCTGCTGAACACCCTTTCTTGCCTATAGGCATGTATCTTATCCTTTTGAGTATAGTCAAGTGTATTAATGTAAAAAACAAATAAAAAACCCCTGCAACACTATTCTGTCAAAACAAGACAAATTCATTTCCCATGATTTTAACCAAAACCTTCAGAACCCTTCAGATGTGATTGTGCATCCGAATCACCTACTCCTCTTCTCTTTTTGTGTGCATGTGAAAGCATTGTTGAAAAAAAAAAAATGGGGCCTGATGAGCAGGTCCACACACATGCTGAAAGAGGGATCAGGTGAACACTGCGACTTGAATTGTTCCAGCTGTACAAATGCGGCCAGCCAGCCTTCGCTAGCTATTGCCAGTCTATTGCAACGCAGAATTCACACAAAATGAACTGGAGAAGGTTAAACCAGCAGCAAGTATTTAAAGAGAGTGCTGCGACTCCTCCAAAAACATAACCTTCCTAGCAGTAAGATTCAGAACTTCTTTCTTATTCTACATGGGCTGTCAACCATCCAAGATGACAGCAGCATCTGTTACTGTCTTTGATTTTGTGGCAGGTGGCCTCCCTAGTTTGAGGGCATCCATGGAAGACTCCACGTGGCATACATGTGTATGCTGTATTTCCTTCTTTGCTCCTGCTCTGCCTGCCTTTGGGATCAAACAGAGCATTCTGGTTCAAAAGAAGAGTTGGATTCTCATCTGCAGTAAAGAGAATGAACGGAAGCAAGAGAGCAGTGTCTGTACATAAAGCTGTGATGAAAATAAAGGTATAGGCTTCAGTTTCCCTTTAAAGCTCAGGTCTTTCAGAATGAGAAGTTAAAACACCCACATTTCTCCTAACCAGTTAAAAATACTTACCCCCGCTATTAGTATTAATAGTTCCAGTGGTGGTCAGGGGTGGGGGGACAAGTTAACCTTTGCCAGTTGAGAAAAGCAAATCTCTGCACAATAGTTCATGACAGGCGGGGGGGGGGGAGTCATTTTTTCACTCCTAGAAGCATCAATGCTCACAGATCTGCCTTTCTCTGACCCAGTAAAATTATTGTCTTGGATCACAGGCTAAATTAAAACACACAAATTACATTCTCCATTTAAACAGAGTTATACATGGCTTAAATAGCATGGTTTTATTTTCCTATTGGCACCGATTGGTACAGTAGCTCAGTCAAAGCTTAAGACATCTGTGATGTCAGTTGCTTTAACAGGCAACGCTGACGCGACCGGCTTTCGTTCCCAGACGTGAAGTGTTCTGGTTTCCATGGGGAGGATGCTGACCGAAGAATTCCTACCACACTTCCTATCAGTTGTTTTGAACAGCAAATACTGGCTGCAGGGAAAAAACGTCTGCTTGGGCATCCAAAAATTTCACAAGATGACATCATCCTGTGCGACAGATTTCTCTGCAGCTCTCCCCCTCCAAAAACATATACAGCCTATCAAAAACCCTATAGTAGATTTCTACCAGCTCGGCTGTACATTTAAAGAAGGAAAAGATACATTGATAATTTTTGCCCTATTTGCCACCTTAGCTCACTTACAACAGTTCCCCATCCAAACCCAAGAAGCAAAAATGTCTAAAAGCAGTCAGTCTAAAAGATTTCCTAGAATAATCATAGGCCGTTAATGGCAATTTCTTCCGTCTCAAACTCCCATGCAGATTTAGACCCTGGAACAAATCAGAACTTCAGCAAAGGAAAAAGAGGGAATGAACTCGTGACAAAGCGAGACTAAAGGCAGAAGAGACAGTCAAACGAAGCAGAAGAGGGAAGTGTATGCAATAAATCATATAAAATTCCCTAAACATTAAGGGCTATGCTTTCCTGAAACAGTCTGTATCTGCTACTAAGCATGCACTGTAAACCAGGTAGGAGTATGAGTCACAGGGTAGTCAAACTGGTGACTGCATCAGACTGCATCATTCTTCACAAATTTTTTTTGTTTTTTTTTTTTTAAATAGAAGCCACACCTGCTTGCTCTCTTCTGCACCTGACACACTGCTCATCCAAAAACATAAAATCCAACTTCACACACCAGAGTTATGAGATTAAAAAAAATGCATCATGATTAGTATGGGTTATCAACCCAAAACACAGTTTTCCACTAAAACAGATTTTATAAAAATTCTTCCTTAAATTTCGTAAAGAAAGCGAGGCATATATTTTTTTGCCAACTAACCAGCGACTATGGTCTTTACAGTTGCGTTCTCTTATTCTCCCATCAAGGGTCAGCTTTGAGATGGACGGGGCTAAAAAAATTTATATATATATATATATATTTATATATATATATATATATATACACACACACACACACACACACACACACACACACGCACAGATATATATACACACATAAAATGTGTGTATGTATATGTGTGTGTTTATATATATATTTTTAGATGCATATGTTTATATATATAATTTTAGATTTATATAAAATGCATGTATAAATATATATGCAAATACATGTATAAAAATATATATAAATACACACAAACATACACACGTGTATGAATGTATGCATGTAAATATACCACTTCTACTTTAGGAAAACAGGACTGAAGTTACAGACTTCAAGTTACAGTCCACAGGCTAATAGACCCTCTCTCAGCTTCTAACTAGCCTTCAAGTTGCTTGCCAGTACACTTTTCTTCCTGCCCAAACACCCACTTGTAGGACAGTGCACAGCAGCTTCATGCTAAGTTATGCCTAGTTCTCCTGGCAACCCATAAAAATTGGCATTCTACCACCTATCTCACTTCCAGGAACCAGGAAGGGAATATTTTTGCAGAGAACGTTGGCTTGTGCTTCACTGTTATATCCCCATTTCCAGCTCTTGCGCATGGAAACTAAGCGAGGAATGAAACACTGGTCCCTACTCCAACCTCACAGAGCTTACAACTAGGTGGGCAGGAGCGTTCATGCATGTCCTGCTTTTAAATCCTTAAGTTGTTCTCATCGTTCATGAGATACAGCTTCCTCTTGGGAAACGAGGAGCCTCATTCATATTTACCTTCTAGCTAGGTATTAGGGCAGTCTCAAGCAGCCAGAAATGTGGGATTGGACCAGAACCTCATACGTAGCCCTAAATACTGCTCAAATTCCCACAGTGGATTAGCCTTTTCTTTCATAGTGGTTAAGTTAGGCAGCTTTTCAGATCCTTCTCTCAAGGACTGAAGTCTTTCTAGCATCATGCAAATGAGTCTACTGCTTCACAGCACTTTGGTGCAGCACTGTAGCCGCCCAGAGCTAGGCAAAGTCATTCAAGCAATGCTGAGCAAATCCCTTGTGATTTAGCCCATCTCCCAGTCTCCTGGGAACCAGTTTCCTAGCTGATTTTCTCAACTGCAATCTTTTACAAAGTCGACTTCCCCTGTTAACTTCCTCTGTACAGGACTCCCTAGTTCTCTCCTCGTTGATACGACTATCAGCTTCTTTGCTGCCCACAGAGATCGGGGAATGAATAAATAAATATACAGTGAATGTTTGTAAAACCACAGCTGAATTTCAGCAAGTAGCAAGTTTGTAGACCTGGAGTAACAGACAAGAAGTGGGTAGTCTGAGAAGAACAGCTGATACTTTGGTTCATCAGTCATAAAAGCTGCAAGTTTTCTTCTCTCCTCCTACTCCCTTTCCCTTCTCCCAAGGAAAAGGGCAGAAAAGCACAGGAACTGCCATGCTGAGGCAGATCTTGGGCTCTTAAACAAGGGTAACATTACATTCACGTTGAAGTCAAATTAGAGGAGAACAAGATGGCTGCATATAAAGTTATGCACCTCTTTCTCCTCTCCCAAGTACTTTGGTACATCACTGAGACAGTATTGAAAAATATAATCACAAGCTGTTGTTTGCCTTAAAGCACCACGCAAATCCCACAAAACAAATCACATTTTATATTACAACTTGTGTCTACCAACCACAAACTCCACTTCCAGGCTGGAAAGTGAGACAGGAAAATCAGATATTTTCTCTTCATAAAACTGCTGGGATATAATCAGACTCTTCCACCACAACTGGCAAAAATAATATCCTGCAATATTGATTAGGCCAAAGAGCAGCAACCCTTTGACAGCTGCAAACTCTACAGCAGTTCGGGATGTTTGAACTGGGCCCGTCAGCAAGACTGGAAGGCAGATGGGAACTAACACAGAATTGAATAGGGTTTTAACAGAAGGTTGGATACGAACTTCGATACTTTCGGCCAGTAAACTGAAAGTCAAGAAAACGCTACAAATTCTGTAGATGAGACACTCCAGAATTCTCTCATAGACATTTATAAACATATATATACACATATACATAAATAAAGAGAGAAGCCAGTTTCACAATCTGCTGATTTTAATTTATGAGGATGACGACTTTAAGGAAACTGGACACTGCACAAGAAGTCTGCCCAACTCCAGAGACCTCAAGTTGAGAGTGCTATAAGACACTCTCAGCACTGCAGCCTTATGTAGAATTGCACGCTGATGTCTCACTGGAAGCTAAATTTGAGCTGTCTCCCCACACAGAAAAAGTATTTCTGTTCCAGAGTTCACATTCTGGGAAGCTGTCAGCACATGATACTAGAAAGCAAGTACAGCACATGCTTAGAGCAAACTCTTTTGGCTCAGGATGAACTACTGTTCAGCAAAAACCAAGCAAGTGAGCAAGCAAGCAAACAAAACCCAGAAAAACATACCTACATGTTCCCAAATAGGTCTAAAACAAAACATAAAATAGAAGAGGAATGTTTCAATACTGGAGATCAGATGAAGCAGGACTATTTCATTAACCTATGTAAAAAGCTGCTACTTTCTGGGACTGGGTAATGATGGGAAAAAAATGAAGGAACTGGAAGAACATGATCCCACAGAAGCAAAAGAAATAAGCAGTTTTTCCTATATCTTCAGTACTTGCATTTTAATGCTGTGACTGGATATCGAACTGTAGGTCAATGGAGAGATACTAGCCAAAGTTTAAACTGGCACAGAAACAAGGAATAACATAAACAGATGGGACCATGGGGAAGACTGGCATCAGCTAAACATGTTAAAGGTAAGCCTGTGTAAAAAAAATAAACAAACCAAAAAAAACTCCCCACTTTGTTACATTTACGGAAGAGTAATTCATCCACTACCTCTCAGTGAGAGGTTTGAAAAATCCAAGAATATGAAAACAGCTGCCAGATTACAGTCTTGACTGCCTAGAACAGAAAAATGCAATCTTTGGTGGGAAAAAAATAAGGAAGCTGTTAAACAAAAACAAGCAGATAAATATCTTTTAAGGCATAATCATTTCCCTGGCAGAAAATGCACTGAATGACTCTACAGGGAGAATTACAAGTGTTTCAGACATTCCTGGTCTCAAACTTGTTAATTGAAGAGCCAAGCAGCGCTCACAAATGCAAGTGCTCTCTTACTCTGCAAATGTTCTTTCTTCTGTTTGCTTCTGAGGAGAAAAGGTGGCAATTCTCAGGAAACTTCACATAGTCAAGTATTTGGAGTTAGAAAAGTCATATTTTTCTTCCAAAAGTTTGAAGAGCATACACTAGTAGCAATGCTTTTATTAGTGGTACCTGCAAAGAAAAGCTTTTAAACCTGCAATCGCTTTCCAGATCATCAAACACAGCCTTTCGAAAGGAAAAAAAACCTAGAGTACCAGGGGGTTAAACATGTGGGTTGTTTTTTGTTTTGCTTTTCTTTTGAGGACATGCATTCATTAATCGTTTAACACTGCCCCCCCACACACACCCACACGCACACACACACACACACGCACACACTACAGCCTGCCTCTTTCGACAACACTGAATTCAGGCCCTGTTCTCTGGAAGTTATATTCAACTGCACAACACAAGAGCTACAGGAGAACTATGTAATAGTTCACTGCCAGGCTAAGTTCAAAGCAAAACACAAATTAGAATGCAAAACACGTCTCATATCAGGGAGCGGTGTATCTGTTTGCTGGAAAAGATCACCTAAATAAGCTCCCTGCCCCAAAGTAGTGTTCCTCCCTGTTTTAGATCTTACCCATCTCTTTGAACTTAAAAATTACTACATTAGAGCTGTACTCCGCTTACACAAAATAACAGGTTCAGCTCTCCCTGCCACCATCTTCTACTTCTAATGAGACAAAGTTGAATAAAAGGGCACCAGGCCCCACAACACTACCTACCACAGAGAGCAGATAACATTAAGCTGCAGACTTCAGGGAGCAACAAGGCTAAACCGAAGGTAAGACAAGAGAGAGCCCCTGCCTCCACGCTGGCACAAGTTGGCAACAGATACTATAAAACCGCCAACTAGGGACTAGTCGGATGTTTGCTCCTCTCTCCAAAGCCATGAAGAGAACCACAGAGCATACTCAGAGAAGACCTAATGTATTAGTAAACAGCTAGCCATGTTCAGTATCACCAAAGTCAAAACCCAAGCTCTGCGAGACCAAAGATGAAACAGCCTCAAGATGGGTACTTAGCTGCTATCAACATTTCAAGACAGCTAGAAGATGGCTAACTTGCACCATCCTTCAGTATTCTGCTTTCCGAGCGTCCAGGCCCTAACTATCCCAGGGCAGGTAGTAGTAGGCCTGCTGGAAGTGCAAAATTGTGTCTTAAAGGCAGGCACATCTCTGGACACGAGAGAAACTTCTGAAGCTGCATGTTGCAAAACCTCTGGGAGCTCTCCAGCCCCACAACTGCAAAGGCAAGTTTACTCTTGAGAAGACCTGCAAACAGTGTCTTTCCCCCCTTCCCCCCCCACAACAGGATGCAATAAGGAACAGGCCTATCAGGCACCGCTCCATGACTAACAAATCAAACCAGTAGAAACAGGTTTCAATAGGATGCTCATTGTGCACTAGTTCTAAAATCAGAAAAGGGATATCTGACTCATTCCCACAAGCTGCCCCACCTGGGAAAGGTTCACATCACAAGGTTTTATATTTCTTCATTTAAAAAGGTATTAGGAAAGCTATCAGTATACTTAGGTAAGCAACGAGACATGGTACAAGTGATTATTCTGTGTTAGTAATCGTACACCTTCACTATGTGGCTGGGAGGCATGAGGTCACAGGAAGAGTATTTCCAACACCCCGGATATATTACCATGTGGCACACCCTGGAACAGGGTGTTACTTTCTCATTTCTTAATAGAAGTATTTTCTTTATTAGCTACCTTGTAGGAACACATACAGGGCAGCACTGATGTAGGAGGCAAAACCCTGGACAAAGCTGATTAGAAGCTTACAAAAAAAGAGTGTGTGTGGGGGGGGAGAGTTTTATGTGTGCATTTTTGTTTGTTTGTTTTAACATCATCTCAAGAGAGCAGCTCTTGCTTTCAGAGGGAGAAAAACCCTGTAGCAAACAGGACAGGACAGTAAATGAACCATCAGCTGCAACAACAGAGATAAAGCCCTAAAAACAATCGTAAAGGTCTTGTTATGCTCTGATTGAATATGAGAGCGAATATTTTGAGCTAAATAACCCAGTTGCCTCCAACTCCTCCCAGGAAAGTTTTTCTTCCACTGCATACACTCACCAATATCAGCATGGCCTGTCGGTAAAAGACTACGTCGAGCAGGTGAGAGTACGCACATACGTGATTCATTCTACAGCCTTCTGCACTGCCTTTCCCATAAAGCAAGTTTCAAGCAGCCACATCCAATTCTACAAACCCTCAAAGCAGTAATCCAAGCATAACAAACCGTGGCCACATAGCACAGACGTTTACATTAGTCTGAACCTTGCCTCTTTAGAGTCAGAGCAGGAGACCTCTGCGGCTTAATCTGACAAAATCTCAAATTATTTCGATAGTTTTGAGCTGCACAGCCCTGGAACATAACACACGGGCCAGACAGCATCTGAGGACCATGGCATTCAAGCCCCTATACAGTGGCTTCAATCACTTTCAGTTTTCAGGATTGTGTCTGAGAAGTGGTAATGAATACCTGTGTTACAAATCTTTCCCCACAGTCATCTCTGCACAGAGGAAAGAGGCATTCCTCTTGACAAGCAGCAGCACAGTGAAGTCTAAGGCAAAATATCAAAATGCCTCCTGTGTTCCAAATTCAGATCATATAACGGTATTTTCCAGAGGTTACTACAGTAGGCATTTGCCAAGATAAAAATATACAGCTTTGCCTAAGCCAAAAGTAGTGGTAACATTTGTCATCTGCTGGAGGGTAAAGATGGCACACATTCTTGTTAGAGTATAAATCTAGTACTAGGGACATCCTTGTACCAGGATCTATATAAAACTAGCTCACAACAAGGTCTTACCTGCTTTCTGTTTAAGCATCAAGTGTAAATTCCTAAGAAAAGGAAAGGACACCACAGCAATACCCATAA
This sequence comes from Struthio camelus, assembly GCF_040807025.1. NCBI lineage: Eukaryota > Metazoa > Chordata > Aves > Struthioniformes > Struthionidae > Struthio > Struthio camelus. The sequence continues at coordinate 142,664,646 of NC_090943.1, read as the reverse complement.
GCTGTAACATTGTATATCTTGGACTCTCATGAAGCCTGTTCTCCTACACGAAGCCAGGACACTATCAGGACAGTAATTTTGATCTGCTCTTCATTCTACATGCACGTGAAGACCTCCTCTGTTTTAGGAGCCGGAAACACATTAGCCATTTGCTTTTAATTACATGCAAATTGAACTAGATGCTACATTAACTTTAGCTTTTACTCTAAAGAGAAGCAGACTGGAAAGAGTATTCAAGAGGGAATGCTCAGACTAACAGCTGTCATATATGACTGTTTCTTGTCAACAATAGCAAAAAATTAACCATATCGCGCATCCCCAAAAGCGAACGACTGCAGCAGTTTCCCAGTTAGGAAAGTACCATCGGTAGGATAGCAGAACAGAGGTTCCATTAATGAGATTTCACTTAGATGTCAAATACAGACTTTTCCTTCTTTAATAAGGCTTTATTGATATTTAGGTTTAATAAGCACACTAAAACCTGATTTGGCAAGTAGCAAAATAAGATTTACTTTATACCAGTATTTACATATGCAAATGATGACTTTGTGGTACTTACACTCACCATCTCAGGAGAATGAAATTAGTTTCAACTAACTGTGCCAGTGAACCCACAAGGCAATCACCAGCTGAAGGCCTTACCCATTGGTAACAACAGTTAGTCTTCCTCAGGAAGTCTAACGATCCTGGAGTGCTCCCGTCTCTTAGCCTTCTTCTAGCTTATTGCAGGGCAGAGTAGATGCCCAAGCTAGTTCCAGAACTAGAAGCATAGCTACATTAAGGACAGTACCCACCCTAACAAGTCTTTTTAGACAGCTACGTTAAACTTTGCCTCTATACTGCAGGGTTCTGGATCCCCAAAGCAGCAAGTGCAACAAATCACACAGTGCAGAGCTGAAAGCTCACTTAGCGTTAGCTTAGAGATCTCTGCACGGCGGTTAACTGCATCGTAAATTTATCTTTAGGATATGGAAGATGTCTTTAAATACTTTTAGATGTTAGCACCCATACACCAGACTGCAGCGCTCTAATAACTAACCTTCACATGCTTACACACTTCTCTCGCTTCTTTACGATGAGCCCATATCTTCACAATGCCATGCAGGTTGATATTGCAAGTTAGCACTGAGCATTTCTGTGAAGCTTCTTTGGCAGTGCCAGAACTCATCACACATTTAGTAAGTGCCTCCAACTAAATGCCAGTTTCTGAATTTTCCTATCTTTTCATCTCAACAGTGAGGGGTTTATGAAAGGGAACCTTCCAGAGGCTGTTTGAAAGCAATATGTGTTCTGTGAACGAAATACACGCTCTTTTCCTGCATTAAGGCAAGCCAGAAAGAGAAAAGCACATTGATACTTTTACAGTATCTTAGGGGACAGTCCAAAGAGTTTAGATTTTGATTTTGCCAATAACTATGTAAATATAAGCCACAAATAAATGAAAAATGAAGAGTCCAGAAAGCCTGCTTAGCAAATCTTTAAGTTCTTTACAAATTAAGATCCAAGATTCACTAAACTCTTCAAGAGTCCAATCTTCTTTCACACAAATAACCAGTTTATTTTCTGTTCTCCTTCTTCCAGGAATCACAGTGAGGATTTTGTAGTACACCACTCAGTTTGTAGGAAGTGAGGTGCTTATCTGGCCTCAGCACTGAAGCTCAAGCAGTCAGGAGGTATAAAAAGAAAGAAAGAAAGAGAGAGAGAGAGAGAGAGAGAGAGAGAGAAAAACCACACCACACTGTTACTGAGCATAAGCACTAGAAGCTGTTTATACTAAGAAAGTTAGATTCAGAGGGTTTTAATGCCATGTGTATCATGACATTATGTGCTATGAGTCTGAAGCTCTTAAATGTGGCTTTAAACAAATCAACCTTCCAGAAGTCAACTCCAAGGAGAAATGGTACATAACAAGGCAACCAAAATAAGTGCCATCATTGAAATATAGTGCATCACTGCAGCTGCAGCACTGATGTGGTTAAACTAAACATTTTCAGTTGGCTCTTATACAACTAAGCATACTCTCATTACACCACTGTTTTAAATGAGACAGTAAGAGAGCTGAAAAGATTACTCATTTAACAATTGGCTGTACCAAAGAGAGTAAAAGCACGGGACAAAGTCTACTTGTTTCCAGATGATTCCTTCAGTCAACACTTCCCAGCTTTTTAAATTTTTACTCCCCACTTCTGTAGTATTATCCTATCCAACTTGCGAAAAACGATACTAAGCAGTAGAAATTATCATTAAAAATAATTTCTTAGGAAAATAAAACTAATTTGAAATTGTACAATAAGCATTGATTAGCTGTGCTATATCTATGTGGAAGAGTAACACTGAATCATCCAAAAAAGCAGTCAGTGACAAGAAACTACTGACTACTGATAGCTTCTCAGCAGCTACTATTCAGTTAGCTTCAATGTTATTATGAAGGGTCGCTGACTTTTAACATGGAAATATTTTAAAAATCCCCTCCAACTCAAGTACACAGTAAAGTGTAAAATCCATCTTTGAACACCTATGGCATTTCAAGCTTTCATAATTTTGTTACCAACATCACAAATGATAAATACTTGCAATTGGTTAGACTGGAGTTAAAACTGATTCTTCTGCGTAGCTATGTGTTCCGTCAACGTGCTGCCCAATGAAATACATCTAGCCCTGGCTGTAAGTCAGTATCTCTCGTGCTCTGTGACATTATTAAAAAGTTAAATCACAGTCACCGACAGACACTTAGCTTCTCTCTGTCAAATAAAGTGATCAATGTAATTGGTAGGCAATTCATTCTCTTTGAACTTCTCTTTCAGGTCAAAAATAGCTTTACCTGCATAATGTACAGGGATTTCTATCTTTGGCCCTATGACGTAGTGACCCTCCTCCAGACTGTGAGCTGTAATTGTCGTCCACTGCCGGCATGAATGAATCAGAAGATAGTCACTCTCTCGAAGGCCTTCTACAGCTTCTCCTGCAAAACACATGTAGTTTTCTTAAATTACATGTATTGCACGAACAATAAGGGAAACTTCACAATAAGCAAATTATTCCTACTACTGCTTATTTTTCCAGACATTTTGATATTTAAAAATCCAATTAAGCAAGTTTTAATGCTAAACAATGTTCATTTTGCAATGTAAGCACTTTATATTAAAGGAGAAAAACAAACAAATAAAACAAAACAACAGGGCTTGAATGCGAGTACCAAAGAGATGTAATTCTGATTACTCAGCAATGGCTCTTGGGCTCCTTTTTCAGCTTTCTGCACAAGTAGGCTTTCATTTCTCCATCTATGTCTACCTATACTACATAATATGAGTCCTTGAGAGTTATTTTGGTTCTTAAATAAAGGAAAGCTATGAACAAACAAATCAGCTATTAGGTTTTGCAAGGTATCAGCAGAAAAGCTCATTTTCATATGCTAAAAGATCAGCATCACCCTAACCTACGGCCATCTGAAGTCAAGTCTTATTCATTAGTATTAAGTAATTAGGTATCATACTTTCAATGCAGAGATTTTAAACTTCCTCATTCTACCACTCCCCTACTCACTACTCAATTGGCCATTCCTATAGCTGTAAGCTTAATCCTACCACTTAACAAAGTCTCCTCTCATTGACATAAATTCAACTAAAAACTCCAAAACCCAGATCAGGTCCAACTCATCTTTGCAATACCTTCTCTCGTACTCTAATGTTTGCCAAATCTATCCCAAACACTGCCTGAGAGCTCTCCTTTTCCCCCCTACCCCTGTCAAATCCTCAAGTCTCTGCATTTCCAGCAAGTACCCTTTCCCTTCTTAAGTGTACGCATCAGCTGTAGTGCCTGATCAGTGCTTTGCTTGGCTCTCCAGCAATTGCAAGAGCCACGTTAGATAGGCTGTTTTCTGTATGTTTAAGAGAGAAGTGTACTGAATAGGGTTGTAAAGAAGTAAGAGCAGTCTGCTATGATACACATTCTAAGCACGGTGCACAAAATTTCATACCAGAAGGGCATATCTGACACTCTGTGGGTCTTTCTCAAGGTGTCTTTAAAGCAGACACATGCGTATGTCACACGACCATTCAGAAACACTTAGGCACAAAACACGGGAAGTTTTAGATTTCATTTTCCCTCTTTCTCACTAACCCTCTGCTGTTACAGCCAAAAATAAAGTCGTTTAGCCCTGGAATCAAGTTTGGACTTAATCCATTCCCTTCAGCTAAGACAACAAATTGCACGTTCTCTTCACTGTCCTGTGATATTCTTAAGTTAGTAGAAGAATTAGACTCTCTCAGTCTCAGACAGTAGATATTTTCCTTGTTCAATCTTTGCAAAATCTTCTGATTGTTTGTTATTTTGTTGTCCGCACCAGGCAATCTCTTCCACTGTACGCAGGGGCTACCACACACCCCATTCCTGCCTGATTTCATGCTCTCATTCTATCAAAAAATACCCTCCTACACAATTCAAAATACAACAACTGGTGTGTGTGAGAATTCTTGCATTTTAAAATCAGAAGAAACCATTAAGACCACCTGCTCCAACATTCACAGGCCACACAACTCTGGATCGTCTCTCCAGTAACTCATATTTGGCTAGAGGAGGGAGAGACCTATCCCAAATTGCAGAGTACAAGAGAGGGACTTTCCTGGTCTGCTGCCCTATGGTCACTTAAACCTTAAAAAGGGTTCCTGTTTTGCACTTGCCTGCCTTTAATTTAGAAACATGGACAATCTCTTGTTACAGTGGGGGGAAACCCAAAACAAAGGTAGAAAGAGCTCACCAGTACCAGCTATTCTTTCTCCCAAGAAGGTATTATTTTCAGGTTTCCTTCTTATTCACAGCATAGAGAGTAGCTTCCAAGTGAACAGGACATTTCAAATGGACTGGTTTCCAAATGCTGCTTGGAACTTGTTCCTTGGCACCCCAGTAAGGTAGATGGACGTTTAATATTAACTCCTGCTTCCTGATAGCACCACACCTGCACCCACAGCATGCTAGGAGCACAGGAGAAGGGACCTCAGAAAGCCTAGGGAAGAGCAGCAAAATTGCCATACAACACAGGAAAACTCTTCAATTCCCTCCACATCTTGAAAGAAATTTAAGTTATTTGGTAAAAGTGTCATGCACCTGCTAAATTTTACCAAAGCCTCTGAGCACCTTCTGTTCTCTCTGCTCACAAGGCGACTCCTAATGACCCTCACAAAATTCTCTTCAGCTTGTTGTAACAAGCTTAGTTACAATTTCAAGGGAAAACATTTTAATAATATATGGTGTTAACTGAAACTCATGCTTCAGTTCAGAGTGTTCCACTCATGTTTTCTATAAACCATGGCAACAAGTAATTACTCCATCTCAAAACAAAATAAAACAGTGACACTTAAGGGATGAACTAATATTTTACTAGTTTCACTGACAACGGTGAACAAATTTTGAAGGAAATATAAAGCACTTCTGATATGCTTTTCTCTATGCCTTACAATTTGCAGTTATCATTTCAGAGCATTACCTAAATAAAAGTTGAATTTTATGTCCAGGATTGCAGGGAAATAATTATAGTATGGGTCACCCTTGAAGAATCTGAGAAAATTTCTCAGTAAAATAAAGATATCCAATATGAAAATGTGCTTCCAGTCATAGCTCATATGCCATCATCTGTTTAAGCAGCCACTCTATTAAAACTGGGTGGGACATGCGAGTGTAAAAAGATATCATTAAGGCAGGCCCAAGAGTGACTACATAATTAAGCCTGCAGCTGGAAGTCGCTGTAGTTTTTCAACAGAACTTTGGAAATCACAGTTCTTGTTACACCAATTATCTGCTCAAACTCATTAAACAGGAGATGAATTTCATACTGTGTCATGGAAGTCTGAGTGGAGGAAAGAAGGTGGAGAAGATGTAACTTGGAACATAAGGGCTCTCTGGCTCCCTCACAATAGCTATGCCTGTCAGTTTGTAGTTCTGATCTTTCCTACCGTGGATGAACCAGATTCCTGAGGTTGCTTAATAGGAAGATGCTCCTTGTCACCCGACAGGATTAATGGACTAGCAAAGACATCTGGCTAATGACTTCCTTCATGCTAAAGCAGATAATACAAGGAAGAGTCAAATGTGAACAAGGGCAACAAAATACGGTGATACATACTTTCTTCTTTCCTCCCTTTTCTTCTTTTCTGTCTCCCCACCATAAAACATGCTCAAAGCCTCAGGCCAGTTTCCGCACAGAGAGAAGAATCTTCCAGGCAGGGAACATCTCTGACCCTGGTTATACCACTCAGCTCCCAGGCCAAGCACACCCAGCGCCTTGCCCTCTCCACGTTTCTCAGTCAACCATACCTTACAAACAGCCACATGCACATCCAATCTGATTTTCTTCCTGTCTCAGTAAGGCAAGTTATGCAAGCCTTTCATTAATCACATTTTAACTACGTGGGAGAGAATTCAGCAGGCTTCAAATACACAAGCTATGCAACTCCGTCCTCACCTATCCAACGTACTCCTACGCTACTGCTTACATAAAGATCAGACACCATGAGAAAACAGAGAACACAGGCCACTCATCTTTAGCAACAATTTTGTCTCTTACGATCAAATATGGATTAGCTGTATCTTCTTGCCCTCTCCTCCCCGCCCCAGATGCTTGAAATATAATTAAACCACTACAAAGAATCTACAGGTAAGTACTTGAGCTGCTTCCCCCCGCCCCCAAATCATTGCCCAGAGAAGCAATGAATTATCATACACACTTCCGCACCCCTCCCCAAGTTGTCTACTTCCTTCCAAAATATGAGTCAAGTTTATTCATAATAAAGCCTGAGACTAAGAAACCCATGATTTGCTAAGAGCACATAAATGTCAAGTAAATTGTCAACACCCAACCATGACTTACAATAAAAGTATCATACCTCTGAACCGAAAAGTTAGCCAGTGTATTCCTATGCAAGCTGTCATCCTATAAGCACTGTGACAGAGATCAGTAGTTGAACTACTTCGTCGTACATCATTGAAGCAGCACCGTAACAGCTGTTCACGTATTCATTCCAAATCAGATGTATGAAAATGTGAACAGCCTACCACTTTTTAATTATTGGATTGGCAAAGCTCCATTTCCATATAATTTCTGAAAATTACAAATATTGTAAAACCCGTATCATTGTTCAGAGGCAGCTGCAGAAGGAACGTTGACCCTGAAAAGAAAATTTTTCACACACTGATACAGTTAACAAAAAGGTAATTGCTTAATCAAGATTCCCAGAGTTATTAAACGCCACCTTCATTAAATGCAAATACTTCTTTAATACTTCTTTACAGTTGCAAAATACGATCATCCACATTTGCCAAATCTTGGCTCTGTCATTGTAAAAACTCCAGTCTCAGATTAGCGGTTAAAAGCTGTAGCAAGACTGGGAGCAGGCTCTCTCAATCTATGAGTTCAGGGATGAATTTCTGTTCTCATTTGCAGTTTCAGAATCAGATGAGAAAACAGTGGACAGTCATGTGCAGGGACTGAGTTTATACACGGCAACACTGGAGCACACAAAGTAGCATGTTTCTTTTGAAGCATGCACAGACCTCCCTTGCAAGTTATTGTCACCATTTACTTTCTAGAGATGGGCACTTTTATATATTTCGGCATTTCACAATTTCCGAGGGTCTATGTTAAAGCCTCAGAAGTAGAAGTTAAGACCATTCCAATTTTGAAAAGTCTGAGCACTCCCATCTCCTTTTCCTTCTGGATTAACAATTAAGGCTAGGCTCATTAAGTTCCACAAAACAAAATTCCTGCACGTTCCACATATTCTGATTTGCCAAAGACAGCAGTTACTTTTGAACACCAACCATAAAGAAAAATAATGAAGCAAAAAAAAAATTTTCAAGTTTTTCATTCTAGTATTGAGAAAGTGACATTCAAGTTACTGCAAAATGTGAAGACCAACATGACTCATTCGCTCCCACAAACTACCCTGCTAAAAATAAGCAGCGATCTACAGGAATATAAACATTTTATAATGCCACACACTTTGTCATCTTGGCAAAGAGTTTGCATCACTCCCTTAGAGCATAAACTTGCATCTGGAGACATTTAAATAGTAGGTAAAGAGCGAGCCAGAGAAAAAGAGGAAGTCACATTCAGGGTTCTTGTAACATAATGAATCCCATTTAAAAAAAGCCAGATGAGCGAGATACCATCTCCTTGTGCTGGGAAGGTCGTTAAAGAGACATTTCTCTCATCTTATTCCTCATAGAGGACTATAAAGACTATAAAGTGAGCTTATGGCTGTCCCTTGTGCATTAGTTCAAGCACGCAGAATTTGCTCTTCCTGGAACGAAAAGCTTTACAACAAAAGAGTTAACACCTCACAAGAAACTGAAGATTGCTTTTGTGAAAAAGCTGGTGAAATGCCTGCTAAACCCCAGGGAAAATTCACCCAGACTTTGTGACATGTTTTCAGTAAGTCCATCTGAACTCCATCTGCGTCCAGGTAACAGATGCTGTACAATTAAGCATATGCCCCAGCCTGCCTAGGTCAGTTAAATGGAATAATTAAAGCCCACCACCCACTTAAGGTTCTACAGCTTTCTAACGCGTTATTATACAGGAAAATCTCAGCAGCATTCAAATCATCTCAGTGGGCAGTCAGCCAGATACCTACAAAAATGGCTTTTTCACTGTCTAACCTGTTATCCAGCACCCTCCACCTTTTCCAATAACCTCAGAAACAGGTGGCTTCTGGAGCTGAGACAGTACCTTATTAAGGCTACTTGGAACACATAAGCAAGAATCCTACCAAGAAAAAAAAAAAAAAAAAAAAGAGACCCTACAACAATAAACCACCCCACTATACTCCTCTCTGTTAGATGCTTTCTTTTTTTAGGAAACAGATCCCAGCTTCACTACCAGTGCTGAAATTAAAAGACAAAGGCAAAAAGACTAATAGCATGAGCTGGCTCTAAGACATTCGGGGCTTGATTGAACAGTAGCTGGCTATATAAGATGACCCATCATTAGCGGACATTAACATGGAGAATAAAAGGAAAGTAAATTCTTTTTATTTTTTTTTTTTAACTAACATACACAAATGACTCGCTTCAACTTGTTTCCATTCACACTTGTACTAACGCTTGCTAGGACCAAGAAGTTAATTTCTGGAACAGCAAAAAGAGGTAGCTGTCTGGTTAGGTGGGCATGTCTGCAGTGAACTAGGAAGAACTGTCAACATACGGCTAGCGTTACAAGAGAAGACTAGCAACCAAGGTTTATTTTGTAGGCAGGAAGGCAAGAGAATGCAGAATGATTAGAAACCGGAAAAAACAAAGAATTGAAATTCTTATTTTACTAATCACGCTATCATAGCATTGAGGAGACTTTTGCACGTGATATCTGCTGCAACGGACAAAGAGTAGTGATCCTTTCTCTTCCTGAGGTGCCAAACAGGCCACCCATTAACATACACCTTAACAGTATCCTATAGTATCATGAAAATAAAGCATAGCCACAGCTATGAAGTTACATTCAGAAATGTAATACAGTCCTCTGTTTAAAAAGAGAAAGAAAAAAAGAGGATCCCACCAAAAAGGCTCCCAAAGAGAATTATATGGAATGCACTGATTATATGGAATGCACTGCTCAGTGCACAGAGTTGTTTTAGGTCGGAGACAGGTCACGACACTAGCACAAATGCGAATGCCAGCTTTACTTTTCCAGTCCAAAAGAAGGAATCTAGAACACTGTACACCAGTCAACTAACAAAAGCTGTCTCATTTTTGAGAAGACCAGCTTGCATTTCTGCAAGCTTTCGCTAGTCACATAGTTCCCAAAAGAGGTAACATTTTAGGAGGAACTCAATTCCTTTTGAACTTGCTGGAAGATTCACAGCAGGTAACAGCTGAAGCCAAAGCACAAAAGCACAAGGTTCCCCCTTCTAAAAAACGAGAAGTAGAGGGCCTAGCACTGCTAAGACAGAGCACCTCAAGAGACCAAGCACAGGTCAGAAACACCCAATTGTGGGTAGGGAAAACCTATTAATTGCAGATATTACTCACACTAGTTTTAGCCTTCTCGGCAAAGAGAGTCTGCGAGTATCAGGGATAATAGCAGCCTTTTCAGGGTAGGCTTCATGTATCAGTAGGCCTTAAAACCAGACTGGATACCACAGCATCCTTTTGCCTTTAAAGAGGATCCACCATAACTCAGGACCATTCTCATATGAGAATCTGTATTTCCTTTCACCAGTGAGCTCACCCTTTATATACTGTTCAAACAGCTCTCCGTTCTTCACTTTTGATTCACTTCTTATCCAATGTTTGGGTTTCTAATCTCTTGAAATTCAAGAAAAAAAAATCTTATCTGTCCAGAGAAGCTGACAGACAGCAACTCCTTGTTCCATGCAAAACAAGTAAGACAAGACCTTGATCGTTTTGCTATGTTAGGCTGTAACAAAGATTTTTCACTGTTAACTTCAGTTTAGTCTCATTTGATGTAGACAACCAGAGAAGAACGGCTAGTGTTTAAAAAACACTGCATTGAGTATAGCTCAATAGTCAGGGCACAGATTCTTTGAAAAACATGCACAAACAAGAACAAACAGCATGGGCAATGGGGTCCGGAACAGAATTCCACGTAGTCAATTTCCCAGTATCTTTGAGGCTTAGCACCTACTTTTATTCGAGTCTGAATTCAAAGGATAGAATGAATTCTTTCACTTAGAGGACAAGACTGTATGTTCCTAAATAACCTTTTCTGTCTTCAAGACGTGCAACTGGGGAGAAACAAAACCAGTGAGTATGAAACATCTCACTAGAATATGAACCTACTATTTGTTAGTCAAATACGTTCAGCGCTGCCATACACGACCATCTGAAAGCAGCTGAGTAATTGTTATCAAGGGGAGAAAACAAACCAATGATCAAGTGGCCTTTTTTTCTATAAAAGCATTGACCTCATCTATAGCTGCCTGCTGGTCATGCTGTTGCAGACAAATTGAAGCTGGATCAGCGCATGGGAACTGGTTCCATCCAAATTCTGATCCACTACGATGCTATCAATATATGATCTATCATTTCCAGCACTCAGTCATATTACCATAGCAACATTTCCTTGGCAGATCACGTGCCTCTTCTCCTACAGATTATTTTACCAATACTGAAAGCTTTCTTCTTGTATAATGCTGAGTTTGCATTTTACATTTTGGGGAAAGAAATACAAATTTCTTAAGTCTGAATATTCAAATTAGGACAATGGAATTTTTAAAAAATATTTCTCAGATCACACAACCTGCTCACCAACTTAGTTCTCATGACAGTAACATCTACCTATAGAGACATTACTCTGACATTCATTGAGGTAAGAAATCCTAATTTGACTTTTTTTTTTTCCCAGCCTTTGACACTGTAGTTTTGGTTACCGGGTCTAGTCTCAATGAGCTGTTCAGCCTGCTAATATTACTTTTTCTGCAAAAATAAAACTTATACTGGTCTATAAGTGAAGGTCAGAGGTAAAAGTTCAATAGGGTGAGAATAACATCTGAATTTTCCAGTTGAAGTAGTGTAGGGAATTTGAATAGGGTAAGTTTAAGAGTTTCTTAAAAGAATGAAAAAAAACCCCACAACCATTACATGAAGATCACCATCTGTGGCAACATAAGTAAATAGTGGGACTAAGAGGATTGAAAATTGGAGGGAGGGTGTCACTATGACTGAACAGATGCTTGAAAGAGTTACAGTTGCATAAAACATCTAAGAAGAGAGAAGTAAAAAGGGCATGCAACTGTGGAGAACACTACTACTACAGAAGAAAAACCTGCTTTGAAAGCCTCTCCATGTTATCAGCCTCATTTTGTCATTCCATACAGCCAAAGACAAAAAAAAAAAAAGATAAAACAAACAATTTATTTTATCAGATAAACTTATTTGTTTAAAGAAAAGCAAAACAACCTGCATGGGAAGTGTATCATGCAAAAAATCAAAACATGGACTGCCAGTGACCTAAAAGGGCAAATAGCATAGTTTCTAGGAGCAAGATGAAAAAAAGAAATCTCTTTAAAATTTAATCATCTTGGGCCTATAAAATGTATCATACTAAATTTTTAATTTAAAGCAGACCAGTTCATTAGGAAAGCCTAACAGTGGTCTCATCCGACTGTCTTGGTCTGAACACAGCAGAAGAGAGCAAAGAACTCTGTCCCCAGCTACACAGCCCTTTGAGAAAGCAGCACAAATATCTGGAGCAGAAATTCTGGCTTTATCTAGGACTGTTAGTAATCAACCTCACCATTCAGTTTTCCTTCATCCTTTTCAATGAATTTTTTTAAGTAGTTTTAAGTATGCTTTTCCATGAAATCGCTCCATTCCAGGGGCATATATTCATTTATTTAGCTGGTTCCTATTATCTACATCAACCACTATTTCTACCATAATTCAAACTCCTGTCAAGCACCCTTCTCTCCAAACAAATCCAAAATACTTTGATTTGAAGTTTCATCAACTGAATAGACGCCACATCTTTCAGTAGGTGAAAGGGTTCCCTGACAGGGTAAGGATTCATAGTCATTTTGAGTTTAAGATTAATATTCTCCTTTCCTTTGTCAAAAACAAGTAAGAAAAAAAGTGGCAACTGAAGTAGAGAAGAGGAGGTAAAAGTCAGCTGAAAATCTTGTGTGCTCTCGTTGAAATTAAGATCCAAGCAGTTGAACTTCAGAGTTGCTAAAAAAAAAAATAAAGATATAAAAAAAAAATAAAAAAGAGATTGCAGCTCTAAACCATGGGAGTATCTTGAACCACAACAGAGCCCAGGCACCTAACCAGGCTCAGGTTATGTCTCACAGACTCACCTAGAGGTTCCCAAAGGCCTTTTGGTACTTCATTGCAGAAGTCATGTAGGAAACACACCCAGTGGAATCATCCAAACCCACCCAGGTGAAAATGAGACATGCAACTGATTGAAACTACTCTTCCGCAGCAAGATCCATTACCAAAAATCACACTTTTCTCAGCCTTGGATGGCAGAGGGAGAGTGAACCAGTGTTACTTTCAAGGGCAAGGCATGAATAAGCCAAGAGCTTCAAGAGTCCAATGAAGTAGTGCCCCGCATCCGAAGTTCCAAATAGAGATTCAGTAAAGACAATGAAGCTTAAATATTATATTTGCATGGTATCTCTATGTGGCAGGCTGACTGAAAGAGCAGCAAGTTAACTTACAGGAACGCAACTTAAACAGCTGAGACAAGTAAAGGGGCTGCACAAAGAGGATTGCACTAACTCCCAAGACATAATTCTTCTGGATCAAAGTTAGAGAACTTGAAAGTCTTCCCTGAGAAAGGGCGCCCATGGCAGGGCTGAGAATAGATCAAAAAACCGAATCTCGTCCTTTTTGCTAATTTTGGATCAACCTGGCTTCAATAAACCACAATACACAGTATCAAGTGAAACAGATACCACAAAGCAACACTCCTCTATAGGAGGAAAGAGGCTACATCTTTTGCAGCCTCAGAAAGAGCTAGGCAAGATGCAGTTACAAGAAATACTTTGTCAAAGGTGAAGCCTCTCCGTACACCTTTTCCGTGGAAGAAACAACTGCTGCCAGCTACAACTGGCCAGGTTGCAACGATTTCACGATTGTGCCTGAACAACAGGGCACGCAGTCTGTTCACTGATCCTACCTGCTCAGCAGGGAATAAGCAAGGACAGTATTGCCCTCAGGCTGCCGAATATCACTACTTGCAGTACTTTATGCATTTTTTTAAACTTACAGCCCCACCATACTGTAAGCAAACCTTCCTTAGGATAAGCATTAAATATTTCAGAGTCAAGAGAAAGGAGACAAGGCTTGGCTTCTGCAATCCCCAATCCCTCTGCAAAAGCCAGATGCTGAACTAAAGCTATCACCTACCAAATTAACTAACAAGAGAGCAGACTCCCATCCTCCCTATGCTTGTCATGTCTGCCAGTAAGAAGACAGTTTTATTTCTTTAAGATTAGCATTTTGCTATTGGAACTACTGGATATATCAGTGCAGTTGCAACAAATCAGCATAAAACATAAGCTTGTTATAAGGCTATGGGACAGATTAAGCCACTGAAAAATCCATTTTGTTCCAATACAAGCTTTTCACTAGCTGTGAAAGCACAGAGACAGAATCTCAAAGATTCACAAGACCTGTTTGCACTACTGCAGGAAAAAGGAGCACAAATATTTTAAATAAATGCCAGGTGAAATTCTGGTGCCACTGCCGTCAATGGTGAGTGCTCTGCTGACTTTAGCAACCCCAGAATTTGAATCTTAGCATTTTGCTTTTTTTGTGTTCATAAGAAAACTAGTTTGGGGGTGGGGGGAAGAACCTAGATATCACTGAGCTTCGTTTGTGTTTGTTTTAAGCCTTCAGAACAAACATCTCCCTTTGGGAAACCTTTACTTTTGTATGAATCCAAGCCAAAGGAGTCAAAGCACATCTTTCAACACAGCCTGCTCCCCACTCCCACACAAGGCAGGAGGGGAGGCGGAGGAAATCAGTACAACATCTTAACATTTGCATTCCAAAACACAGAAAATTTCTGTCACTGTCATAATTACTTTGCTTATTAATGCGATCAACATCAGATGTAACCAAAGATTTGCTGCATCAACATTACAGATTTAACTATAAGATTGTTCTACTGGATCAATTACCTTGGTTACTTAACAAACCACTGAGGAAAAATTTCAGTCATTCTTTAAACTACTCTGTTTTAATACTCTGCAATACATTGAATGGTGCCAACTATTTATCATGGTATCTCACATTTTAAGGAAAAAAAATACAATCTCAGAGTCACCCAATTAATTGAAAGCTGAGAATCTTATGGAAAAAGCTTTCTGTTTTTGAAGCTGCCCAAGATCACATACCTGAAGCGTTCAGAGTAAGAGCAAAGAACCCTACCTTGAGCCATGCTTAAAATGATCACAGGTTAGAAATACTGAAAACAAAAGAGCTGAATAACTTAGTTTAAAAAGGAAAATCAAACAAATATGACAGATCTACATATAAAAACTTTTTTCCCCTCTCTATGGTAACACTAAATTGGGATAGAAACCATCTTGCATGCAATGAAAGGCTGACACTGCCAAAGTTGAGGAAAAAAAATAGGGATTAAAAATATGTATTTGTTCTTTTTTAATCAAGGCAACAGGTCTTGAATTTAAGAATCCAAAACAGTTATCTTCATAAGCAATCTGATGAGTATAGAAAAAGAGATAATGAGACTCCTGACCAGCCTGTTTTCATCCAAATCAGCTCCTTTAAAATATCTCATTAAGAGAGTTGAAACTTTCTTTTATCAAGGACAGAAATTCCTCCTGCTAGAAAGCTCCTGCTCAGAAGCAGCTATAAATATAGTGGCATCCACTGAACAGGCACTTGGAAGTGTATCCTCCAACACCTGGGGCCTGGCTGAGGAAGCTTAATACCTAGAGGTGGGATGTCAGCTGTCAACGTTGCACTGAACGTTTTTATTGGCTTCCTATTTATTTCTAAACACAGCTAGAAAGTGGTTGTTTTAATGAACAAACCAAACGCGGCTCTGCATCTTAGCTGCTTCAGAGACATGCCTCCTCATGTGCCGTGGCTGCAAGTCCCATCTGAAAATTCTCACTTGGGCTCCCCGGATTGAGGACACCCATAAAGAAATCTTTAAATCCATGAGGTTTGCGGGGCTAAGATCTAGACCTTGATTCTAGATTCCTCCAGCAGACAAAAAAAAGCAGCTCATTCATAGAAACTTTTCCTGGGCACAGTATTAGAGCTAGGGACCTGTGTATTGTCAGTTATTTGTAATTAGATGGCATTTTACAATAGTACCCAAGTAAGCATGGTCAGTACTCTCATTATATATCCCAAATGCTAGAGAGACACTGCGCTTCTTTGTGTTGCACAGCAGTGATCCCTGTTTGAACTTAGGGCATCTTGGACAAACTCCCAATTAAAAATAAAGTAGCCAAAGCGCAGGAGCTGCTCAAGCATCGTTTTCTTTGGCTTCAAAAGAACTCATCATTCCACTCTAATTCGCCTCTGCTTTTTGCAGTCTGGGTAGGGCTGGAATAAAAACAGCTGGAAGCAAGCAAAAGTTCAGCTATGCTCTGAAGTAGGGTTGCCACCTGGCCGCTTTCCAAGTAGCCTAGCCGCTTGCACGATGCCGTCAGAGACCGTGCACGCAATAATTGATCCTTCACACACAACACCGGCTTGTCAGTGGTGCTACGTCCTTTGTACTGCAAATATGCCAACCTTACCCCTTCAGCTCAACCTGGAAAGACTCAGATGTCACTAATAACAGAGGAACACCTCTCCAAGCACAAACTGACCACATACACTTGAGTATCTAGAATTTCTATGCATGTAATTTGGCACCTGCTTGTTTTGGTTACGTTCTGGTACAGTGAGTGCATCTGAGCAAGATGGGAATACGAACAAGAGAAATGCAATCAAAGCTGCACAACACTAAGTAGTACACGTAATTCTTTTCTGATCAACAGTCCTAATCCTAAGTACTAATCCTTTTTATTGTTTCCAGAAAAAATCTGCAGTTAAACTGTAAGGTATAAAAGAAGGCTTTGTTTATAATAAGACATGAAGGGTAAGTGAATAATATGTTTGTTTTTTTTATCATCTTAAGAACATACCAAAAAAAAAAAAAAAAAGCTTCCACTTTTGGCAAGCTACATATAAAAATGACAGTGAAAAAATCCCCATCATGCCTCATTTTCTCCCTTGAGGGGACATTTATCCTTGCCCGCAGGCCATTCAAACTTAAGATATTTTGTCATATATTGATAGGAACACAAAGGATATTTGACAATACAACGCTTAAAACACACAACCACAACAACAAAAAAAGATCTTTTCTTCTGAATTGCCCTACATTCAGCTGTAGTGGTGCCTGCAGCTTTGCTATTTGTCCCCAGCCACATCCTGGGTTCAAAGACTGCAATAACATGCGTGTGTTACTAGTCACATTTTATATTTTCATATGTAACCCTACCATCTTTCTGATTCACGTTTCCACAGATGCTTTTTCTCTTTTCTTAGTATAAATACAATGTAGCTTCACGTTTAAGGGCCAAGAGAGAAAAAAGTCTGACCATAACAAAGTTAAATAAATGCATCTCAGATAGGATCTTAGGTATTATCCAATATAAGTGTGGTTATAGCCCTCTTCAAAGAGGAAAAGAGGTCATTTTGACCTTTTAATGAATAGATGCCAGAATAGAACTATTAAGAAAGAAGTAAGCATGATTTAATGTTTAAGAAACTGATTTTCCAACAAGGATACACATTGCTTCACACACACAAAATTTTCAACTGTTCACATCATGTAAACAAAGACAAGGATTGCTATTCTAAGAAGCGCTTAGTATCTCCACTCACTTTCCATAAGTCAAGTAAGTATCCAGCGCTGGTCAACAAAAGGAAGCATTACTTGTAAAGCCTACCAATTCATTTTTGAGTCCTGCCAACAAAATTCCTGCATGTGGTTACTGAAGTTAAATCAAACAGCATGTGAACACAGGAAGCAGTGCGTCACTACTGGACTCAGGAGATCCCATCTTATCTGCACTGATATAAACCACCTCTCAGTAGCAAAGTCCTGAACCCCTGCCTGCTCCCAACAGCAGCTAGTTGCAGTTCCAAATTCAGTCACCAAGATCAGAAACCTCCAAGAGCCCAGAAGCATTTGAAATGCTTTTCCCTGCCTGCTTTCTCATTTCTGGTAGCACATACACAGCCATCACTCATAGTACACCCATAGCTAAACATCACACTGCTATCTGGTCCAAGAAACAAACCAGAATTCCTGTTCCCAATTTTTTCTAAGTTGATGGCAAAGAAGAGTATGTGGTAGGAAGAAGCAGCACAGAAAGTATGTGTCTTTTTATATCTGAAAAGGATCTACGGACTTGTCCTATCCAAAAGGAAGAAAGGCTAACAGAAAAAAATGGAGCAGCTCCTTGCATCTCTTTGTCCTGCTTCTGCTAGGCAGTACTGGATGTTTTAACCCTATGACTACCTTGGAAGTGACTGCAGATATCTTGCAACCCCTACTGGAAGCCCACAAGCATTGGGCAGTACTATGAGGGAAGGACTGAATAATACAGGGCAGACAGCTAAGGGCTCCTTGAAGACAACCATGCCCTGAAAAAAATCCACTGAGGGAGGCAACAGCAACTCCGGACAAGAAAAAGATTCATGCACATGTGCTTTGCTTTTTGTTGTTGTTGCTTGCAGATAAGCAGTTTCCTTTCTGCCCCCGACCCGCTATCTTTCCTCTTTCTTTCCCAAATGGTCAAGTGCCAGAAAGTACCAAGAATATTCAGTGCTTGCTTTTCAGTGGGACAGAGTTGTTTAACTTACTGCACTTATTATCCAGAGAAGCCAGGCAGCCTCCACCCTGCTACAGATTTGAGAAAGTGTTCTTAAATTGCCCTAAAGGATAAGAACTGCTGTGCAGCTGTTAGGAAAGCGTCAGTCTTACTTAACGAGAGAGAGAGAGAGAGAGAGAGAGAGAACTTCCCCAGAAAACTGTAGGCAACTTTCTCATCTACTCACTGCCTGGCAGATGACCTTTTAAATATTACACGACTTTCTGCCCACCAGTGATGCATCCTTGAGAGGCACCTATTGCACTCTGTTTGAATAACAACTTAAATGAAAAAAAAAAAAAACCAAAAACAAATGTGAGAGAACATATTATTGTATCTGCTTGGGAGCGCCATTCTCAAGGTCGTGCAACACCAGGGGCAGAGGCAAAAGGAAAAGGGAAAGCAGAAGGACCCAGAGGTGCACATACAAATCCATGAAGACCCTGCCCAGCTGTAACACACACAACCTCTACACCACTTGTGAGAGGCACTTCACATCACGGCAGCTGCTGTGCTGCCTGAATAACCAACCGTACTGCCGCAGCAAGTCTGCAATACACATATACTCAAAGTACCATCCCAGGATGACATAGCGTGCTGTCCTCTCCACTCAAGGAACACAGTTTGCATTTCAAAGCTTACCCACGCTTGGAAGGTCTTTCTTATGTTTAACCTAAATCTGACTGTAGCCAAAGCCCTTTACTTCTCTGCTCCATCCTACAAATAGGAACAGTTTATTCTTCTGTACTTGCAGTTGCTTTTTTCACATACCAGAAAGTTACTTAGCCTCCCCTCAGTGTTTTTCAGATAAAAAAGAAAAACATCTAGGAGTACAGAAAGGATCCTGTGAATGACCACAAGAAATGTGAGGGTTGTTACTTCTCCAGACCCCCTCCAATCAGCCCATATCTTGGAACACTCCAGCTGTCTTAACAACACAGCGTGGAACCACCACCTCATGGGTCCTGTGCCCTACACCTTGGCTTTGAACACGCAGCTCTCACACAACACCCTGACGCAGGTGACGCCTTCACCCAGGGAGCTGCCCTCCTCACCCACAGCAGGTTCAAGTTTTGTCATGAACTCACACAAACACAAAGCAGAAGAGTGCATTATACACTGCCCTGTCAGGGAGGACTTCTGCTCTCTCGCTTAGCTTTTCCTCCCACTCCCTCAACTTTTGACTGTAAAAAGAAACTCCCCAACTTCCTCAGTGCCGCCACTTTGGCCGTAAGGTTTGCCCTGCTCCTTTCACAAATATTATTGCAGCATGTTGTGTTTTACATAATGTTTATATTTGAGTCACTAAGATTCAGCCCTGGCACGATGCCATTCCAATATCAACTTAATCTACCAAGTGAATGTTCAGGCATTTTGCAGCCTCTGACACAGTAGTCAAATCTTCATCCTTGCCTCTGCTTAGGAGCTCAGTGACGTCCTCACGGGCCCAGGAAACATACACAAGACCACGTTCTTGGTGATTACAACTGGCATCAATTATAATAATGGGAAAGAAAAAGCAAACAAAAAAAGCACTTCTCAAACAATCTTCCACTTCCTGAAAATATGCATCTCAAGAAACCTCCAAGTGACCCTATGCTAACCTCAGAGCAGGTTCCCCACCAGTCCTGCAGAACCAAAACTACTGCTTTTGATTAGATACTGAGAAGCAAGTTTTGGAAGCGGGGGAAGAAAAAGGTAGCAAAACGAGAACAGAAATCAGCGCATGCCTTTTCTCATTAGAGGGTCTGCAGTGGGAAGAGCATCAGATTTTTTTTTTTGTATCTTGTCACATTACAATTCTTCACATTAATTTGCATATCACCTTCACCACCTTAACAAGGTTTGCTGCTTTTCAGGGTAAGATCATCATCTACTCCTTCACCGAAGGAGCAAGACCTCTTGTTTGGGTATGCCTAAGCTGGAGCAAGCATGGCACAGAGCTCCACAAACCTTCTGCCTTCAGAGCACACCAGCAGCTGCTGAAGATCATTTCAGATCTGCATCACAGTTTGATCCAGATGCTCAGTGAGCGTTTCCCAGTATCAGAAGCATCTCTCGCTATGCTTCAGACTTGGTGTGTAAGCATCTGTAGGATTTGACAGTTTTTGTTCACTATCTGTAACCTCCATAACATCTCTAGTCTTATTTCTCCCACTGAAAAATCAGTCACAGTGGCAATTGTTGGATTTAACGCCTTGCAAGAGTTATATGCAGGTCTCTCCTCCTCATCCCTCATTCCCTTCCACCCCGACAGACACTCTGCTGTTATCTTTCTGAAGGTCCAAGTTTCTGATTACTCTCTTGCACAGACTGAAAGCCAAAGCACACTATGGGACAAAGAGTCTGGACTCCAAACCCTTCCCACCGCCTAGGAAGATGCTTCCATGCCACAGCGCACAGCACAAAGCCCTACAGGGCAACACACCACAGCAGTGCAGGTGACATCAAGACAGTGCAGCTCATCTTGCTGATGCAATGCCTCAGCCAAGTGTGCGGGTGCTCTGGCAAAACTATGATATTAGTATTTTTACGCTGACATGCACTCCACCACAAAGACCGCAAAGCAGACATGGCCCTGAACTTCAGCAAAGACACCCTCTACAACCTGCTTACACATCTCAATTTTATATTGCCGTGCCAGGTCTTTAGTCTAAATTACAGCATCAACTGCTCAAATGAGCAGATCTGGTCCACAGGTGAAGGTGTAACAGTCAGCTACACAAGCTTTTCATGCTATAAATGGCATGAAAAATGCAGATCATAAATGCTACATAGAATTTGTTCCAAAGGGGAAAAAATTTTGCTGCTTGAAAAATTGGCTCACTGGGTTTTATGAAAGCTGTTTTTGAGTCATATGCAACGCACATTAAGATGATGAATATTTTCCTATAGGGGAGAGACTTAAGCTTCCCTAATCCAACCTAATGCCAAAAGGAAATACAGCAACACCCATGCCCTTTACTGCTGACAAACCACCACTTAGAATGACTGGAACACAGTGTAACTCTTCTCACATCAAATCCTGGAGCATAAGACCATGTTGTCCAATATCCTCCAGCATTTATTCTTGGCATACTCGCTTGAGTTGCCTTAACTGGACTATTATAGGCAGTGCCAATCCATGTAATCACCGAAGTCAGGAACACCTAGTCCCAGAAAGGTATTCACAGACAAAGCATAAAAAACAAAAATCTTTTTTCCTATGCTAGTCTTGTACCATTCCTTACTACCATATTTTGAAACATCAGCATATGATTTGTTACATTCGATTTGTTTTAAGTTTAAGGGTTATGCTGTTTAGGACACCTTAGTTCCTTTGATTTTAGGTATATCTTGTGGCTTACCTGAAAGCCACATGTAATTTAAATTAAACAAACAAACAAAACCTAAGGCACTAAGCTTCCTCAAAGACTTTACCTATGTATTGAAAATTATAGCACTTGAATTTTAGTTAAGAAAACACTAATAGTGTTTTGCTATCCAACCCCTGAACTACAGCACTGTCCAGGGAGAGTTTGTTCAGGTATGTACATAAGGGCTTTGCCTAATACAGTCAAAAATGTTGAAATTTAAACCAAGAATTAGAAGTTTCACATCTTGTGGCAGTGAGGAATCTGAGCATTTATTAAGTATACCATGAATGAGAGGAAGGCAACTATTCTGCATCTTAACAGCCCTACAGTGCTACCAAGGGTCCAGTGCAGTGCAAATGGCATACTGTTTAAGGAATATATGTACACTCTACTGTACATGAAACCATTGCCAAACACAAAACCAGCTCAGTGATTTTTTTTTTAAGCTTTAAAGTGAATATGCTACTGAATTGCTGTTTGACTCATCCGGAAGCCTGTGCTGCTCTTGAGAATAGATTTTGCCAAGTTGCTGGACTCTACCTCCAGGAGGGCCCTATCGTCTTTACAGGCACCATTGGGTAGCTGCAGAATTTAAATGAATTAAAAGCTTTTTCACTAAAATATTTCTGGAGCACATCTCTGCCAGCAGGGGGAAAAGAAAAAACAAAACAAAACAAAAAAAAGACAAACAAAAAAACAGGACCAGTGGCTAGTGGCAACCTGTGAATTGTTTTTTCATTCAATGGCCTTGATAGAATCAACAGACCACAAGGAAAAGGAGGGAAAAAAGAAAAGAGAAGACAAGGAGATGATTCTGAGATTATACTTTAATGGCAGAACATACAGTATAAACAGTTAGAGTTTTAAAGCTGCTTAGGAAAGAAATCAAACCACAAGGATGTACCATATCTCAGGGATATTTTTTGCCTTTCGATCAAGAGACTCTTATCTATCAGCACAATATACAAGCGAACTGCCATCTACCAGAGTACACAACAGATTGCCATACCTAGAACAGTAATTTAGACCATGGCAGCTGCTCAGAGTCTAAGCATATATGAATTCTCTTTTTTGGTCTGTTTGAAAGTTTTACTCCTCCCCTACATGATTCTTATTCCCGTGTATCAATAATGGATTACTGAGACACTCTGCAATAGCTGCTTGAAAGAAGATCATTCACAACAATTAAAGCCTGGATATCAGCCCTCAGACCTTAGAAGAATAAGATTCTTTGTAGTTTCAAAACATTGTTCAGCTTCACAGATAACCCACATTTGTGGAGTGACGCAATATGAAATTTTCATTATGTACATGGCCACGCTGGTCTATTTAGTATAATGTTCTTTGATAAGCTACAAGGGTGTTCGGTTTCAAGACATTTAGAACCAGATTAAGCCCTGCAATAACGTGCTGTAAGGAACAACAGTCCACTGAAAGGGAATAGAGTAGCCTGACATCACGGTGAAAGGTTTTTGAAACGGGAGAGAAAGAGGGCACCTGAATACCTTAAGGGGAAAAGGGGTGGGGGGAAGTAGTGCATCTAGTGTGGAATCCCACCAAGGAGAACTGGGAATTATAGTGCAGTAAATAAAACCTCTTCATCCCCAACAGCAATAGCAAGACAAACTCACTACTCTCCCAGTGCTGTTACTCACAAGAGTGTAGTCAGGGCTAAGGAAAAAAAAATTAAAACAGATTTTTCACCCATTTTACGGATTTTTTTCCCCCCTCTCTTTATTGTCACTAATTCTGTCATTTTATCTTAAAGCAACCACACATTTACACCACATAGAGATGAATTTCCTTCTGAATCTTAGTGACCAACAAGGACCTAGAGACTCCACTCCAGAAAAATTCAGTATAGTTTTCTTATAGCGCATAGCAGGAAAGCACTTCTGTGCAAGCTGAGGTCTTCACACAACCAAACAAGTGCCACTATGTTTCGATCCCAAGAGCTTCAGCTTCCATAACACATTTTCTGGAGCATATGCAAGTACGATTGTCCCTTGTGAAAAAAATAAATAAAAAGAGGATTGCATCCCCTCTTGATCCCAGAAAATCTAGTCTTCATAGAGAACCTGTGCATTTCTGTGAACTTTTCTAGTTCATACCCATTCTGTGGGTCAAAACAACTGATAGCATAGTCAGCTCTTTAAGTACTTGTGGAAATTAAGCAGTAGTGGCAGGGTAAAAGGAACTCCCACTGGGTAAAAAATGAGGGACTGTTGGAGTCTGAAGAGAGCAGTGAGCTTACATGCAGAAAAGCTAGGCCTGAAGGTCAACTCTACGCAAAGCGACACTTTCCAGCTCTTAATCTTGATAGCATTTCTCCTTAGCTCTCTAAAATTATCCTTAGAAAAATAGTTTTTAGAAATTTAAAACCCTGAGATAACCACGTGCAACATCACTTAAGCGTTACAGATTAGCAAAAAAATACAACCATACAACGACTTTTAGCCTCTTTTACTATTATCTGAACACAGGCAATCCAAACCTCCAAGCGCATCCAAGCTTCTCCAATATCAGCTATGGTCACGTTTCGCCGTATTTGCAACAACCAAACTCAGACAAAAGCTCTTTTTGCTGCTAGTTGCCAGAGTGCAATTTTTTTCTCACTGAGCCCACACATAAGTCCCTCAATTTCATTGGGGTAGCTTTCCGCTGTTACAACACAAATTTGTGGGGATGCGGGGCGGGGGGGGGGGAGGGAGGAAAGGAGCGGGCAGGGAGAGAAGATAGAAGAAAATACAACAGAAAAATTGCTCATCTGTCACTCTTTGAATCTTGTTTCTTTCCATCTGAAACAGCCTACTTGAATGAACTTTATATCATCCTTTGGATTTCACTATTTTCACTGGTAAGGTGTTAACAGTTTTATATTTGAGCTATCCTCTAGAAATCTTCAAGCCACTAGATGTTGGAAAGAACATGGAAAAAGCAGTTCCCTTTCTCTAAGGGGTGAGAGCATTGTGTTTTTGGATTTAGTTTGTTCAATTAATATACAAATATTCACCAGCAAAATATTAAAATACAAGAGTAGATTGAAACACTACGCAAGCTGTGACCCTCAAAATGATACAGTACAGAACTTATCATTTATGAGCATCCAAAAACATGACCCGAAACCCAGCTAAGCAATCTTAAATTTTCATATTAAAAAAAAAAAAAACAGTTAAAGTTGACATATTTCTCATTTCTATATAGATAAGGCAGACATGGTTGCCTAACTACTTCCACAGATACCTTAACATAAGACTACTACTTCGCATTCCTCCTTTACGCCATACCATCAAAAAAAGCCCTCCCTTCCTAGGAGAGGACTGAATTTAGTGCACATAAATATTTCATAACTTCATTCTGTCAAGAAATCAAACTGAACTACTTAAGGGCATTCTTCCAGGAGCTTCACACCCCAACTGGAAATATTCATCATATCCATTTCCCCACTTCAATCTGAAAGCCCTAAAGGTGCTGCAGCAACAATGAAAGACTGAGGACCTTATGTGCATATCATCCAAGAATAATATCCACCGAGCATTCACCTCCGTTAAGAAATGTAGAAACAACACAGTAAGGCTGTCGTCTTTGAAGAAAATATGTTACCAACTTTTCAATTCCCTTCTACATCCTGGTCCTCCAAAGAAAATGAATTCTGGCTTTGATAAAACCTCACAATCACTGAAACAACCAGCTACCACAGACATACTAGCTAGCTATGAAATCTAAATGGGATGTACGTAAGACATCTGAAGGTTGTTTGATTTCCAACAGTATAAAGCACGTGCAGCTTCCACTGGCCTCAAGAGGAATTCAGCACCTAATGAACAGACAAGGTCACTTCTGTGTAAACTAAAACTATGACTTGTGGATGAGTATCTACAAGCTGTACATTTCAGTGGTGCAGAGAAAAGAACTGCATCCTGATAAAACTGGTACAAGACACTACTTGGTTAACAGAGATAGCCTTAAACTTCATAAGCATCAGATAATATGCATTTGGAATGGACTTTGTAATTTATTTTCATCAGTATGTTATCAAGAAGCTCTCCAACAGAGCTCCACTTAGCAAGACAAGGACAGAGATGAAGACCAATGACCGTGGAACAGCAGGTGCTCCAGACTCTACACAAATATTGCATGTTCCCAACTTTTTCCCCTTTAGCAGACCACATGCTGACTCAAGGCTTGCTTTTCTCTTACTGCAAGACAATTTCCTTTGGAAATAGAAAAAGTCTGCTCTTAGTACCAGAGAGACTATGGCATCTATATTCTTTATAAAATATTGATTTGTCTGCCATCTGTCATTCCAGAAGTGAAAAAGTATGTCCATATGAGCAGGTAAAAGCAGACCCACAAGCCCTTGCTCCAACTCGGAACTAGCCAGACCTGAACCAATTCCAGTTCAAAAGCCAAATTGTCAACTTATTGCAGTGCTATATCCAAGCCTGCCTTTTAGCAGGATTTAGTAGAGGGCTGGACCTTCACTCATACAGCCAGACCAACAGCTGTCTCATGTCTGGCCATCTCAGGGCATGCTCAACAGAGCTCAGGTCTGTCTACTTCCATCTGTGTGTGCCCATATGCTTTAAGGGTGGCACACAGGAGAAAAAGCCTTTGCACAAAGTTAGCATCATTTTTGTCTCCCCAACAATTATGGTGAATTATGGTGCATTCCTGTCCCCAGTTCTGAAACGAGACCACCTTGCCCACCCCCTCCCCACAAAAGTCCATAAAGAAGGGTGGGAAATAGCTGGGGGGGGGGATACTAGCCTCATAACTCATCAACTTTCTCTGCACTCAAAGTTCTTGCAGGGCCCTTTCCATGAGACAGGTCAAGAGGAATGGGGAGGTTAGGAAGAAGTATAACACAGAGACAGGGAAATTAGTAAGTCATCAATATAGCCTATTAAAGTCTGAATCACTGCCAGCAATCTCAACTAAATTGACAGCCTAAAGTGCAGAGACTGGGAGGCCATGTTAGCTGTTTCAAGTGACAAAAGGTATTACCACAGGAGGAACTCTTTAACATAGCAGCTTTGCCATTATAATCACAGGACAGTGTATGGCTGATAATAATGAAAAATAGTCAGATGCAGTTAAAAAGGCAAAGAACCTTCTCTTTAACCTGCTCCTGAGCACCAGCTCCAAGAAAGCACTACAAGGGATAGGAAATGTACTGCATAACCAAAGGACAAAGTCAAAAAAACCCTGGCTTGCATCATCGCAAGATTATGGGAAGTGCAGTTAAGTAATAAACCAATCCTGGTCTTGACCTGCACACAGGATAGTAATAGAAGACATTTCCTGTGCCCCTTTTTAACTGTCCAAATCAATACAAAACTTTGTAAGAGAATTGCTCCATTAGATCATATAACTGCGAGGGCACTTCATAAGCTAATGAATCATAAGGTCTGGAAATTTTTCCTGATTTCTGAGATATCTTCTGCATTCCCTTAGGGCTGGGAGAGTCAGACAGTTTTTATGGGGCTACCACACAACATACATACACAGCATCATACATCAGCTGTTTGAGCGTCATAAAGAAAAAATACACAAAAAACCCACGCACACACACCCCCAAATGATTATTTCCTCAGTTCTCTGTGCTAGCTTACTACTTCTGAAGAGAAGTATGTAGGAATAGTAAGATGTTGCTGTGATAGCCATTCAGTTGCACTATTTTTGATTTCCTGAAGTGAACAGAAACATGCAGACTTCGAAACCATAGGTTAGAATACAAGTGAAGAGTAATAAAAAGTTTTCTGGAGACTTAAAAGGCCTCTCAAGTTACCCCTCTCTTTTACAGGTCTGTTGCTTTTCCAGTAAACGGCAAGCAGATATTTTGTGATTTAGCCCACTTTGTTATTTAATACTCTGTCTTATTTGGCCTTGATGTAGCCACCACAGCATCACTTCAACGCAATATGGGGTCTTTAAGCACTGCAAATGCCCTTCTATGTTCTAACTGGCGACTTCGAGGACCTTTCTCGGGGGCTGGCAGCTGGCAGCGCAGGCTTCCCCGAGTGCCCCTCGACACATGCAGTAACGGTGCGGGGGCAGAGGGGGGGAAAACCCAGATATCCTGACGCAAGGCAGCGCAGGAAGACCCCAACCGAAGCCCTAGCTTTGCGCCGACCCCACGTTAAGGGCTGGCTGCGGGGCAGAGCCCGCACGGGGCAGCGTTTCGGGAAGCCGCAGCGCTCTCCGGCTCCCTCCGGCTGGGGCTGGACGGGAGAATCTGCCGCCGCGGTCCGCCAGCCCGCCCCGCGGCTGGCCCCGCGGCGGGCTCCGCGGCTGGCCATTAACTCGCGGCCGGGCCGCTGCCGCCCGCCGCGGGCCCAGCCGGGCACCGCACCGCACCGCGCCCCCCGCCACCCCCGCGGCGCGGGGAGACGCCTCGCCTCGGGCCGCCGCCGCCGCCGCCTCACGCACCGCTGTCCAGCCGGGCGATCTGCGGGAGCCGGTAGGTGCTGACGAGCAGGTCCAAGGGGACGGCCACGGCGCTCCACTTCACCTCTTTGAGGCTGCAGCCCGGCGGCGGGCCGGGGTCCATCTTCCCGTCCTCCGCCCGGCCTGGGCAGCCAGACGCGCCGCGCCCCGCCGCGCCGCGCCGGCGGGGGGCTGCCGCCAGCGGGAGGCGGGCGGGCAGGCGGCGAGAGGGGCAGGCAGGGAAGGACGGAGGGAGGGAAGGAGCCCGCCCGCCGCGCTCAGCACCGGCCGCCGCGGGACATGCCGGGCCGGGCTATGCAGAAGGGGCCGCCCGCCGGGCGGCTGCTCCCGCTGCCGCCGCCGCCGCCGCCCCCCGGGACCGGCTGGGGCCGCCCGGCGCTCTGCCCGCTGCCGTGCCTGGCCCAGGAAGCGCCATCCCAGCACTGACTAATCAACAGGGTGCGAGAAACGCCTGCGCAGCTGCCGCTCCTCCCCGCTCCAAAAAGGAAAGTGCCGGGCTACCCGCCCGGCGGGGGAGCGCCGCCGCCGCAGCCCGCTGCCGCCGCCGCCGAGCCTGTCCCTCTCACTCCACCCTCCGACCGCTCGCCCGACCTGCAGCGGTTGGCGCCGCGCGGCCGTTGGGCGGCCGTTGGGCGGCCGTTGCGGGGCCCCCTCCGGCCGGGCCGCGCTCGCCCAGCAGCGGCCGCAGGGGGTGTGGGCCCCCCCCCTCCCGGCGGTCGTGAGGGGGTGCGGGCGGCGGGGAAGATCAAGCTACGCCTTGGAGCCAGGCTGTGACCTTTAAAGACGATCGGAGTGCTCTCCCTGCAGCCAGTTCCCAGGACTGGGGTTGGGAAAGGGAGGCTACGGCGAGGGAGGCCGTAGCACTGCACAAAGTGAGGCGATATGCATCATTTAATTGCCCTTAACGTGCTTGGCGTGCAACTTAGAAAGGTTCTGGCGTCTCTTCGAGCACATGGATTTACATGTGCCGCTCCCCTGTAAAATAAGCAAAAGGAAGCAAGAGGACAGGGAGATCCATCTGTACACACATTTAAATGTACAGTAAGTAGATAACATGTTTCACTTCATTTATCAAAGCGGTTTTGAGCAAGTATGTTGCATTAAGTCTTCTCACTATTCACCGTAGGTAATTTGCCTGTGAAATTCATACTACGTTAAGAATAATCCAGTTAAATGACAACTTTGATCATGTATCTCTTGTTTTAGTTTTCAGCTGTGAGCCACAAATGAATATTTAAAGTATGAAGAGTAACACACAGAAGTTAGAGCAAGATCTTTGACTTGTTGTTAGTGCACATGCAAGTATTAAATACACCGGGTGGGTGTTTTGTGATCTTCCGGCCACAGGAAAATTTTAAATCAACCACTAGTTCTCTTTTCGGAATGGTTTATGTAATGAAGCCTTATATAAGCTTCATAATTTTTTTCTTGTAATCTTGTGGGGTTTTTTTTTCCTATGGTAGGTGTAACATCTCCAGATTGCTAGACTAGAAACTGGGGGAGCTTCAACAGGGAAAACTTACTCCCGGGTGGTATGCTGAGTGTATTTCAATTCACTTTTGTATCAAAACTGAAAATTTGATTACAGTAAGCTCTGCTATGCTTAAGGCTGTCTGATTGACTAGGAACGTTATAAAAGTACTTTCCAGTGATTTATAAAAGGACTGAAAAAATCCACAACTAGGCTCTCTCTCCAAGATCTGTCTTCTGCGGTATCTGTCTTTGAGGCTGTTGGCGATTGCTGGGCGAGAGCTCGCAAGAGTTGCAGTGCAAATAGCTCTCCTGCCCTTCCTGCTTCCTCACGTGCTTTCTAAAGGAGCCAGCCCTGCTGAGTGTCTTTGTTCACTGCTGGTGCCAACAGCACCACAGGCACATGGAGGGCCAAGACAGATACGCGCTTGTTCTGCTCCATGGCAAAGAGAAGCTGGTGCTGCACGCATGCTCTCCACCGTGATGGATCTGGGTTGGTTGGAACCCCACCTTGACAAGGCACTGGGATTTCCCAGCACTAATTATGACAAACCATAATTCTCTCAATTCAGTTATGGTGCTACTAGATCCTAGTTATCATAACAGCATTAAAAATATCCATACGGATTGTGGATTTTTTTTTGTAACTTGCATCCCTTTTACAAAGTCTGCAAAATGCTTTGAACAGCTTCAGTGAATGGAGCTATTGAAGTGCAAAGTGATATAATAGCTAAAAGCATAATTATGTGAAATATGGAAATCAAAATAATGGTTTTAACTTTTTCAGGTTTGACAAGGTTACTGGATGCAGTGGGATTCACCAGGACTTGAAGAATTGCTTGAAGAATTGCTTTTAAACATGATTTTAGCCAGCGTTAATTCCAGGATAGATACAGTCTCACAGCATATGCTTCTCTCAAACATCATGCAGTTCTGCTTTCTGGGAAGAAATGTATCTTTCACACCTGAAATAGCAATTGCTAATTTTTTTTTAAAGATTAATTTCTCCTTCTTCAGGCAGTTTTATATGTCATACAGTTTTTAAGCCTTTCTTGTTTGTTTGCTTTCTAATTGTAGAAACCTAACATACTCTTTCCCATTCTATTTGAACACAATGCATTTTTTTAAATGTAAATTCTCGACACAGCCTAAATTTCATTTAGTTATTTTCAGGCAAACTAACATCATAAAGCTTATTAGCATTTAACTGTTTCACTAGAGCTCTTAGAGTGACCTTGTTACATGCCCTAATTATACTGTAGCTGAACCTTCTTGAAATATATTCTAATATTACATGTACAGCATTCAAATCACAAGCACATATGAAACTGTGCCTCTTCCTTGTTTTAACTGCACCTTATGTATAATTAACACTTTAGATACAATCATTTCCCTGATGTTTAGCAGTGCCTCAGACCTTTAGTGTGATCTCTTACCAAGTCTCCTACACTGCTGCAAAATACTAATTAAGTTAATGAAGTCAATAAACCTTTACAGAAATGAGTGCTAGCAGATCCATTTCAGGATCAGGGCCTCATTTTTTCAGGAGCCCTTAGTTCTTGTGTATGTGTCTTTCAGACAGCATTCAGAGACAGTCTTTTTGTATCTAAAAGAAATGGTAGTCATGAAAGTAAGCAGTGGCAGGGGGACTCGGAATAATTCCTGAAATTATTCTCAAGTGCATTTTGAATTGACAACATTTCATGTTTGTTTAGCAATGCAGTTATAGAGCAGGCTATAAAATCTCTAATATATTTATTCTATTGCCAGTAAAAAGATTTTTAAAGTGTTTCAGGTCATCATCCATTCATATCTATGGTAGCATTTGAAATGGAGCTGTTCAAAAGAAACTGTTTTTTTAGTCTGGTAACTTGCTTTACAGTTTAATATGCATACACCAAATAAAATTATGTGCCTTATACAGTAAATTTCACATGTTAGCTGTGGAGCCATTTCAGACAGTTTTTCTTTAAAATAAATTCTTTACAGAAAAAAAGAAATACCCTCCTTCTTCCTGTATGTGATTTGCATTTACAGCAGACCTGATTTTCAGATAAGTAAATGTTCACAAGTCCACTTAAAATAAGAGGAGCTGCAGCAATCATTTCAGAACTGGATCTTAAACCTTTCTTGGCGGTGAGGGGGAAAGTGGAAAGAGAACAGCATATTTGGTATAGTTGATGTCTGCGTATCTCATGTTTTGAAAGAGAACACTATTCCTGTCTTATTGGTAAAATCCAAGCAATCTTTGCTCCTACAAGGTACTGTAAAGAGACCTGCCGTTCTGGTATGTACATTTACCTTTTATCTTCTCTCTCATTGTAAGAGGCATCCTTTTTTTTTCCAGTCAAACCCCTCATTTAACCATTATTTCTTCTAAAAATTCCTTCAGTAGAAATTTGTGTGACGCTATCATCCAGCCAGCTTAAGAGACAATTCAGAAGTAAATGAAGATAACGCTCTCAACTTACAACCCTTTTTCTAATTGGGTAAATGCCTCCAAACACACTGTGTAGCCGTTTGGTAGGGGTTTTTTTGACCTGTCTAATCAGAGTAGTTCTTCTGTGGTGGCACACCTCTGTGGACAGAGACCAGGAATACTCCCAATGCTTGTGCTCAGAAAAAGGCAGAAGTTGCTTCAGTGCAGGAGAACAAAAATGCAAAGAGGAGAGGAATAATGCTACCTGGAGTGTTAAACAGAGAAGGGGTAGGGTCCTGCCAACCTTCGCTGTGGTTAGGAACCTAAATAATTTGTACCTCCCTAGGGCAGGCCAGTGACTGGACAGCAGCTAAGCCACAAGAAATAGAAAACGTTGTGAGAATGAATAACATACAGAAGGAATTCCATAGTTTGAAAATCCGATTAATTATAGAGAAATTAAAATTACAGATCAATCTGACCATCTTTTATATGTTTATTTTCATTGTGAATTTCAGTCTTAAGAAGAGGAGGAAAAAAACCCCAGCAAAATAGAAACAAAGAACTGAACGCAGACCTAAACTCAGAGAACTGTGAGTTCAAGACAGCTTCAAGTTCCTTAAAGATCCACTGCTGAAGGCAAAATTGCAGAGGAAGGAGAGGAAGTGAAATAACAAACTAACTTGGCTGAATTGGAAGATTTTCAGTGACCTGAAACAAAGCAGAAAGTAGGTCAAATTACTAAAGTGTCAATATGTATAAATATGCAGAACATGTATGGACAACACCAGAAAGATCAAGTCTCAAAATGTTAGATAACTGGAATTAAAAGATAACAAGGATGTTGGAAAAATGCACAGTGAGAAGACCAAGGAAAAAGTTAATGTTATTCTCTGGAGGGAATCTATTCACTGATGATGCCCAGACAGCAGTATCCCAAATGTCTTTTTTAATCTCAGTTTTCAATTTAAGAAGGCAGATGTGATTCAACCACTAGCACTACTGACAAAGGGCTAAGAGTTTAGGCTAGAATAATGAAGAAATAGATTGGAAAATACTTAGATGAAGATTTTTGAGCAGAGTGGACCCGATGAAATCCCTTAGGTACTCAAAAAACTGCTTCAAGCAACATTAGAGCTGCTACTGACTATCTCCAAGAATCAAAAGAGGATGTGTGAGGGTTCAGAAAATTGGAGAAGGCAACCATTGCATCTCTCTTAAAGGGTAGAAAGGAGGAGAGAGCGCTGCAGACTGATTAGCTTAATTTCCACTCCTCAGAAAGATCTGAACAGGTAATCCAACCATTTGTAACCATCTAGAAAGCAGAGACAAGAGAAGTAACAGTGAGAAGTGACAGACTCCTCTGTCAATACCAAACAATGTCTGTCAATACCAAACAATGTGAGATCAGTCTATGAGGAGGTAGCGGGCTTTGTGGAGAGGGCAGAAAGAATGAAGATCATAGGGTTTCATATACTGTGCTCTTACCTGAAAAGAATATGGTCTAGAGAAGTATATAAAACAAGTGCAAAATTATTTCAAAATAATTTATATTCTCAAGCTGGAAGAACGTATCAAATGGGATTCCACTGAGATCTGTCTTGGGTCCGGAACTCTTCAGTATTTTTATCAACATCTTGGATGACTAAATAGAGTATACTTATTCGCATTTGAAGACCACATCTACAGGAAGGGGCTCCAACTATGCTGGAGTACAGCATTACGATTCAGAAAGATCTTGGCAAACTGGAGAAAATGAAAGGCAACTGAATAACGAGAAATTCAAAATTCTACACGTATGAAGGAATAATCAATGGCACAAATAAGTATCAGGATGAAAAAGCAGTTTTTAGAAAAGAGGCATCATGGATCACAAAGTGAACAGTTAGCAACATCAGGTTATCTTACGCAGTTGCTGAATATATAAATAGGAGCATCAAGATAATGAAGAAATCATTTAAATCTATCCAGCCCTTATTATTTAAACTGGAATATGGTGTTCAGATTTGAGCTCTGTACTACAGGATAGTTGAGGACCAACTCAAAAATATCAGGACAGCAACAAAAACAGCAAAGGATTTAGAAAACCCAGACTCTAAGGAATGGTAGGAGGGACTGGAATTCTTTGGTCTAAAGAGGAGACGGTGCCAGACCGTGGTATTCACAAACATGAGGAAGAAAGAAAACCTGCTTTCCATGTGTAGCAGTTACTTTAGGTATTAGGAAAACTTCTTACTTGCCAAACCAGTTAAGTAAGGATTACTCAGTAAAGTTACTCAGACAGTGGAAT
The DNA here is from genome assembly GCF_040807025.1 of Struthio camelus. NCBI lineage: Eukaryota > Metazoa > Chordata > Aves > Struthioniformes > Struthionidae > Struthio > Struthio camelus. Next base: position 142,630,299 of record NC_090943.1, on the reverse strand, counting down.
CTCCATCACTGCAGGTCTTTAAACAAACACCTTCCTACAACTGAGCATGTTTGGCTGATCTAGGACTAGGATAAAAGAACAAACTAGACAGCCTCTCAACATCTCCTCTGGCACTATTTTCTTCATTTGCTACAGTTTTATCTAAGGCAGGGATTATCCTTTGTTCTTCATGTTCAGATTCTGATCTAAATGCTGGCTTCAGTAACTGTGTCTACGCTACTCATGGACAGTAGTCTCAGAAGCAGCGGGTAAGTGTGCAGCCCCTTCCTGAGTCACACACCTGCAAGCATACTAAGTTGCCTACCGCACAGTAGCCTGCCTGTATGCTCAGGCGTATTAGGTCCCATGTGCTTCAGAAAGCGCTTTCCAACCGACCTCAGTGTCTCGATAGCAAAATTAATTTTACGTATAATTTGAAAGCAGCCCTCAAAAGAGTCAGAAACATTGCAGGAGAGTAGTAACGTTCCAGAACAATAAGCCAGTGGAGCTACTCTGGATGTGTTGGGGTAGCTCCGAACAGGATTTTGCACAGTAGTTTTTATTCATTCAGAAATGGTGGTGTAACAGCTTAATAATCAGGAAGAACCACATCTCCTAGACCAATGAGAAGAAGAAGACGACGACGACGACGACAATATAATCACAGCAATTCTTCACATTTCACAACTTGCATTTGCTTTGTAGGTGTCCTGCAGGTTTGGATTGTGTTGGGTTTGCTTTTAGTTAAAGAAAAATAAGCTGACATCCTGATTCTGCCCTCATTAAATTTAACTAAAATCTGATATCCTCCACTGCGGCTGATTATATACAAGTACAAAAGAGATTCAATGAGCAGACTTAGATACTTGATATATTTCTACTCCGAGGAAAAAAAAAACATTTAATACCTAAAAACATGAAATGCGCACTGCATATCTTTTTAATACTGTGATCACTTACGACAAACAGAACAAACTAATAGAACACTTGAAAATGCAGGTATGCTAGTAAAACCTGTTTGAATTATTTTATAAAACAACTTTTTATCAGTAAGAGATGACTACTGGACTACAATTTTCCATGTTCTCTCCTTTCTAAAGAAGGCTCAGTAACGCACAGATATTGTACATAATTTCTTCTTTCCTCTCAGTCTTCACCTCTGCAACCTCCTTGTTCAAGGGTATTCAAGTAACACATTTCTAAAATGGACATAAAAGAAACAAAGCCAAAAATTCCCAGAACGTTATGTTAGGGGACTACTTAGTGAATTAGTAAATATCAGCTTTTTAAAGAAATTTTATCTTGGGGATGGCATAAGTGATTTCATATATCAGAACCTTGCCTGTGTGATAATGTTAATGTTCATGACAAGTCTGGTATAAACAACACAACAATGTTAAGGTAAAATTTTTTAATAAGAAAAGATTAATACACTTAGATTTAATTTGTGCAAACATTTGTATGCAAATGTTGTCCTCCCGTGATATTCAAAAGTCATGCAACTTTAACTTCACTTTAAAATTCTGAAAATAGGATATAAAATGTCAAAACATTTGGCAGTCAAGTTTGTGTACTACAAAGGATGCCGAGATACTGTGTTTTGGGACTACAGGCTCACTTTTAACATCCTTGGCATTAATTAATATTTTCTGAAGAGAAAATGGAATAACAGATGATATTTCACAATGCACAGCAGGTTCTCTTCTTACTTTCACTTAGATCCACAACATCTAAGTCACATAATAGACAGGATTTCTGTAAGACAAATGAAAGCAAACATATAACTAAGACAACCGGAACACAGCAGTTGAATAGCTTGAATTTTCTGTTTTTATATTTTAACATGCAAATATCTGGTGGGATCACTGGGTGTATCTTCCCTATTTTTTTCTTCCTATATATTCCCTATATTTAAATACAAGTTTGCAGTTTTCTAATAAATTAGATGCAGACTGATGCCAATGCAAGTCACAAGTTGATATATTTACATTCTATAGCTGCTTCAAACATCTTTTCTGACCGAAAGTAACAGAGGATAGAAAATGTCTTTTGAGGAAACAGTACAAACCATATGAACTGATCCCGTAAATCTTTGCTCACAAGAATTGTTCTAAATGTACAGGCATTTCTGTTGACTACACCAATTTTCAATAATTTGCTGTTAGCTACATTAATCTTGGAAGTATTGAGCAAAAATGTGATTTAAAGGGAGGGGAGCTGCAGATCAACATCCATTTAAAAAGGCATAGGCTATTCATTGTTATGAAGGAAATGAACTTATTTTGTGAAATTTATTATAATCTCTATATTTTCTTGCCAGTATTTAAAAACCAGAAATATCCTCAAATGCAAACAACTCCATCTTATCAAGACAGAACTATCAAAATAGCATTCCACCCTTGTAAAACATTTATTTGCCACTTGCAAAAGATTTAAAGATCAACAACAAAAGGACTCCTCCTTTCAGCAATGAACTCAACTAGATAATGAATGCTGACCAGAGAAACCATCAAAACCAGCTATGCAAACTGTATGAGTAAATGTTGCAACTTTGGACACTTAAAAATATGAACAGAAAACCCCACATTCAGGCACAAAAACACAGAGAACATTGTCAGGTGCCTAGGAAATATGTCCTAACTTCTCCACTTTCCATTCTCCTGTATTCTTCTTGGCAGGTTTACTGAGTTTGTAATGATACAGAGAAGTACATGCAACCACTGGATTCACCATGTTCCTCTCTCAACCCAAAACCAACGGTCATAAACATCCATTTCTCACAATAAAGGGAAATTTTCAGAGAGGACAGCTATCTAAGCAGGAATTTCATGAAATTTAAAGCATAGAAAAAGAAAAACAAGGGAAAAATGGCATCAGGTAATACAATGATATTCATTATTTAGAAACCAGAAGTCACTTGTTTGATAAATCACAGACTAGTCTATCGTTGTCTACATCCAGAAAGTTTCACCTCAAATTATTCAGCTGATTAAAAGGACGAAATGAGGGGAAAATAAAAGGTTCCCTCAAGTTAAAATAATTCTTGCATCCTTTTGGTTGAGAATATTTAACACTGCTTCAAATTTTGGAGACGACACTTGAAATCTGAGTTTTTTCCCTCTGGCAGCTGTGTGTTCTTCCTCTTTATGTGTGCTAATAGGACTGTGCCATGCTGTTCCAGAGAACGAGCAAGTGAGCATGCCCCCCTGGGACTGCAGGGACTCAGCAAGACTCCCACAGACCATGCTGATGGATGAGAAGATCAAACACAAGGGAAGGGATCGGAAGTGATGAATAGAGGCAGGAACAGAGAGCAGGAAAGGTGCTGTAGCGGCTGCACCTCAATATGGATGCCAAAGCTGTCATCAATAAAATTATCGAAACTTATTGTTCTGACTCTAGGGTATTTGATGACTGTTTGTGACATACTGATTTTAGGAAATACTTGCCATTAGTGACATACAAATGATGGGTGAAGAAATACAGCCCATGTACTTTTATTTTTCTGCTGGAGTGACAAGGGCCAATGAAGATAACATCATTTTTATTACCCTTGAAAGTTCCCACATAAATTTTGACATGCAGCTTCATAACTTCTGTTTTTTTTTTTTTTTTTTTTACACAATCATGTAAGATGCTTGAATACAGGCATTCACCATTATGGTCTGTGCTAAGCAGAGACAGTATTTGATAGAGACTGCAATTGCAGATTGTAAATATAAAATATGAAAACCTTTTTTAAAAGAGGGAGCAAGGCAAAATCAAAAGTAAACAGCCATAACTTTGTCATCTCAAGGAACACAGCACCGCTCTGGTTTAGAGACAAGATTCTGAGAAAAAGCTTTAGAAGATAATGGTACAAAATAAAATTTTAAATGCACTCTATTATGGCCAGGAAGAAATAACACCAAGCATTCATTATTGTGGACATAAACTACATAGACTTTGATTTATCTCTGCTTTTTCTCCACAAGGGAAACCCTTCAGTGTAGATAGTAAAAGAATTCTAGAAAAAACCCTGTTGAAACAATTTCAGAAATCAAATTTATTTAAATTTAGAGAACATAGGTAATTTTAAAATGCTTCAGGTTATATCTAACTTAATGCTTTCAGTTAAAGGAGAGAAACATATATACCCTAAATGCTGAAGACGCTTATTTGCAAATATTTTACTGCTTAATAGTACTTTTGGTGGCTAGTAAACTGTTCGCATATAAGTATAGTAAGAATCCTTAGCACTATAGCTCATTAATAATGGCAAAACCTATTTGACAGTGAAACTGTTTATATTAACTGTAAATTCATTATCTGATAATAATTAATCAATAAATTATCCAGGACAGAAAGACAAAACCCACCTCTCCACAGATGAAGAATAGGTAATAGTTTGTTTTCAAAACCATTTAAACATGAAGACTTTAAGGATCACTTCAGTTTGATGACCCACTTTCACATAGGATCTTCTTCAAGCAAATAAGGGTTTAGGATTCATTTAAGCAAATGTGCTATTCATACATTTAAAATATGCATATTCATAACCTGAAGAGATACTAAGAGTCCTGCATAAATGGCAGAACCAATGATGTGGTCACCCCACAAAATGCCCTGCAGTACTCAATTTCAGTGAAGCCTCGGAAGAGGTGCGGCAGCCTGCTCTTGTGAAATTACAGATGGGCGGTATGCAGATTCCTCCCAATGGAGAGAACAAGGCAGGCAACATTCTTGGCTCATGGCTCCCTTCCTCACAGCGCTTACCGTTTTTGCTCACATTTCAACTCAACCTGTTGAAACGTACTCCTCTACAAACCAGCCCACAAACAACAGAGAAGAGTGAAAAGGTGAGAAGAACCAAAACAGTATCAAGAAGCTCAAGTTTCCACTGCAACATCTTGGGCGCTATTTGAAAATACCACCAAAGAAATAGATGTCATTTTTCCACGTAGCGATTTCAATGAGAGACTGAAATATACTGCTATAAAATACTATTTTTTCCGGTTGAATAGCACAGCGTACATGTCTCACGTAACAGACAGACGTTTGTTCAAGTCAGTTTTTTAAGCTCTCTGCAGTGTCGGTGAAGAAGTTCAGACAGGATGAACCACTCTGCACAGTATTCTGTCTCTCTTCCCTAATTATAAGGACAGTTTAAATTACTAATTTACACCAGATACCTAACTTCTAGACAGCTAAATTTTGATGGGCTGGTATCCCAAATGTTTTTGGCTTTTTCTTGATCAGGGAACAAAAGCTAAGCTGATATACAAAGAGAAATATCATCAAAACATTAGGAAATTTCTTTGAATGCCTTTTAGTGGAATAAATGTTTAAGTCTTAGTTAACACCAGTTGCCTGTTCCTTGCTGCAACACTGTTCCAGTTATCAGTGTTAAAGCAAACATGGTTCACCTGCTTCAGAATCAATTTCTGATATCCTTATATGAGTTTAATTATTCTGGAGACAAGGTTCACCACTATGGATTTAGAGGAATGCGATAAGTTGCCCAATATATTTCAACGCCCTCACCAAAGGCAGACCTAGAACGCCTGCTGGAAGACCGATTTAGAGAAACAAGCAGAATGGACTGTAACTGAAGTTACTATTATTTGTAAATTGTTTAAGTTCTGAGGCTTTTATTCTCTCTAATGATAAAATGATCACAGTTAATGAATATTTTGTTTATATTTAATAGCGAGGCTTGGTAAAGAAAGGCAAAGTATGGCAAAGAACCTTGTACAATTAAGTTAACATGACTACTGCTATGCCTGAACCGTCAGTAGCGAGACCCCAGTTATTTAGATTGGTCCTGCCATATTCCTGGCCTATATTTTCCTTGTATTTTCTTCTGTAATTCTAGGGATAACTTGTCCTTTCAAAACAGGAGTGGGTAGAACAGGGCACAAGCAGTATCATCAAGAGTTAGGGTTATATTAGCAGAGAAAAGGATCTCTCTGGGGGCAGGGACAGGAGCAGGAGAGGATAAGGAGAGGATAAGGAGTCAAAAACAAAGGAATCTAACCACTGCAGAAGATTTTCCTCAAAAAATGGAAATGGAACTTGTTATTCCTAAATCCTACTATTCCACAATGTCTAGAACATATATAACACGTGGGCAAAGTGTGGGTCTCTATCTCCTTCTTCTGTTAATACCATGTAGACTAAAACAATGCAATACTGCAACTAGTTACTTCATTAACTTCAGAAGACAACTGTGTTTAGACTCAGAATCCTCAACCCTACGTATCATCTCTGTAAGGATTAACATCATTCCACCTCAAAAAACATATCTTAAGAGCGCAATCAGGCTGCAAAGTCAAAATCTTGCAGAGACAAAAGCCAGAAATAAGGCCAACTATGTAACTTGACTTTGGTCTCCTTGAGTAGAGTTCATTTATCTTTAATCATATGAAACCATATAGGTTGAGATATGGAGTCCTCTGTAATCAGTGGAGAGGGAAGCAGCTCCAGAACATGATTTTATCCTAAAAAATGTGTCTCTTTCCATTGAATATAGAAGATTCTAGACAACTACACCAGACCAGTCACCGAAATTTTAGCTGGCAAAGGTTGCATGCTGAGATGATTCTCATCCCATATACTTCAATAAGCCTTATGATTAAGTTTTGATTTACATGACCTAATTATATGCTACCATTTCCAGAAGAATATATCTGGTTCATTCAGTGTCCAAAGCAGACTTTTTTTTGAATTAAACAAGACTGTGTAGTAAAATTATGCCCTATGCCATACATTTCTCCAACACTAAGTGAGCTGGTACCATTTACCCTTTTTGCTTTAATCTTTGTACCTTGGTTCCCATATGTGCAATGCAGAATATACTACCTAATGTTATTAAGAAGATAAAAATCTAAAACAGATCTAAAATATAGCATTAAGATTATTATGAAAAACTTCATGAAGAAATTAATATTCTGTGGTCAGTAAAAGATGAATAAAGGGCAAATAGAGCCTCGGGCTCCATGCATGTCTGAGGTTAAAAAAGAAATACTGAACGTGCACTGCTTGAGATAGAGGGCTCTTTTAGGCAAACTAACAATTCCATGATCCTTGGCAACAATGAAGTCTGACTTCCTGTGGATTTGCACCTTGCAGTGAATTAAATTTGATATCTACAACACAATGTCCAGTTGGAGCGGCTGGCTGAAGAATCTGCAACTCACTCTGTAGTCATCTCTGTCTAACACAAGACGAACTAATGCTGGAGACTTCCCTTCTGCAGACTACTCTGGCTCCCCTTCATCCAGCACCTTATTTCCAAGGAACAACTCAGGAGCTTGATTATCTTTAAGTTTGACCTCTCTATGAAATTTGGTTAAATTCAGCTGGCAATTTCCAATATGACTTTAGGAGCAAGGGAATGGTGCATGACCTAAAAACCTTGTTGCCATAAAAAAGGAAACTAAATAGACCAAGGGAAGAGAGACTTGAGGCCTGATACTTTTGAATGCTCATCTTAAATTACACAGAATTGTTAATTTTACATGTTACTATCAACAGCAGAAGGAAAGTTCTTAAATGGATTTTGTCTGTTCTCTGCTCAGCAAATATACGTTTACTTGATATTATATCAAAACAATCTTGACAGTTAATCACTTTTGAGAAGTAGGTAGAACATAAGTTTTGGCTGGTGTTATAGCAGTCTTCAGAAAAGGGCAAAAACGTCAGTTCTTTTTTCTTTTTTTTAAATAGTTTCTCTCCTGCTGCTCCTAGTTTAGAAAAATACCAAATACCACACCCACAAAGACAGAAATACAAAAGCTTGTAATATTTTTTTTAAGCTATTTGAGAAGCCTGCTGCTCTTCAGCCATTAAACCAAACAACACAAAAGTGCAAATACTAACGGCAATCTGGGTGGTATTTTGGGGGTTTGGTTGTTTTTTAAGTACTGACTCACAATTACAAATATTTCAGTAGTAACTAGAAACCAGAAACAGCTGTCATCTATTAATGAGCAGGTTTAGGCATCTCTGAAATCAGACTCAGAAGAACTGGGAAAAAGTAAAATTCTGTTATTTGTCAACATATCTAAACAAACCTCTAGAATACCCGATAAACTTAAGTGACAAAAATATTAATTTAAACTACAGCCTTTCCAATCAAATCAAATCAATTAATAATGATTGACTGAAAAAACATGAATTAGCCATTCTCAGAAAAACGGCATGATTCCGTAGCTGTTACTGATACAAGCTGTCACTAATGTAAGCTGTCAAATGTCTTATTGTTTTAATGAGACCTTCCATGTAAATTAGAGTGGTAGGACTGAGACCAGTCTAGAACGGTTTTCATAGATCATAAATATCTCAAAGCCTATGAAGTGCTTTAGTTATCTGAAATCCCTGGGATACAGAAGTTTTCTCCTGCGTTAAGCCCAATGAAAGTAAAAGTACAAAAGAAGAGGTAGCATGCTCTCTTGTTTTAAATAACTGCTCTACAAATGGGAAAATGCAGCACAAAACAATGACTTCTTAATTTTAAGTCTGACACATTTCCATGTTTTTTTTTTTCCAATCAAGAATGCTCCTTTGAACCACAAATTGCTCTCGGTTTCAAGAGAATCAAGAAGCTCATTACCTCTGTATGAGCTCTACATCTCTGGACATTGATCTTTCCCATCTGCAGGGGCGTTTTCTGTAGGTTTAGTTAATAAAGAAATGCCTGTAGATGCTGAACATGTGTACATGTAAAAAAATCTTAGATTTCCTAGGATCAAAAAAACCTACTGCAACACACCTGAAAATGGTCTACTGCCTGCCTGCTTATCTATGTATCTATTCATCTCTCCATTTTATTTCTGAATGACCTCAACCTATTTCCTAAGAGCATGCCCCTAACAGACTTTTCTCAAGAGCTCCTTAAAATGAGTTTCCAGTGCGGGACTGGTAAAGCAGTTAACATGCTTCCACTGAGGCACCTCATCAGTCCAGGACAGGCAGTCCTACTGTAGAAGTGAGCGAGGCCCAATATCCTTCTACCTCAGACATTGATGTCTTGGCCAAAACACTGTACAATGCTGTAGCTCCTTTTTTACAATCAGCAAGTACATATTTTACCATCACAGAATGGGTGTACCACTGGAGGGATCTCAGACCGGCATCTATCATGTCATTTTTCACAGCTACTGGTCACATCTTTTACTGCATTTTCCCTTCTCCAAACTTTCATCTGTTAGAAGAAGTTAAAATTCAAGTAGTACATTCAGATTTCACAGTTTTGTGAACACGCAAATTATTTTGTTGAACCTGAAAACCACGAGGAAACTGTGTGGTAGATTTATTTTTTTTTTTTTTTACTGTGAACTCTGTCATACCAGGCCAGTGGGAAAGCCAGATGGGCTGAAGTGAAGGAGCCCTTGTCTAAATCACCAAATGCGTTTCCCTAAAAATGGCAAATTATTCACAAAAGTAATGGCACGTGAGGCACCATCAAGGGTTACAAACATTTCTAGGTAGGTCAGTGTTACTACAGAGAAATTTAGCAAATTCTTGTAGATATACTTTGCAAACTCACATACACATGCACACAGAGCGTACAATCGTATCATCAAGCAGTTCTAATTAAAGCCACACTGAAGTACAGTGTTTTCAACATGATCTGAATCATGTTGAAATTCATGTAGAGAAAACATGAATTTTCATGAGGATAAGTAGCAACAGTGAAGTTGCATTTAAAGTAAGAAGGATGCAGGCAATCTAGCAGTGAAAAATACTCACACATCATTTCTACATGCTGCAGAGAATTTTCTCAGATCTTACCAAAACACACTGTGCAGAAATATTATCTTGACAGGTATTTGTCTTTGCAGCAGTTATGATCACAGTTATTTCTTTGTAGTTTTCATGCTTCACACTAACAAATGTATTCTTCATTTACAGCAATGTCTTTTCCGTTTACAAGAAAATTAGAATTATCTTACTTGATACTTTTTGCCAACTATTCAAGGACCTGCTATAATCCTTCTTTTCTAAATGGTATTTGACAGTAAGTTACTGAGTTTCATTTTCATGCCAAGAGAGTCAAAAGCATATTTAAAAAAAAAACTACAGCTTGTATTACTGTATAATAGGACAGGACCAAGCAGTCCAGCCCTAAGCTATTATTCTGACCATCCCTATGGCTACTTAATCAAAACACTGCAACTTGTGACTTTGTCTGTAATTTTGTTCATTTATCTTTATTATGACTTCAAGAGTATTCTGAATGGAAGGCTAGTTTTGTATAACTAATATTGGTGATGAATGGCAATGATAATACATTACACGAAGAACATCCATTAATGTCTAAAATAATACTCTACTGTCTAAAAACAAATTGTGATGCAAAACATTTTCATAGCTAATTAACAATAATTCAATCTATGTAAGTATTGCAACTCTGAATAGTAAGGACCTCTATGCCAACACATCCTAAATAGTTAGAGATGCTGACAGCGACAGCTACAGAATTGATTCCATCACTGATTAACTCACATCTTTAGGTCCTAATAACTTCAACAGCACTATTGTATATCATCTGAACAAACAGCTACGAATTTTGCTTAAAACATTTGATAGCTGAACATAAAAGGTCCACTCATTCCATCAGCACACAGCTTCTCTACAGAGCACATATCCTGAGGAAACCCATGGGAAAAGGAAACCTTCCTGGCACAGGACTGGAACCATTCTATAACTATTAACCCCTCCCTTGAAGAAAAATGTGAATAGGAAAGCCACAAATGCTATTTTCCTTAATTTTCACCTCCTTCTTGAACCATATTCTACCTGCTCCCTTCCTCCGCTGTTCTTCTCCCCAGCAGTTTCCTCCCCACGTTCCCCTGTACGGCAACAGCTACAGGATCTCTCAAAAATATAACTTCATGATGCCAAAGCAGCGCTGGCTGCGCTTTGCTAAAGCTCTTCTGTATTTATGACTTTGTTTCCCTAATCTGAACAGAAAAAATTCTGGTTTTCTCACTCTACTCAGAAAAGGAGCCTACCTTTTCCAGTATTTCCTTAGTCAAGGCTGAGAATGCATTCTCAATGTTCACATTATCTTTAGCACTGGTTTCAAAAAAAGGTATTCCATGTTCCCAAGCAAGCTGAAAAATAAATGTAGGCAATGGGATGAAGAGTCTTTAGGAAAAAAAACAATATTTAAAAAAAATCCTCCTTCTAATACTATTAGCAATTTAAATATAGAGGTGCTTCTGTCAACTTCTTACATGTTATATAAACACTGATTTAGTAAATACCAGCTCAGTAAGGTACTCGATAGTCATCCTCAGTTTATTAATTTCAGGTAACTCTTAAACTATTCTTCTCAAATATTTACATTTTCAAAAACAGCTTTGTTGGCCTATCTTTCTCGTAAATAAGAAGAATAAACTCTAGCGAGCCTGTTCTCAGTGTTTTGATTTATTTGGAAAATGAACTGTCTCCTAGGCAATTATTTAGAGGAAACTAATGGCATGCCTGCAGAAAAGTATAGAAAAAAATGTGACAAAAGCTATAGAAAAAGAAGTGTGGTGAAATAAAAAACGGGATACTGCTTTCCACCAAAAAAAAGAGCAGCAAAGAACAAAAAAGGCAAGCAAAGAACAGACATGAATGCGAAAAAACATTATGATGACAGGACAAGAGAGAAAATACTTAAAGGAAAGGGCAGCATAGACTTTACATTGGTTAATGTTATTAGTTTACTCATGTTCCCTCCAGTATATTTCCCTGACAGATAGTTTCAAGATATGTTGGCATGAGGAAATAAAAAACAACAACAAAACTGATAGCTCTTTAAGGTCCTGAACTTACTTTTCCCCTCTAATTTATACAGTTAAAACGATGGAGAAAAAAAAAAAAACAGTTGCATCACTGCCTCCCAGAAAAATATAGTGGGGGTCTCATAATATAGTCTATTTCCACCCTTTGCAAAGGATCCCTTCTCTCTACACATCTGGAGAAGATGATCCCATCCAAAGAAAATACCCTACTATTTACAATGTATTATAAAATCCTGGGATTACTGACTGCTTAATGACTTATTTGGAGGCCTCTGCATTAGGACAAAAAAGTCTTAATATTTGCAGTTATGCTTGCTTTCAGTGAGCTCTAGAAGTAACTGTAAAAAAATTTGCACTTTACAAAAATGCCAAGATCAGGCATGAAAGTACAAGTACAGTTATCGCTATCAGGTTAAAACGTATATTGGCGTGCAAAGTTTTAGTCAAAGTATAATAAGGAAGATTTAAAGATGGGAAAAAAAAGTATGCAAAATAGTTTATTTTCCAAAACGCTATAAGAAAATAGAATTTTGAACATAAAGACAAGGTCTGGAGTGTTCCTTCATATAGACTGTTTTATAAGAGACTGAGACTCCAGCTGACTACAGTGAACGGTTTTTGGAACTGCAACAACTAGTTGAAGAAACTAAGATCCCTTGACTGTTACAAAGTCTCAGTGCAAGCCAATCATGCATAACAGTTCATAACAAAAATACTTACAGATAATAAAAAATACTGGCATAATAAAGTGAAGACTCTTTTGCAGTGTATAAAGTATATAAAATCTATTATTAAATATTCCCTTGTTTTCTCTTTTATGTCATGTAACACATGTCCCGAGAGACTACCTATATAGAAACCCTGATGAACACAAACCGTTTCAGTTTGTCTAGGTAAGACTTGCAATCCTCCAAGGATGGGCATTCTGTAACCTTTCCGGGACCCTTTTCTGTAGCTACACCACCCTTCTGAATCTTATTTCCTTATCTCCAGCCTGAACCTCCCACGCCAGGATGTGTGACCACTGCTCCTTGCTTTATTGTCTGCCACTACTGAAGAGTTTGCTTCTGTCGTTCCTGCAACTACACTTCAATTGCAGCAGACTGACAACTGCCATTTAGCCACCTCTCTACCCACTCCCTCAGTTCTCCTCATGGATCAGCTGTACTAGACCTCAACCATCTTCGCAGACGTCTGCTGGACCCTCTCTAGTTTTTCAACATCCTTCTTGAAATGGGAGATCCAAAACTGCGCACAGTATTCCAGATGTGGCCTTGCCAGCACCGAGTAAAGGGGGTAAGACTCTCTCCATATCTGCTGTCCATCAGCCTCCTAATGTAGCCCCGCATGCTTTTTTGTCTTATTTGCAATGAAATTTATCACTGCTCTTTGCATCTGTTAGTCCAAGCAGTTTTCTATCCCCCTAACAGTCCATTTGTCCAGCCCACCTTCTCTCAACTTCCAAGTGAGAATGCCATGGGAGATGGTGCCAAAAGCCTTATTAAATTCTAGACAGATCATCTCCACCACTCTTCCCTTGTCCACATAGCCAGTCATTTCCTGGCATCACAGAAGGCAATCAGGGTGGTCAAGCACAATTTGCCCTCTGTTGACTATACCAGATTATCTTCTTGTCTTTCATGTGCTTGGAAAAGATCCTATGATGACATGCTCCATGATCCTTCCACAGATTGAAGCAAGGCTGACCAGCTATAGTTCCTGAATCCTCCTCCTTGCCTTTTTAAAAGATGGGTGTCATGTTGGCCTTTTTCCAGTCAGCAGGGATCTTTCCTGATCACCATGACTTGTTAGAGACGATCAACAGTGGCCTCATAATCACACTGGCCAGCTCTTTCAGCACCATTGGGTGAATTTCATCAGGCCTGATGGATACATCCAACTTTCCTAAGCAGTCTCTAATCCGGTGCTCTCCCACTGCTGGCTGACCTGCTCCTTCCCAAACCATGTCAGTACATGCAGAGGTCAGGGAGCAAGCTCCGTCTGTGAAGACCAATGCAAAAAAAAAACCGTTCAGTACTTCAGCATTCTCTGGATCATTTCTTACTACGTTGTCTTCTCCACCTATCAATGCACCCCCATTTTCTTGGGACTTCCTTTAATAGTCTTTATGCCATGATACTGGACAAAGAAGATTTGTATATGTATTATTCCTATTCATCTTCCATCCTGTATCATGGCAGGCAAGATCTCTACAAATTTAGATAGATGAATAAACCCAACCATCCAATATTAAAGCAGTTGCAAATATGAACAGAGCTTTGGCTAATACGCTCATGTAGAAATTGAAAAGGCACATATAAAGAACTACTCTTTATGCCTTTGGGAGCATCTTGAAATAGATCAGCAAAGAAAATATTTGAGTATGTTTGAAATTGAAGGAAATTATACAATTGGGGAAATTTTTGTGTTATGGAAAGGTTTTTATATTATCCTTGAGAATACTTTGGAGATTTTGAGTGAAATAAGCTCATATCTTACTTAAGATAACAACACAAATAATGCCAATAACTCTTCCAAAGCCAAATTTAATTCTAATTGTTCATTTCTTCTAGCTGAAAATATACCAATTCTTAGCAAAAGGCTACTATAATTTCTTAGGATTGAATCAGAGCGGTGTGTCTACTATATTCCTAACACTGTGAAGTACATTTTTTCCGTTCATATTGTTCCTGCAAAATCAGTTTTCATATCAGGCAAATGAAGATGGCAAAAGCAAGTAAACGTAGGATATTTTCTTTGGCTACTTCTGTTAAGAAGATTTGATAAGGAGTAAAATGGCCACATTATATCAAGACATACAATCTTCAGCTTTTTGATTTATTTTTCAGGAAGAAATACAATGTTATTGGTTTGGACAGAGCAGAGGAGCTCAAGAAGGCTGCATTCAAACTTTCCTCAAAGTGAATCACTGAAAGTTGTAAATACAAGAAAATCCTTCATAGTGTTAAAATTAAATATATCAACTTCTGAGGGATTAAAAATGATAAATTACAAAAGAAAACTTTTTAAAACTAATTGCATTAGCGTATATACTGGAATACCATGGCCACTCAGTTATGATGGATTGTTATGGAAATTCCCATGTACTTGGTAAGATTCCTGGGGAATCTAGGAGTCGTCTTTGTAAGGCTCTGAACAGAATAATACTTACAGCTCACACTCAAGGGTAAGATGAAATATGTTAAAATGAATTATAAACTGGCAGAGTTAGCATCAAACAATTTTCCCTTCTTAATTCGGGTTTTTTCATCTTTGGACTGAGAAGACAATATTAGCGCTCTCCCTGCTAATGGGATCTTTCTCCAGCTGGCTCAGTCAGATTCTCTCGTGTTTTTGAAACCACATTAAAAGAAGAAATAGTATAACTGCAGAGTTGCCTCAGAACAGAAGGGAAATCCAGAAAGCAGGCTCGTTGGTGAGGAGGTAATGATTTGTTTCTTAACAAATACAATGTTAAGAGAAATTCTGATTGCATGGTTAAGTGCTCGGAAGTCAGAAAATGTCATGGTTAATACTGTATGCAAAACCCTAATACTGCCCTCTTGTGCACATGCATTCAGCAAGTCTTCGTTTTCTGATAACGTATTCTTTGAGTGAGAGGATATATATATTTTTCAACAACCTTATTACACCTAAACAGACACAATACATTTACATTGAAAGCCTATGAACAAACAATGAACTTTCAAAAGATTCCCCTTCTAATGCTGTTCAAAGGTGATGTTATTTAATTTTTTTTTAATCTGGAATTAAACAATTGGTGAGAAATTATCAGTGTTTTTTCATTAAACACAAGATATCCTGACATGCTTTGGTGAACAATGGAAGTGCTCAGTCCAAGTTTCTTAACAATGGATGCATGCAATTTTCAGCTGCAAAAATTACTGGCATATACTACAAGCTACATGAGGGCATTTAGTCAGTATTATGATTTCTTCTGCCACAGCATGTCTCCTGGATCTTCACTGTTTCACAGTGACAGCAATTTGTCATTGCCTTCAAAGCATTACTCCTCACACCAGTTCTTCCTCTACACGTGGTCAGCATGTCTAAACAACACTGTAATCAGAGCTGTACAACACAGATCCACAGTTAGAAGTAGGGAAGCTGGATGTTCCCTAACTGTACCTGTCCAGTATTATTTAAGGCTATTCATAGTCAACACAGATCCCAGTGTGCAGGCTGCCAGGACAATTCTCCAGAGTCAGGCTGTAGCTAAAAGAAATCATTGCTGCATATATCAGGTACTGGAAAAATGATATAGAATGCATTATGTATTATATTTTAGCATTCCACATTAAAACAATACTCTGCAAAAGTGGACTCTAAAATATTTTTAATTAGAAATTGAAAAAAAGAGTTTTAGGCATTGTGACAGAATTTTGGCAAGTACATTTTAACTTCTAAAATAATAATCAGTATTCTAAAGTAACTAACTAGTACTTGTTTACTGTATTTCTGCTAATATGTTTAAAAAAAGGTCTTCTGGAGCAATTTGTAGTAAAATGTTTGGAAATTAGAAGCATATTATCATTTTTAATGTAACAGCTCATAGTTACAAACTGAGATACTTAGGAGAACCTGAAGAAAATAACAATGACCAATGCATACCTTTTCTCCCTTATGTTTCGGAACTACACGTTCTGTTTCCTTATCACACTTGTTGCCCAACAGTATTATGTCCACTTCATCACCTGCTTTCTAAAAGAGAACCAGGATTAATCAAGTGTCAAGTAAGAAAAAAACAACAACAACAACACCCCTTCACCTTTAGCCCATACTAACACTCAATGTTTTATTTCCTTAAAATTAAAGGCTAAATTTTGTCCTGAACTCTTTTCCATCAGCTGTCGGGACTCCAAGGATGCCTTGGATCCAAAGATTCCAAAGAGCAGAAAAAAGCCTGTTAGGAGTACAGGACATAACTTGCAACACCTTTCATAAGGTATAAAGTATGTGGTGCCTGGCCACTATCTTCTGATGAACGCTTAATGTAGCTTAATGCCCCAAAGTCACAGACACTGCTCCCCCTTAAAGTAACAGGTTCATGGATTAACCATT
Source organism: Struthio camelus (assembly GCF_040807025.1). Classification (NCBI taxonomy): domain Eukaryota; kingdom Metazoa; phylum Chordata; class Aves; order Struthioniformes; family Struthionidae; genus Struthio; species Struthio camelus. The sequence continues at coordinate 142,613,461 of NC_090943.1, read as the reverse complement.
AATATTAATCAGGTCTACCTCTGGCACTCACAAGTAAAAAGGATGGACTTTGCTGCACCCAAAGGAGCACCTCTCTGTGCTTCACTTTTGCACAGAGACAGTAAGATCACATTCAACATGTTCAAACTCAGCATAAAAGTTGGATTATTCTAAGACACTCAGAAGAAGGCAACAGATCCTTAATAAACTCTTAATTCTTAGATTCTTAATTTAAAAAATGGCACTAATTTCAAAAGGAAGAAAAATCAAGCTTTTTGATCTAGTTTCCAGCCTTTGTTCCGCTAATCCAGTTACATACATGATGACTGTGAAATGCCCTGAATGTTTTACACCAGTGTTATTTTAAGATAAGCCATTATAACTATACATCATTGGAATCATGACAAGGAAAGGGAACAGTTCCGCAAGCGAACATAGAATTTGCAAACTGGCATTTCCTACAAAAAACAGAATATCAAAAACTACTTTTTTGTGCTTAAATGGAAGAAGCTAAGGGTCTCAGCCGCATGACAATTAATGTAAATGTGGTCTGGTTTCCTATGCCTTATATTCTGAAAGTGAACGCTCAAATGGCTTCTCCGATACGTGGTAAAGTCTGGTCTCAGGCTACAGATGTTTCCTCTACAAGGACATTAATGAAATCTTGGATCTCTATCAAAGTATTTATTTTTATAATGCCTACACTGCTGTAGGATCTCTGCCTCTCTTCTAAAGACGATTAAAACTGGCTAACAGTCTGAAAAGTTTTTTGGAGAGAGACTGAAAGGGACAGACATGCACAAATATACCCATCTACCCAATGTGACTGCAGATGCCTTACCTCCTTAAAAAAAAAAAAAAAAACCACACTGAATGTTCACCATTACAGTTGCAGTAAAATTGCAATATTGAGAGAAACTGGGGGATGCTTAGCCGTGGATAAGGAATTAACTCCCACCTCTACAAGCAGGCAGGTCAAGCTCATGGCAGCATGTGTTGCTGCAACATACGTTAACTACTGAAACACCTCAAGCCCTAACAACTATTATTCTCAGAATCTTTTTCGTAAACCTAAATCAGGTACAGAAAATCCTCTTCCCAGAGCACATGCGTGCACACGTACACACACACCTCCCTTCAGAGAAATGTAAGAAAAACCTCTATTCATTAAAGGGTGACAGAATCATTGTTTTTAATCTATTTGCACTCCTAAAACTAAGTTGCCTCATCTGAGGAATACAGCAGTAGGCACAATTTATTATTAAGGAATATCATTTCATTTTTTTAATCCACTCTCATTTTAGAGGATGCTAATCTCATTTCATAACCACAGCTGATGTTCAAGATAATGTAGTATTAAAATGAAGTAAGCTCATCATAACAGTATAAAGTACAGGCCTAAAATAATGAATCAATCTAACCTGGATTAATAGACCAAAATGTTGGCTGACTCAGAATGCATTGGAGCTTTACTCATTAAGGTCAATGGTTCTCCTACATAAAATTGCATATATCAGTCCTTAAAATAGGGTAGAGTAAATAGACAATTTAATCTCCTTACAAATAAAAAGTTGATTATGTGATAAGATTTTATGTATCTGAAGGTTTTATAAGTGACATTTGACTTTACTCTGAAGTAAAAGGTCAGAGGGAAATTCTACATACTTTCTGTATAAAAATATGAAATTAACCTTGTAAATTTATTTCTGCAAAAAAGCACAATTTTTTTGCAATAGGAATATTCTTTCTAAATAGCTTCAAGTAATACGCAAAATTTACAGGAGATTAGAGATACCAGGGCTTTCAGTAACTATTTATTTCAGTAAATATTTATTATTTATACATTAATATCACTCAATAATGAATTTTCATTTTGATTGCATCTTCTGAAACACAGGAAGTTCCACCTAAACCTGAGAAAAAACTTCTTCACTGTGAGAGCGACAGAGCACTGGAACAGGTTGCCCAGAGAGGTAGCGGAGTCTCCTTCCCTGGAGATATTCAAAACCCGCCTGGATGCGATCCTGGGAAATATGCTCTAGGTGACCCTGCTTGAGCAGGGAGGTTGGACTAGATGATCTCCAGAGGTCCCTTCCAACCTCAACCATTCTGTGATTCTGTGATTCCACCAAAGCACTAAACGCACTTCATTTTTTCAAAACAGTATCTTGCAGTTGCTTGCTTTTGGGAAACAAAAGAATATATATAAAGATGAATATATATCAAGAAAACTTCCAGATGAAAGTTTTGAAAAGTTAAGTCAGTATGATTAGTCAGTGTGTTTAGCTGGCATAAAAACAGCAGAGGTACACCGAATTGAATCTACTATAAATATGGCTCTACAATGCCTCCAAAAACTCACTGAGTATTTGCATCCTCTTTTATTTATAGCTGAGGAATCAACCTTCCAAATGCAAAATTCATAGCTAGAAGGAGGATGGTTATTTTATAGTGTTTAAGATGCTATTCTCTAAGTCAGCACTGACTAAGCTATTAGAGTCAAGAACCATCACTTTTTCATGTCATGGACGAATACTTTTAACAATTTATCAATCTAAGCTGGGACAAAAATTTAAAAAACTCAATTTTTTGAGAAGTGAAAAAAAAAAAACATGCTTTGCTTTGGTATCTTTAAAAAAATTACCTAGATTTTTGTTTCACCCTCCTAAGCTTTGTTCATTTTTAACACTTCACAGCTCATATTTTACTGATATTAAAAATAAAAATAATCAGAATACTTATTTGAAAATATCCAAAAAGGAAATATCTCCCTCAAAATCGGAACAGTGAGATTTCATGAATCGGACCCAAACTTTTGAACAGTTTGGTTGGGTTTACAGTCATCGGGTTTTGTCAAAAGTGGTTTTTCAAAGGCTTCAGCAGCAGCTGGAGCAGAGGGCCTGAGGAACAGGGCTGTCAGCTTGCTGGCTGCTGTGATTGCCGGCCACATGAGGGAGCAGCACCATAGCCTCAAACGCAGCGATGCCAGAAACCGGACTAGGAACATCAAACTCAGCATAACGTAATATCATAGTGCACTTTATAGGCTGAGCTCTGATAGGAGCCATCCAACCATGCTCTTAACTAATTGCAGTACTACTTAACTTTCACCTAACTTGTGCACCCCATCAGGTAAACACATATCCTGAGTCACTTCTTGACTATGTAGCTATTAATAGCAAGCAAGAGCACAAAAAACTTGTCCTCATTTTACAGAAAGATTATCATACAGTAGTGTTGTGAATTTATGTGAGTACTACATGAGTGTTTAAAACTAGCGCAAACATCTTTTATCAAAAGGAGAACTAAGTCACCTTTGTACTTACAGGTTACTGGGAAAAACTCTCTCTTGACTTTTTAAATGGTGAGCACAGACCCTGCCATGAATTGCTGTCCTCAACATCCCCTGCGGCAGATTGCTAGCTCATCCATGACTCTTTCTGGTATAAAGTTATCCAGTGAAGTCTAAGTTTTCCCCAAAAATTGGCCCTCCACCACATTTCCACGGTGGAGCTGTGCAAGGCAGCATGATTTTAATAGTCACGGATTACAGGCTGAAAAGGGAACAGAGGTTTGCGCGCAGGTCCACATAGTGAAGTCAAGAACCCAGCTCCGATAAATTAATAAAACATTAATATTAAGCATTAATATCATTTTTCAGATACAAAGGTGAGACAGAAGTAGTCATGGTCATGCAGCAAGACAGAGGAAGAGCTGGGAAAGGCCCTAAGGCCATGAAGTTTCTTCCTTCTACTCACTGGATAACGCACCTAGAAACTTATTCTTTGTGTAAATAAAGAATAATTTGTTAGGAATACACTATCCTCACAATTTCTTTGACAGTATCACATACATAGTGTTCATGTTATGATTCTTACGCATATGTCCCTTTCCATATATTTTTCTAAGTGCCACATTACGATCACATTCACAGATGCCTAGTTTCCAGCACCTAACTGGAATTGTAAAAGTGACAGAAGTACCAACTTATCCTAATACCAGTCTGGGATCGGAGATAAACCAATACAGCAAAGTGACAAGGACAAGAAATTCTGAGTTATAATCACAGTCTTAACAGACCCGTCTATGAGCTTGGAACAATTCTATCTTTTTGCCACCAAGCTTTCCCACCTGTGGAAGAAAAAAAGAAAGAGGAGCCTGAAGTGAAATTAATTTACATTTGTAAATAAAAGCACCACAGCAAAATGCTTTATGTATGATGCAACAATACTGAAAGATCGCCCAAGATCCCCACTCTTGGATGCTTCTAACGGCACAGAATCAGAGAAGGGCACTATGTAAAAATGGCAGGAACACCTCACACCCAAGGTCGCTTTTTTTAAGACAACAGATTGAAAGCTAATGTACTCCAAAAGTACTAAGCGACATCATGAAGACTTGCTACTGCATGAGGAAATGAATCTCTCCTCCCCATGCAGATAGCTCTCTGCTGGCAAGGAATTTCCAGCACTGAGATAATCATTAGGAACTGCTTTTACTGTCTTCACGGCCAGACCATGAGACTAGCCCAATGAAAAGCAGTCCCATGTGTTTAAAAGAAAACTAGAGCCTACCATCTATGCAAAAGGTTTCTGGTGACCCAGATGCTATCCGAATCAGAGTGATTTAGTTTGGCAAGGACTCCTGGAAGTCATCTGGTCTAACCCTCGGTTCAAAGCAGGGCCAACTTCAAAGTCAGGTCAGGTTTCTCAGGGCCTTGTTGAATCAAGTTTTGAGGATCTCCAAAGACGGGAATCCCAGAACCTCTCTGGGCACCTGTTCCAGTGTTTGACCACCCTACTGCGAAGAATTTTTTCCCAATACATTAACTGGAATCTTGTTCAAACCATCATAGAAAGAACTGTTTTCCTCAAATGGATTTGATATACAGTTCTTTCATTTCATTTTTAAAGGCCTAATAGAATCAGCCTTTCAAGACAGTTATATACAATAGCACAAAACCATGTCAGCAGACAAGAGGAATGCCTTAATAAATTTGACTTTGACTACAATTGCACGAATAAAGGACAGTATCAGGACCTAAAGTAATTTTCTTGCAATGATCACGCTCTTAACGAGTGCATTACAAATCCAATATACCTGTACTGGATTTGTCAGCAAAGTCCTAAAATACTCATCTGTGAGGATATTTTTCTAGTAAGCTTTTTTATATACAGTCATATTATTTAGCTTCCTCCAGTTCCGAATATTTGAGCAATACAGATACTGTAGTACATTCACGTCTTGAACTTACTTAAACAATAATTTATTTTTAATAAGAAAGTTATTTTATTCCGCACTTCAAATAAATGAAGTACAATGAGGATACTACTGATAATCTGATTATAATCACACTGACCAGATCACTTAGATTGTTATTTTCAACTGTTCTAAAAATGGCTTAGTGCACTGAATGGACTATTTACAATCTTTATATGTAAAATCTCTATCTGCATAGAATTTAAAAATAAAAGCATAATGTAATAATGGAATCATCTCCAAAACTATGATCTGACTGATCCAAATGTAAAAATTAAATTTTTATCACTGCCTAGTACTTATTAAAATCTGCACCCATTTCCCTTTTTTTTCTTTCTTCTATCCTTGCTTATTTTCAAGGGTGCTGTAGCAACAGCCACTTTGGCCCAGGTGTTTATGGACGATTAACAGCCGGTTTGCATTTACAAACCAAGGCGAATGCAGGGTATGTTACCATCCTCCACTGAGGAATTAAATCTCAGGAAATGTCATGTGTTTTAACAATTCCTTGAAAATATTTCTTTTACAATGAATAGCCCCATATATTTTTGCTGAGACACTTCAGAAAATGATATCGCAGTAGGACTAAACTAATTGTTTTTTTTTTTTTTTTACTATCTAGCTCCAGTTACAACATTCACTAATTGCTAGTTTGGGGACTGGTACAATCATAGGTATAATTTACATTCCTAGAAATTGAGTATTTTTGCATTTCTAAAATTTTAAACTAAGGAAGTATCACTGTCATCCTCCACACTGAGTTAAATGCAAAAAATTGTGGTCGGAAACATATAGCTCAAGCAACAACAATAAATTTCATGTAATAACTCATTAACTACCCTCACTAAAAGATCAACCACCATTAGATATATTTACCTCATGTATGTCTTTCATCCAGCTTGCTATACCTTGAAAACTGTCCAGATTTGTGATGTCATATACAAGAACAAACCCTTGTGCTCCACGAAAATAACTAGTGCTAAGTGTGTGGAATCGTTCCTGGCCAGCAGTATCCCTGAAAGAAACCACAAAAAGTCACCAAAAAAATCAAAATAAACAAACAGCAGAATTCCTCCACTCAAGAAAATCACTTTATTTTGAAGAGTACTGTCCAAATTCTGAACTGTGTACCCTAGCATAAAGAAGCAAGAAAAGCTAAGGAGAAAATCTGGATGCAAAATAAGTGCCATTCAGCAGTGAAAAATATACTGAAAGTTTATTTTCAATAATGGAGTCCTATTTGGAAAGCTAAAGTAATCACTGAAGGCAAGTTTACCATTGCTTCTTTAGGTGCAGTGAATCAGCAAGATCAGCACAACTCGTGATCAAAAAATTCTGGAGTACAAGCACTGCACGAGGCAGATGACATCCTATATTCTGACAAGCCTTTGTAAACTATGACGCAGACAGTAAGTATCAGATGGCTAGGCTTAGCTGGAAGACAGCTTTTGGGAGAGTCATAATATACAGGGATGCAGAGATTTCTAACAATGCTAAACACCACAATAATGTCTTAGGAAAGTTGCATACAGGCCTCCAAGACTTTTGTATTGGAACCTCAGATGGAGTAACTGAAGATCTAATGCTGGTCCGATAACTCATGTACAGAGCTACTTCTTGAAAAGCTAAGTACTGGCAAATATAGATAATCCTCAGTACTGGATGCCTGGAGAGGTAGCTAGCAGTAGTCCTGTATCGCCTTCAAAAAAAAAAAAACCCTCAAAAACACAAAACAGAGTATAGGTAGCAAAGATTCACCTTTCTAGCTTGCTCTTGGTGGCTTTTTGAACGTGTATTTGTTGCGTAACAAAACCTAAAATTGTCTTAGTTTGTTACTTCCCTTAATATACAGACAAAATATATATATATATATTTAATACGGATTGGCATTATTTGTATGCCACAACAGCAAACTTTTATTGTTAAAACAACCTAACGACAATCCTCTTTTTAACTTATATTAGTTGCTGCAAAAACAATATGCTCCCCTAGCCCAAATTCAAATTTTCAAATATGTTACATAATTGCACTGTAGGAAGACATACAATTAAAAGCAGATGAGACTTTTCATGTTGTCATGTAATTTAGGTGGATTTCACTTGTGATATAAATTAAAACTTACCATATTTGAAGTTTCACTCTTGTATCATTAAACGTTACTGGTTTTACTTTGAAATCAATGCCTAAAAAAACCCAAGAAAATCCATTACATTTCTCATAACAACATGTATTCCTTTTGAAGATCGTTTGTAACTCTAATTATCGTGCAGATCTGAAGAGAAAGTAGAAATGAAATAAATCAAACAAAGAATAACTAACTAACCATATATATTGAAAATGGAAGTTGCAAAAGGCAACTATTCAGTGGTAAAAACAGCTATGCATTAATATATTACACAAAAGCAATGGAGACGCAGGTCAAAGCAAAGGTGCAGATACTCTGCAGCTACAGGTACATATCTCCATTAACAGGCAAGAGAAATGGCAGCAGTTCGGTGGCCTATTCACCATAGCATTTGGCAAATCTATTGATAATTTCCGCTGTTCCCAGTTTCTTCGCAACAGTGTGGCAGCTATGAATAGGGAGTTAGTGACAAATGCTTACAAAGCTGTTACATGCACAATGCCATTTTCCTGTCTTTACTGCCAAATTACCAAAAAAAATCTAAGATTACAAGGACAGGAATAGAAATTAGCTGCACTAGTTAAATGCAAAGACAAGCATATACTAAATTTTGTTCGAATTTAAGAGGACTGTCTCTGTAGTCTTAATCTCTGTGTATTGCAAATCCAATGCATTAATGCTACAACTAGGCATTAGCAGTCAGCCTGAAATCAGTGTTGCCTATTACCTTAAGGGAATTTTATTATAAGAGTTATCTTTATATTGGTATCAAATTAGTACTCAAAATGTGGTAAATAACACCTGGATTTATGGGTTGCTGAAGCTCCACACTTAACATTTGAACATGCTTGCTATCAATTGCTGTCTCAATTTAGTGACTGAGTATTTCCTGACAACTAAGTTTTTTTTCAGCTACTTCATTGCTGAAATTCGAAATACTTTTTAATTATTTCCCCATTTAGCTCATTCACTGAAAGGCAACAAGATTCTTTTCAGTTTCATTAAGTAAAGGTAAGATAATACCGTGATTGTTAGCCACGCTGTATTTCCCACGGAACAAAGCCAAAACGTAGCTACTTAACAGGACTTCAGAGTGGCTTTTCTCCCGTGGTAATGTGATTTGAAAAAACAAAGACAACTGGAAGAGCACAACCTTTGCCTACCAGGACAGGAACTGTCTGCCTCAAGGTGATACAGCTAGGAGATTTTGCAAAGAAGTTCAGTAAAATTTCACTACCACCTCAATACAAGCAGACAAAGCACGTCCTAAACTATTATCAAAACTATTATCAAAACAATCTTATGTAAGGAAACGTGCTATTCAAACACTAGAGGATACCTTCTTCTATAGCTTGTCTTACTTAATGTTCATTTGACGTGATCGGAAATTTTTCAGAAGCTATTGTTCCCCAATCAGTCTCAAAGATTGCTATTGCAATCTCAAATCGTTATCTTCAGAAAACAGTTATTTTAACTTCTGTGGTCTACAATTTATAAATTTCCTCCCACCTCTTGATTGTGGGCAATAAGCCACAGCAAAACTCTATAATAAACTTTGATGTTTTCAAAACAGAAAAAAAATAACCACCCTTGCGATTTTCCTAAAATAGCTACCTTCTGACACGAACGCCTCATTCGCAGGCCAGCTACCCTGGCTTCGTTCCAGCGAGGCAGACAGACAACAGGCCAACACACAGCGAACTGCTACCTAGTACCTCCTCCATGCTGCTCCCCTGCTCTCTGGGGCATGAACATGCACGTGAAAGAAAACACGTCTCTAGCACTTGTGGTTACTAAGGTAAACTAAAAAGAGACCTCTCTGTCAAAGATGACTTCAGAACGCTGAGACCACGCACGTATGCCAGCCACACTTTAAGGCTGGCATAACCCGCCATGACCAAGATCTGCTGGGGACTGCTCTCCCCATCCCCGTGTCCAGCAAGTCCCCATCGCCCCACAGGCTGCCGCTGGCCGGGTGCCGCGCTGGCAGCCTTGCCGCATACCACTAGCCTCGGTGTGGACCTAGGACAGACTGTTAGCCTTCACCCGTTACTGGAGCAACGTGGAAACATATTTTTCCAAAAGCCCTTCCATTAGGTTTGAATTTCTGTGGTTGAGCTTTCTGCATGCTCAGAAAACAGCAAAATGCCCATTTTAATCAAAGGCTGGATGATACATAAAATAAGGAGCTTTCAGTTTTTATGTTGGAAAGCTTAATGACATGAGGAAGGACTTTAGTTTCTGCAGTATTTTTAAATGGCCAACGTGTTTGACTGCAAACACACAATACTGCTATTCTTTGGCTTCCATCCTTCACATAAAATCTAAGTATCTCAGGGCAACTTCTTACAAAACCAACAATTTTACATTAGTACCATTGCAGTGATTTCTATCAGATCCTGCCTGCCAAATTACTTTATCAAAGGAAAGCATTCATGGAAATAAAACAAAACTGCAGTACAGGAAATGCTTCCTTCCTTTTTATTTCCAGATGTATTTTACATATAACTCTGAAGAGTACATTCTCACATGCAAGATTCCAACTGAATTAACCTTGTTTGTGTGTACATGTGCAAAAGAGTTGGGCAAATTCTTATAACTATTATGATAATCATGTCCTTCACTAGATGAATTCTTATTGAAGCCTCAATGGAAAGGGAAGATGAAATAATATAATTGCTATCTGTAATTAATATTATACAAAGCTTCCTTGATGAAATTAATAATGTTAGATGGAAATTTAATTTAAGCCAAATAGGCTTATGTGCTCATGTAAGGTGAAATTTAAGCTTACAGGAAAACATTTGCTCCTGCATTTTACACAATTTTGTTTAATTATCTGCATCACTTTCTATAGCTGATATTAGAAGACTTGAGAGGGACAAGATATGTACTGAGAGGCTGGAATGGTGAGTTGGGAATATAGCAAAAGTTATAATCCAGCTAGGGATTTCCAGACCTATAAGAAACAGTTCTTATTTGATATACATTTTAATAATAAATTGACATAAGCTTTTTTTATTTATAAAAAGGGAAGCAGAGAGTGCTGAATCAGACTAAAATTTAATCTAAATTAAAATAAGGCATATTGACTTCTTAAGTCAACTTCAAAATTTATTGACCTAAAAGGTCAATGAATGTTAGTGAAAAACAGAAGTCAATAAGTTCTGCATGCATGAATTGTTCATGTCTTTATATGAAATTTCAAGCAAACTTAGCAGATTGAAAAAGCAAAAAAGAAAAATGAGAAATACAGTGCCAAACACAGCTCACAGATTTCAGGTGCTTTTAGGCCCATGTATAATACAATATGATCAACATAACAAAACTAACGTTGATTACCGCTCTTGAGATAAACGTTATTTGCATGTAACAGCTTGTACTTGCTTCTTTTAAGCTGTCATATAAAACCAAGAACGGGTACATCAGGTACAAGTCCAAATTCTGGTTGTTATTGCAAGGTATTACAGCCACAGGATTTTTTTTTTCCCATATAAAACAATAAATATGTGCATATTAGGACTGAGGCAGCTTAAATACAACTAGCTCCAAGAAGTATTAAGATAGTCAGCCACAAAGGAATTCAGCTGTGAGTTGCTTATCTCACCCCTCAATAGCTTTAAAAAAGTCTTTGACCATTTGCAAAAGTCCTCTTCAAAGAGGTCTTCTGCAGCTGGCCTACAAAATCACAATACACTATTTTCATCCTAATAGTGTTGGCAAGTTCCCGGTATAACAGGCTCATAAAACATTTCCATCCAGAGGAAAATCCAGTCTGTGTAACTTTGCAGAATGCAACAGTGACAGCAAGGACAGAAGCTGGCCCGGGCCCTCACGCAGATCCTAGCCTGTTTACTGTCGTACAGCATCTAAACTCCATCTGGAAACAGATAAGCAGTCGATACGAATTCTTGTGCCCGAGTTTGATGAGGTCCCAGTGAGCAGAGCCACCAGTGAGCGAGCCGTCAGATGCCAGCCCAGCGCCTGCTGCTCAGCGCCCCAGCCACATGTAACCCACCATCAGAACGGCTGGGAGGGAACAGAGGCACAGCAACAGCAAGGAGCACGTCCAAAAGGAAAGGTCATAATCTCTTCGCAAGCGCAAAAGGTAATAACTGGGTCGTTGCTGTAACATGACCATCTAACAGTGGGTGGTGAAATAAAATTCACCACTGTGTTACAAATGCTAGCAACTGCTGGTGGACTTAGCCCCTGGAACAGGTTGATACCGTATTCTCCATCACGTTGAGCTGCTTTGCCTGGTTTGTGTTTCAGCCATGTTACTCTTACCCATTACTTAACCCTTACCAGTTGCTGGTGCATTACTCAAATCAGACGATACAGACAGGCTTTTCGATATCACCATTATAAGGACACCTCACACAGTCCTTCCCTTACCAACTCACCAGCACATTCATAGACATGTTGAACAAGAAAGTCCCTCACACTTCCTCCAAGAGAGCAATAGCCCACAGCTGCCCTCTAAGAGATCTGGAAGAACAAAGTCACTGAAGAGCTGCTGCTGCGATGGTCTGCAGCTGAATTAGTAACACCTCCTTACTCACACACAGACCAAGAAATTACTGGGAGGTAAAAATAACCATTCAAACTCTGAAAACTGACTAATGGTAATCTGATCTACAGTGCTATCTAAGGAAAGGAAGGGTCAGAAATTACTAAGATGGTCAGCAAGAACCAGTAGTTTCTGCAGCAAATATCACATTAGTGCTTCCTTTAATAGACAGCCTGGTCACAGAGAGTGGCACCCTCCACGAACAGGGACCCCAGCATCGGCTTTAAACGCATATGATGAAGTGGACTGAATGTGTGGCAAGCATTTACAAGACCTCTCATCTCCAAGAACATCAGTGACAATAGGACTAAGAAACATATCCAAAGAGTGAGGAAGTCAATATGGTAAAACAGCTTAGGAATCTGGACACTCAGATGCAAGTGCCTGCTCTGGTGCAAACTTCCCTTTGTTCATTTTGCTCTTCTGAGCATTTTTCATATAGAAAATGAAGCCCAGAGAGACTAAAATCAGCTTCTTAAGTCACAAAGCAGAGAAAATTAATGACATGCTACAGCAATGAGAGTTTACAAGTATGATGGGCAATATATGCCTTCTGTGGCATATATTATATGCTTAGAAGAGCACATATGTGAAAAACTAGTCAAGTTAATTTGAGTTCAAATGATGGGATAAGAAAGCAAGAACACAGTGGGTGTAGAGGTCAACTGAATTTGATCACAATATTTGATCCTATAATTGCAGAATGTGTTTTAGTAACACCTACATAACATCTACTCTTTTTTTGGCACATATCAAGGTGTATCTGAAGCTGAGTAGTAGCTGAATGGTCAGAAATACTGTTAAATAGTGAATTGGTAAGCAAAGGAATTCAAGGGATAAGACATTTTGTTAGGAAAGTAAAAGTGACAAAAATCTAGCCTTGTATAAAAAAAAATGCATGTGGGTTACTACTAGTGTTGGTAACACAGGTCATATTTACCTCCAATACCTGACATTTTTGTTGATTAACTCTATTTTATTTCCTGTTAACGTGAATGTGAGGGAATCTATACAGGCTTCAGAACTGGCCCTTTTTTGCAATTTCCCTCCTAGGTCTTGTATTTTATTCAAAACAAATCATATCCCATTCTGTTAAATATGGGCACTAGAAAGCAAAAGTTTCCTTTTGAAGAAAAAATCAGAACAAAATTATCTTTTTTTTAATCGAAAAAGTGGGAGCTGTGCCACTTTCATCTATGAAAGTTTTACAAAGACCCACACCTCTAGAGAAATTTTCCCCACACAGTACAAGCCTGTCAAGTTACCACAGCCACCATAATACAGCAAAATAAAAACCTTGCAACCTGTCAGATCAGCATCCTGTTCACTTGTACATAAGAGGGTTTTTTTGTTTATAAACTTTATTTATGGCTTTCTATGCAATGCCATTGTTTAAACAAAAACAGTTATTCTTTATAGTCTACTACAGTCTACTGCTCATAATATAATGCATCTGCCTTATGATGCGTGTAAGTTTAATTAGAAAACTATAACTGCTTATAATTCACCCAAACTGCATAATTGAAGAGGAGGAAGGGCACCCATCCTTGAGTGTTTAAGTGCTGCATAAAGTGCTTTCGATGAAAATTTACTGTGAACGCATTTTTTTTTTTCATTTCATAAAATATATAATTTTAGAAAATTTCACAACTGGAGCCTACTAGGTACGACCAGAATTTTTAATTTTTTGCAATAGCACTAGCATTTTTTCTAGCAGGGCAAACTTGCCAATAACGATGAGAAACGGGACTCTCAAAAGCACTCAGATAGCCTTTTAACTTCTGTGACCACCACCCTGTCCACTAAGGAAAGGTGGTGACATAAGATCTTGTCAGGAAACTCAGGTACCTGAGAAACTAAACAGCTTGGATAATCTGCCCTCTGTTTTAACCAACGTTGCAGCTGGACAGATAGGGTGGAAAAAAAAAAAAAAAAAAAATCAATTAACATGAGACGAGCAGTCAATCGAATGCATGACAGATAGGGATCATTTGACTGAGAACGTATGAAACAGGAATCCAAATGAAAACAGTTATATGTTTTGATAGTATCAACAAAGCGGAAGAATACATCATGAACGGAAAATCTGAAATGTTGCTATGTACCTGAAGCTTTTTCCTATAGACCATTGCTGAGGCTTTCCAAAAACATGCCTTAAAGACTTAAACCACCGCCTGCTCTGTTGTAACTGTCCTAGTGGACAAGCAACTTCCACTTTCAACATTACTATTCTAAAAGTCATCACCAACAGTCCCATTCATTTTAAAAGTCTAAGCTCTGACATACCTCATAGGATGGAATTAAACGGAATATAAGACTTCAGAAATTACTTTAAAAATCACAGTCAGAGAACAAATACCCAGATTTGGACGATTTGTTTCCATTGCAGATAAACATACGTTAAGAAGTTTTTAAACCCCTCAAGAACAAGTTTCAAAAACAATAAAAATAATGAAGTTAATGTCAGCCTATAATGGGCACACAACCGATTCACTTTAACTATTCTTTAAACTATTTCAACCCACAACTGGGAAACGAGAGCACTAGAAATTCTATGTCAAAATAATAATCTCAAGGCCTTGAATCTAAGTTCCAATAAAAACGCCATCACTCAAGCTGACATTTATTTTCAGGGACATTCCCTGGGAGTTATCTTAAGCAGTGTAACAAATTGTCTGCTATAAGGATCAATTTTCACCGCATTTCTGCCAGTTGCATTCTTCCACTTTTGTTCACGTTGGCTCCAGAGATGCTTTGCAGGAATATGCATGGAAAGAAAAAAACGGTTTAAGTTCAGCCAGTTCTCATGTGGGCAGGTCAAGTAACCTCACGTACATTAAGCACTCCCGCTCACAAAACAGGACCTAACCGTGGCCACAGGTACCACCTAGTACGTATTCAGTTGAGCAAACCCTTCCCACACTGAAAAACGTATAAAAGAGCCATGGAACAAAAGAGCCTATAGGAACAAAACACAGAAACATAGGAACGTACAATTTCTTGTGCACACTTTACCCTTCCATTAAACCACACAGAAAACGAGAAAATGATTACACACATGCAAATCCATATTTAAAAATGAAAATTTCCCACTGGGAAATCTGTAAAATTTCTGTGGCAAACAAAAACTCTCATGTAGTCCACATTTTCAAGCTGATGACTATTTTCAGTGTGGGACAAGCAACCTGCCATTCTCCATGGCAATGTGGGGCTGCAATACCACAGCACTGGAAAACCCAGATCACCCAGGTCCTGCAGACGTACCGGGGAAGGCAGCACAGTGACGCAGCGTGAGATCAACTTGGTTCAGCAGGGCTAATTATTTCCATCACAGCAGTGGCTCTACTTTAACGATCACATATGCAGCCATCTACAGTAGAAGATAACTTGACCCATTGGTACTCTCTATACCGTTAAAATCTATTAATACAAAGTTGAAACCCTTTCTATAATGAAAGATGGAGGAATCAGGCATTTCACTGAAGCCTGAAAACTCTTTGAAGCAAATATTGTTTTCTGTGTGTATGCACACTGGCGGACTCCAACAGGGCCTCCACCTGGAGTCAGGAGCACCAGTATAATAGCGGCAACAAGCTGCCTTAATAATTTTAAAAACAAGTTCAGAACGTCGCAGATAAATAGCTGTGGTAATATAAAACCTGGAAGGAAGAGGTTTTGGAGCCTTGACCCTGACAAACCCACCTTCAGGTTCAGTTTGCTGGACAAGACTAGAAACGTGCAGCGGGTTAACAGGAGGAGGTTTTACGTCCCCGAGATGTGCAACGCAAAGAAAGCCAGGGGTGTGCGTCTGGGGTGGGGGTATGAGTGGGTGCCAGGCTGTCAGGGGGGTGTTTGGGGTGGGGGTGCGGGAGGGTGCCAGGCTGTCGGGGGGGGGGGGGGTGTTTGGGGTGGGGACACCGCTAGATGCCAGGCTGTGGGGGGGGGGGGGGGGTTGGGGTGGGGACACCGCTAGGTGCCAGGCTGTCGGGGGGGGGGGGTTGGGGTGGGGACACCGCTAGGTGCCAGGCTGTCGGGGGGGGGGGGGGACACCGCTAGGTGCCAGGCTGTCGGGGGGGGGGGGGGGGACACCGCTAGGTGCCAGGCTGTCGGGGGGGGGGTGTTTGGGGTGGGGGCACCGCTACATGCCAGGCTGCCGGGGTGGGGGGGGGGGGAGGGAAGGCTAGGGGCCGCGCTGCCGGGCGGGGGGGGGGTGTTTGGGCAGGTGCCAGGCTGCCGGGGGTGCGCGGGGCCCCGGCCGTGGGTGCCCCCTGCGGGCCGGGTGCGGGGCGAGGGCCCCCCGGGCAGGGCCGTGAGCGGCGGGGGGCGGGCGGGCGGCGGAGGCGAGTCACTCACCGATGGTGGCCAGGTAGGAGGAGGTGAAGTCGGGCGCCGCGGCGGGCTCGGTGTAGCAGCGCACGATGGAGGTTTTCCCCACGCAGGACTCCCCGGCCATCACTATTTTCACCAGCAGCGGCTTCCTCGCAGAGCCCTGCCCCAGCCCGGCCATGGCGGACAGCCCGCTGGGCACCGCAGAGCCGGGCCGGGCCGGGGGCCGCAGCGCCGCGGGCCGCCCCCGCTGTCAGGGCGGGGGCCGCCCCCGCCCCGCGCCATGGCCGGGCCGGCGGCGGGCGGGCGCCATCACCCCGCGCCCTGCGTGCGCCGCGGAAGGCCGCAGGGAAGCGAAACTCTTCGGGCCGCCTCGCCCTTCCTGCCGGCTCCTGCCCTTTTCTGTGTTTTCTCCCAACGGGGCAGGAGGGAAGCACGGCACGGCACAACTGCGCTGTCGCGGCTCCCTCGCTGCTTCTGCCTGACCGAGGGAGCTGCCCTTGGGGAGCGCGAAGGGGGACGAGGGCGCCTCTCAGCTCCCGAGTGAGGCAGAATTAGCGCTGCGTCATGTCCCCCCGGTGTGAAGGCTGGCGCCTTCACCAGGTGGTCGGTGAAGATGAAAGTTATTTCTTTACAAAGTAAGTGCAATGCTAGGACCGGGGGTAGGCTTGGAAAAATACTTTCCAAGAACGAAGCGTCTCTCTCTTTTTGTAAGGTGGGCAGATGTTGCTATTGTTACATCAAAAAAAAAAAAAAACCCTGTAAATATGCCATAGAAAAGATGAAGGTAGTCAAGGTTTAAAATGAGTCTACGGTTGTTACAAAAGCTCGGACCAAAACGGTTGACACGAGGTAATGCTGTGCTATAAACCGCTAACTGGCCTGCAGCGATCCCCGAGCTGTCGCTTCTGCTCTGCCTGTTTTGCTAATGCATCATACTGACTGTGCTTATCCACCCTCTCTGGATTTTGTCTTCAGTCTCCCTTAGTGGCCGTTTACTGAATTTAGATGACAGGCAGTTGTGTACAGTATCTATTGCAAAGCTGAACTCTGTAACAAGACCGTGTTAAAACTATTATGAATCCTGCACAGGGTTTTCTACACGCTGCATTTTAGGCACGGCTTTGAAATTAGGATCATGAAATTCTGCAAAGATGCTTTTTTTCATGAAGTTTCATCACAGGGGCTGAAACAAGGAACTTTCACAATACCCCATAACACTTCCCCTGTGAAGTACAGAAATAAACAGCCTTTTTTTTTTTTTTCCTTACATCCTTGTGTTTAAGACAGAGACGGGGGAATAAGTTTCAATAATTTACCCTTTCCACTTTTGATTTGTTGTTGTCTGACACTCAAAGGCACCTCTGTTTTTTTAAAAAAAAGATATCTACAATGTAGACTTGCTCCCTGTAGCTCTGGATGTTTTTACCAGAGTCCCATCCTGTTCAAATAATAAGGCCCATAGCCATTTGCTGGTCTTGCCTACTGAATTCATCTGGTGTCATAGATTTAAGAATGGGATAGACTTTGAACTAAGAATATTAATAGATGTTTGTGCACGTTCATGATTAGTTAGACCTTTAATGATGCCACATAATTTTTGACGTTTTCCTCTTCAACCCTTCAAGCAACTCATTTCAATCAATTCATATATTACAGAACATAACAGAGTAGAAGACTGAACAACACAGTGATTGTTTGTGAAGGACAAATTGTGAATCTCTGAGTTCCACTTAGCACAATTTGGGAAGTCCGTTTTTCTAAGTTTAGGTATTATTTCAAGCTTATTTCCCCATCACCCCACTCTGAAGCACAGCAGAAAACTGCACCTTGGCTGTCCGGTATCAATCTGGTTAGCCACAAACCTGTAGAACTTCGTGGTTGCAGACCTCCAAAGGGTATCCATAAGTTGCTTCTCCTTTGGTTTAGACTCCATCATTGCTGGAAGAAAGAAAATTTCTGCAGTAAGTTGGGAAGTAGTCAGTAGGAAACGACTGAGAAGATCAAATATGGAGTTAGCTGTTACTTAACTCTTTTTAAGAGTTGTTGACATTGTATAAAAAAGCACACACTGTCAAAGGAGCTGTCAGTCAAAGTATTTCCATTACAGACAGAAGAATATTGTATGTGGATAAGACTGAATACACTCTTGAATGACGGTGGAACAAGGCTATCCTACAGGACATTTTTGTCTGACCCAATCGTATTACCCAGGCATTTGGAGAGCCTTTTGTATACAAGAAAACTGCAAGTGTGTGGCTTGTTTAGTTTAACAAAATGAAGGCTGGGAGGGCTATGCTTACTGTCTATCAAGGATTAAATAATACAGAGGAAAAAGAGCTGTTTAAATAAAAGGATAATATTGACTTAAGAATGAACAGGTATACACTGACAATGAATATGACTGGACTAAAAATGGTGAGATTTCTAATGATACTTCAGAAAATAATTGCAATCAGGGTAATCAGGGGAAAAATACTGATTAAGACAGAATATGAGGTTATGACTGCCATGGCAAAGGATTGGACTTAGTAAACCAAAATACTTCCTATGAGAAGCATCCCCTGCTTTCTAAGTGGCTCCATGAAGTCTTCAAGCTCTAGGAACCTCCATGCTTCCTGATGCAGAAATTCAAAGCTACTTATTATTGATTTGATTATTGATTACTGATTGATTGGGTTACCCCAGATCTGAAGTATGATGGGATTCTAGAATGTTCTGGTACTTCTCCTGGATCAGAGATGACGATGTATATGAGGAATCTGTAGCATTTATGGATAATCTAACATTTGCAACAAAGGTCAGATGTCTCCAGTCTGCTATGAATACATTCCACGTAGGTTCTTCTATCTCCTGTTCTGGCACATTGATGGGAATGCCCTCTACCATCCCACAGATTATGTACTGCTGCAGTATAGCAAATTTGACCAGAAGGAGAAGAATTTTGTCCATTGGCAGCAGTGACCAGAAGCAGAGAATCTACAAAATCATAAATGCCTCAGCTAAATGTTCAGGGAGGCTAAAAGCACTTTATACAGCTTCCCCTAAAACACAGGTAAGGTCTTTTACCTTAGTTTAGTGCATACAGCATCTCAATTCAGTAGTGTGTTAAGAACCTTCAGACAAATCCTCTCAACATCGTAGAACAAACCCCTGCAAGGCAGTGCCAGCGTGGATGCAGAAGCAAGAACAAGGGTAGTGCTCTGCTGTGTAAGTAGATGCTCTAACACAAGTCTGGCATACACATGCGTGCGGGCAGCACATTACTTTATAGATGCACCTTAAGGCTTTGTCTTTATTGTGGAGTCTTCTCCAGTTATCTACTCTAAAGTTACTCTTTTCAAAATAGCCTTCTTCAAGTGAGAGTAACACTGTAGCTCTCTAAAGCAGTTAAGATTATATGATAGCATGGACTGATGGTGTTAGTACGATGAATTACATTAGCTGGATCTTTAGTCCGTAAGGTCTGTCAGGCCAACTAAAAAGCAAAAGCATCTCCGTATTTTTTTGTACATTCAGCTGCTGATTTATCAGCAGCAAGCAAGTAAGGATGCTAGATAATTTCTTAATGAAACCCTCAATGCCCAAGGTTACCTTCCTATCCGTAAATTACAATATCATTTTCCTCATATTCCTATCCACAAGGGGACAGTCTTTCCATCTCTTACCACCAATTATAATACAGTTTAAAAGTTAACCTTTTAAAAAGCTACCATTCAATGAATATAATATTAGGAAAAATATTTATGTGATTTAATTTGTTTTAAATACATGTTTCTTGTCTTACAAAAAGTTCCAGATCTTTGTAAGCTATATGAAGTTGTTTAATTAATAGAGCTAATCGTAAGTAAAGTTAGTTTAATGAAGGTAATGACGTGAAAATAATGAGTGTACTGCTACGAGACAGTCAGTGCAAAGCACAAAACAAAGTTGCCGTGATACACGTTGAGATATCCTTAGGAAGGGAGGAAACTGCTCTCTCCCATGTCTTTGCTTCTTGTTCACCTTCTTTGATCACTTCAATTTTTTTGACTTTCCGATGTCTTTCCAATAACGTGATAAATAGTAGTAATAATAAAAATACCGTTTTTAATAGCATTATAGTGGACACTTTTTTATTTTTCATGGAAAAATGACTAAATTACTGAATGGCTAATTATTAGAATTTAGTTTGATAAAATGCTATTACAACACTGCTTTTATTATTACAGAATGCTTGCAAATAGCCTTACTTTTATCATATGATACGTGGAGAAAAATAGCTTATGTACAGATACTTATATTTCTTATATCAAATGTTCAGTTTAAGAAGATCTATTCAGTTACTGTCAGAGAAATGGAGTACTTTTAGGTGCAGAAGACAACAGCATATTTATTACTTCTCAAATGCTCACACAATTTTTGGAAGTCAACTTTTTATCTTCTCGTTTGCTTTAGTATTGTATATTAACACAGCATGTACACCAGCGGTATTTGCTGATGAGAGCCAGTGCAAAGCGACAGCAAACGGTGAGCTAACTCTTCATTGCAGTTATGGCAACAAAGGACTGTAAGTTGCTCTGAATGCAGGAAGGAGTCAGAGCTACCCCTCAGGAGCATATTTCATGCAAAACATTCAGCATATTCTTGTCACTCAGCCTGCTTAGGATATTCTTGCAAGCTGCTGTTGTAAAAGAACTGTTAAGGAGAAGAAAGTTACTATAAACCTAGAATCAAGAAACAGGAGCCTTCAAGCAGAGCACTGTTTCTGAAATAAAATGGTACCATTATAGATGCCACAGCCTCCTTAATGAAATAAAGCTTACAAAATGTTGCAAAGAGATGAAATATATTTCCATTCCAGATGGTTTTGGTGGAATATTAGAATACTAATGCAATTAAAAATATTAGCAGCATATTCATATAAGTTTTCCTGAGATGAAGGTATAAGCTAAAAATGGTAATGAGAGGAAAGAGCCAGGTTTAATTTGAATTTAAAATCCTCAGTATTAAGCCACTGCTCCTATCAAGATTATTCACTGGATAGATTCTGTTAAGTGACTGAAGTGAAACTCTTTGGTTTCATTAGTGTTAAGATAAAACCATATCTGAGTGGACAAAAGTGAGTTAAATTACTCCTGATAGGCAAAACAGGGTTCACTAACCCTTAAATTAAATTTCTGGCCCAACTGTAAAGTATTTCAGTTATTTAAGAGACAGGATTCACTGTTAAACTGGAATAAAATTTTCAAGTTTTCATCAGAGAGCAGAGCATCTCTTACAATGACTCAGATGTGTGATCAGTGATGGAAACTCTGTTGAAAAGAGATTATAAGGAGATACTCATTATTTATGGCTTGCTCATGTCCTGTTCTGGGGGTTTAGGGACTTTTAATTTTGTTTTCCTTATATAATAAAATAGTCAGCATTACTTACTGTCTTAGCTTATTTATCTTCAGTTAGCGTATCCCTTGATGCCTTGTGACTCAAAGTCATAATTCTAACCTAGTGATAAGAGACAAATATTGGAAGAACAAACTAAAATAAACCAAGCCTTACATCAGGGGTCCTGACTCTTCTGCTCAGGAGCATTGTGAGGTCGATAAGAACCGCTGATGCACCCACAACTTAAAATCGAGACCAACAAGGAGAGCAAAGTATATGTTGCCTGCCGCCTTGTCTCGACATTGTTGCTCTTGGGCAGAAGTGGGTAGCTATGAATATGCCAGAATTTGTTAATAAAATTGCCAGTCAGCACCTTTAAAAAACACTCCCATATTAGAAAAGGTAGTTTTTCCTCTGCAACTCATTTTACAATCTATGAAATTCTCTGAATCTAAAACAGCAGAAGGAATAGCTATTTTGTAATACCGTAATGACTGCCATTTGTATACTTAATAAAATCCTGATTGTAGAATCCTGCAGTTCAGTCAAAAAATTCACAACGTCTATGGCAGGGACCCGAAAGTTATTTTGTCCTTAATTTGAGTCTGCATCATCTCTACTACTGAAATATCAGTATGCGCTGACATTTCTTGAACCCCAAACTTTCGACCAGGTCTAATATCTTTCTACAGCTGTCAGCTACTCGCTGTCCGCCTTGCGTACTGAACAGTCTGGGAAGCATGTGTTTAAGGCTTAAATACATATGCTTCAAAACTGTGCTTTCTTTGGGTCATTGGTTAATTATCTCTGGTCAAGATTTTCCAAATCATTATTTAATATTACATTTCTGAATTAATATATAGGAACCTAAATAAGTTATCCAGCTGCACAAATGCTAAGTAGAAACTGCTAGGCTCTTAGAAATTTGGTGATTAATTTTGTTGCTTAAATATAGCTTTAGAAAGCTAACTGTTAAAAGCTAATTCTTTAAAAAAATTATTTACCCTCTAGATATTTCATAGAGATTACTTTAATGTGTTTTTATCAGCTAGAAATGTCTTAAATATTCTGTATGAGAGGTTACCAATAATTACCTTTGTGCAGCTGTTCTCTTGAGCAACAAGATAAATACCTTTGGGCGGTCAGTTACTGATCAGGTAAGTAGTGAACTAGTCCAGTGTTCACTATGCAGCCCAGGTAAACTCCAGTTACACAGTTGGGAGTTTCCCATACCTCATACAAGTGTTTCAGGTGTCTCAAGCAGAATGTGTATCTATCTCTCATCTGTACAGTATTTGCCTTTTTTGCCAGTAATAGTGCCATCTATACCCATATAAAAACACAAAAATAAAAAGAATGTAGTCTAAAGTGCCTCCCTATTCAAGTGGGCAGTTAGTTTATGAGAAAAGAAAAATAGATTGGTTTGATATGACTTGTCCTTGACAAATTATGTTTTCACCTCTATGTGTTTCCTAAAAAATTATTTATCCTTGTCTTTCTGGGTATTGGAGTTGGGCTACTGGTCTATAAGTTTGTAAGCTCTCCCTTTGGCTTTTTTAGAGATAGGTTATATGCTTTGCCCATCTGCAGGATTCGAGTTAGCCTCTTTGTTTTTCTCTTAGGTTTGCAGGAAGTTAGCTATGTTGTCCCTTCAGTGGCCTGCAGTCTCTTCTCTAAATTTAATTTAAAAAAAGCATTTTGTTAAGAATAACCAAATAGACATTGTGTGACTCTTCAAAAAACAAAACTTGACTGTAAAATAAATACTGTAATGAGAATGTAAATACTGTAATGAGAATAGGACTCATTTGGAGCAAACAGTCCCTAAAAATTATGTGAGTGTTAGTTTTGCAAGAGAAATGCTAAAATGATTATTTGGTGCAGTTTTTGTTGTGTATTTCCAGGACTATATACACCTTGAAAGTTCTTATTCTAGGAAATTTTTACAGGAGAAAACTGAAAGACAATTGTTGAAACGTTAAATTGTAAAAATTGTTAAATGTTATAACTAAAGCTGATAAAACTCAGTGTTACCCTCATAAATTGGTAAAAATAGGATTAAGGTTTTAAGAGAACATTTATGGGAATATCGTAGGCCTATTCTTTATTCTTTTACACCAATTTTATTAGCTGGTTAAATAAATTGTATTGGTTTGAAACTAGTGAAAGGTCAGGCAGTGTGTTCCTAGCAGAAGCTTTGTTGCAAAACTTGATAAAATGTAATTTATTTAGAAGGAAAATTAATCTGAGTAGATAGTTAAATAAATAGTTAAATGTAGAGAATTCAGACTAGTTCAGTAAAAAGTGTGCAGTGCACATTAATATTATTTGCTTAATGTTGAGAATGTGCTCAGCTATACAAGAAAAAAAAAATACTTCTCATGATTTAAATAGTTTACAGGCTGAAAACAAGACGCAAAGGGCTGTTGTATATAGAAAACACAATTCCACTAGTGCCAGAACTGAAGGTTTGTAAAACCAGTGCAAATGAGAGCCAACCGAAGCACCCAGGCCACATCGAGACGTGCAGCAGCAGGAGGGTCGCGGGGAGAAGAGAGCTCAGTGGAGCGGAAGGGAGTAAAGGCTATTAGCTCATGATTATTTCAGAGGGACTTGGAAGTGTCATTAAAACGTACCTGCGTTATTAACACATGTCTTCGGCCGTAGTGAAGCTAGTGATTATTTTCAGAGAGATTTGGTAGGTCAGTGGTTTGATGAACCACTGAGAAGGGAGAATATTTTATATAGAAACTATTGCTAGCAGTGGAATGCAAGAGGTGGTAAGAGCAGGCTAGGTTAGAGATGCCACAGCAGAAGTGAAGAAATCAAAACTGATAAAGTGGGGAAAGTAAGTTCCTCACTGTGTTCATAAGGGGAAGTGCAGTGATCGCCGTAACAGGTAATTTCAGCTGGTTGAAGAGAAGTAATATCAGCTGGTTGAAGAGAAGTAATGTGAATAGATGAAAGCCAGAAGGATTTCTGTAACTGAAACAGGAGACTCTTAGGGCAGAGAGAAATACTTGATGACTTAAAGTTGCTCCAGTTAGGCTTCACGGACATTTAAAAATGCAAAGTTATTTTGAGGTATACTCTAAGTCATTCATAGCCATCTGAAGCTTTTGGACTCTGGCAATTACTGCAGAATTCAGTTTCTTTTCGAGTGCACTTTGTACTCATGTCTGTAGATGATAAGAGATAACTTAAGAGCTAGAATTAAGCTGTACTTTGGGATGCATATTGCAAATTATCTTCCATATTTACCTTCCATATGTCCTGAAGTGAAGTTACTATAGTAAATAGCATCACTGCCTATCTTCCTGTTTGCTTTCAGTTTTTTTGAACAAAATATCACATGTCTGACTTCCAGGTAACAGCAGCCCTGAGAAACAAAATCTATAAAGTGCCCTTACCTATGAATCTGAAAGTAACAGTCGTCCAGTCACCTATCCTGTTGTTCTTACTCCTGCGGAAAATAGAGCTTTATGGAGGATTTTGCCATAGCAATTTGTATTATTTAGTAAAAAACTTAGAAAATATCTTAACACCACAAAAAGAATGCCAAAATAAGGATGAGAAGGTGGAAAGCGAAATGCTGAAGTTAGTTGTGGTGTAGAGACTAGGAGTGGAACAGTAAGTATTTGTGCCTATTCCGATTCTACTTAGCCCCGGTAGTTTCAGGAGAAACGCAAACTGAAGAAGCTAATTGATCTCGAAAACAGGGGAAGAGGAGTAGAAGGTTGGAGCTGATCTAGAGGTGAAGGACTGAATTCATCCTCACAGAGGCCTGAAGGCACAGTTTTGTAGGTATATTTTCCTACAGCATTTTTAAAAGCTAGAAATAGAATACATGGCTTAGAGAAGTCTCGTAACCAAAGGCTAAACAGCCATGACAAACAGCTTTGATATAAAGCTTTTACATATTTACTTCTTACCCAGTAATGGAAACAGTGAGGAAACCATGCAAGCAGTCTGCTTATATGCATGCCTGAGAACAGACAGGCTACATGTGTATTGCCTTTAGTAGAAATACCCATCTGTCAATTTGAGTTCACCAAGTAAAGCTGCTTGGTGAGTAAACCAGTGAATAAGCTCTTCCTTGCAGACTTTAGCTAACTTCTGCTTGTTGTTGCTTGGATTTTGGCAGGAGTGAAATCAAACTCATCAGCTTGCTCGTGTATCTGTGTGTCCTGCTGCCTCCGGTCCTCCAGCTCACGTGCCTGATCCTCCTCCACTGCACCAGGCACATGCTCTATACACAGGCCCGCTTTCCTTGTCTCCCCACAGTGCGTGCTGAACTTGCAGCGCAAATAGGCTGCCTGCAGCTGCTGGTGAGACCCATGGCCGAAAGAGGAAGCTGTGCTCAAGACAAGCCACCTTCCACGCTGAACCTACATGCACCAGGAGTCAGAGGCCAAACAGGTCTCTGTTATCACTCCGGCTCCAAAGTGGCTGTCACTGCACGGCAGGTGGGCTTAATGCTGTCTTCTGCGGGAGAGAGACGGGCATCTGCTGCTGATGCAGTTTAATCCTCCCTGTCTAGATTAACAAACTGTACAGAGGCTGGCAGCTACCCCAAAAGGTCAACTTTCAAGTGCAGGACTCTTGTTTCAGGCCCAAGGGTATCTAGCTAACCCCAGCTCTACCCAGTGGGCAACGTGGTCATGCTTCTTTTCATTTTTTGTCAGAAACAAATGATGCTGGCAAGGAGCTCCCAGTGAGGAGCCATCACATTTGGACTGTACCACTCCCTTATGAAATGATACGGTTCCTCTAATCTTCAGATCTGCTGGAGCCATCTACTCTCCCTGACATTTGTGGAGGAAGGAAGGTACAAAGTTAGGTCTGTGCTAGGCACACTTGAAGTGAACCCTTTTTTTAAAGGCTCCCATAATTTGAAGCCACCAGCTCAAATTGCCCTAGTGGTCTTGATTAGTGTAAGCTATCTGAATGCAGGGAGCAGGGAACAATATTTTATTTTTAGGTGACTGGTTTTGGATTTAATAGAGGTTGCTGGTTTTATACTTATTTTCACCAGTCTGACTGCATTTCCCTGTATATCAAAAGCACATAGAGATGTGAATAGATCATTTTTTATGTATCATATGAATCTATTTAAGTGAATAAATAAATAAACACTGTCACAATGGAGTCAGAGCGAAAGATTGCATTGATGCTAGTAGGAATAAAAATGTTTTGCAAGTACCACTATCAAATAATCTCTGAAAATGCCATATAGGCAAACACACACACACACACACACACACACACACACACACACAATACCCCCAAATAGAAGTTTTTCCTTCAAATAAATAGATAAATGTCAAAAATGCAGAAGCCCATTTTGATTTAAGTATCTGGCATATTGTTCAAATCCACAGTGACTTCTCTGGCAGATACCAGAGAAAGATGTTTCATTAATCCTTGAAAGATTTAAGTAGCAGTTTATTTATATTTAGCATTAGAAAAGCAGAAAAGAGAACAATAAAAGAGTATTCAATGCTTAGATTTTATAAGCTTCTTCCTAGAAAAGACTTCCGTAAGAAAAAGGTTAAATCAGTAAAAGCTATGTCTGCTGTAGACAATATAATTTATGTTGCTATGTATCATGTTAGCGACTCTAAAACAATGTGCACATTATATTTTTTTCATTTACAATTTAGGATTCTCAGAATAAGAGATGCAGAGACAAGGATAACCCGTGCTCTCCATGAAAGATGCGTGGAAACTGAAAAATAAGATCTTTTAATAGTTCGTGATAACTGTTTTTCTTGGCTTAAGTGTAGGTTTTAAAAAATGGTGCTCATTGTTTTGCTTGTAGTTCTTTCATGCATGGACAATCATGCTGATGATGCATTTACTTCAAGTGAATTTTCCAATTGAAAAGTACTCTTGAGTAGTATAAGTACCATGAATCACCAAAAACTCATCTAAGTCCTATAAAAGCACTAGCTGCAAAAGCAGCCCTGCAAAGAAGACATATTGGGATTGTACTGCATGATTCAGCTAAACAGAAAAATATTTTGTCAACACAGAAGAATTTGCAGAATCTGAGGTTCTGTAAAAATGAAATTATCGTCTCCTGGAAAGAGAGAAATTAACTTTCGTCCTGGTACCCCCCAGTTAGGTCTCTCATTTTTTCCTCACTAATCTGGAGCAGAGATTCTACCCATGACAACTTAAACCCTTGAAATACAGGATTTTTGTGGAATCTATTTCATTCATAAAGCCTTTGTCTACTTTTATTTTGCTATTATGTCTCTTCCTTTCTAGTTCTCTTCGATCTAGTTTTGTTTGAAGTTCTCTTTTCTCTGTTATCACTGCCTGCACTATGCGGACAACTAACATTTCTGAGATGCTATCTTGTGAACAAATTAAACCTATTTCATGTGTTACAATACTTCCACAGAAACAGGTTTCAGTTATATGTATGAGACAGAAAGCTATTGTTAATTTTAGTGCTATTATTCAGTTTTTATACAGTTCCTATCTAAGGCTTTCTTTGAAAGTGGATAAAGCTATTTACCAAATTATAGTATTCAAACTTTTCAAAATCGTACGATCATATGAATAATTTTAAAATGTTAAGCTATTGCCTTAGATTTTTAAACCATTTTTTAGAATTAACATAAAATTACAAGATTTTAACAGTAATTTAAATAGTTTGAAAAGATTTTAAAGAAGCTTTCTGTATCTTGGTTAG
This sequence comes from Struthio camelus, assembly GCF_040807025.1. Lineage (NCBI taxonomy): Eukaryota > Metazoa > Chordata > Aves > Struthioniformes > Struthionidae > Struthio > Struthio camelus. Next base: position 142,585,132 of record NC_090943.1, on the reverse strand, counting down.
GAAAGCATTGCCTCAGGTGAAAGATGCAAGTGTAGTGATTTACTTGCATTTGGAATTCCTGATGGGATTATAGGCATTCGGGCCCTAATCCTGTAAGACTGGTGAGCTGATACGGTGCTGCGGTAGAGGCTGAGAGGGTTGCCGTGGTCACAGCATCTTTTCTGCTTACCATCACTTATACAGCTGTATGTTAATAAGTGCCTGAGACTGGGACAATAGATTATCTCCATCTTGCCCTGAAGAAAAAAAAGAATTTTGTTTGCATGCATCCACAGCAAACATTTTTATTTTGATTCTATTTTCAGGATCATTTGGATACAGCATTAAGATTTTACACATGAGTTAATGGAGTTCATATAAGTCATGCCACAGTAGCCAACTGGGCACTGGCAAGAGTGAGAGAACAGCTGACCCACATCTGCAAGCACTGGCAGGCTGAGATGGTCGCTTTTAGGAGCGCTCTTGGAAAATTGCCTCTGTGATGGGCTTGGTCTTGCTGGAGTTCTGGAAAATAAACTGAAAAAAAGAAGTTACGATGAACCTGCAACGTGGGAGTTTGTTCCTTCTAACCCGTAGCCTCCAGCACCCTAAAATTATGCTGTCACCGGTAATAGCGAGATTGTGGTAGTAACTGCAGGATTTTATCAGTAAGGGGGAAAGAGTCATCTCAACCTGGTTTAGGGAACTATGCAGGTCTTTGAATTTGGTATTCCTCACATCATTAAATGCAGTCCCACAGAGAGGAAGTACTCAGTCCTGGAGTGGGTAGTCGCTGGTGACTGGGAGAAGATCCTTCTGGTGCAGATACAGCAGCAGGATGTCACAAAGTGCCTTGTACCAGCCTTCAGCTCAGTTCTTGGTGCAGTAGGCATGCCAGCCTTTTCATGAGGGATCTCAGGAGCATCCCTATAATAATGTAGTGCTCTGAGGATTTTGAGCCACTGTGCCATCAGAAGGAGCCCGGGAAATGGACTGGCACAGTCAAAACGATACAGGTAGTCTGAGTTCAGCGATAGCACTAAGCCAGTGGCCACACATAGCCTGAAGCAGAATCTGAGCCCCAGCTGATCCACTGCAGACCTCTTCTTCAAAAACATTTTCTAGCCGAGATTTATTGTGGAGGACATTTGTATTATTATTTAAATAGCCAGGAGAGGATTAGGTGAAGCTTTGGCATTGAAGAATGTGGAAATTTGCTTAAGGCAGTTACATTTCCAAACTGTGGGATGTTGGATACCTTTCCTTGAGATTCTGGAGTAAGAACACCTGAAAAGTCTATGTAGAGTGAACACAGCTGAGAAAATTTAATGGCTTATCCCATGTTTTATTTTTGGTGTCATCATTGATTCACATACAGATGACCTTACTTTGGGTATTAGCATTCTGATGCTATTTAAAATGAAATACTTTGTGAAGGTGAAATGTGATTAAGTAGCTCACACTCTCTGATGAGCTATTAGAACAGCAATTGTAGAACAAGCAGGAATAAATAAACAGGCTTTTGGCCTCTACAGTTTGCTAAACAGTGTAGATGATGTCTTCTCCTTCCCCTCTAGAAAAGGTAAGCCTTGGGTGAGATGTGAAGGGGAGGGAAGCTATATGAACAAGAATGCTTAGTACCTACTGAAAAGAGACATAGCAGAGGGATGCATTTGTGTCATAAAGGTACAGAATGATCAATGCTCAGGTCTAACTCGACTTAATCATCTTGAAGACATGCTTCCCTTAAGTAAAAGCTCTGTTTTAAATCAAGAACATTTTCTTTGATTTACAGTTAAATCAAATTTCCATCCAGGTTCACAACAGCAACGAACAAAAAAGGTGAAAGTGTGATTGGTCATATCCTTTGAAATATTGATGAAGCAATTGAATATTATTTGGAGAGAAGGCAAAAAAAGTTTGGGAAAATGCCAACATGCAATATTCTGTAAACAGAGTCTTACAGTGGGACATGGCAGATCTTACAACAGCATGAGAAACTCACTTTCCATTGTAATGCACAGGAAATAATTAATTTTGCATTTCTAAAATGTTTCCATTCACAGTTTGCCTAGCAAGTTTTAATATTCCTACAGAATATTCCAACAGTATCAAATTGACACTTTCTCAGGGAAAGCCATTTCACTCAATAATTTTTTTTTGCCTTTGCTGCTTATTTGTACATCAGAAATTTTGAAGTTACTGTTAGAACTTTTTAAAGGAGTATGACTGAGCGAACTGCACTTGTGCTACCCAGTCACATGCATAACTCCCTTTTTTTCGATACGCTACTCTGTGCGACTCTGCTCACACTGTTTTCACAGCTGCCTCATCCATCATCTCCCACACTGTACCCAGGATTTACACCTTGCTTGTCCCTCCCGCATTGTGTTTCATAAGGGGTAGGCAGGAACTGGTGTAATGAGAGGACCAAAGAGAGAAGCCAGGATGCAAGACAGAAGGGCTGGATATGGGGAAGAAGAAAGGCAGCCACGCCTCATACTGGTAAGTGCAGCACTCCTGATGAGTAGTGGCTTCATGGGGAACATATGATGGACTGATGTCTATGTGCAAGACTGTAACTTTGTGTCCCTAGCCTTTCTGCATGCCTTGCCACCTGGTTTGCTACCTTTTAGTATTGAGTTCTGCTTCACTGCTTTTCCTCTTCACTACACAGGTCTGCTCCCCACTACCATGTACCAGGAATAGCAGGTGATTAACAGGGAAAATGGAAGTAAGCTGCAAAGCTTGACTGTTCTGTCACTTTTAAATTACAGTTGTGCTAGATTAAGGGTGTTACTTTTCTTAAATCAAAATTTGAGAAGTGACCTACCTCAGAGATTACTTTATTTGAAATTTGGAGTTTGTGGTAGTTTAGATTGAGGAACAAAATTATCTCTACCTACTGCAGGTTGTGGCTAACCAAAGCACTTTTGACATGCCAACTGCGGTGCTGTGATTGTGCACAGTAAGGCGGCTATGGCTGTAGTTTACTCAGAAGTATGAGCATGGACAGTTTCTCTGAGGGAGTGCTCCCAAGTTTTTCTGGAGCCACTTATCACACACGTTACAAAGTGCATAGGATTGGGTTGGCTTTAAAAAATGCTGCTCGATGGCTAGTGAGGTTTGGTCAACCATTAAAGAAAGTCCTAAACAGTGACACAAGATATCCTAGTAGAGTGCAGGGTTTGGTTTACTTTCAATGGTGAATTGGTGAAACTTTCAATTGGTTTACTTTCAGTTGGTGAAACAAGTAGCAAAATGTGTTGCAGATGTGGGATAAGACTAGAAAATGAAAAATGTAATGCCTGTCTTCAGAAAGGAGGGAAAGGAAGAGCCAGAGACTTATGGACCAAATAATCCAACCAGCTGCAAGCACAACTTTGATTTGTTAGACACAAATTGTATTAAACCAGACTAATTTCCTTCTATGACAGAATAGCAGGCCTTGTGGATTGGGGAAGAAGGAAAAGAGTCCATAAATCATGACTGCAGGGAGACTTTTGTCATGATTACATATAGAATTCTCATGAGTAAGCAAGGAAAATATGGTCTAGATAAGTCCAATGGTTTCCAATGGTTCCAAAACCACTTGGAAAATTAAAGGGAGTAATTATTAGTGGTTCACTATCAAACTGGAGCATGTTTCAAGGGGTAATGTCCCAGAGATCTGCCATGGGCCCAGTAATACTGAATGCTGAATATTCATTCTGCATGAATTTCATTAGCAACATTGCTGATGAAATAAAGAGCATACTTGTTGAATTTGCAGAAGACACCAAGCTGAGAGAGGCTGCAAACACTTTGAAAGGCAGAGTTAGAATCCAGACTATCCTGGTATCTTGGAGAAGGGGCTGAGAACAAAATGCTGTGCAAGTCCATAAGGAAAAGCCCTACACTTATAAAGGAAAATCTGCACCCCAAAAACATGAGAATGGGAATAACTAACAAAGTGTGAACGCTATGGAGAAGATCTAGAAGTTATAGTGAAAATTACCTGAAGATGCATGTTATGGCAAAAAAGATGAACATTATACTGGGCAGTGTAAACAGAGGCATACTCTCTGTAACGTACATGAAGTGCAGGAATGGCATCAGCTGGAGAACTGTGTTCAGTTTTAAACACTGCACTTAAAGAAAGATGGAGGTGAAGTACGCTTGATCTGGCTGTTTTCTTTGTTCTCTAGACTCTTTGGCAAGATTAAAGGAACTGGGCCTGTTCAGTCTAAAGAAGAGAGGAATGAAGGCGGATAGATTAACCATCTTCAAAAATATAAATGGCAGAGAGGGTAGGAATAACTTCAGAGAGGACAAGATAACCTGTCAGCAAGCAGTAAGGAGGTTACTTTGCATCAGGAAAGATTTAATTTAGATATTAGGAAATGTCTCAGAGCAACAAGAAGACACTCTTACAGGTTGTCTAGAGAGACTTTGGCATCTTCATCATTGTTTAGGTTATGGTCTGGTTAGATAAACATTGATCAGGAAAGATTAGGTATAGCTAATGAGTCAAGGGTGGACAGATGGCCTCTCTAAGTACCTTCCTGTTTATGATGGCTCTGTAAATGTGTTGTATTAAAAATCAGTGTAACAAAGGGAACTTAAACCGATCTTCAATCACAGGTTGTATGTGATGATAACACTGATAAGATTTCAGGAGCAGAACATCAATGCTGTACTTGCCCTCAGCAAAGCAGGGCAGGGCTGGTCCTTGGCATAGGCAATGTAGGCATTTGCCTAACCACCAGTTTACTGAGCACAACAAAACAGCACACTCCTGCTATTTACACTGCTCACTCCAGACCTCAGAAAGTAAATGTAACAGAAGAGAATAATCTCTTCCCTCTCAGCTTTTCACAGGTGAGTTAGACTGTAACCCGGCAAACTCATCTCTACAGGCTTAACCTGACTTCAGTAGGTCTATTGACAAGCATGCGAAATTAAGCCTACAGACAGGCATGAATTTACCAAGGGAACTAACTCCATAGTAAGAATAACACATTCTCATGCCATATGATGTGCCAAGAGTTGTATATCCATACTTTTTGATCAGAATTACAAGTATACAGATGGGCAAGTCTTTATAAATACAGTAAACTTATGTCTTGAAGTGTAAAATCACTGAGCACTAAGCACCTCTTATGATTTAAAAAAAGTGGAGGCTTTTCAATAGGGTTCTCTCCTGTCTTCTGGAGCCACAAATATAGCACATGTAATGCAATAATGTGAGACTCCTTGAGACAGAAGTATTTAAGCAAACAAACAAACAAAAAAAAAAAAAAAAGAAATTGAACCTTCATGGTTCCACTAGGCACCTAATGGATTCACACAACAAAAAGTCCAAAGCCTGAATTAATTTTAGGATTCTGAAGGACCTATTCAGTGAATAAAGATTTCAGGTCTTCACTAAAGCTTTGAATAATATTTCTAACATCAAGACTCTCTAAGAAAGACGGATTTATAATGGATCAATACGAGGAATGATTTTTGCATAACCAACCTGTTCTTTGCAGTCACGTGGTGAAGATGAAGTGGAGATATTCTCTGTCAATCCATTGCTTTTGAGAAATTACTTAGCCTCCACTGAACCACTTATCTTTACTGCTGTCCTATCATTAATAATGATAAATAAATACTTCTGTGATGCAAAAAGAACCCCAATAAATGTTGAGGATCTCCAGCGGTCAGTTCCAGTGTTCTGTCATCTTTTGTGCTGTATGAATAAATTCAGCTCCACATAAATACAAGGTTGAACATGTACAGGCCACAATTCAAAAATGGTCTGAAGTGCACATTTCACTTCAAGCCCAAGTGTCTGGCTCTTGAGCAGTATTCCAGCAAGCACAAATCTGCAGCATATGCTGAATGATGTGCTAAATTAGCAATAGTCTTGTAGCTGTGGTGGTGTAAAGATATGAGAGACTAGGTTTGTGGGAAGAAATGATACCTTTTTTTTCAGATTGACTGACACAGCTGGAAAAATAGTGAAGTTTTCAGGCACAGGATTTTCTCTGCAGCTAGAAAAAAACTAGAAAGGTATTTTTACAGCTAAATCATTTGGTCTAACCAAAGACCATTAATCTAACCATTATCTCTCCCAACAGATTTTGCCCCATGGTGCACTGAAGTGCAGGACTTGTCAGTGCTCACTGAAGGTGTGTGCCAGAGGGGCAGTGGGTGCCTCCTGAGGGGACTTCAAGAAGTCTTTGGTGGCTGCGGTCTCCCCAGGCTCACAGGTAGCAGAGCGGGGCAGGGATGTGGAAAGAGGAGGTGAGAAGGGAGAGAAGGCAAAAAGAAGACTCACCATTCGCTTACCCAAAGCCCATCCCTGCCCTGCCATCCTGGCTAAACCTTAATTTCCACTTAGTCCTCAGGCACCTCAACTTTGCCCCTAGTTTGTACAAAGTCCTTGCCATTTCTGGGTTTTGCCCAGACACGCAAGAGGCTGACCAGCCTTCAACCCCATTTCTCCTCTTCCTCCTTTCAGACGAACACACTCATCTTCCAGGCTAGATTCACCCAGTAGCTGTCTGCTCCTCACATACCTATTAGCAGCAAACACTTGCCACAGATGCAAAAGATTAAAAAAAAGAGTAACACTGCAGTTTTTCACTTCACACAACTTCAAAGCTATTCTTTTCATCAAAAAACTTAAAGAATCAAAGTCTGAAACGGGAGAGGCAGATTATAACAGAATAAATCATATCGCTGCAAGATGAGTTCATAACTGCTAAGAAAGGTAAAACAAGATGTGAACGTTCCTTCTTAATGCTGAAAGAAGGAATATAATATTATGAAAAAAGCATAAGTAACTATTTCAAATAAAGTGCAGGCTTTAAGTCACCTCTTCCTTTTGAGTGCTTGGTGACTTCATCTTCTGCACAGTTTGCTCAACTCCAGAAGAAGTACTTCAGGTTCTGCATTAACGAGACTGTATTTCTGCAAATTGTAGTCTAAGTACCCCTTTTCTGACCTATTTTAGATATTTATTTAGACTTGAATTTGTGCTAAATGCAGAACTGGGGAATATTCAAATGCTGAGTCAAGCTCATAATGAGGAAAATAACCAAAACCGTAAGAGGAAGAATCCTTTCTATGGTTCCTTAGCAGTAAAATCACTTATGGTAAAGAGGATGTAGAACTGGCTATTTTGTGGCATGGCTATATGGGGCACTATACCAGGTACATACTGAGATTCTGTTTCTTCCTGGAGCTGCTTCCACCTCTGTCTCCCTATGCACTGCTCTGGGGTCATGGTGCCTAAAGGAAAGCATGAATTTCTACAGAAAGCTGATGTCTGAGGAGCAGTGTGGGCTCTCCAATGGCTGTATACCCTAGGATTTGTTTTTCTTTTCCTTTTTTTTTTTTTTTTGTGTGTGTGTGGAGCAAAAAGAGTCATCCTGTGCTTAGAGTAAACAGCTTTGCACACACCAGCTCAGCACCGTAGCTGTTGCGTGGGTGCTTTTACTCTAGGAAGCCAAAGCAATATTGCTCTCCACTGATCCTGAAACTAGTTTAGCTGCTAATGTTAAGTTGGACAAAATTGTTATCAATACCATTAGGGACACTCTGAAACCAACTCTCAGATGCATGTGACATATTGGTGTTGTTCCATCTGTGTTAGGAGCTCAAAGTTCTCAGTATCAGCTGCAGCAGAGACTGTCATTACCAGTGCCGGTGGCGTGACTGTGCAGTGGGACCTATGTATGAGTAGTATCTCGTGCTGTGGGGAGCAGTGCTCTGTATGAGATTTTTGGTCGGAGGGTATATTACTCAGCCATTGCTCAAAGCAGATGGAAGCCTTCATTCAGTATGAGTTCTTGTCTTGTCCAATAGGAGACTCCCTACCTAATGGATATACTGTGGTCAAACAACGATGTTCCAATCTCAGGAAAAACCTACAGACTCACTCAACATTTCAGATTAGTAGAGCCTGGAATACTATGCATACCTATGTTTTTGTGTACTGTGTCCTTGTTGTCCATCACCATTGGCTAAAGAGGATGAGAGAAGCTGTACTTACAAGAACCCCTGGCTGTGCCACGTAGGCACCTGCTTTGGCTTTAAGGCACTGAACAAAGCCGGCATCAGCTCATTGCTTTGGCTCTGAGTAGTTCCTGGATAACACAAGGGAGAATTCAGTCTAATGCTAACTTTCAACAGCTTTATACTAAAAGCAAGACAGATGAAATATTTCCCACAGTGTTTTAAGGACGTTCTAAGGGCTGCGTAGGCAGTGCTGTCCTCCAGCACGTTTAACTACGACATACCTGAGGCTTGCAGATTTATTCCTATGGAGTGTTATGTGAATGCATGTGATACGAGGGTGTTTCACTTATGCACTGGTGACAGTGAGGAAGCGTATTAGATAGGTATTTCTGGTACAGTGATCAGCAGTGAAATGATTAACTGTCCTGGCATTTAAGTAACCATAATTAGGCATCCTGCGAATAGCCTTTGAGATAAATAATAGAAATTCACACCTATCTTGGTCCTACAGTTTTTCAGCCTATTTGGAGGCTGGCTTAACAGGAGAACAGAAAATTAGGTATGTAAATCTGTTTGAGCATTGTGGGCACTCTGCAATTGTTTTAAAGAGCTCTAGCACTCACTGTCTTGGCCTTGCTAGTTCAGTCTTTTAAAACCTACTGTTCCTAGAATCACCTCCATGAATAAAAATGTTCCTGGCTTGCAGTGCAGGCTTCCTGAGAATTATTCTTCTAAGAAGCCACAAATCTTACTTCAATTCTAAAATGGATGCTGCCGAGTATGGCTTGATAAACCTAGAATATCCGTGGGGAATAAGTCCAAGATCTGAATAGATACTTTAAGTACAAAATATTTTAATATCGCTCCACTTATTGTGAATTAGCATACATACTTTAATTTCCACTATCAGTTTCTTTCAATGAAGTTTGAAGAGATACATAAGAGCAGCTTGGATTCCAGAGAGGTTGCTTACAGAGTGAAGGACTTAATTTTAGAATAATTTCCAATAAGTCACCAGGAGAGATTATGGCTTGAGGGTTTTGCAGGAAATTAAGAATTATATCATCCCTTCCAGACCTATCTGCAAATCCTGTGCTGATGTGATAAATAACCTTATGGTTAACAAAAGATAGGGAGCAACAAATGTCCTTGCAAACTAGAGGAGGTCTGTTTTCCAGACAGTGAGGCAGTGAGAGCTACAGTTGTTGTTCTAATGCTGTTAATGGGCGACAGTATGCTAATTAGTCAGATTAACTAAGCGGGTGAGTCATGCAGTAACCCTTCTTGAAAGAAAGTGCCCATTTTGAGATGCTAAATGAGAACATAAATGCAATCAGGCATAGAATTCTTGAAAGATAAGAGGAGTGCAGACCTGCTTGTTAATGTAGCTGATGAAATTAATTCTCTTTTGGAGAGGGGTGCATTTTTTCATATTCAGGGTTCATTTTAATGGGGAAGGGTTCAAAACCTTCAAATATATACAGTGCATTTCACTCAAGTCTAAGCAACTTTAATGACCTAACATTACAAAGATATTTCTGATATCCTCTGTTATGTTTGCACCTTCAGAAAGACTTTTTTTTTTAATTAGAGGCATTCAAATGTTTCAAATGAAGACAAAACTATAATATTCTGGAAAAAATAAACAAAGCCCTCTCATCTATAATTGAAGTGAACGTATTAAAAATGTTTACTGGGAATGTTCAAGTGCTTAGACTGAAAAAATACAGCCTCTACACACATGAGAAATCAGCATCAATACGCACAGGGATCACATATGTGGTGCTGTCTTGGTGCTGGAAGTCATCGCTTAGGATAAGGAAGTGTGGTGAGTGCCTCACCCCAGCAGGAAGGATTGAGTGTCCTTCTGCAGAGGAGATCCAAGCCATTTTTTGGTGCATATGATTCCTTCCTTTCTTAGTGGCTGCCTCCTATGTGCATTTTAGCCTATTTTAACCTTTTCTCTTCATTGCTCATTTAGAAAATTCACTTTATGGACTTTCTTACATTCAGACAGAATAAAAGTCAAACAGATCCTGACCTAAAAATGTCTCTCTGGCTATGCAGTGGATCAAAAGAAGCTGGAAGTGATTTTCTTGGGCCCGGGAAAGTTGTGATTCCGTGGCCGGCTATCTTTCAGCTGCAGGTTGGGGCCTGTCTGGGAGAGAAAACTCTTTTGGACATGATACACCTGCAGGGGCTAAGAACAGGCTTGAGGTTACTCAACTTCACACTATGGTGTAGGAATCAAGAAAATGCTGATGCTAGCAGCCATCAATATGATACTTTTGGTCCTGAACCAAGCACAGACAGCTAGTTGACCCAGGTGTGTGGCCTGAAAACCATGTCAGCTTCCCAAGTATCTGACAGGGGGAGAGAGAGGATGAAGCACCTCTGTGCAAAGACACAAGCCCATCTCTTAGTAGCTGCTCAGTAGTCACACATAGAGATGGTATTTGCTTGTGCCAGCACCTCAGATAGTCAGTTGTACACAGTGGGGTTTGCAGATGAAAGCCTCTCTGGGTGAAATGTATGTCTCTGTGTGTGTGTGAGCTACCTGGGCAGCTAGACAGCTCTGCAAGAAATATTAACCCTATGCAGGAGCTTGAGGGAATGACCCTCAAGAGGTTTCTATGTTCGTCAGGACCCTGAGAAGATAATATAGACTTATCAGGACTCGGCTGGGGACTGAATTTACTGGCAAAATATTTGAACATATTCTTCCGGCTCATCATTTGCCAAAACTGGTCATTTTCCATGAAGATTTCCTGTGCTTCCAGTTGATTTTAAGATCAGTAGGTCAGTAGGATTGCCAGAAATGCTAGCTATAATAGTCTTCTTTTCTAACCCAAAATATTTTCAATGCCATTGTAATGGTTACTGGTTTCCACCCTAAAGGTAGCTCCACTTAGATGATAGGTGAAGTGGTCCCGATATATATTTGCAATTCTCTGAAGTGCCTTGAGGCTTGCAAAAGGCACTATATAAATCAATTAATAACAATATCAGAGGTCAGTCAGCCAATAAGAATACAATTTAGTTTAATGAGAGATAAATAAGACAGACAGAGTGAAAGGGGAAAGGAGCTAGAATGCTGGGTACCAGACTCTAAATAAGCTAGTTCTTTGGTTTATCACAGCAATCAACAGAAAAAACACAGAAGACAATTGTGTCATTGCCATTTCTTAGTCCAGTGTAATATCTATTACTGGTTTTGATGTCTTACTTAGCTTTGTACCAGTATGATTTTAGGAAGAGTGTACATTATTTTCATGAAAACAAATATGAGCATGAGGAAGCATTTTTCCCTTGCGTGCAATTCCTACTAAAGAATTTACATTCTTCTAATTTACTGGTTTACTGCACCACTTAGTGCACTCCTGAGATGTGCAGAATGTCCTCGCAGTTAAGAATGTGCAGATGAAATTTACCCTTTTTGCACTGAATCACTCACTCTTCCCTTGGAAGTCACCATGCTCTTTCTTCCCCCTAAATCTCCTTTAACCATTCTAATAAAAGAATAGGTGATTCTGCACAGTTACAAAATGGATCCAAAATGGATGGTTTATTTGGAATTTAGGACAGTTAAATATTTTTGCAACCAATATGGCACTAAATAGGTGAAGGGAAATAATTTTTTTTACGTTTGATTCTTCTTAAGTTATGAGTCTGTGAATGTATGAATGAAATTCTCTATTGTCGCCTAAAATAAAAAGCAGGGTGACATCATGCTCCTCAAATGCCTCAAAAGTTGTCAGAAGACACAGGGGACATGGGGAACTAACTCCTCATGGGGTAGGAGTGGGGACAGGGGAGGCCTGCGTGCCAGGAAGAGGGGAGTGTTTTGTTGGAACACAAGCTGCCAAGTCTCTTCCTGTGTTCGTGTCCAAACGAAGATGTTGAGAAATGCTGGATCATGCCTTGGGTCCCTGCTGCCCTGGTCTGGAGGTCTATTAGGAAGGGTAGCAGCTCCTGTCCAGCCTCTGCACATCTATCCTTTCTGTGGATAGTGTGGGAGTGCAGATCACGCACACGGATCTGGGTGCTCAGAAATGTTTCAAGGCTCAGTATTATAGAAATAACCATTAGCAGCAGAGCACGAAACATGTGTCTAAAGCAGAATAATGTGGTATGAAACATTCTCAATGGGAAAGTCCACAGTTGACTTGGTAAGGCTGACTTGGGCTAAAATTTGGCACAATTTAGTGTAGCATTATTACATGAAGAGCCTGCACTCCTGGTTATTTCCAGACACCTCTGTCTTTAATTGCATCTACACTCACTACATATCTTATATCTGGTAGTTACCTATATCCTGATCTTATATGATGCTCTTCCGTCCTTGAGCCCTATGTTCATGGTTAAAGGAGGCAAAGAAAGTGGAAGAGACGTTCCTAAAGCTCTTTGGCAAGAACTGATTTCATGCACATCAGCATTTCCAAGGTATAGAAATGCTAGACTAAAGCATGATCTTCCTGTTCACGTGGAGCTTACATCCCCCAAAATTCCTCTTACATTTTTTGTACCCTTTCATGTGCCTTAAAATAACTGCCTGTGCAAATGTGGGCTGTCTGCTTCACACATCTAATCCACATGCAGAAACTCAGAACTGGGCATGCAACTTCTGCAAAAGAAGGGCTGCTTTTTTTAATCCTCCACCTCTGAGAAAAAGCCAGCCCTGAAAAACATAACCAAGGCTTAGCTCAAGCTGAAGCCAGGCAATAATGTAAATAGTCAGACAGAAAACAGAATGCCTTTTCTTTTTTTAATCAAACTTAATATCCCAAAGCTCTACTGATTTCATTGCCATTATGGTAGTGATTAATCTGACCCAGAGTACTGCCACCCACTGTTAAAGCCTTCACTGCATCCCTGTTGATAGCTCTCATGACAGAGACTACAGTCTGCCACTGTGCTGTCCATACTTAGTACTTGCCAAAATGAGATTTGCCTATGGTAGCCCATTGTCCATGAGAAACCCATTCAAAATTAAATATGCTTTGGAAAATTAGAGGACAGTTCATCCTCTAATTGAATGGAGACTTTCCTTCTCATTTATTAAGCGTTGTTCCAGATGTAAAGGATGAACTCCTGAGTCCTCTCCATAGCTTCAATAACTGTTCACTGGTGAAATCTGGATGACAGTCTTTGAAATAGGAGGGTACAGATTCTGTTCTGCAGCTGGATCTCAGTTATGAGAGTTTGAGAGTTTGCACATTCTACTTCCCAAAACAGTTTAGTTTAACTCTTTTGTTTCACCTGTTCTCCAGAAAGAAACAGGGCCAGAGTCACGGCATAGGGACAGTCCCCTCTGTGTAACCGCTGACCGTGTCATTGCCTGACAATTGCACCAACTGGCCCCTCTCTAAGGCAACATCTAGGCACAGCCCGGGGATTGTCAAGTGCCAGGGATCACCCAGGATAAGTCAAACTTTTTCAGGGAATGGAGGAGAGAGGAGCAAGTTAAATTCTACAGTATATAAGCTAGGCCAAGCCATAGCCAGAGAACAGCCCGTGGCCTGCCTTATGTGCTAGTATGAAAATACAAGGTTTATAGTGATTGGAATATAAATTAGCCTGAGACTTCACTCTCCACCATTTCAGGCTGGACTAGATGTTGAGTCTAATATACAATTCAGTAAGCACATCCAGTATCACCAACAATTGCAATAAAAGTTTTTTTGTGATTTAACTCAGAGCTACAGGGTCAGTGCAAAGCATTCGCCAACATGAAACCTGTTTAGCCTGGTGTATCTGGTCTTGCTTTTTACAGGTTAGGTTTACTCACTCATGTTAAAAAAAAGGAGAAACAGCGAGGGAAAACAGGCAAAAATTCAGAAAACGTCTTCTCCCTTCGTCAGAGTGAGACACAATTAAATGATTCAACATTTTGATTAGACATAGTGATAATTCCAAAACAGTAACTTAGCAGCTATAAATGCAGGTGGATTGACCCAGCTTGTACTGAAGTCTGCAGTAAGACAGGGCAGAGCTGGAATTAGTTTTAGTTGAAGTAAGTCAAGTCCACTCCACAGAGCCCAGCTGCACGTAGCTCGGGAAAAGGCAGACTGCATTTCCATGACAGCTGTTGGGAAGAGAAGGGAGAGCAAGGCAAGTCTGGTTAGGGACTGTGCTAGAGGCCTCTGTTTACATCAGGCACTGTTTCCTTCAAACAGGAGTAGTTTACATTTCATGAGATGAACCTGGGATGGACACAAAGGTGCGAAATGCGCTCAAAATAACTAACCAAACTGAATCAACTAAAGTTGATATCCAGTGATATTTTTCACAGAAAAAACAGGAGAACTGGTGTTTCCATGATCTGACGCATAAAACCATACAGCCATGAAAACTGTCTTCTCTCAAGCCACATTCTAAAAAAAAAAATCAGGGAATCCAGAGGACGATGCCTTTGTGCTAGTCAAAATGGACCTCTGTGGGATAAATCTGTGGGAATCTTTTCATTTCACGTATTGTCAGTATTCAGTAGCTCTTGAAACCAATGGAATACATGATGGAAGAGTGAATGCTCACGAGTGGTGTGCCAGACATAACTCGTCATAAATATAATTCCATTTTATTCCACTGAAAGAAGCAAAAGAGCTTAGAAGACAACAGGATTTTTTTTTTTCCTAAGTGCCCAACCACTGGTAAAAGTGCAACACTTTCCTATAACAGATTACTCTTTATACAGTCCTGTAGGTAAACATTATTCACTAAAGCTTATCCGACTGGACTCAGTACTTGAATCCTGGAAAGCAAGGTCATGACTTTCATCCTCATCTTCAATGGAAATGCTGTTTAGAAGCATTTATAACTTCTTAAAATATAGCTATTTTACCATCTTGGACAGTGCCAAAATATAAGTCTGATCAGCTCCGGACTGGGCAAGCCATAGGTAGGCTTACTAGTGAAGGAAAGACCTAATTGCAAAGCTTGAATCCACTGCAACTCTAGACTGCACTACTCTATTATTATAATATATATATTATTTATATTATTATTACTCTCTATTACTAGAAAACTTCTGGTCTTCTCTGCACCCATTAAAGCATAATTGAAGACAGTGGAACAGCTGGAGATCATCTAGAGTGGAAAACTCAGACTACTCGTAGATGTTGAATTTATAGTCATTGAGGAGAGACTCAAAACTCACAGGCCTAGAGAAAAGTGAAGACTAGCAGTCTTTGGGTTTGCACAAACAACCTACTGCAAAAAGACTGGGATTAAACTCTTCTTGTCCACTGAGAGTAGGAGAAGAAAAAGTAACCTTAAATGTGTGTCATACATGCATGTTTTAGGTGATTTAATTGTTGATAAAGTTTTTGGGAAATACTTGTTTTCCCTTTCAGGTTCTTCATGGAATCATCTCTTAATACTAATGAGACATTGAAGGTAGACATTAGGAAGCATTTTCTAAAGATGAGGGTGATTATATAGAGTCACATGTCACTACAAAGGTTAGGTAAGTCAGACAACCATCTCTCAGGAATGTCCTAGGTATCGCTGGCCCTGCTGCAGTGTGGGGATGGATGGCATGAGCTCAGGAAACCCCATTCAGTCCCATTTCCTACCACTCTAGCAAGTTAAAGATTTACTTTTACCTTGAAGGTAATCATTCAATCGTGATTTTGACCTACAGTTTAATGTACTCTCTTACTATAGCTACAGATATCCTCCTTCTAGTTATGCTCCCTGCTGTGACTAATAGGATCTTCAGATTTAAAGAGGTGATTTTGAAAGAAAAAGATCCAAGATGCAGTGCTATTACCAAGTCTACAGCTTTAGCAAAAACAATGGCACAACAGTCCTCATATCCTATAGATGAAGTGCTATTGGCCTCTGAAGTTCCAGTTCCAGTTTTTAGGGTGTATGCGTGTGCATGCATATTTATATACCTCTCTCAAGACATAGAGACCTGTAACTACACAAGACACACCAGATCTTTTGTTACGATATATGTAATAGGTCATCAATTTAGCGTATTCAGTACTCGTAGTGAAAATACGTTTCATGTATACTTATTCCATTCGTATGCAATATTCTTAATCAGCCAAAGCTTTCTGAAAACAAGGGGCATACTGAATTGCTTTGCAAACAAAAAAAGGAAACAGGCTGCAAAGGATCAGAAACTGAGTTTCACATAAGATCCTGAGATATAAGCAAGACTTACAGATATGATTCTTCCAGTGTGTTTTTCTGGAATATATTTAAGGGTGATATGGAGGAACCATTTCTTAAAGAGAAAAACAGATGGAATTTAAAGGTATTTTACAAAATACAACCTAACTAACTCAACCATTAATACACATTCCTATTGAAAACACTGTGATGACTGAAAGAGGTTATTCCAAACTAAGAACAGGTTTTTGGATAAAGTGATGATATCACTTTAAATAAGTCAATTTTTTTTTTTGTTAATGGATGCTGAAGGAAAGAAAATTTGGGAAAATGCTAATTTGCTTACACCTCCTTCCCATGCTTCCACTTTCTAAATAGTTTCCCTGAATCTGGTCACTTCTAAGGCCAATTTAATCTAAGTGCAATAGTTCACAAAAGCAGATGCTACTCGACCAATATTTCTACTCTGTGTGCAAAAAAATCAGGAGAAGGCGGCTTAGGTTTTGCTAATATTTAGTTTCTTGCATTGCTTTGCTAGGTAAAACTGCAGATGTCATTTAGTTGATAACTGGAGTCATTGTAATATTGTGTCAGTTGCCTTGTTCTTATTCAACAGTGTGTCTGGTAACATGGTAACAATATTCTTCAAGAAAGGATCAATGATATAAAGGTGGTTTTCTGCTGCAGGGAGAAAACAGAGACAATTAGAAAAATCACTATATATATTCAATCTCTGTTTACACTGGTTGACCACATCTCTTGTAAGTGCACATTTCTCTCTGGCTTCAGATATATAGAAATATATCAGCACCAGAAGTCTCCTCTCGTTTTACTTTGCAATTCAGGAATGCTTTATTAATCAACGTAAGATGCATTCATTGAACTGGATTAATCCTGCATAAGTAATTTTGAAATTTCCTGCTGAAGTTATTTTTCATTTCTGGGAACAAATCATTTATTTGGATTTTCATATATCAGGATCACAGAGATTTGCCACAGTCAGATTTTAATTTTAGTTACATCTGAGCTGCCTTATATATTAGGGCATATAGTTTTGCATGAGAGCATCTTCTAAAATCTGTAATTGGTGTGGAACACTGACACGCACAGAATACATCTGCCAAGGTCCAGAGAGCTAGGTTCAGTCTCGCTGATCAACATCTATGCTGCAGATTAACTGAATCTCTTATGGCATTACAAGCCCTCTAGAATTCATTAGTGTACTTTCACTTCCTACTAACTACTCTGACCTCCAGTGCTGCCACTGCTACTTCCTCAGGCTGAATTTTAGCCACTGAAACACTGATTTTATTCTGTCGCTGCACTACCACAGAAGTGACAACGTCTATCGTAAACTGCTCAAGGGTGCATATGTTGTCATTTACAGTCTCGCCGTCTTCAGCAGCCACTTGCTTGTAATTTCTGTCTCCTTTGTCTGTAGCAGGAAAGCTCAGTTTAAATAGGAAGCTGAAACAAGGCCTGTCCTTTACAAGCAAGAGAACTATAGTATCTTATTGGTGTGTAATTACAACATAAAGAGGTATATACAGCGAGGTCTGGTATGAACGTCTCTTGTAAATTGGCTCACAAATGCAGTTGAATATACAAATTAAGTGAGGACAATGCTTTGATCAGTGAAAAGCATGTTCCCTGAAATGCAAACTGAGCCCTCTTTAAGGGTACGCATATAGGTTGCAAGTTAGCAGCAATCTGCTCTTCTCAGGCCTCTTGGAGAGTAGGTGGGAACATGGCTCAGAGTCAGGGACAGGGAAATAACCCCATTCACTGGTTTATTCTTTGTTTTAGGGCTTGAGTGAGAGTTAGTCACGCTGAGGAGGAAGAAAAGAAGATTAATATGTGACAGGAGGGACAGCAGGAGAAACAGGAAAACAGAGAAACATCCCAGATGTCTAACTCCCAAAGAAGATTCTGATCCGTGATTCAGAAATGGAAAACGCTTCCCTCCAGCCCAGCCAAGGCTGGAATTGAGACATGCCTGCTCTTCTGGTGTTTCCTGCTGACTACCAGCGACAGCTCTCCTCTCCTGCCACCCATAGTTGGGCGCCCGTCTCACCCCAGGCATCACAGAGTGATGCTAGGCACCTGACTCATGGTTTTGTATTTCACTGAAGTCCACACATGGCAAGTTTGAACACTGCACCTCCAAAGTACTCCGCAGATTTAATCCTTCCTCCTTGACAGCTAGAACACTTTACATACGTTGCCTGAAGAAAATAGGACAGGCACCATCACATAATGTTTATTTAGTTTAATGTTTATGTTCTCTATTGCATTTTTTCTTGCTTCTCTGCTCTTCTTTACATCATCTCCCCTGTCTTTGCTTCCCAGATTGCTCTGATGGGTGTTTCTGAGAAACTGCCTCTGCCTTCCTCATTATTCAACACCTCCCTTTCTCTGTGCCCTTGAGCCACAAGACCTTTCCACTTTCTCATCTGCCAGACTCTTGCTTTCTATTTTTCCCAATTTTTTCCTCCTATTTCCTCACCTCTTCCCCCTAGCTTCATTCCCTTCCTTTCTAAATCTTCTCTCTGTCCTGTGATTCCAGCTTCTCCTAGGTCTTCCTTTTTCTCCCACATTACTTTAAAATATACACACAAATCTCTCTTCCTCCCTTTTTCTTCTGACCTGAATCAGACTTATTACAGAACCAGTCCCATTTATCATAGTATCTTACTGTAGTCTCTTTGCTGGCATGCGTTTTCCCTTCCTTGTAAAAGGTTTGAAGAGGATCCCCTCTCTTTAAAACAGGCTCTTCAAACTCTTTCATTATGCCTGCAGGCATCTCCAAGCACAGCTTGTACTTACTAAACTGCCTGGGTCAGGGAGTGCCTTTTTGTTTGCTCCGAGCACCGCACCTACTCTGCATAGGAAGGTCCTCGTCCAAGGGTTAGTAGGCACCGATATATGCACAAAGCGTGGTAGCTAACTATGCTTCCTGGCAAAATCCATGCCTCCCCCCTTCCTTCTCAGCCTGGCAGTATCTGCTGTCCCAACTCCTCCACTGCTCATCACTGCCAGCACTTCCCCTCTGGGAAGGGAAATACCCACAGTTCGCAGGGTTAATCACCACAGCAGGGACTTTGTGAAGAGGAAAGAATTTGTGTGGACGAGCGTTAACTTACCAAAAGCGAGACTGCATTTAACGGAGCGGTGCCTTTTCACTTAGCCCACCACGGGCCGTCGGCAGGGGCAGAGCAGAGCGCGCCACGGCACTGCACAAGCGCACAGCAGCATCCGCGTGCTGCTGCGGGCGGCTCTCCCTGCAGTCTCGCAGGTCCCGCTTTCCCGGGTGGAAGCACAGGCCAAGCGGGTGCGCTCAAGGGAGGAAGGTGATTCACAGGTTCAGCTCTTGGAGAACAGTGAGACTGTTAGGCACGGCCACAAAATAAAAGTGTACACATCTACATGATAAAAAAGTTCCAAAGAATTTAATGTAGATATTATTTATACATACACTTTATAAGTAGGAATATGGCAGACAGTTGAATTAGTACATAAAGTTTTATTTAAAGTTTTCCCCCTACAAGCAAGCCTCATTTACACAGTCTAATACTGTACAAAATTTACATTCTTTGTGTGACTTGTTCAGTTAGCACTTTCCTTGGTCATGCCTTCCTGAAAGATAGAAAGATTTACATACAGTCCTCATAAATCTTTAAATTACCTTGGTAAAAAAAGAACCACTTAAAAGGACAACAAATATCCTTTACAAATGGTACATTTTAGTAGAGACAGGTGACAATCAGTGTTCAATGGCAGACCTTATCCTGATCTTAAGTGTCTTTCAAGGTTTCCTCATTTAGTACCTTAACAGTTTCCTTTTTATATATATTTATATTTATATACTTTCAACAGGAAAGGAAAAAAAAGTCATGATTGCACCAAATATATTTTACAAGGGATCCCTTGGATCTGAACAATATAAATAAATACAAAACCAACTAAGATTGCACTATATAGTAGAAATGGACTGAGATTTCAGGATATACACTCCACCTTTATGAGTTCCTTAGTGACGCTCACTGGAAAACTCCCCAATGGCACATTCACATATTAGCATCTTCAGATAATTATTTTGTTTAAACAATTTTTTTCCAGGCGTGCAGCTACCTCATCAATTGGTTTATTGCATTTGTGTGGTATCAGTCTTTACTGCATTACTCCAATTTTACAATTGTGTAATTCTGCTGGAGGCAAGGGAGTTGCACTGCAATAAAACTGGACTGATGCCAGAGAGAAACAGTCCCATGGTATTTGCTCTCCATTATTTATATTGCTCTCAAGCTTCAATATATAGCGTAATTTCTGAGTACATTCATCCTCTTCCTATTTTGCAAAGCAAACAATGAGTTCTATTCCTCCCATCTGTAGCCTCTGCAGCAGAAACCAACCTACAGTAGTTGCCGGCTTCTTGCTTAATGCACTGGCATTAAGTCCTATCATGAAAGATATGCACAGGTTTGGAAATGCAGGATGAGTCTTCTTTGCCTTTTATCTGATGCAGCCGGTTACAATTATGCAAATTAAAGGCCAGATTCTTAGCTGACAAAAACCAGAGTACACCCATTGGCTTCACAATGTCAATTTATATCAGTGAAGAAGACAGCCCTGAGGGTAATGGATGCAAAGCACCAGTAAACCACGATGGAAGAATTTTACGTATACTGTGCTGAGGTGTAGATTTCTGTTAACCGCAAAGTGGTGAACAATCAGGCTCAGATTTTGTCTTTGCTTCTGCAAAGCCAGGACAGAAAGACATAAGCTTACAACATGGATAGCTTGATTTGTGTAAGCAAGTATGTGTTCGTAAAGTGAGTCCTAAATGCTACTGGTCCTATGTGGCAGCATTCTGAACTTGCTTTGCAATGTGTAAACCATTACACAAGCTATAAGGCAGTGTAAGTCTAGCTTCGCATTACTTTGGATCAATAGTAAAAATCTTTTAGAATATGTTTTAAGACCAGTCACTCACGGGATCTTAACTACTTTCCAGTGTCTCTTCAATATTGTACATAATGCTTTAAGAGTCCAAAGTAATACACTTAAATTCAGTGTTCTTGTCTTTGGAAGCAAATAGCAGCTATGTTCATATCTAACAGACTGGTGAAAATAAACATGGCTTCTGGTGCTTTGTTAAGTGGTCACGGAAATAACTTCCTTCACAAACCCAGAATTTAAGGTTTAGGAGAAAAATTCTGTTATGCTAATTTAAAAATAGTCACTCCATGTGATTTCAGTGAAGTGACTCTGAATGTACACCAGTGTGATTAGGAGAAGGATTTGATCCTAATCCCTGAACTGCTACTGCAAGAAGTGCTCTGTAAAGCATGGCTTTCATTGTAGTCTGCTTTCTGCTGCACTTACACGGGGGGACTTTGAAGGCAGAGTGTATTAGAAGCCAAGCTGTGCAAAAACTGAATGATATTTCTTTACCTTTAATGATCTTCTGATGCTGTGTTGCTTGCAGAGCATGTGAAGTAGCTGTAGGTTAGGATTACAGAGGAGGAGACAATTCTGCAATGCAGTGTGAGCTTTTCACTATCTGAATTCTGAAGCATTCATGAAAACAACATCCTCGTGACTTCAACACAGATCACATGCAGGTAGATACAATGCACAATACCGATCTTGTCTCTTCAGGCTGTATTTGAACATTTAGCCTTCTTTTTTTTTTTTTTTTAAGTTAAATTTGATGTGAGGAATATCTCTGCAGCAGGAAAAAGTTAAAATCAGTCTGAAATGGCAGTCTGTCAGCATGTAATGTTCGGTGTGTTTTAGCTACTTGCTTCATAAGACACCGGCATCTATCTGAGATGGGACAACACTTTGTTTTTGTCTTCTTTTAGTTTGCTCCTAAAGTATAAATATGCAGTAAGGGGTCAATTATGGTAGATTTGTTTTAACAGGAAGTCTGTTCTATTAAAATATTTACGTCACCCGTCATCATTTTCCCAAATGCAATCAGTGTTCATGTCAGTGCTCCCTGACTATCATTTGTTGTACGGTACGCAGGCTGGCAGTATGACAGTTGAGCAAGCAGGGCCTGCGAGAGGCTCAGCAACGTCTCCTTCTAGTTCTGTCCAAGTCCCTTTCTCAGGACTATAGCAAATTGTAGAAGATTTGTAGGCCCCCTGCAACAGAGAACAAAAATTCATATGGAAGTACGGCATAAGTAAAATCCAAGTGACACATCAGCTTTAAAGATGAAAAGTCATTTTTTTCAAAAGCAACTGATGGTTTTGGGCCCTAGCTTAAGGATTTAGAGAGACTCAGTTTTCACACGGGCTGAGTGCCCAGCCTTTGCAAATGAGCCTTCTTTACAAGATTCTTATAAGCAGAGCTACAGGCCTTCAGCCTCACTGATCACTCTTGCCAATGCATCTGATTTTTGTATTACCATCTATCCGTGAGTACACACTGAAAACAAGTTACCAAAAGAGAAGAGCACAAATCTGAAAAAATACCACACATTCTCCACAAGTTGAAAACAGGTAGTTCATCCCTCTCTTCCTCTTAGGCTCACCTGTGTAAGGTACACACTGGCCACAAGAGCTCAGAGGAACAGATGGGTCATTGGCACACAGCAGGTACTTACCATACTCCAGCTGTAGCCTCCT
Source organism: Struthio camelus (assembly GCF_040807025.1). Lineage (NCBI taxonomy): Eukaryota > Metazoa > Chordata > Aves > Struthioniformes > Struthionidae > Struthio > Struthio camelus. The sequence goes on along the minus strand of NC_090943.1, from coordinate 142,562,405 downwards.
ACAAGGTAAATACTGTCATCCAGGACCGCACAGCCAGGGCCACTGCGGCCCTCCAAAATAGGAGTCTGAAGAATATTCCACTGGTCGCCTTTTGGATCATAACATTCCACAAGCATGACATCAAGATGGGAGAAACCTGGATAAAAAGATGGAGAAAAAGAGAACATGCATTATAACCATACCAATTTATTATTTGTTACATTGTTAAATGTATTAATGTATAATTACAATTACATCATTACAATTATAACATTACCGTTAAGCTTTTTCTTAGAAAATATTGCCATATACGTTTAAGCCATCACCTGTAATGGTAATCGTTATTTCAGTTCAAGTAAATCTGTTTAAAGTGTTTACCATTAGTTCTATAGGTCTTCTACAAATCAGAAGTACAAGAGCACACACAACCTGAACAGATCAGAAAGTAACGCTTAGTAACAACCTAATAATGATAAAAGCAGATTCAAGCAATATTCCCCCTTACCTATCCATGCTAATGCCAGCTTGAACATGTAGGGGAAGACTGGTCTGGCAGCCTTTCTTGAAGGACAGCAGATCTAACCTATTCAGAAATCACCAGCTTAAATCTCATCCAGAAACCAATGACTGACAAGTCAAGGTAGAGCTAAGACAACTGATGCCACACGGTTTCAGAGGGACACGGTGCTTAGCAAGAGAGCTGTGACATTCAGGGCCAGTTTCAATCTTCAAGCTGATTTAAGGGGTAACCTAAGCAGGCAGGTATGATGTGACAAAAGTCATCAGAAAAGGCAACAGAAAAAGTAACCCAAAGAATGGCTGTTCTGTCCTCCCCGACTGAGGTGGGAGAACGGCTCCAAGCAGCTGCTGCTTAGCAATCACCAAAGGGCAGATGGGTCTCCAGCTGTGATGTTTAATAACAATTAGATGCGTTGACCACAGTAGTAGAACCCAGGAGTCCTGGTCCCTGCTCTAATATTTAGACACTTCTCCATCTCAAGCGACTTTGTCAAAGCACTGCAGTAAAATTATGACTTCTTTAATACACCAGGATGCTTTACTCAACATTACTGTCTTCTCCATCAAGGGAAGATGGGAAAGAAGAGATAAGTTTGATTTTCTGGAAAAAGGCATTTGGTGATATTGGTACTTCCCAGTGATGCTGCTTCTAAGATCATTTATGTCAAGAACGAATAGTTGTGATGAAACAATTTTGCATCGCTTTTAAGTTTTCAAGGGGCTATAGAGAGGCCACTGCTGTCTACCCAGAATCTGTCAGAAAGCTCCCTAATAAACTGCAGTACACCCATGATCACTGGTGAAGAGGTGAATGCACTGCTGACACTAATGTAAAGAACCAGCTTCACAAGGGACTGCTTTGCCATTGACCTATCAGAGCACCTTGCTCTTCCCAACCAAGGGAGAATTTGTTATGTTTTATCCACGCTTCAGTCCTCTCCCTCTTCTGTTTGCTTGCAGTTCCTTTCTTTGTTCCGCTTCACAGAAGAAACCAAAGTTTTCCAAAATCCTCTTCCTCCAGACAACAGAAGGCTTTCCAGAAGCCTAGACATTAAATACATCTCACAACAGCAAGCAGTTCATACATAATACAGGCATCTAAGGCAAGGACTGTGGAGGCAAAAATACAATGCTTATCAGAAGTTCCTCCTCTCCCAGGGGATGCTAGGTGAAACTGGGTGAAGAAGGAAGGAGAAGGCAGGGTGGAAGCAATTCAAGCCCGGGCAGACCAAAGCCGGGGCTGTGGCTAGACCGAGGGCTGTGACATCTTAATCTTGTTAGTCTAGTAGGAGAAAAATCCAACGCTGCGGACCTCTGCAAGAGGCTGGATTGGGAAGCCAACCTCTATAAAATTTGCAGGTGTGTTTGTGCAGGCACCTTTTACCTCATCCTTCCTTTCACGGCTAATCCGGAACACCCACCGCAGCTTGGGCTGGGGGTAAGAGGAGGCAAAGCTGCCTGCACCTGGCAGCAAGGGTTTCTGCAGCAGCACTGTTTACCGGGGAAATTTTACATCTAAGACTTTGCCCCCTATATGCACCACAGACACTCCCATTTTAAAAAGCAGCATGTGATTTCGGAGTCTCACTGTGGCCAGGGGGCGAGAGCCATTCAGGTACACGGGCAAGCATTACTGGCAGTTAACATCACTCTTTCTTTTGCATTACTGGCTAATTTTCTCTGTTGCTGTTATGAGGGCTTTTATTGAAACAAGAAAGGAAAGCAAAAAAAAAGCGAGTTTTTCCAGAAAAACGTTGAGTATAAACAGATACGTATTGTCAGGGGACAAAGGAGCAGAAGCTGTGCTTTTTGCCTGAACCGACTGGACTAAGCAGAATCTCTGCAGCAGTAATAGCAATAGCATGTAAGTATTAAGACAAGAATTCCAGCTGTCTAAGCAGTAGTAATTTTAATATGAGAGCTTTTCAAAAGGCAAAAACAAGAGACCTCTAAAAGGAATTAACAAAAAATTGTAATTAACAAGCTACATTTAATGCTAAAAAGAGATCTAAAGGGTCTAGTCCTAATATTTAATGGCTGGTTTTTTCATTAAAATGGGAGCTTGTTTTTGTGTGCTGCTCTGAATAAAGCTCTCTCTAACTGCACATTTTGGAAAATGATTTACAGAGGAAAATATTGCTGGTACTCTCGGGTCAAAGAACAATCTGTTTGTTTCATTGAATTCTTGGTAATGACAAATTGTCCATGCCTTTGAGTAATGGAAGCTCCCATTTTTATTATCTAAAGCATTCATTACTCATATATTTAATGTACTGTTATAATTTTAAAATAATTTGCATAAAATGTTTTCAAAATTGCTGGCTCAAGTGTCCTGTTAAATTGTGTTGCCTGTTTTTTAACATATTTAGCAATGACTGTCTAACAAAAATATTCTTTATCAGGAGACAGGGACACTGAAATGCTTTTTCACTATTAAAAATGTGACCTTTCAAATGGTTTCCTCCAATTGCATACAGTCGATCATTCATTACAGCCAAAGTGTGGATTGCTCGCTTTGTGTTCATGTCCTGTTTTCGGGCCCAGACGTCCATCACAGGGTCATAACAGTATAGCCAGGGGACATACTCTCCATTGTGAACACCTCCTGCAAAGTAAATATACCTTTGCTAATTAATGTAAATAAAGACATTTATTGCCTTGCAGCAGGAATTTAACTCTACATTTTTGGGTTCTGGGTTTTTTTCTATAGCAGCAACGGGAAAAGGCACTTGCCAGAAATATATATCTTGCCATTGTGAACCGCTCCTGCATGGGCTGCCAGAGGTTGCGGTAAGGAAGACACATAGCGCCATTCATTCGTCTCTAAATTATAGCACTCCACGCTGGACAAGTAGCCAGTTTCGTTTCTTCCGCCGATCACATACAAGTTCTTGTCGAGGCGACAGGCGTAGAAACTGGCCCTCCTGGAGCGCAGAACAGAACAGAACAAAACAAGCCAACAACAAGCCAATTAGCTGTGGCAACGATTTGGTTTTTTTTCATCTGACTCCCTGAACTAAGATAGCTGCTACTTCAAACGCTACTTCAGACGGAAGTGTCCGGGGGATTCACACGCACGCAGCAGTTCTGAAGACTACGTCTGCTTTGCTAATCAAATCCGCAAATACATGTTCTACTTCAAATGAATTCTTCATTTTTGGTGTCAAACAATTAAGCACGCATAAATCTAGCAGAAAATACCTTTCTCCAAAGCTGTTTGTTGCTTTTGCACACCCGTGGAAGATAAAAAGGTGCTCATTAATGTTTGGGGCATTACCTTGTAAGGGATATAACAACTCAGTAAGACAAAGTGAAAAATGAGGTAGATAATGTAACAATAATAAATTATCTTGACATTCACTTTCTTTATGGTCCTTCAAGGGTCATTGTTCCCAATTTACTAAGAGAACCACATCATCAAAATTTTTCTTCAATTATCATTTTTTTCTTCTTTCTGCAGTGCTGCAAATAGAACAACTTTCCTTAAGCTAGGCACAATACCACATTTCTGCCCGTTACCTCAAAAAGGCGCGTCTCCATCCAACTAACTTTGAACAAAGTTTCAGCCACCTGTCTGATTTCACATGCAACTCAGGTATGCAGGGAACTAATTAATTTTTCTGCTCAGGAGTGCTGGACTTGTATGAGTTTGTCTTCCTTGCGCCTTCAAAATTAATGGTAAGTGTCTGTTACTGAAGTAAAAATAGAATGGTAGACCATTTTGAGACATACTGTTTGGGGTAGACCACATCAAGATACACTCTTTGGTGTAATCCTCTTCCAGGGAAAGCTACCCTAATTACTCTGTGGTGGCAAGGGTGATAGGACGGAGGGCTTTAATTTTAAGATGCAATGATATGAGACAGAAAATTGCAACAGAACATAGCTAGACTAGGATGAAGTCCTGCACAAAATGCTGAATGACAAGAGCTATAGATGCTGAACCTAAACTTCTTTCCAGAGTGAAACACCAGAGGAGTTACAAGGTCTAGTCCTAACAGCTCTGCGAAACTGGCCCACAAAGGTGTGATTACAGTTTGCCAAACGCACTTCTGCAGCTAACACAACGCTCTCCAGCCCATGCCTAGGCACCCAGATTTGCAGCAGGTAGCCATTGCAAATTGCACTATCCACCTCCTGAATCACAAGGTAAATTTGGGGATCTCAGTGATCCCATGCACTGTCCAGGGCTTGATGCTGCAAACTGCCAAGGCATACAGGGTGAGCTGCAGAGCAAAGCACGCAGCAGTGAACAACTCCAACGTGTCCCCGCTCCTCCCTCGGTTTTTCTAAAGTCCTGCCATGACCAATGGAACGAATGAAGCCAGTGTGCGGTGTCTCTAGCCTGCTGGTTGCTAAGGGAGGCATTTAGGTGTGTTTCCTTCAGTGGCAGCAGGAATAGGATTGCTCTTCTTTACCCAGCTATTTTCACAAAATCCCTAGTACATTAACTTTTTTGAGGCATTTTCCTCTTTGTTAAATGTGGCTGAAATTGGCTGATGATTTAAAAGTTGGGGGAGAGGTCAGACAGGCACATACATATATAGACACGGAAAGAGGCTGGGAGTTCAGGAAGCAAATCTGAGGCGACAACTACCTATTTCTGGCCTCACTTGGGGATTTGTGCACCTCTGATAGGGCCCATGAGGGTGAGGAGGTGCATTATGGAGCCCCTCTTTCACTTCTGCCTTGCCTGCATATGGGCAACGTGGATGGTGCAGAGTAGCACTTCTTGTTGTGAGGTCTCCTATGTGACACAGAAAGGGAAACACTGCCACAGGAAAAAAGCTATGCAAAGAAAAGACCACAAAGAGCAGGGCAAGAAAGCTGCTAAGTGTCTTCAACTAAACTGATGAATTAAATGAGACCATTTAATTTATCTGTCAATGGGCAGATAGAAGCTGATGGCATATATTGCTCTGCATGGTCGGGCAGCAAATTGTGCATCTATGTTTTTAGCCTGATTTTCTATGGAAACAAAGCTTATCTGATTACACTGTATAGATATCAATGTCTGCCTGAGTGTTGTCTCCTCAACAAAAATCTGCCAGCTGATTTCACTCTAGTTTGACAGCATGTATAGGTGCTAGAGCTAATCAAGTGCCTAATGCTTCCTGAGAGTAAATCACAGGCTAGAGGCAAGGGTATTTGCCCCAAAGGCAGGAAAAGCCACAGAGCTCGCATCTGGTTAGACACCGGAGAAGCTGCACAGGTGAGCCCCGTTGCACACCCATGTGCTGATGCAAGCTTCAGCCAGGGTTCAAGCAACCTACCACCACCTTTCCTCAGTGCTTCCTACCAAGGAGCCAAAGGGGTGTCCCTTATTTTCCCAACCCTAAGCCCAGCAGTGTTTGGCAGCTTTACTGGGCTCTATACAAGGCGTGGATTGGGCAGGATTTGTTGCCAGCCTTGAGAGGTTTTGAATTTTAGCCTACGCAAACACCTTTTGATGTATTTCAGTCAGATTTAGAGTAATAACCCTAATAAAATGTGCACCAGAAACTCTATGGTTATAAAAAATGCATATACTCTTCTACATGAATAGAAGTTTCTCTCTTTTTTTTTTTTTTTAAGTCCAAGCCTAGTAAACAGAGCTAGGTACAACTGGCAAGCATTACTATTTTAACCAGGATTTTGTTAACCTCACTCTGTATGTGTACTCCTGGTTTCATCCACACAGTGTCACTATAAGGAGCAAAAATGAAAGCGTCAGCAAGCTTCACTCTTCTGCTTGCATGTGAATATTCCCCCAGTAGCTCCTGCCACAAAGATTGTGAGGTTTTGGTTTTTCACTTTTCGATGATACATAGTTTAAGGGGTGCATTGTTAGATGATGATTTTTTTAAGTGGCTGTAAAATACGATCCAGATGATTTAAAATATAGTACAGTCATCTTAGCATTGCAACCTTTTCCTCACAAAACTGGGAGGAGACTACCTACTCCAATAAGATAACCGGAATGCACCTTGGGATCTGAATATGGACAACAAGACAGTTATTTTGTAATTTTCTCCAGGACTTACAAGTATTTGATGTTCCTCAGTCTCTAAAATGCATTTCCTTCAACCACCCTCAGTCAATAATGAACCCAACTAACTTTTTTCTCTTAAGTACTCACAAAAAGGAAACTTTTCTAGCATTTATTTTTGATTCCCAAAACCAATGAAATTATGCCTTGAAGCAGGAAATACGACTCTCAATCTGAGGTTTAAAACTACTGGTGTTATTACAGATCATCCCAGTAGCCTTGTTTCAAGGTCATTGCTAGAGTATATGTTTTGCTTTTTAAAAAATATAGTCATTTTAATAAAGGATAAGGTTATTAATAAAGTCAGAGACTATGAAAAAGTGTGAGATTGTTTTATCTCTTTTTCTGCCACTTATTTTCTCGTTCACTCAGCTTCGTGTGCTTCCTCATGCCCTGGAACAACACAGTACTTTTTGCTGTCAAGCACTGCATGTGATCTTTAAATAAAACCCTTTAAACTGCAAGGTAAGAAAAAGTAAGGTGTTGTAACTGCTATTATACTCCACGCACCTCCTCCAGCTCTGGGCTGAGCTGGGTTGATGAGGTCTCTGGTTCCAGGAACCAGAGGATAGTGGCATTTGCTGTCGTTCATCCCATACGTTAAGGTATGGCTGCTACAAGGGTCGCTCCTCTTTCATCAGACTTATCAGTCTAGCTGAACTGCTTTCCAAAAAGCACCCTATTGCTATTGTATTGCTAGGCAGACACATATTTTTTTAATAGCTAATGAATCATTCGCCACTTCTCTAAACGACATACACCTGAAAACGTCACATACTTTCCAAAAGCAAGTCTTTTTGAGATGTTCTTCAAAGTAAAAGAACCCAATTTTGGCTTGAAAGAAACACACGCTGATGGCTCTGAATCTGTAACAGGATTAGACGTTTCTTTATAGCTTGTACAGTGAAATCAATCTGATATGGATTTTATAATATGAGATAAAAGTTTACCCATCAAATATTTCATACAGATTTTTAACGTGAAAGTATACTGCCTGTGAATGAGACCCATGTTTACCTGGCAGTCTTTTCAAAGGAGCTATGATAATCTATCCAGCCAATTACTCTCACACTAAAATTCCTAAGTAGGTTTTGACTTGATGGACCATAATGACTCAGAAGAAGCCATTAAACCCTGCGTCTTGTCAATGGTGTCCGCATTATGCCAGCACATACAGTGCATGACCCTGGACTCCTGAAGGGAGAAAATAGCCTATTGACTTTAATGGGAACTTCATCTGACTAAGGAGCTGGGAATGGGGATGGCATAAAAGCTCTCTCCTGTTTGCAACACCTCTGAGGAAGTCATTAGGGATGAGCAAATAAACCATTCAACACATTTTAGAAAAATATTAAAAAATCCCTATTTTCCAGCAGCAGTCCCTATGCTTGGGAGCCTTTATAGGAAAATAATTGGCAAGACTATGGATTATGCATCCTGAGTAAAAGAGGTGACAATTAATACTGTTACAGTAAAGCCCCTAGCAAAAGGGACTATGTATCAGTGGACCATTACTTTTAAATAAAACTATAAAGTGCTGGGATGATAATACATTACAGTTTATTAGTGGGCAGCCATAACACACCGCAGAGTTTCTAATTCTTGGCTGAAAGCAGCAGCTTCCACCACGATGCAAGACTGAAGGCATATTCAGCACCTGGTATGATAAACTGGATCTGTATATTCTAGAACTGGCCACTATATAAGTGAAAAAATTGTTGTTGTCTGCTTTCTCCAAGCCTCAACTACCTACTTCTGCTTTCTGAGTTCTGAGCTTTCTCAATCAAATAAACCTAACCCGTCCAGATACTCAAATACTCAGAAGACCTAATTAGGACTGTGATTAGGCTACATAAAAGAGCTTCAGACTCAACACAAAGCCTGGTCCGCCCCCCAGCCCGCTAAGGCTGACCTGCACAGCGGCACCCAATCTCATGCACAGCCCGGACCCTGCAGCAAGTCAGTTCAGGGAGCTGAACCAGAGGGCAGGAGTCACTCTGCTCTGGTACAATGCAGTAGTTTTTGGTGACAAGCATCACACATGGGTCTGCCCATGGACATAGGCTGATCAAACTGAATCCTGAACAGGGGACCTTTAAAAACTCTGCAAGATTCTACCTCTGAAAATTTGAAGAGACAGCCATATTTCCATGCATCTCATAATACATACACACCTGAATCACACAGTCGCCTTGAGCTCAAGGTATTTATGACTGTCAGACACCTGATCACTGAGGACGGAAAAAGAGCTAAAATACTGTCAGCACACAGAATAAGGAGAATATCTTAGGAAGGTGGTGTGATCTATCTTGTACCTAAGATCTGTGAGAAGATGGATGTTGTTGAACTGAAGGATGGGCAGTCCTTTGAATGTTTTTTCATAAAACAACGGTATAACTTTGCATCGCCTGGCTTTAAGAAGAAACATGTACCACTCAGTTCAGGTTTGGGGGACTTTCTTCCCTGTCAGGGTAGGAACCAGGATCTAGAGTTAACTTTAAGGCATCTTCACAGGTCACTGCTCAAGTTCACACGCAGCTCTGCTCTTCAGTACACAGGAAGAATAAAAAGCACGCTACTCTCACATGCACTGGCTGACGGCAACTCCAGCCAAAGACCACCTAGGATAAGAGTCCTCTGACGGGGTAAGTCAGGTTGAGGAGAGCTTCTCATGGCTGGTGTGGTGAAACAGGATGGGGTCAACACGTGAAGGTTTCTGTTCTACATAAGAAATCCGACTATAATTATGCTTGTTTACTGCTAACTCATCATGACATTTCAGTCAGGGAACATGACAGGACACTATGGAGACTTCAAAAAAATCCTTCAGATCGTAGTCAGGCAACCAGTAATTGCACAAAGTCCATGGCTATTTTGCATCAGTTAACACCACAGCATTTGGCATCCGGACTTGTGAACTTGGAATGTTTAAAAAAATCAGGACACAAAGGGGAAGCAACGGCACATGCAGTTTTATCCCTGTACTTTCAGTGCTTCTGTAGGCCTCCTCACTCCCAGCACTAAGCCAAACTTCAGCTGCTCCTAGGATGATAAAACACATATTGAAAAACACGTAGTAGGTTTTTACCTCTCTTGCATGGGTGGAAGTTGTATCCAGCTGTTAAACCTGGGATCGTATCGGCTAACAAAGTTTGTACTGTGTTTCCCTGTAAAGATAGATTATTTTGACACTCAGCTGTTTGTTTCATGTATTTAACATCATGATTGTAATATATATTACATATACTTCACAAGTTGACAGCTTTTATGAAGGGTTCCCCCTTTTAAAACAATGTATGATTTCACTATGTGTACAGTAATAATTCAACCAACGGGGCACTACAAGGTTTGAATTAGCAATTGTCAGCAGTAAAAGTAGACAGAGATTATTCTTGCTGTCTGTAATAAGACCTTGAAAATATGTATTTAGCTTTAGTTATAGATGCTGTGGTATTTCCGCAGCCGCAATAAATCACATCACTAAACAAAATTGCTGCCCAAACAAGGGCATTCCTGTGGTATTGCTATGGCGAGACTATTTTGTGTCAGGTAAAAAAATCATGGGGAGAATATGTGTTTTTCTTTCTCCTCACTTCATGTCTGTGTGCAACATGGTGAAAAAGACTGCGCAAATAACCAGGAGCTGCATAAGCCATCAGCATGGGGTATGCAGTCTTTGCACTACATGGTTTATTCTACCATCTACTTTCAGTGTAAGTTCAGAGGAGTTACACATGTGCATCGAAGGGGGAATACACTCTTAGGGTTTTGTTCCAAGTGTGTTAGCTAAAATAGAAACATGAGCAACATACACCAGCTAACTAGCTTATTCCTGCTGTCAAGCCCCAGAATTGTATTCATGTCTTCACAATATTAAGATTTCACCTTATTTTACATGCAGATTGACATCAAAGCAAGAAAACTGAAGCAAGAGAGTGCACCGCAATTTCTTGTAACACCTGAGACTGCAACAGACGAGGATCTCAGAAAAAGAAATCTTTGTTTATGTATCTGTGACTAAAAAATTGAATTAGAGGCTTCAGAGGACAGCAGAATAACCCAACTGCATATGTCACAGTTATATAAATGGCCACTGGGTATTCTACAAGGTGAATATTTTTGCACTGGAAAAGCCACTGTAGGATTGGCCCTCTTTGCTTGTTTCTTTCTATACATGCTTCAGCCTACACAAATAAACTATATCAGGATTGTAGAGAAGAATCATGATACAGCTAGAATCTACATTCATAATAACTTAAGATCATGCTCTACAAGGAAATAGAAAAAGAAACCATGTTGACCACTCCTTCTGGAAGCAAAATCATTTTCTCGCTGCTAAAAGCATGTTCCATATGAGAAGAGTAAAAAGCAGATGACTGATGAATAATGCAGCATTTCCCTTCAAATCCAGCATTGTGCCTAATGAGGACTGAGGTCCCAGCACGCTGAGCGCTACTCAAACACATCTCATAGGGTGAGATCCTCATACGCTAAGGGCAACTACAATTTTGCCATCAAGTTTAGTGAAGCCAGATTTGCTATTGGTCCCTATCTGAATTCCTTTAGTCTATCAAGACAACAAAAAAACATGCATTGAGGGCTATAGATTCAATAAACAGCAAAAGCAATAATAGCAGGCATCTAACTAGCTCTAGGTCTCACTGTTTGGGACGTTTATTAATCTATTTCTATTACAAAAAGAAGAATTACAAAATAATGTAAGTATTGATCGTAAGTTTAGGCTTCTGCTAGAAGGATCTAATGCTGCTCCTTCAGAGTTACTACATTCTTCAGAGTTACTTTTAACTTCAGTGGTTCCTTGCTTATACAGCAGCGTTGTTATCACACAGACCTCCTAACCTCTACAAGTGTTACGCATGTACAGGACTGTATAGCACACAATGGTAGTTATTTCTAGTAAAAAGAGAAGCCTTTAATGAGCCTACAGTGGGAAGACAGGATACAAATCTGGCCACTTCACGGGAAGGAAGACGCAACCAAACTAGAAGAGGCATAGAGATGTGCCTCTACGACGACAGGAGGAGCAGAAGACTAAAGAATCTGGCTTGTTGTACCTAGCAAAACAAAAGCTGAAAGGGGATAGGAATGGTGTCTATAATACAGCAAGGGAACAAAAATCCAGGAGGGGAAAACTGTTAAGTGAAAGGCCATCTTTGGCATGAGGAAAGGTAATTTAGACAGTCAAAGAATACCTTTAGACTGGAAATTAGAATACAGCTCCTAGTCATTTAGAGCCATTGGGTTCTGTAACAGCTTTCCAACAGGAGTAGCAGGGGGCTAAAAATCCGACTGCTTTTAGGAGCCTAGAAAATTTACAAAGACGAACTATACAATGGCTGTAATGGCAGGAAAAGGACTTGATGACCTATTTAAGCTGCCTGGTATAACTGTTTTCATTCCAATTTAATTTTGGAATTCAGTTTGAAAGACAACTGTATCTATGATTTTGCCTTGCTCATCACTCAGGAAGTATGCACACAGTAGGAAACACTTGTCAGAACCCAGAGACTGTGAGGAGTAAACAGAAATCAGGGTTAGTAAATCAACAGAATGGGGGGAAAGAATACAGATGCTGCTCTCTGCAGGAAGGTCTCTGCCCCTATGCCCAAAGGTGAGGGCTCTGCAGGCTGAAAAGGTTGGTCCTAAACCCATGCTAATGTTCTGCAACCTGCTCTCATCAGCATTCACTTGCGGAGGGATCTCTTGTGACTGGAAATCACAAGGGTGCTCCCAGCACGAAGGGTGCGTGGGAGCTCCTCACAGTCCATGGGGTGCCTCAAGATCTGCAACTGCGATGGCTAAAGAAGTGCATAGCGAGCCTTCAACTTCCCCATCTCAAAGATAACTCAATTCATCGAAATAATACCAGCACGTTCTCATGCAAACTGAAATCCTTGCAATGTTCTGGCAGGACAGCTCCAGTTAGGCCCATTTGAAGCCCCTACTGTACTATGAAAATAGCAGACAAGGGCCTTTACATAAATGTAAATGGTTATATGAGAGTAGTTCCCACGTAGCTGCCCATTTAGAGTAAATCAGTTTGAAGAAAGAACTAGTCCAGCACAGGATGTAGTTGATGATTTTCAGGTCCACTTTTCGTGATGAGTAAGATCCATTTCACTTGGGGTACATTTGTAAAGAGATCAGCATCAGTAGTGCTCCTACCTCCTCTATTCCTCTCTTTTCTAAAGACAAATTGCAAATATCTGGCATTCACAGAACAAGGAAGCTGTTAGACTTCTGGTGGCAATGTCCTCAGTTCAAGACTTGATCTAGGTGGCCTTAGAATTACGGTACTATCCAGCTTAAGAACAGCTTGTTATGACAGCTGTGCTCAACTCCTACCTCTGACGCGGGATAAGTACCCCTCCTTAAGTCTCTCCTTTACTCTGTGACTCAGTTTCCACATGTTTAAATTGTAGATGATTACACTTCTTTTCTTTCATCCTTCATGTGACCTGGCTATTTAATTTTAAACTGTCTGGAACAAGGTCTGCCTCTTATTATCCACACGCCTATCATCAAGCACAACAGAGGCCCTCAGTTGTTGAATGTGGCTGACACTCCTAATGAGAATTATCATAAATGAGACCATGCTATCTCCTGCTTAATATAAAATTCAACAATAGAACTGAAGGGCCCTTCTCCTAAGACATTTAGTGATATTTTAAACTACATCGGAAATATGCTTATAGGGTGGACTGGATTGTTTGTCTCAGATTTTAGGAAGTGAACAGATGTAACAATTTTCTATAATTTGGTTTAGTGCAGATGCTGAAATGGGGCATTCACAATAAAATATATGCAGTATATGTAATTTCAGCTGGATCCTCTGGTGTTTTAAAGTAAAAATGTGTACCTGCAAGCTGTTTTATGGTTTCTCAGTCATAATTATCTCTGTTACACAGACTGCTACAACTACAACTCTTTCTTTGTGTGCAAGCTTTTTAACACTGTCTTGACAATTTTGTGAATTTTGCAAGGCATGGTATTCTCCTTTTGCTTTGCTCAGAAGCCTGTTAAATTGTTTAATTTCTCTTTGCGGTAAATTTATGAAGTAATCAAATCAAAGAAGGTAGCAGCAGATAATCTATATGAGAAGCTCTTGCACAAGACTAAAAAAAGGACCAGTTTAAGAATCTGAGAGTCTAGATAATTAACACATTAACAACTTTAGCTGCGAGTATCTGGTTTGACAATAGAAAAGAAGCATTCATCTACTGCAATTGCATTATTATATTATGACTGGAAGGAGACTGGAAATGAAGGTTAAAATTCTTAACAGCTGCTGCCTGGTGCATGCACTTGAAAGAGTCTGTTCTGCTGCCTGTGGCATTTCTCAAGGGATGTGGGAGCTGATGAACGACGGCGATGCTAACGCTAAAGTACCACATATTTATTACATCACTATCTAAACGTAGCCTTGACTAGTTCAACAATTAGGCTACGGGTCCTCAAAATCACTTGCTAATGACCACATCAGCCAACCTGACAGACAGACACAGAAAAGCAGATACCGCTCATGTCTTTTACTATTACATACATACCATTAGGGTTCCACTGGTCTTCCCCTCCCAATACGAACAAGAAGTTTTCCACTTCCACGACACAGTGGTGGGCACTGTTATATGGCATGACTGCAAGTAAAGCAAGAATTCTTTATCAGCTCAGGGCACTGATTCCATAAAATTTTTCCAAAGGTAAAAAATACAGTACTGGAATTAAATCTGTAGGGAATAATAGCAGAATGCATCACCCTAAGCATGTTCAGTGAATTAACAGCAGACACAGCCACTGATCAATCATTTCACATCATTCAATCTCGCAAATAACTGAGGCAAAAAGCTGAAATTCTTGTCCCTCTGCCCCCACACACCTGTCCAACTGCCATATACGCTGTTCTAAAAACCGCTTATACAAAGGGGTGAAGTTGTCTGATATTTTCCTGAAAATAAACAGCTGCTAGGAATCCTAGTATGCTAGGAAACATTAAAAAACCTCACCCCAGCTTTGTTCTCTTGGTAATGTTTCCACAAGAAGAGTCAGTGTGTTCAGTAGCTTTCTATTACACAGCAATGAACAAGCTGCATTTCCATACAGTTTTAAGTTTTTAAATTAAGGTCCTGCTGATTTAATGCCTTTTCCAAATGTATACGCTTAATTTCCTGTACAATGTCATTAGCAGCACAACCACACATTTTCTATTCATCTAATCAGGAAGCCCTTTGTTAACAAAGATCAAAATTGTGGCATTAGGTTTTGCAGTATGCTTTTTTGGGAGGTGTTGGGATTACTATACATCAGCTACAGTCACAATAAACTATTTATTATTTCATTTACATTTCCATTACAAGTACTAGCACACAAAAATACAGGGCTTACATATCCATAATATGCACATATTACTGTGTTGTGCCATACAACAGTATTGTAATATTATATGGTAAATGTAGACACAGCATTAGTTATCATACCACATGCAGTAGTTTTGGCCCAGTGACACCAGTAGGAAAAATGATGTCCTTGTTCAGCTCATCATATGGGCACCTTAAATCTAGGTGAGGACAAATGGGGAGGTGATGTGCATGTACAGGCAGGGAACTTATTGCTTGACACGGATCAACAGAGCACTTAGGAAACCAGTGCAGTGGGAAATCAATATGACTCAGGGCCAGCTCTTACTTTGTGCTCTTTTGCCAATGCCAAAAAAAAAAAAAAGAAAAAAAGAGGCAGCCTATCTCACACTTGGATTATTTTGGGTGATATATCTCTCATTTCACTTGTTTTATTATCTTTTATTTTTCTCAAAATGCAGTTGTGCAGTATAGCATATGCAAATAATAATAAGAAATACGCACAGCTTTGTTATGTAGGACACATTTTCTTAAAGATCAAGTGGGCTCATTTAAGCTTCTTACTGAAGTTTTTGCCAAGGCAATGATGAATAAGTAAGGTACGCTTTTAGTTTCCAGTAAAGGTCGAATATCATTTTCATAGTCTGTGCTCTTACAAGCCACATAAGTGAAGCAATTTTTAAATTGGGCAGCTGGGTTCAGTAAAAATGCATTAATTAAGGTTATTTGTTACCAGTAAACTGTTTATAACGAGGAAGTAATCCTATACTAGGCACTGCCTAAGAATTTATACTGCTTATAGTAGGATGAAAGAACGAGAGAAATTTTTGATACCTTCTTGGCCCCCAAATCATAGTTACCTCATTCTTTAATCTCAGTTATTTTCTCATTTTAAAATCTTTCTTCTCTCAGAAGCCTAGAACTTTCCTTGATTTTGTGGATGCTTGCACTATAGAATGAACTTATATCTCCCACAGGAAATTTGTTGTCTCCCTTAGATGTTTGCTGGGGCCCCCCTGTCAAGACTCCTTGGGAGCAGCCTGCAGGGTCTTTGATTTTCACCTAACCCACTGCTCTATTGCATTTTCAAATGATGCCCAAGCCAACGTTTGAACCCTCAACGAGGTTCTTCCTTTGATCAATTTGAAGGGATACAGCATTTATCGAAAAGAACGGTGCATACATGCATATTTTTCTCATTTTGTGTTTCCATTTTTGCAAACACTTTTGTTTGTTTATCCTCCATATTGATACAAACAGGGCCAGTAGAGGAAGAAATTATATTTTAAGCTTTTCTGCCATTCCCATGCATATAAACTATGCAATAAGACTCCCACACTTATGATGATAATTAAACCTTGAAAACTAAGGGCTTAATCCTAGTTCCTACTTAACTCGATGGCAACATTCCCACTGATACGGGATCAGGCCCAAATGACCTGAACTATCATCTGTAACTCACGGGAAAGCTAAAGGGAAGTTTACCTAAGGAAGGGTGGTAGTATTTGGGAACCAGAACGAAAAGTGACTAAAATAAAATATTGCAGACCTTTACTACGACATCTGTTTCTTGCAGAGCTTTGGGAAGAACCCTGTTCTCAGTCTCACGAACGTGGACTGCCATCATGCTCTGCCTGCCGCCACCGAGGTCAGAGGGAGCCAAACAAAACAGGGAGGGCAGAACAGCACTGCAAAGATCTCAGAGGGAGTTTTTGTATCGAAAGCATCAGCGTTACAGCCTTTCTCCCTGATCATTTTCAGAGGCCTTCCTAATCCTGGGTTCTACACAGAACTCCGAACGGTGGGAACAAGCAATGTCTTTACAGCCAGAAAATGCCCTTTGAAGGCAGCAGGAAACTTTTGTTATAAATCATAACTCCTTATGAACAGATGTCTGTACAGGACCTAACTTTTCATAGCTATAGTCAAAATGAAGCGTCATTGAGCATGCTAAATTCAGCTTCCAGCAGCAACAAACTTCTCAAGCTCACTGGGGCTGCCAGGCTGTAGCAGGAAGAATCTGGCCCATCACGCAGTCTGGCCAACTCACCGTGTTCATTAATTTTACATCAGCCTTTGTCTGCTGTTTCGTTTTAATAATGTGAAAATCGCATCTTCTCATTTTTAGATTTCGACCCAGTGAAACACCTGCCTGCCCGGCAATAAGGGTATTTGAAGAGAAGTTTGTACGCCACACTCAAACACAGCCCAGTGTGAGTTTTTAGCGTGTCAGTCAGTGAGTTAGAGGGAAAGGGTAAGGAGAAGCTAATCAGGATGAAATGAGATTAAAGGCTGTCTAATTTTACAGCAACTGTGATCCATCAGCCACTGTGAAAGTGACAGTGGAAATGAATGATGGAGACAGACAGGTGGGGCTGTACATTTCACTGATTTATCCTCAAATGCACTGGGCCTTATTTTATTGAGTGAACATGACCGCATTTATCATGACTGTCATCTAAACCCACTTCCCTCCATTTAAAAAGGTCACTTTACTAGGAGGGAGTAGGAGAGAGGCACTTTCAAAACAGATTTAAAATTTAATAACACATGTTTATAAAGCCCTGTGCAAGAATTCTCAACTTTATTAAAGACAGTTTAAAAGGAAGGAGAAAAGACTATTAAAAGGAAAAGACAAAAAAAAGCCATGGTCCTCTGTGAAACATGCTTAGCTACCAAGGTGATAGATGCCAGAGCACTACTTGAGACAGACAGATATAAACAGATGAGACAGAGTAGGCAGCAATCACCTCTTCTAACCCCCTGCCCCTCACATACATACACTTTCCAAAGCTCTGGAGGCCTACGGCTAACAAATTTGTGCTTTTCTGGACCAAGAGCAGAAACAAGTGCAAGCAGTCCCAGAGAAGACAACATTCCCACCAGCCCTCTTTTGCATTGTGAGTGCTCTCTAGCAAACCTTCAGTAGGGTGGGAGGCAATTTCTCAGACAGAGATGAAAAACATTCTGAGCTTTTGAGGTCAAAACCAAAGGAAGGTAGTGGAGTCCAAGAACATAGTGGTATTTGTTAAGAAATACTTAATAAACAAAAGCCAGTGACATTGTGCAGGAGTGACACTCCTGGATGTTCTCCAGACATGGACCCAGGTAGGAGACACAGAAGCTCTCCGCATACTACGATAGTTGTCCCAGGCAAAACTCCTTCCATATGCCTGCTTTCAAATCCAGAGTCTGCAGCTTATAGCCAAACGCTCAAGAAACAAAATGTGCTTTACCATAACGGCTACGAGGTCAGCCAGACACAGCAATGCTCCAGGGAACTTCCCCTTTTGAATCAGGCTGACAGTGGCATGTGCGCTGTTCGTCTTATCCAGTTTTGCTTGGTTTCTGAGAACAACTGCACACTGAGGAAACAACATGTGCTTGTTTCCACATATTTCTCAAGGGTTCATCAATTCCTCCTCCTCCCTATAATCCACTTCTCCCTGTCTATCCTCACTTCAACATTAACTAGTAGGGAAGAAGAGGGATCAGGAGTGGCATTTCTGAAGAGAGCAGGAGCGATAATTTCTGGTCCCAGGAAATCCAAAGGTTGTGATACATCCCACAGGCATTCCCTTCTCTGCTAAAAACTCCTTTCAGAAACTGCATTTGATTCTCCTACTTAATGTAAAAAATTTATACGCATAGATTTTTCACTGTCCTGAACAGTTTGGCTCTTTGAGATATAGCAGGTACTATGATGAAAGCAAAGCAGTCTCTTCCTCAGCTACCGTGAGCATAGCCCTTTTGATACACAGTACGTACCAAGAAGTCATGCTCACCATGTCTAACAACCTGTGCAGGTGACGTAAGAGAAGAGTCTGTTTCAAAGACCAGGATGTCATTACCAGAGGACAAAAGGAGACAATAATGACCTTCCACAACATTAAGAGCATAACCTGTTGGCTAGATAATATTCAGCCATTGCTACCTGAAAGCTAGGTAGTTTCAGTGCACTCCAGAGGGCAGATTCATATGAGAAGATGTTTTATTCCAACACAAAAGGAACCCACAAAATCGCTTTAGGAGATTGTAATTTGCTCATGGCAGGGACATAATACTCATTTCATTTCCAATCTTCTCCCCCAAATTTTAGCATGATTACAGTTGATCCAATTATTTGCTGTAAACAGAATATCAGATAGTGTTTGCCTTTTCTTTGGTTCATAAATTATTTGTACAAAGACTATGCATTTACTACTGTATTTATTAGTTGCTATTACTCACCAGGGAGGTTATGTAAATAAATGCTAGGAGTCTTCTGTGAATTGTTCACTTCAATTGTTAGTTATTTAATAACTGTGGGGAAAGACTGACCTCAATAAGTACATGGTATGACGTTCTAGTTTCAGTGAACATAGTGAAAGTTTTGCTATTGACTTAGAAGGTATCATGATTTCATCCACTGGTATTTTCTGTTCACTAGATAATGAAATTTAGAAGAGGAAAAAAAGGAACAGTAAGTAGCAAATCCCTCTGCTATACCTATGGTTAAACTGCACTCAACCATCTCAAATTCAAGCAAATACTGTGAACTATTTTTTCCAGTAAGACACCAGTGCCAACCTTGAATGTGAGATCGACTCGGGGGGGGGGACACCTGGGACAATCCAACTGCATTCATCACAAGCAGAAAATCCTAAAATGATCAGGATGAAGCACTATGCCTCAAAGTCACCTTCTAGAGCAAATACCTGGAGTAGCCGTGGTCCAGCTACACCACAGAGAATGCTGCCAGAGCATCTAGGTCAGAGCCCCTACTTCAGTTGAGGCTGCAGGAAACCAAATACAAAATGCCACCCAAAACCTACCTTCAGTTCAAGAAAACATAAACACTAAGAAGTTATTTAGGCAGATGAAAGTCCTAGGAATCATTCATGACATAGTCAATATATTAATGAAAATATCACATTTTTCATTCAGCTGTTAACAGATGTCATTTCCGTACATTCTGTAGAATAACACCAGCCAAGCTTGTTCAGCTTGGTTCTCAGTTTAATTTTTTTAATGGGCTAAGTTTGGACACAGTGTGAGTGTCTAAAATAAGACACCCAAATTCATACTGAAGCACCAGTTTGGGCACACATGACTGGTACTCCTGGCACAGACAGCTCTTCCTGGAATAGTTTTAAAGTTACTTGGATGTGGTTTGGAGAACAGTCCTACTTATTTCTATGAGTGAAATTCACCACTCGACTGCAGGCAGCTTTACTGGGTTTTCAGCAACACAAATATCTGACTGCTTGCAAGAACAAATTCTACCTATATATTTTTAAAGCTGCAAGTATATATTTGGGTTTCATTCGAATAATAAAGCTGGCTACCTGGATCAGCAGTGCTGAGTTTCCACCTTACTACCTGATGTTCCTGTACCAAAATCCTGACATAATCATTGGTGTGCAGTGTTCAGGAAACCTGTGCTCCCTCTCTTCATGGAAACAACTCCATGCAGCTCAACTGCCGATACAACATCTGAGAAGCAAATGCAAAAGAATAGCCCAAATTTCTTGTCAGGAAGTGGAGCATGGGATATACTGGACAGTCCTGCGGGAATGTTAAAAATGACAGTTTTAGGAACCATGAACAATTCCCCTTGTTTTGTTATCCTCTGCTTACATGCTAACCTACTGAAGGCTGACCATGCCCACCCAAATCCCTTCACTGATTGCACATAATCTGGAGGCAGACAATTTATCATGCAACACTTTTTATCTACCACTGTGAATTTTGCAATGTTACCTCAGTGATGGTTTTTCCCCAGTGGAATATGCTGTATACCTACTCAGGCCTAGATTTATGGTCTCTAAAGTAGAGCCCAATATATATTACTGGGGAATGACATCTCGTCACATCGTAATAGTGTCATGATGAAACATTCATGTGTGACACTTCACACAACAAAATTTCCTCATGGAAGAAATGATGAATAGTCCTCGATGGAATAACACCATGATATAATTGCCAGAAAGCTCCAGAAAGAAATACCACACTGTCCCACCAGAGACTTTTGGATACTCCAAGATAGCTGCTCAAGGACGTGCATTCCCTTTTCTAACCGTTCCAGAGGAGGAAAAACCCCAACCAGGAGTGGTGAGTTAATGCCCAAGTGCTTGTTTCCAGTAGCATCAGTTCACGGCTCAATTTCTATCTGACCCTGAGATGCTTGCATTATCCTGGTCTCCTCTGAAGCCAACCTTGTGAGCTCAGGACAACCACAAACACTCCTTGCATTTCCCTGGTAGGATCCATTCTGTGCTACTCGCAGACCTACATTTTTGAAAGAAATCATCACATGCAGTAAAATTTTACTGGGCCCTCACTGCCCAAAAGGCTGAATCTTTCACTATCTTCTCTCCCAATGTCAGTACTTCCTATCTTAGTTACTTTCCACTTACTATCTACTAACAGATTTTTTTTCAGAGGACCCAAAGTTGCGTTTCTTCCCACCAGCTCTGAAGCCATTCAAGGAGAAGAGGAAAAATGTGATTTTCCATTTGAAAAATTGTACGTGGGCAAGACATGTGCCCCCGTTCCATCATATTAGCAGTGTATTGTCCATACACTCAGAAGGTCCCTCATAATAGCCAAAAGTGAAACTTTAAAAATGTCACTGCTATGAATTTTTGACCATTTCCTTTTAAACATTTCATTGTTTGCAGTCAAAATATTTGTTTACAAGAGAGTCCAGCACGTACATAAAGCACCAGACATAAAGTAGAAGAAAGCAGAAGTATCTGTCCAATCCTTACCTCCAGAAAAAAAGCCAAAAAGTGCCTACTTGTCCAGAAGACACATACCAGATACGCAGGGTATCTGAAGCAAAGTCGGAAAAGCCCAACATGCCAGACTTCCAGCATCCCTGCTGCATGGCACGCAGAAGCAGGCATGTCCCTGCAATAATATACTAATGTACCTAACAGTTTTTTGTATTTCTCGAGTCCGTGCCACTAGAAGTTTCAAGGCAAGTTTCAGGACCACAAGAAGGCACTGAGCTCACCTCTGACAGGCAGGACACTCAGACAACATATTGTCAGGCCTGAGGGCACCAACGGTCCTTAATGGTTGTAATCAACCTTCCCCAGGGTGTTCCCCCACCCCTGCCCAGGGCCCAGGGTCTCCGTTTCAGCTCAGCCTGGGGAACCTCATCCCGGGCTGAGCTATTTTGCAGGCACGCCTGCCTCCCGCCTTGGCCCTGGCCCCATCTCCCTTTGCCCCTGACGGGACTCCGTGGCCAGACCTGGCCGTGATCCTTCGCTGGCCATGCCCAAGGCTGTCAGTGGAGCCCATTAGCAGCCCCGACTCTACTGCTGTGCTCAATCCCCTGGGTTGCTGCGGGCCCTTGCTGTGCCCTGACACATACCCACAGGAAGGCACGTGTCTGGCCGAGGCCTGCAGCCTGTGCATTCATCCGACTTCACGCAGCCCCGCTACCACTTAGCAAAAAGACACTTACACATGCCCTGGCAGAGCTTAAAGCTATCATCACCACGAAAATCCTTAGCTGGACGAAGGAGTTCAGGTAGCAGGAAGTGAGTGTCTTACAGGTGACACTTTTTCATGCCAGGCAGAAATAAATATTATTTATATTGTTTCTGCTCAGGATGGACAATGACAGCTCATTTTAAAAAGTATTAACCACATGGCAAACAAATACAGAAAGTAATACAAAGAATCGACCCATGTAAACTGGGGAACGTGAAAGAGAAGGTTCCTCAACAGACACCAGGGAGAAATGGTGTTCTCCTAAAACTCTCCCCACCCACGGGCTCCCAGGGAAGGGGAATGGCAGATCCACCCACACTTTCCACATTCAGAGAGGGAAACTTGGCTATCTAAACTTTCGTATCTAAAACTGATACAGACCACTTGCTCTTGTGCATCTATACACAGGAGATGAAATGAGAATGCATATCTGAATAAAATCCATCTGTAGATTTAGACATTTGTATTAACTTTCTTTTGCTTTCTACAATAATAGTGCTTTTTAATATTTTCAAAAGAATTGCTGTGAAAAATGTTGTGATACGTGCTCATAAGGGATCAGAAAAAATGTTCCATATCACCATTCATACGAGAAATTTTGTTCTGTCATCTCAGAAACTCTTTGTGGATTTAGGAAGCGTCCAATCAGGAAACAGAAGCAAACCTATGTTTCTTAAGATTAAATATCAAGTTGAATATTGCAACACAAATAAATAGCTGCTATTTAAATCAAGTGGTGTCAAAATTCATGGACTGAACCGTGATCACGTAGAACCACTCACAAATAATTCACAAATGACACATCAGTGCATGGTCATGGACTGCTGACAAATAGGATAAAAGGTGAGGTTAATTTAAATCACTATTCATGCTGGGACTGTAGGATTGGACATGTACAGTATAGTAAATTAAAGTTATTTTTATGATTAATCACAAATACTTTCAAAACAATAAAGTTCCCTGACCCAGCTTGCATTCCTTGTTAAAGGAGTTAATTTTGCAAACTATACTGTTCATAAAAGTAGCAATTTCAATTACTCAGGTGAAGGGAAACTAGGCCTGAGACAGAAAGTCTGCATGAATAAAACTAGGACTCACCACACTAATAACTGTGGCTGTGATTTGATTTTTGTGGAGAACTGAGACTAACTTCAAGAGGAGAACGACAGGGGAACGAGCAGCCAGGGATGGGACAAGGTCAGGGCCGAGGGGACATGCCAGAAGGGATCCGGATGGGAGGAAGAGACGGAAAAATCTACAAACATAGCAGCACATACTGATCTAGAGCCCCAAACGCTTGACTCTAAGCGCTCCTCTGCAGCCAGCAAATCTTGGTGAAAACTCGCGTTGTTTTATACTCACTCCCTGGTTTCTAGGGCACATAGTTTCCACTGTGGATCAGAAGCTGTCTACATTCAAAAGCCAGGAGATCTGTACAGCATATCTACAGGAACCAGCCTACGTGACACCTCTTTCTCAGTGTGCCTTGAAGAGACAATTTCAGCTCCAAATACATGGCAATAGAAGAAGGTTGAGGTGCAGTGGCGCACCAGAAGTCACAAGCTACCATTACAAGAGGCTGCAGCGCACCCTTCATCGGGCACCTCTCTGTTTATTTAAGTTGATATGGTCTTTAAACAGACAACCAGGACATTTCCCAACGGCCCACCTTACTGAGCGTTCAGTCCCACAAACACCAGAGTCCTGTAGAAGCTGGCACTGCCACTAAAACAACTCTGACCTTCCTCGTCCCCAGGCCTCGTGTGCCACACCGTTGCTTGCGAAGGTCGATGTACTCATGCAGCCAAGCAATAAGCAAACAGGACACTGCATGTGTTTTTTAGGCACATTAAGCTTAACCCAGATCTGCTCCCCAGTGAGCTTCGCTGCCTGGCCTCACCAATTGGATGAGGGGGTGGCGGAGCAGGAGCGAGAGGCCATGAGAAGAAGGGTAGGATCGATGTACGGGCAGCAGCCCCAGCTTACAGCAGCTTACAGCGTTGGTGAAACCACAGCCTCAGCACACAAATCCAAACCATTTAAACAGGTCTAGTTTAGCATTGAGGTGGTCCTGCCCCTCTCACAGCCCAGGCAATCGAGGCTCCTCTTTGTGCTAGCACAGCCTCTCATCGGCACCCCTCTCTGAGCCCCTTTCAAGGCAATCATCTGACAGAAAAACAACCCCGAAAGCAAGAGAGTAGATTTTCATTTTGGTTGAATGTCCTGAACCGCCTCACCAAGGGATCAAACGATCTCCAGCGCTGACACGGAGTAGGAGACAGGATCATGGGATGACGTCTGCTGGAGAGAAACTCGAAGAGCAGTGATAGCTTTACCTACCATATAACCGCAGCCCCAGCGCAGGGAACAAAGCTGCCCTATGAACGAACCATGTAACAGTGAAAACGAGTCCTGGCTCTAAGAGGCTGCTTCATTTATGGAAGGCATGTGGTGAGTGAGAGAGGGCACCTTGCCTTTGCCACACATTTTTACTGTGGTGCGAGACAAGTCCCTGAAGCTATCTTTTTCCACACCTACCTGTTTCCCCTGCTCCGAGAACCTTAATTACATGTGCTGCATTTCCCACATGCCTGATCTGATGCCTGTGTCTGATACGCAGGAGCACCCCCATGCTGAAATCAGTGGGAGAGGCAATCTGGAGAGCAAGGTCTGTGGTGTCTTGAAACGGGCACGCCAGGTTACGGGATACCTTTGACTTTAACCTCATCGCACCTCGGTTCCTTATCTGCAAAATAGGGATCTGCAATCCTCACAAAGAGGATGATGCAAAAACAACAACGAATGCCAATGAAGTACTTGGGTCCTGTTGTTAACGAACCCTGCGAAGAAAAGCTTGCCAAGAAATTCTGCCTTCAGAACAAGATTTTTGTAGCATACAGTAGATGGGATCCACACGCTGAGCGACAGAGGAAACAAAATACTGCGAGAAGAAATTCAGCACGGTCCCTTCTGTGCACTGATATGTGACAAAGAATAGTATGTGATATTGTTACAGCTTGCATCTTAACGTCTAGGCGAACAGAGGCCGAGTTAGGCAGAAGCAGCTTAATTCTCCCATTTCCTAACTCCGGAGGGC
Organism: Struthio camelus; assembly: GCF_040807025.1. Taxonomy (NCBI): domain Eukaryota; kingdom Metazoa; phylum Chordata; class Aves; order Struthioniformes; family Struthionidae; genus Struthio; species Struthio camelus. Next base: position 142,536,922 of record NC_090943.1, on the reverse strand, counting down.
TTGATATTGCCACCTTTCTAATGTTCTTTCTAAGTAATCTGTACTGGACCTAAGTAATTTGTACATGATATAGCCTGTTTTGACAGGCAGCTAACTCCCTCTCTATCCTGCAGCTATTTGGGCATTTCTGGATCGCACAAGTAAGTGCTGCAGAGAGTCCAAAGTCTGTCAAGTTAACGGTACCAGTTGCGGGACGGTATTGTCGCATTCCTTTCTTGCCCGGCTTCCTTTTACCTGGTAGTTTTATCCTAAGCCACTAGATGGTGTACATTGTTTTCAGCTTCCCCCTCCCCCTGGAAAAGCATTTAAATTATTTTTTTCGGCTTTCGGTTTTACAGTCAACCAAAAACAAAGAGGTGAAATGCAGCACAAAAAAAGACATAGCCAGCTTCCTCCCAAGCAGTTAACTTCTGTTTGTTCCTCGTGTTCAGTGTGAAAGGAAAGAAATCAAACGGAGTACACAAGAAACAAACGCTCGATGCATCGATTCTGCCAGATGCTGAGTCCTGCTGCTCCCACTGACTGCAATGGGCATTGCGAGTGCTCAGCAGCGCTCAGGCTTTGGCACAGCATCAGTCATACCTGCTTTGCCTCGCCTTGTCTCAGTTCCCCGAACCCAGACTGCACGAGCATCAGCCAGCGATTTCCCTGGCAGTCCGCACACATCTGCTTTTCTACTCCACACTCCAGTCCCAGCGAAATATAGCAGGCACAGTTCCCTTCCTCACCAACACCCCGCCAAATCTCTCTCTCTCTCTCTTTCTCTCCTTTAATAATGATCTGGAAGCTGGGTAAAACAACACGCTTGCTTTTGACAAAGAGAGCGCTTCCTCCTCATCGGAATAAGGACGGGGAGAGCAGATATGAGGTAACTGCGATACAAACAAATCCCCTACACTACTACAGGAAAAAAAAGAATCCTTCCAAAATAGTCGCTCCTTTTCAAAGGTGCGTTACTCAGTGTTAATCCAAAACCGGATTGCATAAAGGCAGCCATATTACAGCTATCTTCTTCTTTCTCTAAAGAAGGATTTTCTTGGCAAAGGCACCCAAAGGTTGAAGTATACCCATTCTGTAAGGAACACACACAGGGACTGGGATTTACTTCTGTATGCACTCCCTGCTGCATTACACCTTCTCCCACTCTTTCCTCCTTTCCCAACTACTTACAACAACTATCCCTCTCCAGAAAGCATCCATCCCAGCAGTAATGCTACTTGTTATTAAACCTGTATGTAAAATATAGCCAAGGACTCCCTGCCAACAGGCAGCTTCCTCCAGCTCCCACAAAAATGCCGATATCCTGGATCCCCCATACAGCACCTTCTCAATACCCAGCCCAGCCTGGCAATGTCTTGGGGGCTCCTCTTCCTCTTCTCCGCGGCCAAGAGAAGAGGAGCCAAAAAAAGGATCATTTTGAAGTCAGAATGTCTTTTCTTCCTCCAGTCTGGCAAGGGTAGAGAAATTTATATTTCCTCCTCCCAGGGAGCAGAAGAAGACTACCTCAGGGCACTGGCAGCTGCTTGGGACGCTCTTACTGCACCGTGCCGGGCAGTAGGATGGCATGGGGTACATGCGCAATCAGTGCTCTTCTCTTCACCCCAACGCTGAGACAACTTGGGTTTGGCGGCATTGCACAGCCAGTCCTGCTCAGGCCATATCCACGCTAGCGACTCAAAGCCACAACACAGACGTACACGCAAGTGGCACTCAGCACTTTCAATAGGTAGGATTAGACTTTAGCTGTGAACTGGGATATGAGCATAAGCAGATAGATTTGTGCTGTCCAGAAATACATCCTTTCTCACATCTTGTAGGTGAAAATTCAGCTCAAGCCTTCACTGCTGACAAATTTGGATTTTTCACAAAGAGAAACGTGAAAAACGGGGCAGAAAAAGAAACTCAAAAGAAATATAGCAAAAAGTGCAGTTGAGGATTTCTTTTTTTATTCACTGTAAAAAACACTGATGAAGTGCACGCTGCATTACAAGACATTAATACAGGCTGACCCTGTCTGAAGAGTTTGCAGTCTTCCTATGAATTAATAAAGACAGAATAATCCCAAATGCAGTGCGTTCGTTCAGACATATCCACATGTACACTGTAGGTCCGCATCTGCCTAAAACAAATATGCTTTTCCAAATATTAGCATATCATTGATACAAACAATTTTGATTTATATTACAGAGTATGAACAGATGATCAAAGCAATTGCTTTGGTTTAAGCACTGCGCTTTTGAAAGTTACCGCTTATCAGCTGGGCTGAAGTAATTGCTTCTAGCCTCTTACAATTAGAAAAAACACTAGCTTAAACTACCTTAAAGCAATAATTAGATTGTTTAAGCTAACACATTTTACCTTGCATTTGTAACCATCTAGGAACCTGAGCACAAGTAGGAATCGTGGCTGAACTAGTGGGCACTACCTCGAAGAAACGTAGGCGAGCTGGACCTCTTTCAGTCCTTTGACCAAATCCAAATTACAAAAGATTTAGACTCAAAAAAATCCACAAATGACAAACAAGTAATAGGAGTCAATACCTACAAAATAAGTTGATGAAATCAACCTATTCCTCATGCAAGTGTACATTATTTATATAATACAAATACAATGAAATTCCACACTGACTATGCAAATCCCAAGAAGAAGTCTCTGACATCTTTATTAGAGAAATACCTTCACTAAAAGTAAAAAAAAAATCCTTAAAGCTGAACTTTAGACACTGAGTCTGTGAAGATAGCTCCCTCCATATAATCAGCTATATACAGACTTTCAAATGATATACCCACTGCCTTAATTTGTTTTCTAACATGAAGAAGTACTTTTGGCATTCAGGTGCAACACCTAGAACAAGTGAGTGATCAGAAAACCCGTTTGGGGCTCTTGCTGAGGTCAGTGCCACTAGAGGTTCAGAGATATATATATATATATTCATTCCTATCGCATTACCCCGGCTGCACAAATTTACTTTTGATAAACATGCATACTAAGCATTTGTTTAATAACTTTGTCTCTGAATCCCATTACCAACCCTGTGGGCTTAATTATTTGCTCCCTACCCTAAGGTACAAGCGCTGCTAACCCAAAGCATTTTCAAAAATCACAATCCAGACCGTTAAGTCCATGATGCTACATATGCTTGCTGTCCCTTCTATTTACTTTCTGGCTTCTGAGTCTTTAAGGTGACACATTCAAGTTTTAATTTTCAACCATACTATTAACCCCTCCCCATTTAAAAAAACAATTAGGTGAAGCAAGAAGCTTTGTCTTAAATAGAATATTAAATGCGCAACAGCAGAGAGAAAATTGTTGGCAACGCTGCTAGTGTAACTCAGGAGTAACTTCCCTGAAATAATCAGAATTAGATATTCATTTAAGCTTAATTTAGAGTCTAGACAAAGGGCAGTATTGTTATGGCTCTGTGATGGGACAGGCCCAAGGCTCCTAGCACCAAACTTGTTAAAATACAGTATAGAAGTACCCGAACTAGCTTTATGCCACTGACTTGGCTCTGAATCGCATCCTCTCAGGTTCTCGTTTGCTTTAAAGGTTCCCATCATTCTGGGGCCCGAGTTTAACAGCTGTACCAATAGGTGGTTGGAAACAGCACGGCCCGAGTTTAACAGCTGTACCAATAGGTGGCTGGAAACAGCACATGCTACAGAAGCATATAGAAACAATCAGCAAAACTGTAAATTATATACTTCTTCCTACATTTTTAGTATCTGTCTGTGGATTACTCCAGTGACCCGTCACAAATCATTTTTAAATAAGGACACTAAATTCATACCTAATAATAACTCCACAGATTTCATTGACCACGCTAAATTTGGTCCACCCAGTTCACTTTGCTTACCTCTAAAAGCTCGGACTTTCCTTTGCTTGTGTTTTTTTCCTGCGACACTGCTGTCGTATTTTTGCCCCAGCACCTGCTGCCTGCACAGAGTGAACTGCAGCAGTGGACGCAGAAAGTAGCTCTGGCTCTTTCCTCCTTTTCCGCAAGCAATTCCGCAAGCAGCAGCAAAACCAACCAACCCAAAACCAGCCACTAGCTCGTTACGCCTGCACCAGGAACGGAGATGTCTTTATACCCAGAGACTGTACGGATCTGGGAGTCTTTCAGTGCGTTGGTGTCGTGATAGTCTTTCAGTACTATCTTTACAGCCTCGTTTCTGCACGGAGGCCAGTTTAGTGAGGGCAGACCAGATTTTCTGTCCCCAGTGGGGCTGGCGGTGGGGTCACAGCAGCGAGGCCAGCGCAGGACCAGCCACGGACAGCCCCCGGCACCCCACGCCCTCCCCACCACCTGCAGCACCCTGCAGAGGGTCCTCTACGGCACCCTTCTCATGAGCGTTCGGGCCTTTCATGAAAGCGTTTGGTATACGGCAAAAGGTAATTCATGACTCTACAAGCAGAGCCAAATGACCTCGGTATTACACGGTTAAATGACCAACCCTGAAGGATTTTTTTCTGCAAATGAATATGGATCAATAGCAGTTTTCTGCATAAAAACATTTTCTCCTGAAATAGCAAATTTAGCATTACTCAAAAAAAACCCCGCGTTATTTAAAGATTCATCTTGATTTTTGTTGAGCACTACTGTTCTGTACCCATGTAAAGCTAGAAGACTTTTCACTAAGGAATCCGTTATTTTTTTCTGAGGATATTTTTTCCAACGTTAAAGAATTCAAAGGAAAGTACTGAAGTGGCTGCAACTGCTTCAAGCAGGCGATAGCGCTGCTTTCCTTAGGGAGAGGAGCCTGTCGCCAGCAGTCCTCCCTCTGTGAGAGGAGACCAGGCTCTTAAAACGAACCAGCTGGGGTGAAGCCAAATCATTCCCTCTAACAAAGGGACGCTATGTCAAGGCTTTACGGCTGTTGTAAATCTCAGAAGTTAGGAAAAAACATAACTTCTGAGTGTTTAGATGACCGTGCCCTGGAGCTCTGCTGGAGACGGTCTGCGAGGTGGCAGGGGCAACTTGGCTGTTTGCTCCCGCCGGGTGAAATCCGTCCCCATGCAGAAAGCCCCTGAAACACCCTACACGTTGAAAAGACCTAAGTTAGAGCCCTGTATGAAGCCTTGGATGGGCCACCTCTGCCCAGGATGTAGCTTGCTTTCCTGAAGCTGATGGGAGCCAGGAAATGCACGGCTGATCCAAGCATTTGTGATTCTGCTGAATAAAACAAAGTTTAAATAAGCTTGCGCAGACATTAATGGTAATACAGCTGGGAGACAAGGACTGCCTGGGGACTAGCCAGAAAGCTGCGATGTGGACACCACAGATCATCCAGCTCTGTGCTGCTGGCTGCCACAGTTCTTACAATAATTCTAGTCTCCTGCAGACAGTACAGATAAACTCTGTCCGCTGTTAATGCACACTGGTATAGAGTTGTTTACAGACCGTACTTAGCAAAGTACTTAAGCATGTATTTAAACACACTGTTGAACATCAGTGTGATTAATACTTCGCTGAATTAGAGATATGATACGAATACATTTTTCTGCTGTTGTAATTTTTCATTATACACGCTTATAAGCTGGTCATAAGGATTTTCTTTCAGTTTTGCATCAAGCAAATGAGTTAATTTGGGAATAAAATTCTACCTTCCTTATGCCAGCACAATGCCTTTCACGTGCACGAGGGCAGAAATCTGCTCCATGACCTTTCTTCAGACTTTTTTTTGGTTAGTGTTTAACAATTCATCTGGAAAAAAAAAATTTTTTCTGCTTCTTTCTGATCTGGCACCCGTTTGACGTTTCTTTCATGTCATTTCAATCAGCAAAGTACCTTTTATATATGGTACATATGCTTGTTAAGGCTGTGCACATACAGCAGCTGTAATTCTTGACCAGCGAGCAAGCAGCTGGTGGTAAGTAAAGATCAGACCAACATATTCTAGCCTTCAGTGTGTACAATTGGGGGGGAAAGAAGAAATGTGGCCAGTTACCATGGTCACTCTATTTGAATAAGTGAAACAAGCACAGCTCTTTCCTATTTTGCCCCTCTCTGCTTAACCCAAGGAGGAGTGTTTACAGTCTCCTAGTCGAAAGTTTTGGAGCTAAACCTTTTTTCTGTCCTTTTTTTTTTTTTTCCCCAGTTGAAACTCAATCAGCCTACCCATACACAGTAAGATGCTGGTTATTGTCATCACTCCAAAGCAGCCACATCACACACATTCATTTCACCTTCACTTATAAGGAGACAGGTTTGATTCGTTTAATCGCTTTAGCTGTAGCCATATCACCGAGGAAGATCTTTCTTTTCCAAATTAAAGCTAAATCGTGTGCATTAAATATTTTATTTACTTGCAATACAAAGGGAAACTTTTCAAAAGATTCAGTCACAGATAAATTATTATCAGAAAACCCCAGGCTCACATCAGTCACGGGCAGCTTCTGGCGTTCGCCGAACTAAACCAAACGTGGGTAGGCTTACTCTGCTTCGGAGAGGACATTACGGAAAAATTCCCCGTTCTCTTTTGCTGGTGCCCTCCCCGACTCCCGAAGGAGCCCAAGCGGCGCGGCTCGGGCCTCCGCTGGGGGCCCCGGCAGCCGGGGCAGCACCTCGCACCCCTCCAGGGTATAAATACGAGCCGCGGTGGGGGCAGCGGGGCCGGGGCGCTGCGGGAGGCTGCGGGCCGGGCAGCGAGCCCCAGCCCGGACTCCCCTGCTCCCGCCCAGGGAATAATAGGGGCCAGCTCTAATCTAGCTTGTTAGGAAAGCACGTTTTAAAGCAATTAATTCGTTTTCCTTAAAAGGCAGAGGCCAGGCCAGGCTTTGTACCCTTCCCGGTGCTCCGCCTGGTCCTAAGCAATGGGATTTCCACCATTTCCCGTGGGAGATTATTCCACAACCTAATAGATCTCAATGTCAGGAAGTTTTTTCCTGATATTCAGCCATAATTCATATCCATGAATTATGAGCTACTGTCGACATCACACCCATTGAGGCATTCCTAGCGCCTGCTTCATTTAAAATTATATGCTCTAGTTATGCAGGGTTTCTGTGTACTAGGGCAAAATGCTTTTTCTGCAGGTTAATTCATTACTATTCAATTTGTTAACACTTTTTTTCTCAGTGTGAGCAGTCATTCTGCAGTTACACACCCTATAGTAGCACAATCCCCATTGGGGAGCAGAAGCACACTATATAAATACGACAAAACAACATACCAAAAAAACCAGCCCCGAAAAGACGTATTAATCCGTTTCTGCAGATACTTACTCCAGCGTTCAGTTAAATGAAAGCAGTAGCTCATACAACACCTGGTATGAGACAGAAAGCTTATAAAAATAAACTGTCAAGTCCATAATAAATTTCATTTCTGTCTTAAATGGCAAGGGAAGGGAAGGGAAGGGAAGGGAAGGGAAGGGAAGGGAAGGGAAGGGAAGGGAAGGGAAGGGAAGGGAAGGGAAGGGAAGGGAAGGGAAGGGAAGGGAAGGGAAGGGAAGGGAAGGGAAGGGAAGGGAAGGGAAGGGAAGGGAAGGGAAGGGAAGGGAAGGGAAGGGAAGGGAAGGGAAGGGAAGGGAAGGGAAGGGAAGGGAAGGACGTTTCATCAAGCCTTGAGAAAACAGGAAAATTGAAAAGAGTACTGCTACTTACAAATACCGAGCCACCACAACACCATAAGGACATACAAGAGTGAAAACAATAAAGTTGAGGATCCAAGATCGGCACTTTTTTTCCTTAATAGCACCTACGAAACTGAGAAAGCTAAGGCAGGCTTCTGAAATCTGTTTTTCAAATAGCCGTGTACAAAACACTTCTTAGAAGGAAACTGCCTTTTGTTTTAGGAATATTCGAGAGGACAAGATTTATAAACAATCCATCAGTTTCTAAAGAAAAGTCTTGAGGATTTCTATGAGAATTTTTTTATGAGCACATCTTGCTCAGTTAGTGCTGCTTTACTATCCTGTTTGCAAACCATTTATATATAAATAAAACGTCATATTAGATACCAAAAAAAGGAACGCTTTCTAAAGCAAGCAACAAGAAACACATCCGAGTTCATTTTCATCTCTATACGTGCCTAGCTCCTATTAATGCTACATAAATCCTAGTGCAAGTAGATGAGAATAAACACATCAGTTTTACCTGAAATCATCTAAGAAACAGAAAGCCATGTTTGTAGTGAGCACTAGATGCACGCAATGCAACAGCATTTGTCCTGGAAGCTATTTCAGCTGGCTGATTTTTCAGAGCAGGAGCCAAATAGTATTAAGAGACCCACACAGAACTGGTGAGAACATTTTTGGTGATACTTTCTTTTACTGGAAATCATGTAATGTTATGGAAATCTGTACCTGGCCAGCTGGGACACTCACTTTGGACAGAGGCCAACCCACTCCCAGTCTCTACTCCTGCTCATTGGCTGAGATGGCTTGAAATGTTGTAGACCCGTTAGGGTAGCATTAAGCCCAAGTTCACACGTGCTGTCACTCATCCGGGTTTACTGGCGAAGGGATGGTACATTGCTATTTGTGGCTCCACTGCTTCTGGTTTGCAGCTAGCCGGCAGCAGGCCAGCACAGACTGTGGGCAGAGCTCTCTCTGGTGGGGCTGTGAAACACCTACCGGCACATACATGAGCAACTCAAATAAGTTAAAAATTGTACTCTGACTTGGGCAAAGCAGGGACCTGAACCTCAAGCTGCCTGCCTCTACCGCACCCTCCAAGAGGTGTTGATATGACAATGGACATTTTGACACAATTCTGTTTTGCAAAAACATTTGAAAGGATTTGTTTTCATTTTGCCTTGGAACAAAGCCTCAGAAGTCGCTGCAAAATGGAACTGTCATCCTCAAGTCATCTGTAAAGATGAGTAACTCAAGTTGAAAGATGAGGTAGAAAAAGATAAGCTCTGTGAGCCAGGAGGAAGGTTTTAAGCCAAAGGTTTTAATTTACTTGCAAGGATATAGCAGGGAGCGGCATCTCCAGGAATCAGTAGCTTTGTCAGAAGTCCGACATCAGCATCTACTTTTGGAAATGGCACAGATCATCTGAGAACTCACTTGCCTTATGTCTGCCACTTTCTCACTTGCAGCCACCCACCACTCATTATCTGCAGGCTCTTTGTCCCCTATTCAAGGACATTTTGGAGCCTACTCAAGGACATCCTGTTCTCCGGTTCTGATGAGCTTTTCACCACAAGTGGCCCAGGCTCAACACAGGCTTTGAACAGGACATTTGGGTAACACCTCTGAATTCTACTCACAAGTGACTATCTGCTGGTGGAGTTGCTGAGGATGAAGAGGAGCACATTCACACATCTTTGAGAACGTGAAAGGACATGAAGAATTTCATACATCCTGGTTTCCAGAGAGGTGGGTGTTCAGAAGTTCATAAAGAACGGGCGAAAACGAGCCAAGAGAAAAGGAAAGACTGTTGAGGGCTTCAGCGCAAGCAGAGTTAAGGCAATGAGAAGATTAGTTAGTTGCAAAGACACAGGGCAGCAAAATATAAGGGAACAGGGAATATAGGAAGAGAAAGCTATCCAGAATCTATGATACACCACACTTATGAATGGGGTGGGGGAGCAGAATAATCTGCTTTGCGAATAACCAGAAAGTCTCAATCGAAATGGTAAAAAGAGTAATTTGTGAATGATTTGCTCGCACTAACCCTTTGCTCTCTCAGGGTTTTAGCTGAAAGAAGGTGAAAGGATGTTAATATGTTGGTTGATCAAGGCAGGCACAGAGAATAGAAGTTATCACAAAAGATACATACAATCAAATATCATCTGTGTAAAAGCAGAAGCTAACAACATTGCAATTAAAAGGAAAAATACACAGGGCATAAAAGGAGGGAAGACATTTGGAAGTTATCTCAAATGGTACTGCAGAATAAAATAATATTTAAGACACAAATACAGCATTCATTGTGAAAACATGCTATGTTCTCATTCATTCTTAGAGATCTGTCTTGCTCTTAGATATGCAGGCGTGCATCATTAATGGCACTTGCACGGTTGAATTCCCATGCATCATCCTCAGAATGGGAGCTGTGGCTAACCTCTAGTATGTCACACACAAAAAATACTCTTCACTATCTTTATGCTTCTCACCGTTACATTCTCACTTCTCTGTATGTGAAAAGCATGTGACTTATTGGCAATGTGTCTGACCACGCTGAATAAATCTTCTAAAGCCAGGCTTAACATCGGATAGTTGTACCACTCAGTCAACTTCTCTCTATATGAACCTCTTCTTTTGTGACCATACTTTCCTTGTATACAAGGGGCAACATATGAGATGGAAAATACAGATGGAATTTATGTTTAAAAATTAGCTTTTAATGTAATTAGCACTTTTATTTATGAGAATACACGTGAGTGTGTTGCATATGTGTACATGCACAACTACATATATCCACCACATCTATTAAATCTGTCTAGAGGGTAATATCAAGACTTCTTCTGCTTTAGTAATATGCTAATGCTTGCTCAAGCTTTTCAATGCAGTGCTGAAACCAGCCTCGACACAGCACTGAAGCAGAAGCTGCAGCATTCCAGCCTGCTGGGTAAATGGAGTAAAAGATATGAAATTTAACAGGGTTGCCAAGAACTGTTCATCAAAACACATTTTTGATTAACTTAAGTGTGTACTATTCTCACAAGTAACAAAAAAGGGGGAAGAAATTTTAACTGGTATATGCCAAGAGATTTAATCTGTCCATCTGACTCCACTCACCTTTTACGAACACTTCTACTTTTCCTTTACTCATTTACCAATTGTTCAGACGTAAATGAAAGGGAGAAACCTTTGAGTCTAACACAATACAAGTACTGGATATTATCATTCTTCAAAAAGTAAAAGCTCTACAGTGGATGAATCTACTTAAAAGAAGTAAGGTCAACTGGAAATTTCCAAAGGCACAACCTGGGCATCTCGTGGTACTTAAACTGATGTTTATGCCTTTGAAAATTTCTCCCAAGGATCCGAAGGACCTCTGACGTAAGTGTATAAATCATACCCTCTGCCATGTAGGTAACCAACTTGGAAAATACTGAAGACTTATCAGGGAAAACTAGACAAAGCACTCTGAAACACATGAAGGACGAAGAACTCCTGGCGACTCCAAAAAAAGGAAAAACAGACATTTCAGAAAAACAGACATTTCAGAAAAACAGAAGAGCAAGAACACTGCTGTTAATTTTCTCGGGAAGGACAAAGTATCATTCTGTACCGGAAAGGATGGCTCAGCTAAGCATCGCCAGGGAGAAGGAAAGACAACCTGATCCAGCAGAAATGATATCGGCTGGGAGGTGGAGTGACCCAGCTGCTCTGCTGCTGCCTGTGACGTGAAGCAAATCATTTTGCCGTTCCTTTTACCTGCCTTCCTCTGGGGGAAATGCATAAGTAATAATGCTCGTGCAGCTCGCAGAGGGGTTTTAGGACCACCAGCATGTGTAGGGGCTTGCTGACATTCAAAGTGCCGTTACTGAAGATGAATGGAGGATTGCTGTACAGAGGCGGCTTGGACTGCCAAAGAATATATTCAAGGGAAACTCAAAAAGTCAAAATAACAGAAACACAAAAATGTTGTATTCAGATTAGACTACCCAAAGTGGAGGCTGCTTCAGGTAAAAATGAAAACACAGCTGACCTGGGGAAAGAGGGAAAAGGGACTACCTTTGTCAGAGCACTCAGCACGAAAAGGTTACTGGCTGTTTGTTATGATCAGTGAGTCAGAGGAAAACAAATAAGTGACAACTCCTTGATATTGTGTGATTGCTGCTGGCAAGAAAGTGAGAGAGGCAGAAAGAAATCAAAGTATCTGATTCACTGTTCGTCCTCACATAGTGACCAAACAAGTACACTAAAATATACCTAGCGAAGGTCAGGAAGCTCAAGATAACTAAAATAAGAATAAAAGATAACTAGTAGAAGAGGTAAGCTTCTAAATGAGGAAAAAGACGCTAGTTTTCCTAGCAAAACTCTTCAGCCTCATGAACTTCTGGACGTTTTCCCTTTCCTATTCAAATATGTCACCTATGTTACACTTTTTCATTGGACAAGGATGTTGGCCTTTACACGGGTTTAAAATCAAAACCTAGTACAATACCTAAGCATAAATGCATTACTGCCCATACATGCATTTGCCGCTATTTTGATGCTCGTTGAATTCTCTCCACGTTTTACAGAGATGATGCAGTTATCTAGGGAGGTTCAGGAACGTTACAATTAGCACATTATTGAAAATCAGAGTACTGATATGAAAGAAAGATCTACTGCAGCTTAAAATGGATGGAATGTGCCATCTAAGAGTTCAGGAACATTTCCTAATATTTCATCCCTTTGTGCTCTAGAGAAAAAAAAAAAGTCCTGCATTGAATGGAGGATTCACTGTATATCTAGAAATCTGCAAGACACAATTTCTCTCCTAGTCGTCACTTCTACTCAGACAGATGAATACATTGCTATAGAAAAAATACAAAAAAAAAAAAGAATTAAAACAATGACTGCATCGTTTTTATTTATTTCTTGCATTCTCTGTTCAGGTAGCAAGAAATTTAATTCCAGTTGGATCAGTCTCTTGTGATATTTTTTTCTTTCATTTAATATACTTTTTAAATGCTCAGAGGCATTATGACAGAAAAGCATGTATTTTTTGCCCTGGTTTATACCCATCATCCTTACCATTACAACAAGACAAAAGCATTAAAGTAAAATTAATCATGTCAGAAGATTTTAGCAAAAAACAAGTGAGACCATGCATAAAGTATCGCTTTGTCTAGTGTGAAGTCACGCTCTGATTAAAAACATATAATGAAAGTGAAAGTAATACATCATTGCCTTAGCAGTAGGGTTTTTGGGAGAGCTGTGCAATTCTGAACACAAAAAAATCTTTAGAGGCTCTGGTCTTTGAAACTTGCAATTATTACAGAATAATTCCAACAAACACAACATTGTTTCACTCTTTAAAAGTTCAATTAATCTTAAATGGTGCAATTAAAACAAACAATCAAAAGGAGTTCTGTGATTAAACAAGGGCTCCTGGTAGGATGGTAGCTCACAATTAAAACAGAAGTAGCAGCAGCTGGCTGTCACCGGCGAGGCGCGCGGCTGTGGCACAGAGGACCCCCTGCCCTGTATCCAGCAGGCAGGTATGAGGGCTGCAAAATATCACTGAATAACGAAAGCCCCTGAACAGAGCAGAACTTTTGCTGTTAGCAGGGTCTATCAAGCGCCCACCAAGAGTTCAGTCTGTGTCACTGGCAGTAGTAGCCTGTTGCTGCTATGTGACATAGCACCCAATGAGAAAATGAACTCGTGTTTTGCGTATTTGTAAGCAAGGCTGAAAAGAAATCACTCGGTAAAGATTTGTTCACTGTATTTTGCCATGCAGTCTATAAAACCCTCTACTTTGCTCAGGCACGACTGTGCAATAAGAAATGTTTCAAATTATACAGCAGTGTGCACCTTCTGAATCTCAGATTAGGACTGAACCCCATCAAATAAAGTTTGGTGGTAGAAAATGCTTGGGATGTGCCACATGCTTCCTCCTTTTTTTTTCCTTCAGTTTGTCTCTCTCTCTCTTTTTTTTTTTTTTTTTTTTGCTAACATAGAAAAAAACAACTCTATGAGAAATACCAGCCAGGAAAAATGCACTATAATACTAGACTGTGAAAAATCTACCGATCCCTTGAGCCATAGCATTCTTGCCTATAGATGATGACATTAAAAAATTGGAAATGGGTGCATGCTTCCCCTCCTCTTCTGGATCTATGAACAAGGCAAGTTGTTTTCCTGATACCTTCAGAATTACTCCCATTAGTACTGATGCGTTTGGTGCTTTGGGTAGCCAGGCAGAGAAAGGTGGGCAGTATCCCCTGCCAATAGATCTAGTCATGGACTGGGAACAAAATGAGATTGTTACTCTGCTGAGCTGTCATACTCAATAGCTTGTGCTGTTCCACCTGTAACCGCCTCCATAGCTCCACCTGCGGTGCCACGGCTGGTATGGAGTCAGCAGTTTCTGACGGCTCATCTTCTGGTGCTCCTCGTGCATCACGGACGGCAGGACGTGGAGCGCTCAGCACCCAGCTAGTTGCAACAGTCGCTCTGCTCTCCCCACTGAGTGGGACGGAAAAAACACAACGGGCAAGCAGCTCCCTCTGACTCACGGCCCTGCTGAACAACTCTGGGGGCTCCTCTCAGCCACAGCCCAGCCACTGCACCCCGGACTGAATTTACAAACTTCTCTCCCACTGTCCCCATCCCCAAATGCCACAGGCACGGAGAGCAGAGAATTAGCAATGCATAGGGATTCCAAGGGGAATTTCTGTGCCTATTTACCCTGGACCAGGAAGTATTAGTAAGTGCAAAAACTAGTTTTTTTGTTGATGGCGAGGTTTCCTTGCACAGGAGAAAACCAAATACGCCTAAAGTGATAATGAGATAGCAATATCTTGAAGAACCAGACTGCAAGGACTGAAATTCTCCTCGCTGCACAACCTCATGGCTTTTATTCTGTCCCTATTCACTAGGGAGCAAACAGGCAACTCTTCATTTACACTGATGAGTGCAGGGTGATCTGCAACTTCAGCACAGACAGCAATGACTAAACAAGCCCTGCAAGTCAGAAAGAAACAGAAAAAACCCTTCCTCCTTCACTCCTGGTTCTACTTTTAGGATAAGAATAAACAGAACAGTTATTTTCGAAAACTGTGGACTGGGAAAGAGATAAGAGTAAAAGGGTAAAGGGAGAAAATAATTATTCCTTCTCCTAAACAGCAAAAACTATACCAAAAATGAAGACAGCACAATGTCCTTCAATTCCCACATACCAAGTAAAAGTCATAATATGTTGACACAACACCATGACTGCACCGTACAGTCACTATTTTATAGTGTGATTAGTTCATGGTCTTCTCTAAAACTGCTCAATCATAGTTCTTTCGATCTTTAGGTCCATGCACTCCTGTGCTGTATAGCCATCCCAATGTTTTATGGAAAGAACAAGATGAAAATTCTACTCCAACTTGTCCCCGCTTGCCACATTGTTTCTATATTAATTTAGAAAAGCAGGGGAATACAGAATTGGCACAGTTGAAACTTGCATTTCAACCTTTTTTATGATTATTGCTACTACTTGGCAAATGGTAATAATATTTTCTAAGAAACTATGCTGTTAGCAGTAAGTTTTTCAATGTGAAAAGACAGGCATTCGCCTCCGTGCTCCTAGAACAGCAGCAGTCCAGGCCAGCCCAGCACCCTTTTCTGCTTTTGAAAGAACACTGTTAGTCGTGTCACAACAAGGCTGTGTATTTGACATCTGTCATCTTAGTCAACACTGGGACCGATCCAAGGGCTTTCAGGACTTCAGTGCTGAGCATCAAGTGCTTGAGCACGAGCTAGCTAGGACTGTAACAGATGCATTACCTTTTAATCACAGCACAGAAGGTAACATGCATTCACCAGAAGGGAAAAGAGAGTTTCTGTTTACTACTTGTTCCAGGCGAAACAGAAAAGATTGCGTTCTTTTCATGAAGTTACGTAAGATTATTCACAAACGTTTCTCAACATTTGAAGCAATAACATACAAGATGGTGGTGTTATTCAAGTACTAGCTACGAATTCAGGTCTGTATTTTCAACCACGACATTTAGGTACCACGCCTCTGGGTCTAGTTTCCCATAAACTTGGAGACAGCATCACAATATAAATAACCAGGAACTGAATAGATGCAATTCTTACAAAATCTTACATATGTACACATATAAGTAATTCAGAATAAACTTATTTCATGGACCATATTCAGGGGACGGTTCAAATCTTGAAGCAAGAGCTCTAATTCTCCTATCTATCATGGTGAGGCACTGGATTATACATAACAAATTCAAAAAAAACAGAATGCTCCTGCCTTACATAATGTCATTGATTTTTCACTGACTTATCATCTTTAGATTTTTCTGAAAAGCAACATACACAGGAGAATTTCGTCACATTTCATGATACTGAAAAATGTCAAGTGTAGCATATCCCCTAGCATGGATGTTGTAGGCTTTTCAAATGTACAGTTCATAAGCCCCTTCAAAACTGTCAGTGTTACCCAATGCCATCAACTATTAATATCAGAGCATCTCTACCTATGCAGTCTTTATGGTGCAGCAGTTTGAGAGAAGTTCTTAAGTTTCCAAGGAGAAGCCAATTTGCAAAAGCATTATTTCCAATCCTGCACCATCTTTTTTTTAATTTTGTGTCATCCTCACCTGTGAATACAATATTACCTTGGGTGCATCCCATTAATAAGGGGCTTTGGATAAGAGATGAAGAACAGAATTCTGTAAAAGGTACTTTATTGGGGAAAAAAAAGCAGGTCTATCAGGAAATCCAGGTTTTAGCAGTTGTCCAGTTTTAAAAGTATGGCTTTGATTTATGGATCAGAATTGCTCATTTATTATTTTATCTATACTGCTTTGGGCAATTTTGACAGTTAAAATTTAGTTTTATTGACCAATGCAGCCAGTTTAGCCACAAGGGGACTAATGCACACACAGCCTGCTGCACTCAGGAAGCTGTGATTTGATTCCATCACCAAGTTAAACTGGGAATCGTAACCAATATAACAATAAGTCCAAATTTCAATGCTCGAGGCAAAATACTTACTCTAAAACACAATCAACCCTTACAAGAAGGTGGGAAATAATTTTGTGAGCGAAGCCTCCATGCACTGTTTACTGTAGCAGATGTACTCCACCAATGCCTCTGTCAGCAATGAGTGCAGAGGAGTACAGAAGAAACCTTTCTTTAATGATTGTGGGCAACAAATAAAGCGGGAAGAAGGAAATGAAAATGCAAAAGAGAATCAAAGGTGTAATCTAAGTCCTACGGCTTACCAGGGATCTGACTCTGAGAAAACTCTCTCAAGCAGCCTTCTCTTTTTCTAAACCAGATTATATTCATATATACATAAATATGCATGTATTCATGTTGCAGTGTGAAAGACTTACAAGTTTACTTAAAAAAAACTTGCTAGAATGATTTTAAGCCAGTGTTAATTTAGGCCTATCCTATTATAAAATTAGCATCTTCTGCAATCTCAATTTATTGCTCCATTGTGAAGCCCCTTGTGATACATAAACAAATCTCTGAAGAGAAACAAATCAATAAAGTGTCTAATTTGATTAACCATGTTTTTAAATTCATCAAGACAACTGTACAAAAACAAACCACTTACTTGTCAGTATTTTCCACGTCTTCTTTTCATCATCATAATACTGAACCAAATTGCTGGGTAGCCGGTCAGGTCCGGGAGGCAATCCTCCAACCAGTAACAGCATTTTCTTATTGGAACGAATTCTTCACCCAAAACAAGAGGAAAGATGAACAACCACATTACTGAAGAGTATTTTAAGTGGCAACAAAATCATAGGCATCACAAGAATGTTCACTGCTTGCAGTTTTCTATTTCATTTTTTGTGTTTCTTTCCCCAATCATGTCTCAACAATTTTTTGAACCAAGCAGAAAAATGATCAGAAAAGCTGCACATCTCTCTACTCATGGAATAATAAGCTTCCTTTATGCAATTTGTTAGAGGTTCATTCTAGAACGACCTTTTTCTTATATTATCCCTTTAAATCATCACTCTTTACAGCTGAATACACATGAAATGCTCTGGAGTTGTACTAAGGTTAAGCATTAAAGTTGCATGTCAAAAATCGTATTAGTCAAAATCATTATTATAAGCCATTCTACACTCAAAGAACCTTGAAAAAATTAAGGTTATGCAGAGAGTTTGTGAGCCAACTCTTTAATCACACACTGAACTTCACATATATAGTTTAGTACAATTAGCAGCACTGGGCTAATGGTTACGGGTTAAATGCTACTTACAAGCACTTTTGTTTGTTTAATTTAGTCCAGACTCTTGCTTTCACTCCCCCCCCCCCCACTCCCCCCCTTCTCTTTGCTCTCCCCCTGTGCACCACTGGCTATAGCAACACCAATTGGTAAAAATGAGACTGTGATGTTGTTGTGAGCCTCCCCAGAGTGGAGCCCTGCCAATGCTTGCCACTGATCCAGCGGCATGAACTTGCTCAACTGTGCAAAGTCACTCTAATTCCCTCCCTCTGTTTTTCTACCTTCCCCCCCAGGGGGCAACCACTGAAAGGAGTGACTACCCACCCATCAAGAGCTGGCAATTCGCTGCTATTAACCGTGACCGTGATTCCCAATCTGCCTGGCAGTTCTTAAGAACAGGACTGCAATGTCTCATATGCAGTAAAAGCGGTTATCTGCACCCTGGCCTCCAACCCTCTACCTGATGAATGGACGATTCCTTTGCAACATTAAGGGATTTAGCGCAATTGTAAGCGAAAAGAGGAGGGGAGGCCCCAGACTCCCAGATGAGTCCTGATGCGTTAATAGTCACTTCACATATAATTGAACTTTCATCAGTTATTCTAAGCTGGAGAGTGATAGCACTGAAACAAAGGTCTACAGTCAAAACGTTCCTGCTAAGCATGATGGTGGCGTAGCCTGGAGAAAATGCATTGATAGGAATGTGCAGGGGGACCACGCTTTCGACGGAAAGCACCCTTGCCAAAAAGCAACATTTTCCCACTAAAAATAGCAGTATTGTAGCAATCTGTGTGTCATTCGCCTAGGCGTGCGGCAAAGAAAGGCGCAGAACGCCTCTAGCCAAACCCCATCACCACGGAGTTGCACGTGGCAGGGCAAAACCTCTGCCGGGCGCTGCGGGCTCAGCACCGCACCCCGGCAGAGGGAGCGTTATCCCCGAGGCACGCCGTTACCGCCAACGACGACCCGGAGAGAGCGCTGGTGACGGGCTAACTCACCCTGGAACCAGCACTGCGCTCCCTCCCCTCTTCAGGAGGCTGCGCAGAGTGAGCTCAGTCGGGCTGTCTTTATATGTATCTACACTACCCAAAATGCACTTAATTCAGGAAGGTAAACAGTCGATCTACACGGCGCTTAGGAATAAAACCTTTCCAACGGCTACCCAGAAGACAACCACAGCTTGCAGATGCCGCAAAATAAGACACCGTCTATCACAAGGCTGGCCGGGTGAATTCCCCGGCTGCTGCCCTTGTTTGTTTTCCAATGAATTTAGGGCTCACGGAAGGTCCTGAACTGACAGCACAGGAAACGGAAAGCCTCGCGCCATGGGCAGAAGTCGGAGAGCGCGGGCAGCGACCCGGCAACGCGCTCCCGCGCTGCCTCGCCGCCGGCCTTCGCTCCTGGCTTGGCGGGAGCCCCCGCAATCCTTCCGCCTTCCTGACCATCCAGCCTCTGACCTCTGCACGAAACCGGCTACTCGCTGCCCCATGATGACTGTTACCTGCCCAGCGGACTGTATCTGCATGCCATACTGGCAACTGTCTCATGGTCACCGTCAGCGCGGACTCCGCTCAGGGAGACCAAGCTCTGCGGAAAAGCTTTCACAAAGGTTGCCAGCGTCCTGAAACGTTCAGTCTCCCCAGTAAAGTTTTTAATGAGAGAACGTTTGATAAAACATATGCAACACAGGGAGTACGATAAACTATTTTTGGTATGAGTTAGGGATGACTGCACATGTAACAAGCAGCAGAGCAAACCAGAGCCATAAGTCAGTTATGCATGGCCATCCCTAACAATAGAGAATCAATTGTTTATTCCAACCCTCTTGTGTTGTATGTTATATCACAATCAACGCCCTGTGTATTGTAAAATTTGGAATGCCCTTGCAAGGTTTAGTTGATAAAGGAGTTTATTTTGATTTTCGTCTTTCATCTGTGAAACTCCCTTCCAACTCCAAAGCACTGTGAAAAACCAATGAATGGCCAAGGCTCAACAGTCAAGGTGAAGAATGAAATGTCAGATGTAACTCTGAGTTTCTAGACTTCGGCAGTTGCAACTATCCTTAACGCTACTTTTTCAGCTAAACAACCTGAGAATCTACTATATCTTCAGAAGGAGTGGTGGCACTGTTATACAGCAATGTTTAAAAATACCTATTTTTTTTAATGCTTAAAATGGGAAGTAATATGAACAGAAGCCCTTAATAAAAATCTAATATGAATTTAATAGCTGGGATAGTCTCTTATCAAAAGCACAGGGAACTCTCAAATAACTAACAAGCCGTGCGTTGTTTTACTCAAAAATGCATAGAACTTAACTAATTTATATCGAGAGCTCTTCCGGTGAATTAAGTAAAGATAATGCAGTGACACTAAAGACATGCACGTTTTAAACCAATGTGTTTTCTTGGAGCCGATTCTGCTTTTTAAGTTTTGGAGTCAATCCCTACATTTTAGGTTTTCAAAAAAACTCCATGCTCTATTAGAATACATTATATCTGTGTTTCACATTGCACTGAGCAGTACTGTTGAAAATATTAACTTACATATACATATTAAAATATGAAAGACGTGGAAATGACGGGTGTTTATATGCAGAAGCCCTTGTCAAATATTAATAAAAACGTGATTCAATGGAATACTACGGTAAAAGCAGGATCTAAAAAAATGTGTAATATCTTAGCAAATAAAGTTTCTCCCCTTTTTGTGTTACTGCTATTTGCTATTTAGATAACTCAAGATTACCATCTGTAACACCTTATAGTATAGCTGAAACACTCTTTTCGTAATCCTTATTTCCTTACAGTGTCTTTTCATAGTCCTTATTTCAGTCCTTATTACATCGTGGTTCACAGTAACCATAGCAAGACTATTTTGATCATCCTGTGTTCAATTAAGAGTAGCAGGTGCCAGTCAGGGAAGGCTAAAATAATGTTAACTATGAACAGGCAGGCTGGT
The DNA here is from genome assembly GCF_040807025.1 of Struthio camelus. Classification (NCBI taxonomy): domain Eukaryota; kingdom Metazoa; phylum Chordata; class Aves; order Struthioniformes; family Struthionidae; genus Struthio; species Struthio camelus. Next base: position 142,516,160 of record NC_090943.1, on the reverse strand, counting down.
GTCACAGGTAAAAGCTGAGATAAACATATGAATGTCTTATCCTGACAGCATTTCCTTATACCTAGAACCCCAAACCCTTGTTCCCTTTGATATACGTACATTAGTCTGCACACACTTTCCAGTTTCTGTAAAAGGTTTCAAAACAGTTAATTCACCTTAATTAAGTCCCTGGGGCACCTCATGTGGTGTGAAATGTATTTTGTCTACTTACAAGACTGTAAATCAAAGTATATTTTAAGGGCAACATTTTCCAACTTGCATGGTTTGATTCAGGCACACAAACCTAAGTATCTGAAAACTCATGCAAGTGGCTTTATTTTCAGAGATGCTCAATACCCATCAACACACCAAAATCCTACCAACTTCAATGGTAGCAGTAAACATGCATCAGCTCTAAGAACAGGTTCACTTCACAAAGTCCAAACTAAGTATACACTCACTAAACGCTGGTCAAAATGCTGAGTGCAATTTTCTCATTATTCTGAATGGAAAGGACTGTTACAGAACTCAGTAATCCTGATGCCCACCTCTTCCTAAAGCTCTTTTGTAACCCTGATAGTCTCATGTGAATGGAAATCGCATTAATAGGAAATTGTCTTCCTGTAGATTGTTTTTCTTTATTAACGGAGCCATCAATCTTGCACTGCTGGGTTTTCCTCATCTGGGCAGTTAGTAGAATATCATTCTACCAAGCAAGGCAAGAAAACAAGCCCTACAAACAACAGATTTGCTCCAGACTCCTTCAGTTTTTTTAAATGACGCAATAAAGCTCCTTTCTCTGAATTAGTGAATGCGTAGAGAAGAGAACAGAATAAACCAAGGAAATGGCGGTTCTGTAGTTCGTAACACATTGTGTGGTGCTACATATCAGAAAGAAAATCCTATCTTAGATGCAAAGGTGATTATGGCAATCAATGAAAAAAAAATGAAGACTCTTCCAACTACACTTTCCTCTTAACTCAGGGCTATAATAAATCCAAATACCTAGATCATTCATTCTCTTTTAATTTAGGCTGGCACCTTAGCTTGAGTATGGAGCGAGCCAGGGGCTTTTCCAGCCAGGAAACGCACTCTTGCTTGAGCTCTGCCCATATACACAGCAGAGCCAAACTGAACTCAAGACGTTTGGCTCACCAAATTCAGGCTCAAACATAACAGCAAAGAGACCAGCCCAGATTCACCAAAAGCACAGGAACGTGTGGTAAATTTTATGTATACAGATAAATCCCACGAAGTTAAGACACCAGAGTATATACAGCCCAATATATTCTGATACTGTCAAAACAACGAGGAGCAAGAATCATCGAAAAGGTGGATTGTACTAATTAGCAGCAGAAACAAAAAATTACTTTAGGGTTTAGGATTCAAGCTCAACATAATAAGCAAAGAAATAAATACACTGTCTCGATTAGCATTTTGAGCTTTTGTCGGTTAACCCTAAAGACATAATTTAACGTTCAAAAACCAGGACAGTCTTTAGCAATCCTTCTTCATCAAAAATGCATCTGAAGGAATGTTGTGCAAACCAGCGTCGAGCAAAAATGGAATGGAGGAGCCTGTTGTTGCCTGCAAATCTGAGCTGATGATGCAGACATCCATTTGCTCATGACTAAAGAAACTGTTTTCCCATCACACAGCATGTTATGAGATCTTTGGGAATCACTCTCACAAGTGGACAGGCATTCCAGTGCAACAATGGTGTTATCGGAAAACTGGTTATTTCAGTGCATTTTGGCTTCCGCAGTTAACTTCAGAGATAGCCATGATTAGCAACACATGTTTAATAGAAAATCTTATAATCCAGAGTTTAACTGTGAATTTGGCAAAAGCCATAAGATACTATGCAAGTTTCATTTTGGACAGAAAAACGTTGTGAGGTTTTATTATCATTCAAATGAATTAATGAACATTGCCACTTACAGGTGAATAGACATCCAGAATCTCTTCCCAATCCCATAAAACAGCCAAAGGGAGGACCTAAACTTTTACAGCAATCAGACCAAGTCCTACAGATACAGAGTGCTGCGGGAACTCTGACCCACCAGGAATATTCTTCTTCTTAAGGGCAAACTTGTTCCCTAAAACAATACCTAAATTTTGTCAAAACTGAATATATAAATTTAGTCAAAATCTAAAGCATGCTAAGGATTATCTAGGTCTTCTGCAAATTCTGACCAAGAAACGACTTGGTTCTTAGGTTCAAAATAGTTCAAAAATACAATGAACATAAAAGTATTTCTTTATGAATGTATTTCTCTTTCTAACTCTTTTAAGGGTACTATCACTGAAGACATACCTGACATAATGTCAACAGACTTTATACTAATATTAATAATGTACCTGAAAACCAGCCTTACCATTCGCTTTAGTGCGATGAAGATTCTTGTTTTCATCTTTTCATTCTCTTTATAAGCATCTTTCACAGAACTCCCAGACTAAATGTTTTCATTGCAGCAGAGCTCACAGGTAGCATTCACTAAACAGGTTTGGCGATGTCCAAGACACAGCTGTCTTCCTAGTCATTTCCTACGTTGCGTAACCAGGGGAAAGCCCTGCCCGTTACTGACAGACTAAAGATTGGGACCCTAAATAGTAAGTTGTGGGAAAGATGTGCTATGGGCATCTACCTACTCAAACGTTTTTCACTTTTGTCCAAAGTGCAGTTTATTTATTGCACTTTAAAATGCACTTTTTACTGCATTTTATTGATTTAGCAAACACATGCATTAGAAAAAAAGGAAAGTCACTGGTTGCTCCAGAAGCAATTTCTCCTCGTCCTCTCTATCTAAAAAGCAAAAGTTTAAGGGTAAGTGAATCAATCTGATCTATTTTTGCCCGACAGGCCATACTTTATGTGCTGCAAGATTACTGGCTAAGCTTTTAACACTTCTTTAAATGCCTTCTCTGCATTAAAATGACTGATAATGTGTTTGGAGATCTGCATACCTGATTTTTCTTTATGAATCCAATCCCCCCGCTGTTACTAATATAGAAGGGTCTCTAAGTAAATCCTGAAGAGTTAGGGTATTTTTTCAGCTGGACGATATTTAAAGAGAATATCTCTTCCTTTCAGGATTAGGTCCTCTGAATTAATAGATAGCAGAAGAGTGGCCAACCATCCCAGAAGAGTGACATCTATCATCACTGTTTCTTTGGGAGGAACATGCAGTAATGTCCTTTTCATCATTGTCTCACTGCATTACCAGCTTATTCCTCATGCTGACAGGAGATTGGTACCACTTCTTCAGAAAGACTCTCAGTAGCTTTCCCATATGGAAGTTTGCCAAGGTCACTGTATCTGTTCATGAAACCGTTGTTCCCTATAGCTGGAGAAAGGCTTTAATAGATGCTTTCTTTGTCTGCGTGACATCATGAAGAGTCTGATAAGCTGAGCTTATCTTCCCAAACCTCTCCTTTCTCAAAGGTACCGCTGCTTCTTGCATCACAACTATGCCGCAAGCAATTTCTTTTTGTGGAAGTTTGTTAGGAATTGTAGTTCCTGCATTGCTGTCACAGACCTCGTTGCTTTCTGTACGTCCTATAATGATGATATGTGCAAAACAGATCATCTGAACACAAGTCTCTCTAAATTAATTGCGATCTGAACGCTACAGATATCCTTACTAACAACTCAGTGAATGTATGAAGCATTGTAAGCAATTTGAACCAAAGGAATTTTTACCAGCAAAGCTTATATTGGTAAATGAGTTGCAAAACCTCCTGTGTCATGTATCTTATTGGCAGAACTGATTTTCCATATTGTTGGCAATTCTGAAAAATCTTGAAGAAACCTCCTTGATCCTGAATAATTTTTAAAATATAACTGATGAAAATGTTTGAATTTTTTTCCCTTCCCATCTCCTCCTTTTTTTCTTCTCTTGACAGAAGTAGACATGGAAAAGCTTACAGAATGTTTCAGGGTAGTCAAATCTTCATTTTTCTCATAGAAAATTTCAACCAACTTTTCTTATTGACATCATTATATACTGTGAAAAGTCAGAAAGCTCCTTTTTCTGCTTGATCATCGATTGGATGAGTATGACTACAGGAAGCGTCTGCATCAGAAGCTGTGTCCTGTCCAGTTGAGTCTCCTTTTCATCACGGAGCTGAGGAAAAGAAAGAGAACTTGCTCCTGCTTCATATAAGCTATGACTTGTTACTTTTTCCACTGGCTTTTTTTTTTTCCTGAAAGGTGGCAGCAGTGAGGGGAAGACAGGAAGAACCAGCTGTGGCACCAACTTCTACTTTCTTCCAGCTTCACTGCAAACAGTCTGTTTCCGTTGAACTTGGCAGCTGATAGTATTTGTTCATTGTCTGCTTTCCAAGAATACAGCAAAACGTGTTGACTAGTAACAGTACTAGGCATGACAGTCTTTAAAGAAAATTTTAGGAAGCCAACAAATATGAAAAATGATGCCAGGAGGTATTTAATAATGGATTGCAACTTTGCATATTCTTTAAGTTCTTCAGCAGGTAATTTGTTAAACCCTGTAATACCAGGCAGGATCTGTTTCAACAAAATCAGCCGTAAAAAGAGATGTTTACAGGGCAGTTGAGTCCAACCCAAAACCTTTATTCAGGATTCCTATTAGCTTCCTTTATGTTTGATTTTTGCAGGATATACTTTGCGATAGGATAATGATAGCCTTTCCTAGGTATGGAACTGCTTTACTTTTTAAAAAACAGAGAATCTTGGCTGCTTTTCCTAAGAGTTGTCCGAAGAGATAAAATGGTGCTTTTTACAGACTATGAGGATTTTTTCCATAATGCGAGTTTAACAGAACCAATGCCTTTTGTTTTCCACAGAAAATTATTTTCTGTTGATTTTACGCTCTACCTTTGCTCTCCTCAGTCCCCCCCCCCCCCCCCCCCCAACACACACACCTCCACCAGAAGGCTCCCTGTACTCCCTCTGGAGTACAAATCCAAATAATTACACTGAGGCAGCTCTGTTCCGTTTAGCGGTCAGTAATTACAGACTCGGAACCTCCCAGTTCCCCCGCTCTGAGGAAAAACTACAGCGACTCAAGGCCGCAGCACGTCCTCAAAAGTCCAAACGCAGAAAGGGTCTGCGGGACCCTCTCCTCCACACCTCTGCTCTCCATGGGACGTCACGGAAAGAGACCGGCAAAGCCTCAGACAGGACACGCAGCCGGGTGAGAGGCAGCTGCGTGTGATGCAGCGTTTGTAAAGGTGCTCCCTCAGTATAAATCATACCACGAGGACTTTGTTGGAGGGGGAATTTCTTTATTTAGGAGGTTCTACACCACCTGTGAGCCAAGAGCTGCCCGACACGACAGTCTGGGATTGCGTTGCCAAAGTGGGCAAGCGCAGCACAAGGCCTCATGGGAGACAGCTCCTTCCCTTTGGGGACTCGCAGGATTTGGAAATGAGCTGCACAGACTGTTGCAGATGGTGGAAAGGGGCACCTTTGCTGAAGCACCACATCTGAGGAGGAAGTTCAAATTCCCCCAGGCATTTCACCCTGAGTTTGAGTGGTTTTTTTCTAAATTGACTCTGTTTTTCCTGGAATATAGTTAAGGAATTCTGCTTTGAGAGCTTAGAAATGCAGATTACATTTACATATGTGTGTGTATCTGTGTATATAGAAAGGGAAAGGGTGCAGATACCACCCCGCACCACAGCCTTTCCACAAGTACCAACCAGGTGTACGTCTTCCATCTTCTGCTACTCTGCCTTTGGGGTTCTGCCAGGTGAATTTGGAGAAATGCAGCCTGTGCCTGCATTTCTGATCCCCACTCTCCTTTGCCAGAAGCAAAAGCAGGCCCCGCTCCTGCAGGACAAGGAGGAGGAGAAGGACCACCTTGGCTGGCTGCGGCAGCCAGCGACAGGGGGGAGAAGCTGCTTCGCATGGAGCAGAGAGGCTGGGAGCAGAAACAGTGGTGAAATGGGGAGCCTGGCAGAGGGCAATTGAGACAGGGGAGAGGGCAGGAGGAGACGAAGCTCAAGTAGGACACATCTGGGGAAGACCCCATCTGGTGGACTGGCGCAGGGTGGGCAGAGTGGTGCAGAAGCAATGAGAGGCCCGTGAAGGAGAGAATGGTAAGGAAAAACAAGTAGTTTGGGGGTTCAAAAGGCTCTGAAGCAGTGGTTTGAGAAACAAGTTCTGGAGCAAAGGAGAAGAGATGAGGTAGGAGCTGGAGAACCGGGGACTATGTGTTGCCTAGGGACATAAATTCGGGGGGGGGGGGGGGCTGAGAGTTTGCAGAGGAGAACTACCTCAGCTAGGTATCTCTGAGAAAGACCCCAGGTGGCAGGAGAAGGCACACCACCTTCTCTTGTCTATCTACAGCTGTTAGAAAGACAGTTGCCCATAAAAGAGACCATTAAAACATCCCTTATAAATTATGTTTCTCCTAATGAGTAGTATAACTGGGCTGGGAAACCGGCTATCACCAGCGCCATACCTTTCTCAAGTATTTTACCATTCAGGACATTTTTGTCTTTAAGTAGGCTCTGAAGGACGGTCTTGACCCCCAGCAGTCATCTTAGGACAAGAGTGCCCCCTCTGACAGTTATCTGAGCTCTGTTTCTCCCTCCCTTACAGATATTTAAGCATCTCTCCATGGGCACTTCAGCACCAGCCTGTCTCCACAGGCAAATGAATGCACACAAGGCAAGTAAGGCAAGTAGGTGAGACTAACTAGGATTAAACTGTCTACAGTTCTGTGGTTCACTTCCCTGCAGCCTCTAATGTGTCAGTCTCCATCCTGCAGCTCAGCTGAGAGAGTCCTGGCACGGGTACAATTTACTGATATTAATTCAGGCGCACAAGACCTGCTCCTAAGCCCACGGAAATAAACCGGAGGCTCACATTCACTTCATCCAAACCCTAATGCAAATGTAAATAATTCATCAAGGTATGACTTTTATCCAGACATTAGTTTTGGATCTGAAATACTTCTCACTTGCAATAAACCATGGGTGTAAATATTACTTACAATTACTTACAAATCCAAACGCTGGATTTAGGATCGCAAAGGAACAGTCAGGTGGCCAGCTGCTACAACATATGACAATGTAATTCAGTGAAAAACAAGCAACATTTTTTTTGCAACCACCAAACTCCCTCCCTGGAGATCCTATGAAAACCTTAGCAGAAAAAAAGAGTCAAATTGAACTCTAGTTTGCCAGATTTGTAGACAAATACAGCGTACTCAGGAAGGAAATTATTTAATTGCCAAGACACGTAACCAGTTTCTTCAAATTTTTAATCTACTCAGTAATAAAATAAAACAGACTCCCACATAAATGCTGGGGTCTCGCATCATTCGTAACTTACATTTGTCCTCTTCATCAACAGTTACCACCCTCCTACCATGTGAAAACTGGTCACATCACTGGTCACTGCTAGTCACTGGTCACTGCTGGTCATTAGTGTTGTCATTTGCACTAAAGTTAAGCAGCACAACAGTCTGCACAAAACTCTGACCCACTGAAAGTAAAGGAGCCGCTCTGTCCCCAGGTTAGCTTCAGCAGCACCAGAATTTGCACTTCTAATCTCTCTCTAAGGTCTATTAGTCCAGGGAAGAAAAGTACAAGAACGCACAGACCCAGCTGTGGTAGAGGACTGGGCTGAATCTAGTAAATAGATAGCATGGTCAGACTTAGCCTTCTTGTTTCTTTATCTTTTTATTTCCCTCCTCGCTCTTTCAGTCTTTAATTCTGTATTTCCTGCCTACGACTTTTCCCACCTCAGGTCACTTGGTTGATCTCCATGCATTTTTTCTCCCTCACGTCTGAAATCGCTTTTCCAGAAACTGAAATACTTAGCTGTTACTGACAAGAGAAGCTGTTTTTTGCCAAGAATTAGTTTTTTCTTTTGTTTCATTCACTCTCTTCTTTTTATGTGCCTGTTTTTCTTTGTTTGTCTATTTTCCTCTGGGGTAGTCTTCCATCCTTTCTCCCTCCTCCCTTCAAAACTGTACTCCTTGCTCTCCCCTTTTCCTTCCTTGCTTGCATTATTTGTGCCCTGTCTCTCCCCTGGGGTATCGTATTTCCTTTCTCTTTCTGCGTTTTCCTTCCCTCCCAGCTTTACTTTCCTCACTCTGCTCTCTGCATTCAGCTGCCTGATATAGCTGTAGAGCCGTCTAATTGCTGCTGTGCCTTCAAATCCTGAAAGAAGCTGACCAGCCCCAATTCCTATCGATTTCAGTAGGAGTTGCAAGTGCTCTGCAAGTGATAAACAACTCCCAGGCCATAATGGGCTGCCTCTTCCCACCCTGCCGACCTTATTATGGCTATCTGAAATACACCTAACTATAAATAGTTCCAGGCAACTCAAATTATAAGATCGTCACAAGGTATTGTAAAAAGGTAACAGTCTTTCTGTAAACCATTGATAGTAAGCCCTGTAAATTCATTTTTTTCTGTAATTCTCCTTTCTCTGTCTCTAGCTATATTGTCCACTAGCACAAATCAAATGCAGTTTACAAACTAAGAGTTTGCTAGCAGTGATAACGTTTTTAACCATTTTCATTGTTGCAAGTTGACATGGAAGCAATGATAATTCTTACTAGCTCATCCATCTTTAAAACTCAAATTCTTTCCAGCAACCCAGGAATGCTCTAACCCAGAACTTTCTTAAAATTGTGAAAGTACAATGGGCATTATATCACATATATTTAGATTAGATAATAAAGCACTGAGATATTTTGCGCAACTAAATACTGTAGCAAAGTCCTGAGAGTCAAAAAAATAGCTGGAAGATGAACGTTCTGTTTTACCTAAAGTGCAATTTTTTTTCTTGAGAATTACAGAAAACATGAAATCGAACAGAGTTATCTGTATCTCTTCAGGGATAGCCAAAATCATTTACGCCAGAGTTACTGTAATAAGTCCAGGATCACTGTAGTGGGCCCACTCCACTCTATGCTGCAATCAGTTGGAATTTTTTCTACTGATGTCAAAACTGATTATACCTCAAGAAGCTTTAACAGTAACACTGAGGCCTACTTTAGGTGAAAATCACCGAAGCCAGAAAGTTCCGGTATAAACCTGAAAAAGGGAGATCAAAGTCAACAGAATTACTAACTTGCTTAGAGTTAAGCACCTGATTAAATGCCAGATCAGAGCCAAAATACCCCCCTCCCATGATAAAGTCCCCAACTGAAGAGGGTATGGCAGGGCTCAGAGGTTGGGAAAGTTATTCCTCAACTTTTTAAAAATAGTCATTTAGCCGCTGTACTCTGAAAAATAATTTTACAAAAATGCATTGGGGGGGGAGGTTTTCAAGTCTTTGCCTTCTCTCAGGAATTCCTCCCCAAAATCTGCTCTCCCTGCAGGTAAAATCGCTATTCTCTTCTTTTATAGAGTCCTGACAATGGCACACAAAAAGTCAAATCAGATACCTCACAGCCCAAACATCACTGACACTTCAGGATTTGCATTTGTGAAACAAACGTTATAAATAACTCTGTTCATGCTGCAGAGATCAGGTCAGGATCCAGAACTGCTTCCCACAGTTACACTAGTCCTCGAGCCCTGACAACAGCAGAAACTGGTACTGGTGAGAGAAGCGAGCACACCTTATTTAGAACATACAGAACAAGTTTAGAGAAGAAAACACTGGTACGTTTACAGGTGTAATTCAGAGCAGAATGACCATACTTTAAGCTTCCCGATAAACACTCTTTCTGTATAAGAAATACAAGTAGGTCAAATCCCAGAGTACCCCAAAGTGGTAGTGTGCATATGTGTATACATATGTATATGTATGTGCTTTTTTTTTTTTGAAGTAGCATGCTACAAAAAAAATTGTTATTAAAAGGCAAAAAGGTTATGAGCAAGTTCTAATACTGAGTGTGATTCTCCTATTTTCTTCAATATGCAGTAAGCAGATGACTATGCCACTGTGCTGCTTCTTTCTGTCACTAATACTTATTATACTGCTTAAGTGGAACAATTAATCTCTTTCTAAAGGTGGTGGGAATCTTCTGTGAATAATATTTCATAAACCTTTCTTGAAGTTCTGAATTATCAAGGTCACAACTGCTCACAAAACAAGCAATGAAGTTTTAGAGTCCTTCTCTGTGTAACAGTTTTTATCTACTTGCTCACTTCCACAATTGTCCAGTTACTTCAAAGATTTCCTTTTCCAAACTAGTAACTTGATAAAACGTTTGCTCGTATTTTTTCTAAAAATAAAATTCTACTGAATGTCCACCTGTCAGAATCGCAGTTTTAGAAAAACTAAGGAGAACAGGCCACGTAAGTCTGGAAATGTCTGTTGTTTGGAGTATGTTTCTTTCATTTCTTCTTTCATGTTTAAGAAGACATTTGTATGCTTAGACAGGCTGATGAAATCTTAAAATGATGGAAGACTCAAAGGCGGACCTTACTGCCTGTTAAAAATTCCCAGGAATATCGTCCAAGACTCAAAATGAACTAAAACCAATTGTATTCTGTATCACAGCGTATTTCAACATCTCCAACGTTTTAACATTTAAATCTCACTACTTTAGAAACATACATCAGAACTTAGTTAGAAGGTTTTAGCTCTAACTTCAGCGATACCAAAGAACTCAATCAATAGAAGCTAGTTAGAATATCCTCACTAAACATATGCTAAAGTTGAGGAGGTGACGGTGTGTTTTCACCTGTAACAGTTAAGTCAAGGGTCTCTGAAATATTATTATCTGCACTTACATGCAGACCTATTACAAAGAATAAATGTAGTACTTGTAGTCTCCCATAAGCAACTGCATGGGTACAACTTCGAATCTCATCTAGGTGTACTTAAAGCCCAATCCTTTTGTGTACTCTGCTGCTTAAAGTAAAAGACAGCTTCCAGCAGCCAGAGTATCAGATTCTCGCAGCATCCATGACACTTGTAAGCGTTCAGTGGTCAGAACACCACTACATATCCTTCAAATGACATGGACCAGTGAAGCTGGAAGGTATCGCCACTGAACCACGCCGGCCGGTATCTCGGCAATCCACCAGGACACGAGCCCCAGCACGCCCCAGGTGCTGTGTGCAGACTCTTGACTAAGGCAAAGCTGGTGGATTTTGCATTCTGAGAGTCAACAGTTTTGAACAGTGAAATGTAAAGGATACACACCAGCTCTAACAGCAGCATCTCCAAAACACTTCACGTTGCAGAATGCTTGTATTTGTTTTTCACTGTAGGGTTTAGGAGTGAGAATCGCTTACACAGTAAGGCGATAGGTACAACACAAAACACTAACAGAGCTGGCTACCTAGAGATAATAAAAGAAGGCACAGCATTTCTAAAGTTAAATCATCAGAGTGCCTATTACAATTAAGATACAAAGAATTCTCTGCACTAATACTCACTGAGCATACTATCTAAAATATTTATTGATGTACTACTCTGTTGCTACTGTTAGTCATTAATAATATCCACATATTAGTTAAAAGGCAGAATAATATATTCTAAGTGTGCGTTGATTTTCGCACTGCCGCGTCACCGTGTTTGGAGGACAGTCTTATCTTTCCATTTTCGAATGAAATGAAGTGTAAACATATTTTAAAGGGAGAAAAATAAATGTCCTCTTCATTTAGGGTATATTTACTATTCATTAAACTATACGCCGTGCTTCTAGTTCCTAACACCAACCTCATATTGTCAGTCTTTGACATCATGATTCATTACCTTATTAAATGAAAATAACTGACATGTCATAGATATAAACACTATGAAGTCACAAGTTTTCATGCCCAGTACGGACATTATCTGAGCATCAGCAATATGAGAACGTGTGTGAATAAGAAGATTATTTACAAAAATAATTAAGCAGACTTAGGACTTGGACATTACAGCTTAAAATGCCCTGAAGATGCAACTCCTCATTAAGGAGTAAAAATGGGAAGGGGGAAACAAAGAGAAAAGATCGGCCTGCAACAAATAATTACAACGGGTTTTCAAATCACGGACTTTCACACGCGCGCTGAAATCTCCCACTGACGCTCCCGCGTGGCGGACGAAACGCGCCGGCGCGCGGAGCCGGCGGTCACCGCAGCAGCCGGGCGGGCCGCGGCCGCGGGGTTCAGCCCCGACGCCACTCACACCCCGGCCGCCCCCGCCTCCTCCCCGCGGCGGCGGGGCGCAAACTCCGCACCGACCAGGAAACCGGCGGCAGGGACCCCCCCCCCCCCCCGCACCATCCCCCCCGCCTCCCCCAGCGCCGGCGGGGCGGGCGCCCTCCTCGGCGGCTGGAGCGGCCCCGCCGCCCGCAGGGGAGGGGACAAAAAGTTTGGCGGCGGCGGCGCCGCTCCGCGGGGGCGGGCAGCTCCCCCCCCCCACCCCGGCCGCCGCCGCCCCGCGCCCCCTCGGGGCTGCCCGCCGCGGCTGGCCGCCCCCCCCTTCCCCCCGGGGGAGGGGTGCGGGGCTCGGCGCCCCCCGGCGCGGCTCACCTGCTGGCCAGGCTCTGCCGGCAGTGCTGCCTGAAGGGCATCAGGTGGTAGTTCATGGCGTCCAGCAGCAGCTTCTGGCACACGGGGTCGGTGCGCATGAAATCCACCGACTGGACCCGCTCCACCAGCTCCGGAGCCGGGATGAGGGCGAAGCGGAGGCGCTTCATGAGGTCCGGGGCGTACTGCATGCGGGTCTCGCGGTCGTGCTCCAGCCAGAGCACGGACATCTGGAAAAGGGCCAGCTCCGACTCCACCGGGGGGGGCAGCGAGTCGAGCAGGGCGCGCATCTCCTCGAAGTTGAGCAGCAGCACGTCCTCCACCAGGTACTTGTTGGCCAGCTTCTTGGTCTCCTCCAGGCCGTGCAGGGCGGCGATCTTGCACACCTGCTTGTAGTTCTGCACCGAGATCTGGTCGTTGAGGAACTGCACGCACAGCTTGGTGACCTGCGGGATGTGCAGGATCTTGCTGACCGACAGCACCTCCTCCACCGTGTCCAGGGAGAGGGTCACGTTGGCCGTGTACAGGTACTCCAGCACCAGGCGCAGCCCGATGGACGAGCAGCCCTGCAGCACCAGGTTGTTGATGGCCCGCGGGCTGGCCAGCAGCTTGTCCTCCGGGGAGGAGGACGGCGTGCCGGGCTCCTCCGGCGGCTGCGGCTGCGGGTCTTTCGGCGGGCCCCCCAGGCCGTCCTGGGCGCCGGGCCCCAGCCCCAGGGCGTGGGGGTGGCCGCCGCTCCCGCCGCCGCTGGAGAAGAGCGATCGGAAGTACTGGGAGCAGGAGGCCAGCACGGCCTTGTGGCAGTGAAACTGCTGGCCCTGGGCCGTCAGGGTCACGTCGCAGAAGAGCTGCTTCCTCCACAGCAGGTTGAGGCCGTGCAGCAGGTTGTCGCTGTGGCTGGGGTCGAAGGTGGAGGTCCTGTCCCCGGATCTGGACATGGCGAGCGGCCTCCAACACACCTGCCTTTTAAACCCTCCTCCAACCTGGGCAAAGGGGTGGGTGGAGGGAGGGTGGGGAGGGGGACGACACAACAATAAATACACAGCTTTTTAGAGGCCTGGAGGACTCATCTTGACCGTATGTGCGGGGGTGGGGAGGAGGGGGTGAAGGAGGGCGAGAGCAGCCGCGGGAGGAGCGCGCCCCCCCCCCCCCCCGGAGCCCGGCGCGGCGGCCGCGCAGCGCCCCGCGGCCGCCCACCCTCGGGGCCGGCGCCCGGCGCGGGGCTTGGCTTTGTCCGCCGCGCACCCACGGGCTCGCGGGGTGAGGCCGCAACTTGGGAAAGCGGGAGGATATTTATTTCATTTTTTTTTCCCCCCTCGACCTCCTCCCTCCCCCCCCCCCCGCAAACACATGCATACATACACGCACGCCACCCCTTTCTCCTCCCTCCGCGGTGCAAATTGGGCTGCTCTCCAGGGGAGGAGCGAGGAGGTAGGGGCCGTGTTCAAAGCTGAGCCACCCCCGCCCCCCTCAACCCCCGCCGCCCCCCAAAAAAACCCGAGCGATCAAACAAGCCAAAAGACACAATCCCCCGAACCCACCGCAAACTCTGCGATGCCCGGAGAAACTACCAAGTGACTAAAAGTCTGACTGCCAAGGCAAGCCCCCGTCCCTGCCCGCTGCCCTCGGGCCCGGCCCCCGCTCCGTGCCCGGCTGCTCTCCCTCGCCTCCTCGCTTTGCAACTCTGCGGCGCCGGCATCTGCTTCACCCCCGTGTGCCTGTGCCGGAGCGTCCGGGGCCGGGGACCGGCGGTGCCAGGCACCAAAGTTGAGCCCCCTCCTCCGCCCTAGTTGGGAGGCTTTGCAAGACTTCGCAACCTGCGAGAGGAGGAGGAGGAGGAGGAGGAAGCAGCAGCCCCCAGGCCCGGAGAGGGGCCGCCTGCTCTTGTCCTGCCCGGCTCGCTTCTCCTCTAAGCCGAAGGCGCCGCTGCCGTAACTCCGGTAACTGCGTGAAGTTCAAGTTGGGGGAAGGACGGGGCGGGGGGGGGGGAGGCTGCGGGGAGCAGGGGCCCTGCCCGGCGGCGGCGCCCCCTTTCCTCCCCTTCCTCCTCTTCCTCCTCCCCTCCCGCGGGCGGCCCGGCGTGGCCGGCGCTAACCTGCAGCCGCACCTGCGGGGGCTGCGCGGCCGCCCACCCGCGCCCGCCGCCTCCCGCGCCGGGGGGAGCCGAGCCCGCCGCCGCCGCCGCCGCCCGCGCTCCGCCGCGGGATCCCGCCGGGCCCCGCTCCTGCCATTGCAGCGCGCTCAGCCTGCCCGCTGCCCCCGCGCCCCCAGCCCCATCTCTCCCCTCCGGCCCCGGCCCCGGCCCCGGCGCGGCTCCCCGGCGCGGCGGCAGACATCTCCCAGCGCCTCTCCCTTTAAGTGGACCCGGTCAACCCCCCCCCCCTTCCCCACTCCCCGCTACACACACACACACACACACACACATACACACACACACACACACACACACTCCTCCTCTTTCTCCCTCCCCTTCTTTCTTCCTCGTTTTGCCCATTTCTTGCAATCGGAGTTTATTCTGCAAACGCGTTTGTTACACAACTGCCCCCCCCAGCCCCTCCGCGCACACTTCCAGCCCGGGCGCGCACACACTCACTCACACACGCACAGACACACACACGCATACACCCCTTTCCTCTCCCCCAACAGCAAACAAATCAGGAGACACAAGAAAATACACAGAGACGGTTAGACACAAGGCCAGAAACTTACCTGCTCCACAACCAGCTGCCAAAGTAAAGGTTCACTTAAGCTCCCCCCCAAAAAAATCAATTGTCCTTCCTTTTTAAAGGTTTGCTCGCTCCTTCCAAAAAAAAAAAAAGGGGGGGGGGAGAAAAGAAAGAAAGAAAGAAAAAAAAAACCTTCTGGTTCCCAACTCGGAGCAGTCACTCTTTACAATTTATTTTGTCGTACATCATTTGATCACCATGAATTAGCAACAGCAAGAAAATGTACGAGAGAGAGAGAAGGAGAGAGAGAGAAAGAGAGAGAGAGAGAGCGCAGAGCTTTCTGCAAGAGAAGAAGAAGAAAAAATGTACGTGTGACAAATTATGCTACCAAGAAACAACACATCATTATCCTTGGGCCTGGGGCTCAGTGAGTCGTAACGAGAGTAATAGGAAATCCACGGTTGGGGAGAGAAACGGTCGTGCATGGCCGGTGGAGAGAGACCATACAGGGGGATGGATGCTGGAGAGACTCGCAAAATTATGGCTCAAGGCTATTGTAAAAATTGTCGAGCGTAAATGACTGCGATTTCAAACATCTTTGGAAGAAAGAAGGGGAAAAAGCGAGCCCCCCCCCCCTCCTCTCTGCCTGCCTCCCTCCCGCTCTCCCTCTCTCTTCTCTCTCTCTATAAAGAACCGTCAAGTTTTAGTGCGCATTGCTAATTAGTCAATTTCTCTCTGCCTTCACAGGCTGGCGACTTTGCTGCTGAGCTGAAACTGCTAATTTCTGTGACCAGCTTTTTTCTTAGCTGTGATCTGGATGAATGAGTAGCTGTCTCGCAGAGATGACAAAAATAAACTCTAATCCCCCCCAAAATTTCCACTACATCTTTCTCATGCATAGATTTATGATCTTCAAGCGCCCTGTGCAATATGCAAACTTTTTGCGGGTGAGTGTGAGTGTGTGAGTGTGTGTTGGGGGGGTATGCAGGCTGTTGTATTCAGGTTGCACAGTATTTGTTTTCTGTCTCTACTCCCCCCCTGCCCCCGCACCCTAGATGTGATGGAAATAATGTCTGACTTCAGTACCCGATATATTGTCATCGTCCCCCTCCCCCCCGCCACCCCATTGTATTTATATTATTGGTTTGACAGGATACATCCTTGCAAATGTGATGAGGCTGGAGGGGTGGAGGGGAGAGAAAGAAAGTGAGGCTACTAAATGGTGTTAGTGGTAAAACGTTCCCTTTACATTTGTTCTCCTGCACTGTTCAAGATTTATGATCTTGTTTGAAGGCATATTTTCTCTATCGTTTTGTCTGGTTAGACAACCGTCTCTGAACTTCACTGTCAGCTCTTCAACAGATAAGGGTTCAGAAGTCACATTCTTTTTTTATTGGAAGATTAGCATATTGTCAGATTTGTCTTTCAGTTTCGAGACTTTGCAATGCAGAAGCCTGAATCAAATGGCAGGAAAGCAGCTGCTATTTCACAAGCGTAACCTTTCAACTTTCTGCCAGATCTGATACCTTAGAAACGTGCACAGCCTGTGGTTTGGGCTTTTGTTCCATTTTTGTTTTTATTTTTTTGCTCCCTTATAGTTGGAACAAGCAGAGGGAATTCTTGTTGTAGGCATTTTGGGCTTTTCCTTTCCACCAAGGGGCATTTTGGTAGAGGACATGTTCTCCACACTTTATCTCATGATATATTGCACCCTCACATTTATAGCTCTGTTCTCCTGTTGTCAAACCTCCAATTGTGAGAAAAAAAAAAAAAAGAAAGAAAGAAAGAAAGAAAGAAAAGGCAGAAGGTATGCCCTTGAATGAAGCGCACATGAAAGGAGACTGGAGTGAGCGCTTACAGAAAGTTTTACCTGATGTGAAACCTATTAGCCCCATCCCATTTCCCAGAAAATACTAAGGCTTTTGTTATTAAAATATGCACCAGGAGTGTTGCTTTGAAAGCCAGATCTCATGGGCTTTTTCTCTTTGACTTGGCCAAGGAAGCCAATGCATTTACAGAGTTGGAGTCAGATTGCTCAGGAATGCAAAGGACTGAAACTGAAAGGCATCAAAGCCGTTTTCACTTTTATTTGTTTTCTGGTGACCTTAAAAAAGGCGTTCTGCTATACTTTTCCATTTTTCTCACCAGACAGATTCGTTCCTTTAGATTCTCTCCTCCCTTGTACCTCAATTATTTCTGCAAGAGATTTCCAACAGAAATTAGGCAGCTGCTGTTCTAGGGTATGGTATTCCTCCCAAAAGAATGACATTGTCATATACTTCTGAAACCATTTTCTTTGTTTTGCTCCTTTTGTGTCTCCCCTCCCTCCTAGTTCTGCCCTGCTGGTTGCCCATGTTTTGGCCCTGCTCAGGTGAAGAGAAGCATGAATTATAAGATGCCTCCATTTCAATAGTGGCTACTATTTTCAGTGATGTGAGGTGTCTCCAAACTGTAGTAGATGGGAAGAACAATTTTTATATCATACTCGTGCTGTTGAACTTTACTGCTGTAATGGCTGTAAATAACCCTCAAGGGGTTTTGTATCATTTTTTCACTGAATGATGTGTCACACACTCTTATACCACTATAAGCTGCCAAAATGCGTCTGTGACAACATGTACCAAGTTTCTGGGACCAGCGTACTGGTATGTTTTGCTTATTAGTGAAAATATCTGGTTAATTTTTATTTAACTCTGCTACACTAACTCAAGTTAAAATAAAATTAAATCTTACTGATGTTATGATAGTTGGTCACTTTATGAATTACAAATTTTTAACTTTCTGCAGTTAAACTTTTTGAATTAAATCACAGCACTGAATGCTCCTTGAGCTTTCCCTGTCATAGCTATAGGACTCTGTGCCTAAGCAGGGGACTTTTTCACTGCTTTTGTCTTTTCACAGCCAGAGGTTAGTAGATGTTGTACTTCTACTTGTCTTCCTTCAGCTCATCTATTTCCTTCCATGCAGCCTCCATTGAGACCTTATGGAAATGTCAGTGTGGAGACTTGTAGCAGGGAGGTCAATACTGCAACAGCAAGTGAGATTCCCCTTGCAATTCAAGGAAGAGGTCCTCTTGCAGAGGAGGTCTTCATCAGGAAAATCTAAGGCATTGTCTTAAAAACCCAGTGAACAAGTTCAGTAGCTAAGCAAAGTAAATGTATAAGAGTAATTATGAAAAAGAAAAGTTTTGAATTCCTATATAATATCTGTGCTTGCAATATGAAACATATCTCTATACAGCTTATGCTCTGAGGGGGATTTTTTTTTGCGGGTTTTGTTGCTGCCCTGTACACTGCGTTTGACACCCCAGCACAGCTCAGCAATCAGCAGGCTATGTGTATAGGATCTTAACAGTTAAGGCCGAAAGTAAGTATCAGTTCAGAATATCTGCCCCTTTGCCATTGAGGTTGATGGCACCAAAAGAAGTTGAGCTGGCTTCAGGTTTTGGGTACAGAAATTACCTTTTGCATATGGTCTGGCCTGCTGGACTCTCTCAACACTTTGCATCTCTGCCTCTGTTGCATTTCAAATGGTCAAAGAGACGCGACTGGTTGACAGTGCTCACCAGAACCATCCACATGTGGAGGGGATCTCTCATTGCAGGAAAGGAAAATTGTTTTGGGGACCTTCTAGAAACTTAAAGAGTACAGATAAGCTGGATAATCTTTGCAGGGCAACATGACACATTAGTTTTGGACAGCTCTTAGCACATAGGTAGTACACATATTACACAAATAAGTGAGCAATGGCCATGTTGGACGTTGTCAGTAACATTGCTACTCCTGCCAGACATTGTTATATAATCCACTTTGAAGTTTTTGACATGGAAGTTCATCAGCTTGCACTTCTGGAGGTGGAGCTGCCATCATCACAGTGGTATATAGACAGACTCACTTAATCCATGTTCAGATAGTGTCAATTTAAGAAATAGGGCAGGCATGGAAGAAGCAGGAGGTTGTGTTGTTCTTTGTTACAGCAAGGGCCTGGGAGTCCGGATATCTGGACTCTCACCACTGCTACGCCATGTCTGCGTCTACACTCACTTATTCCCAAACAAGGGAATAGGGTAAACCACATCTGGCCTGGGGACCATCCACAGCTTGCAGATGCCTTGTGCTTCCTTAAAGAGGCCTTTCCCTGGAAACCAAGGAGTTGTGAGGCCCTGTAAGGAGCTGGGAGCAAGAGAGACTTGAAATCAAAAGTTATCTTAGGTCTAATAATATAGATGTAACAACCTTGACCCAGGTGCATCCTTTGATATATCTGTGCTTCAGTTAACAAATGCTAAAAAGGCTTCTCATTAGCGTGGTCCAAGGCTCTCCCAGCTTGTGGTCTAATTGCCCTACTGAGCACATCTGCCCATCTCCACCCCCAGCTGGATATTTTCAAATGTTTGCTGTTACACTTGTCATGCCAGTGGCTGCCACAACCATGTAGCTCTAGAGACTGGCACAGCTGGCCCCAGAGGTGTCACAGGGGTCCTGATCTCCTCCGTTGTGTCCTGCTTAATCAATGCTTTGAGATTCCCCCAGGAACACTGAAGGTTTTTATTTATGCACACAGGCATATAGCAAAGTGTTGTTATTATGGCTGTGTACATGGTTGAATGTACACAGAGCAGAAATTTTTCTGTAAAAAGAGTCACAATGTTGTTATGTATTCAGGTTTTGCCCTCGGTTGTTCAAAGCTCTGGTGAAAATGGAGTGGGAGCTCCTAAACTGGACCTTAAATGAGTGATCCTAATAGCACTGAGAGACAAGCTGTTCTTCCTCCTCTCCCAGTTCCCAACAAGGGAATAGGGTAAACCACACAAAAAATAAAAGTCATTCAGTGCAATGCTGTGCAATGAGGATGACTTGAATAAAGTTTGTAGAAAACCAATAGCTTCTGAAAAATCAGAACATAAGGTATTGCCTCTGAAAGATTTATTAAAATAACTTTGGGGGAGGCAGAACTCAGAACTGTTAAAAGAAGCAGCTAAGCTTGGGGAAATTGCAATCTAAAAGCAAGGTGGATTAAGCAAATCCTTCTGTACAGAACCACGCTACAGCTAGGAACCCTCTAACCATCACTCCGAAGAGCTTACGCTCTGGGACTTGATATTCAGGTACATAATATGAGCTTTAGTGATTGTGTCTGCTCTGTAGTCCCAATTAAGGGATACTCTGTTGTGCTTAAGTCCATTTCTGTTCAGGAAAGCATTTAGGCATTTCTTACAGCGCATTCTTCAGAGCACTCTTCAAAAGGGATGCTTTCCTGACGCAGGACATGTGCCTGCATTCACCTTGCAGTTTTGATTGCAAGTCTTTGTTTCTCGGCCCAGCGCACACGGGACTCACTGCAAAACTAGGAGGAGGATTCGTTGGTGTCAAGTGGCACCACGATGCTCTCAAAGTCCTTGTCAGACTTCATAAGGAGATGGCCCCAAATGGGACAGCACTCCCTCCCAATTGCTGTATTTCTCGAGGCAGCTCCAAGGGAAGGCAGCATTTTGTGGAAAGGGCAAGCTTCGGAGTAGCAGGAACTAGCTGAATTGCAGTGGCTAGATTTGGAGTATGTTTTTGTAATGAAGTAATATATAATCCATAGGTTTAAAGTGGCTTTCAGAAGCCCCAAGGGAGCACTAACAATTTTTAAGGGAGAGAGGAGTGCAAGAACATTTTTATTCCCTTTCAGCCAAACTGCTGGCAAAGACTTCGGTTCTCCATCGCAACTAGTGTTTTGAGGACATAAATTTTTCCCGTAGGGCTCCATTTGAGCTGCACCCAAATTTGTTTTCTTCCCTTGGATCTGGAACAGAAGACTTGTAGGACTTGGACTCCCTGATGAGAAAATAATGATTTAAAGTAAAATGTAGCTTTACCTTTGACTACCAAGATATTTATTCATTAACATCATGTTGGGGGCATAAGTTAAAAATAAGTATAAAAAAGCAAAGTAAGGGCAAGTTAAGGTTTACCCTCTACCCTTACCTTGCCCTGTCTTTCTAAGATAACACACAGCGTGTTCTGACCTTGCAGCTTCTGGCAGGGCTAGGTTTAAATAGTACAGCCTTGTTCTGCTGTGGAGTGGAAAGAGGAGAGCGCTGTTAACTGACACCACCTATCATTACTTTCTCAGTAATCAGGACTATTCACCATTGTGAAATAGTCCACGTTATTTCCTCTGCTGTTTCTTCCCTTTATTCCAAAAATGCATTTTTAGAGTGAGAAACTGGTAACTCAAGTTAGCTAGTTTGCAGAGGTGTGGGAAAAAAAAGTGTGGAGATCAGGCTACATGAGATTAAAACCAGGTAATTTTTAACTTTATGTAGCCAGTGAAGGTCAAGCGTTATTCTGCTAACTGGAGTTGACCCTCACTAGTTAGGCACCGTGCTTTTGGTGTACTCCAGTAGCAGCTCAGACCTAGCCCAACTAGCTACCCAGATATACAGGGTCCTGTGTTTTGCCTCCCCTAGGTACAACTGCAAAATAGCAAACCTGAGGTTGGCATTGCCCTGCAAATATATTCTTTTTCATCAGATGTAACTTTGATAGCAGATTCTCTGAATGGGGCAAAAATGTTAATGGGAGGATGAAAAAAATCTCTCTACTTTGCTGAAGTGTTTCCATACTTCTCAGAAATGTGGATGGTTGTGTGTAGGTTCCTGATTTGAATCTGGCCTAGGCAACAGAAACTAAAAAGAAGTCACCGTGGAATGGCTGGCAAGGCTGTACGTGCCATCAGCCAACTGTGTCAGTCCAGCATCTGGTTCACATAATAAAAATGCCCCTTTGTTTGGCTCTGGGTGACATTGTCTATGAATACAAGCAGATCATCTGAGGTCTGCATTGACAGATGGGGGCATCCGCCTGTTCACAGCTGGAAGTGTCCCCCTCTCACTTTGCAAACATTTCCATGGTGCCGAATGAGGAACATGAAGAAATCAATACTGGCCCGATTCCTGTTGTACCAGCGGGTTCACAGAAGACTAAAATCTTCCTTGTTATCAACAATCAGATTCATTCATGAGCAGTGTATGGGAGGCAAAAAGCGAGCATGGAGTTAGATACCATTAATTTTTAAAAAATGGAGATGAAATAGAATAAAATGATACCTGATGTCAGAGTACAGTCACCAGAACATCATCTCTTTTTTTTTTTTTCTCTGGCTTAAGCTGTCCAGGTGATTTTCTGGTAGCTATTGCTCGTGAGAGAACATCTTCCTGTCTGCCCAGTGCCTCATATTCATTTATGCCTAGACATAAGTAAACATCCCAAATATCCTAGGGCTGAGAGAAGACATTGGAAGAAAATGAGAACGGATTCCATTTTAACGTCATTCAAGTACAGCTCCTCAGCAGACAAAGGTTCATTGCTGATGTAAAGGGATGATCCTGGTGGACTCAGCGCTTGCTTACATGAGCTATGAATCTGGCCAATAGTCTTTTACCGATGATAAAACAGGGAGACAGGCAAAACGAAGAACATCCCTCTGCTGAGAAATTTCATTTTTTAAAATTAGACATCTTTTAGTTACAAAGGACTGCAAAACTGTTCAAAATAATAAAACTTTAGGATTTCTGTCCTCTGTAGCTCAAGTGATTTAAAATGAATATGATTAAAAGGAAATTTATATATTGCACCTTGACTTTGGTTTCAGACCCGAATGGATTTTAACTGCCAAATGACAAGCCCTTTAAAATGGGATTAACAATGGAAATTCTGGCTTTTTTAAAGCCACCATGGTGCTTTGTTAGCATCTAGGCTTCTTCACAGCCCTTGGTCCACAGTCAAGAACTTCCAGTGACAGACACCAAGGCTAAAGCTACAGCAGTGACCCAAGTTATTTTGGAAGTTACAGCTCAACATACAAGATTTCATGCAGTAGCTCTGATGACAAAAAATGAATTTACCACATGGACTCTCACAACATATTGTGCGGTAACTCAGAAAATAACTTGGGTTGCCATTGTACATATATATATATATATATAATACGCATTAACAACATTTATAGACACTGATCTATTAAGTCATTTTCCTACACTACCTTCAGACCTTTTGTATGAAGCAGAAAAACCATCATTAAAGCTATGGTTTACCAGACAATTACTTTGTCAAATCTCAAGAAATTGCATAATAAATTGTATACATGCATCAAACATGAACAGCAGAGGGGTATAACAAGCTATGTATTTCCAGTCCACTTGTTCTTTCATCTAAACGGTAGCTTTTGTTTTGAAGAGTAATCCTATATTCTTTTCAATGCCTGGCATAAAATGTGCGTATACATTTATCTATCAAACTAAGTAGAAATAATTGAAACACTTAATATGCACAGTAATAAAGAAACGCACGAACAACTTCATTATTAATGTCTATTGATTATTTATGTTTTCAAATAGGCAAATGTAGCTACTAATATTTTATCCTGTTAGTCTATATGTGCATTTTGGCTTTACCTGTTTATTGGCAAATTTACTATCCACGTTATGGGTGTTTTTATTGCTGTACACTCATTTGCTATGTGCATAACTGAGGTCAGTTTACGAACTGACTAGTGTTTACTCAATTTGATTACTATGTAACGTTGCTGAGACTATTCTCCCTTTGGAAAATTAACTGTACAAGGAAGCCCAGTAAATCTTTACTTAAAAATTCCAAACTTTAGATTGATTTCAGCAGTGGGTCTGTATTGATCTAAAAAGCTTTGCGTTCCTAACTAAAAACTAATCTTTATTTCACCCTTTAGTGACTGCAGCCATAAATATGTTCGCTCGTACTGGAGTTTAGTGGATTAATGGTTATTGGAGATTGTGGCTTCCAACAGAGGTTGGTAAACCTTAACCTTTGGAGGACAACACGAAGGCATTTACCCCTTGTCATCTGTAATAGCTAGGTGCATTTCTGACAGTTACCTGAGTGTTAAAGAGGAGACAGAGCAGGGGATAGCAAATAAAGTACGAGAGGTTCACTTTAGCTGTTAATCACTTATTAGACTGGCTGCTGTATCTGGACCTGACTCCTTTTCTGATGCAAAAGCATTGAAATGAAACAATTTGTTTTGTTCATGATACTAGGAAAGAATTCTAAAATTTTCAAGCATGAGAATTAGTCTGCTGAATTAGTCATGCCTCAACATTAAAAGACAGAAGTCTCACGTTCTCTTATTTCAGAAATGTTTGTGGGAGATGCTTTATGTGACTCAGGACAGATTTTCTCGCTGTCTCTGACAGAGAATTTTTGAAGGCAGCTGGCAGGAAACATTACGTTACATTCCACTACAGTGAGTTATTAGTTATGACCAAAAACATAATTACACCAATTGTTATAAAAACCATAATTACATTAGTGTCTTAAAGTAAGGTTTATTCTGGAACGTCATGTTCTGAAATAGATGTCAATTAGCACTTAAGTTATGAACAATCCATCCCTACAAAACTTTAATTCGCTCAAGTCAGCTTAAGTTACTCAAGAAAGTAATGTGAGGGTAGAAATTATTCCCACAGGTAAGGACTGGAGGATCTGCCCTAACTTTTCATTAAAGAGAATAATGATTATTGGGAACATAAAAAAAAAATTATTTCATTAGCAATACAGAGGAGGTTTCACTGGAACACGAAATACACAAAACGGTAGATGTCAAGTGATTATATTAACAGACACAATTCAATATCCATTGTTCCAGAAAATATACTAAGCTTAAAAGAGAGATTTCTTCTGCAAGAAATATTGACTGGAGCCTGCCTAAAATCAAGGGAGAAATTTGTTTTTCATAAGCGTGTACCATCTTGTGACAGTCACTTCTGTAATTATTCCCGTTTGATTTCATGAGGGATACCAGTGTGAAAAAGGGTAGCAGCATGGGGTCTCTAGTTTTTGGAAACCGATTTTATTTTAAATCTTTCTTTCTATTTCTGTTAATTCTTCTATTTTTGCAAATCAAATTCCCAGGAAGGGAGATTGCTTTTGTAATAACAGAGAATCACAGTTTGTGGCAGCTGTTGCAAATGATTGTAGGCAATTTACGTCCCTCGAGGCATTTCCCCAACATCAAGGTAATCAGGGCTAGTGGGATATAATCTGGGAACAATTGTAACAACAGGTTTCTCATCCTGGACCAAAAAACACAGTCCCAGGAGACATGCAGATAGCTCGCTGTGCCTTGACATTCACTCCTAACACTTAGCTGTAAATTTTGCGTCTGTTTTGTTTATTAAACTAAGAGCATTGATTCAAACATTCAGACAAAGGTAACAAGATTGTAGGAATATAGAACATCTGCTAGGTGGAACATTACCCTTATTTTGCAATTTCATTTGTCTTACACTTTGCCTATTCCTTTAACTCTCCCTGACACATCTCCTGGTTGCTGATCGCAATAGATTTCACCCAAGAAGCTTCGCAACGTGCTGCTGCATCTGGGGTTGGCATGCCACTGCTTGGCATCCTCCCCAAGGTGGGAGCAGGATCTGCGGAGGCCTTGCACAGCTCTGGCTAGTAGCAGGGACCTTTGGGGCCTCGTAAGGATAATCTCAATTTTAATAACAAAGGGTTAGCTTTTGTAAATGTATTGGTTTCTAGAAGTCATTGATGATCCGGGCTGAAGTTTCTTTCCCGTTCCTTAGCAAAGCAAGCCTTAAAAACGTCACTGACGTGGAGAGAGTAGAAAGAATACACAGTACCTCTACTGCAGGAGGCAGTAGAGGGGACAAAGATCTGCCTCTGTCTCTATCTCCCTGCCAAGCACACGTAGAGAATATGTACAAAATTGTGTCAGGTAAGAGTATCCCAAAAACTTTAGCCCACAAACAGTCCTAAAACTTCATGCCTCAGAGGTAAAGTTGCAATAATTGTGGATATCTTTTGATTGCACTTGGGGTGGAAACAACAAATTAATTTCTAGCTCATGAGGAAATGCTAAGGCTGATCTCGCTAGTTAACATTTTCAGACCCTTCTCAATACACAAGTTTTTGGTGTAGCATTGACAGGAGTAGCGAGAAGACTGAAATCTGTCTTTTTGGCCCAGCACGAAGCAAGAAAAGCATGCACTGCCATGCACAAGGCAGAAGAGCTATTGCCTCTCCCTGCAGCACCAGCTGTAGAGGTCTTTTCCTGCATTCATGAGATACCTTCATCTATCTGCGTGGGACTGCCAACCTGAGGAGCGGAAGGAAAAATGAGTCTGCTTATGACTACCTATTCCCATGGCAGAGCAGACTTGGTGGCTATCCGAGCCGCCGCTGCAACATTACAGTTCACAGGAGAGCTAAGCGCCTGCGGCCGCAGTGCGCACTGGTTACCAGAGACCACCAGATTCGTTCCTACTGAATCTGCTTGGAAAAACAGCTGCTGGGAGGGGAGGTCAACTATAAATACTACCAGGTTAGTGGGATGAGGAAGTATGATGGATCAGGGAGATAATGGCCCAAAATAGGGGGAAATAAGAGTAAGGAGCTGATGTTTTCTGACCAGGGAAGCAGTACGTAGACCTGACACCTTTTTCTGTGAGGAGGACGTGCCCAGAGAGCGTCCCCGGCATCACTGAATGAGGGGGAAAATATTTGTGGGAGCCTTTGTTAGATCTGTGGGAGCCCGTCACACACTGTAGTCTGGCTGAGATCTAACTAGGGCTATCTAGGCTAAGACTGCTGTCCCCCTCAGAGAATGCCAAGCAGCTTACAGTATTATAGCAAAAATACAAAGAAATTAAAAATGACCATATCATTTCACACAGCAGTAAATATGTCATAAGGATTTTTTATCAGATGGACTTGATGCACATTGGGCAGTAAGAAAATAGATTTGATCAACAGGAATAACTGCTTTAAAGCTATTATGATCTACTGAGTCACAAGTCCTCTTTTTCATAATGCTTAAATATGGATTTACATGATGGACCATAACAACTCCAAGTGCACCATTTATGTTTATCATGTAAATAATAATGAGTTTTCAAATTAGAATGCAGATCAAAATAGCACACTGGTTATTCAAATAGCTTCTTGGTTCAGAAATTCACTTTCTGAATAGTTCAAAAGTATGAACTATTTAGACCATGAGCTTACATTACTAAGACCCAGGTGAGTAAAGCGCACATATGAGTGGTCCTGCTGAACCTGGTAGGTTTACTCAGCTGTATAAAGTTACTTATGACTGTATGTACCTGCAAGAGAGACGCCAAAGTCAGTAAGCTTCTCAGGACACTTTATTTTTTCTTGTTGACTTCCAAGAATTCTGTGAGCTGATCACTAAGATCCTTTAAACATTCATTATTTGCTACTAGGTACATCATTTCTGTGTCCAAAGCATCTGCGATGTGATCATTAGTTTGCTAGTTTTGCTAGCTGATTCTTCTTCCACAGTGCAGTACTTGAAAAAAAGGAAGCAGCCTAGCCAGGATCATACTTAAGTGCATGCCTCTTCTAAAAAGCTGTGCTCCTCTCTCTCAGGCTGCGTACTTGCACAAATGTGGGGATCTGCAGGAGGCATGATTGCTCCTGCATTTGGCTTTTAAATCTTAAATGGTTAAACAATAAATTACTCTAAGGATTGTCCAGTGTTCCTGGAGAACAGCTACATTTTCACCTTTGGCACTGGGCTCTCAGCCAGAGATGAATTCTGTTGTTTTCCCAAGGCTAAAACGCAGCCTCACGCAAAAGGCCAGTACAAAGGTCTACATATCATTCAAGTTCCCCCTCAGCCCTGAAAATCAATCCAGATTGCCATAATTTGTGGCTGACAACAGACTTTGGTCTGCCTCTTAGTTGAAAGGTGAGGTCTAAAAATAACCAAGGCCCAAGTATTTTTGGCTTAATAGAAAGCCCGTGTGCTATTTGGCATTATCTTTTCCTGTTCTGTACCCACCTCCTCTCATACAGAGAGAGTCCATCTTTTTCTACTTCGTCTGAGTTAATTATAACTTGCATTGAGTAGTGTCATGGAGAGAGACATAAAAAGCAGCAACACTAATAGTACTCAAGGGGAATTTAGCAGCTCTACAGCAGAACAAAAATCTCCCAGCAAAGAGTTGTGGCAATAAATGAGCCAGTTTGATACCAGTCAAAAGTCCACATGCAGATAGATTTATTTGCTTTATATTGGCTGTGCTTTTCCAGCTTCATGAGATATGGATATTTCTGCAGGAAGGATTCCTCCACTTTCAGATTGAGAGGTAGCTTGTCCCCACAGCATAAAGCATGCACTGGCCGTGGCACCGCAGTGACATTGGAGTTCAAATGAACTTCTGTAAATCTACAACAGAAAAAAGAAGACTAGGACTTGGGTACTAGGAAATACTTGGAATACTTGGACTTAGATTTCATCAGAGAGTTGAGGATCGGTGGGGGATTGTCTTAGTGCCTCTGTTTGAGATAAGTCAGAGACAGCCAGAGGCAACCAATATCCGAGCAGTTTGAGGGCTTCCTCAGCTTGGGAAGCTCCTAAGCTGTGCAGGTGGCCTTGGGTCACTGGCACTGTGCGGTGCAGAGGAGACGCAGGAGCAATGGAAAACTCATCTGTCGTGTCAGTATTTATCTGTTTGCTTTTGCTTAATTTATTTATCCTGGTTTAGCTGTCAGGCACATTCTCAAGGCCAATAACTCAAACCAGCAGCTAGAGTGGACAGTATGAAGCTACCTGCAGCTGGAATCCCAGCCAGCCCCTTTACTTCAAAAAGATCTCCTCCTTTCCTCTTGATTATCACTAGCTTGTCCAAAGCATCATATTCTTCCACCCGACATTCAGCTGCAATCCTTCCTTCTTTCTCTCCTTTCCTCTCTCAGTACTCTTCTCCCTGTCTCTTCTCAGCCATGGTTATCAGCCTTCCCTTAAATGGTCTGAATTTCCTTCTTCTCTTTGGGTAGATTCTACCTTGCAGGAGGAAAGCAATAGAATATTTTTCAGTGAGATGTCCAGCCGAGGAGTACAGCTATAGCAAGAACTTGCTGGTGTCATTTAACTACATTTTACTTCAGAGCTTTCCTTCTTGATGGCTAAAATCCTATTTGTTAAGTGTGCTAACCATGATCCTCAGTGAAATGTGAGCATAATGAAACTAATGGTAAGCACACTGTCCCAGTTCAGAACTTAAACCTTTGAGGTTTCCATTTCCTACAGAATGTGTTCAGAGAAAAGGGTTTGAACTCATGCCTAAACCCATGCCCTGGGTCAGGATAAATCCAGATTTACAGGAAAAAAATTGATCTGAATCTGCACTTTGTATCTGTCGCCTAACATCAGGCTGAAGTAATGAATTGTTGAATGCTGGTGAAGGTGGAAGTGAGCTCTACTGGCTGGCAACTGTACCCAGGCTTTGCTTTTCAGGCTGCTCACTTTCTAGACATCCCCCTGTGCAGTGTTGTTGATGGGGATGGGCTGCCTGGGGAAACTGCACACCATTCCCTTTGACTAGAGCAAAGGAGCAGAAAGCTTTGCAAACCATGGATCTGGGGAGCTTGCGTTCATTTGTGTGTGTTTCCCTTCCTCTATGCAAAAAGATAAAGATTTTCTACTGCTCCTTATAGGGCCCATTCCTACAGCAGTGAAGATTTCCAAATGGTTACTGCAGGCTTTACAAATACTCCATAGACTTTTCTCCAGATGGAAAAAAACAGATTGATACAAGAAAAGTACTGAAAACTGTGAAGGTAAGGAGCAAAGGTAGGGAGAAAAAAAACCCTAAATACTGATTAAACCCAGAAATGTGTAAGAATTTGTGGTGAATTTCCATTCATGTTTTTCAAGTCAAATTTAGCTTGAAAAGTTACCAGCACTTGGTCTTCCACAAAGGTTTATGGAAAATAAACAGACTTCCTGTGAAACTGCATTGAATAAGCACCAGATATAGAACTCCCTTCCCCCATCACCTTTCTGCACCACTGCAAAGACTTACTTAATGATTTACATTGTTCAAAGAGTCACTCAAGCAGACCAAGTGGAATTCCACCTGATCAGTAACATAGGGTACTTCCTATCTGAGCTGGCTTAGGAGCTGTTTATCAGCTCTCCTCATATATGAAGAGCTCTATGGGAACTGCTGAGGTGACTACAGATTTTGAGTGCAATAATCTGTGTTTTTTTGTGGTTGCATGAAAAAAAACACATATAGGATGCCATTAAGATAGCAGGCAAAATGAGCATAAGCACACTAACACATTATCCAGCCTCAATGGTACATGCTACATTGTCTCCATTATCAGACAAAAAAACCTCACAAGAGACAGAGATCAAAGGGTTAGCTTTTCAGTGATCTTGTCATGCAGCTTCTTAAATGATAATGTAAAGGTTTTAAAAAACATTTACCGTAATTTCTACTAAGTGTCACAGCCTAGTGAACCATTAAAAGTGAACCAGCTCACTGAAGCGAGCTGAAGGGAACAGATGGAATTCCACCCTCCCCATGCTTGAGAGACTCCACGAACAATGCAAAGTCTTCTTTTAAATCTGCTCCTCTGAGCTCATTACCCAGTGCAAATATGTGGCAGGTTCCACCGTCACAAAGGCTGGGGCTCACCCTGCTCCTCAGCCAGGCTGTGTGCTCTGATTTTTAAAAAAAATTTACTCCGGTTCCTACACTTGTGCAATCCTTTCTTTGTTTCTCACTTAATAGAGGTGCTTGGAGAAAGGAGGGAGACCCTGATATGAGCTTCCCAGGGTTTTCTGAATCATCGTCAAACTCATTTCCTCCAGGCTTCACTTAAAAAAAAATTCTCTGGAAACAGATGTTTGTGCACCTATAGTTCTGAAATTCTAGCAAGAAGGATGCAGCCCAGGCGTTGCTGCTGCTCTTGCACTTGTTCCTGCTCCTTCTACATCCTCCTCTCTGCTCCCCTGCCTAGTCAACAAGTAATTCTGCACGGGTATGCACGGTCTTGCACTCTCCCCACTAATTTTTTAGAGCGGTTTATGGGCTCATGGAAATTTGGATCATTATCACAGGCCTGAAATTTCCACCAAGTTTTATTATTTTTGTGAACAATGTGAACCACCTTCTCAGGCTAGCTTACAGTAAAGGCTAGCAGGGCACCCACATGCTCCAGCAGGGCATGTAAATCAGTCCGGCAGCAGCTGCCGGGAGAGGCAGTGTGCTGTGGGAGCTGGAGGATGTTTGGTGCTTGGCAGGTGCAGAAATATTCAAGGGAGAGAGGATTCATGACATATACTCCAGTTCCAATCAGAGCTGTGCTCTCCTGCCATGATCAGGGGTCAGTTAGAAGCCAGTTAGAAGGAGTCTTAGTAATGAGTGACCCCAGCCCAAAATTGCAAGGTCCCCATCAACAAGTTGGGTCACTTGGTAAACCTAATTTGAGATGGATTCATTTTTGCAATACGTAACTGCAAAAAATCAACTGCTTTTCATCTTATCTCTTTGAAGCCAAATGCACAATTTCTGCCACTCCACACAGGTTAAGTGCCTGATTCCTCTCTGACCTGTACCTCATTTATTCCTGTGTAAAACTCTGTGGAATACAATATTTTTCCTAATTCCCACTGTGGCAATATGGTCCAGAAAACATCCATGATCCTCCCCAGTCTGTTCCTGCCTTTGGCCTCCACTGTGGTAACCTGACTCACTGTGGAGTTTAATATATGATTGTTGGGCTTAATATAAGATTCAGCCAGTAAAATCCCTTCAAACTATGAAAATCAGAAGCCAGCTGTCTTCAGTATTCATTCCCATGTGGTTTCAGCATTTTGCTGGAGGTTCACTGATGTGACAACTGGTGTGTTTCCAAAAAGCCCTTTTCCCACTTTCAGCAGTCTTGTGCTCTGAAGGTATCTAGTGAAAACAGAGTACAAAATTCACAGCTGAAGAAACAAAGTCCCTTAACTTGGTCCTTTCCAAGGTTTTGAGACTGTGAATCATCAGTCCTGCATAAGAAAACTCATCATTTTATTTTCAGCTGGCAAATCAGAAGAACTTTCTTCGAGCTTAGGTGCTAGAAATCAGGCCTAGTCTGAAATCTGGGATATGGAAAAGTACCTTGGGACCTTGGTCGGCCCGCTTTGCAAGGCTGAACCGAAATAGGTAATTCAAGCCTTTCTGGACACTGGAGAAGTCTGGAGCCAGGCTTCATTGGTTGTATCATGGCATGTCTGGCTTGTGATCTGAACTGAGAAATAGAGGGCTGCGGGCAAGGGGAAAGAGAGGCTGTGGCACCTCTTTCCCTGAGAGAAGCAGCAAGCTGTGTCACAGTGCTCAGGACAGCAGCGGGAGACGCTGCCAACTGAACGACATCCCTACAGGGGCACGAACTGCTGCTCAGCCAGGCATGGTGAGCCCTGCCTCTGCCTGGCGAGGCTCGCTGCTGACTGCAGCAAGCTCCGACCAAGGACATCCTGTTTCTCCCCAAGAAGAGGCAAAGTACTTTCCTCAGCACATTCCCCTTGCCCACCACGCAGCGCCTTGTTTGTACAAGCTTCTACTGTCTGCCTGTCCCTCTGCAGACACTCTTACCAGGAGATGCCTTTGGTTTCCTTTCTCTTTCTAGCCAGGGCAAGATACAGCCAGGCGACTTTGGCCTGTATACCACTAGTTGAGCAGAAGGAAAACTCTGCTCTCAGAGTCTGCTCTGGTATCACAAGTTGTGGCATTCAGGAGAAGAAACCGAGAGTTTACGCAGACAAGGCAGCTGAAAACATAGGTAAATTGCAAACGAATGAGTTAGCTTACTTTGAGAAGTTACTACCTCTCCTCTGCTGGAAGCTGCTGCTTTCTCAGCTGAGGCAGAGTAGCCACATGTGTGCTAGGCTGCCGTCTGCAAAATAAAATAGATGCGCTTGAGCCACCTCTCTGATCGTTTGACCATGCCCTTCGAGTAATTTATGTGGCTCAAGATGTATTTCTTCTGCTTGGATCTTCCAGGTTGTTGTGGCAAGAGAAAATAACCACCTTGTTGCCAGGGTAGATCATGCTCTGGTTCTTAGGTAGCCGCTTCCAAACGGTCTTCAACATCACAAGAAGGGGATCAGACCCTTCGTGTACAGGAATAGTTACCCTGGATTCCAGCAACCGCGAGCTCCCTCAAGGACCTTGCAATCAGGGCCTGTCCGAATAGCCCTAGCTTGTACCAGCACTCTGCTGAAGCCACTGCAACTGCCACCTGAATGAAAGCCTGAGCACCGATCCTTTAGTTTGTGGAAATAGATGCGAATGAGCACTCCATGTTTCATTATCATCTTTCTTTTTTTCTTCTTCTTCTTCTTTACCATTTGCACTGCATGCATACACTTGAGCAACTTGGCCTCAGTCTTGATTGAATTATTTGATGGATATTATTCATTTTTTGGTATTCCCTTGATGTTGTTCTCATTCATTTTAAAACTGCCAAACCTTCCCATTTTTCAAGGACGCCTGGCCTTTTAAATAAGGAAAGCATTTTGATACCTTTATTACATTTTGTTGAGGCCATATTAGCTTCTTTTTGTTATCATGTTGACTTTATTTCTAGTAAACTGAATAGAAATAGCAGTTCCTGCATTTCTTAAATCCTACATGCTTTTCCATTATTGTCCACAAACAGTTGATTCCAATCAACTTTCTTCAACTCGTTCCGTCCTCAGAATTATTGTACTTTTATAACTATTCACAAATGTTCTCAGAAGTGTTTCCAATTTGATGATATTATAACCTAGCCCTAAGGGTTTATTATCTTCCATATTATTCATTTCACCTGGTTTCATTTCCTTGGACTAAGTCCAAAATAGCCCCTGGTCTTGTTGATTGCTCCTCAAACTGAAAAAACAGTTTGGTACCACACTTAGAAACATGCATCCATCTTTAATGACTTCGCTACTGCTATGCCCATCAATGTCAGAGTAATTGAAATTCCACTATAGTCACTGCCTCTGTCTTTTTACAGCTTACCCCTTATCTATGTAAGCATTTCCTGATCTACTACGTTGTTTTAACCACTTCCAGGTGCATGCCAGTTTTCTTCTTGGATTATTTCATACCTCTTAGAGGTCCTTATTCATGCTTGATATTTGTCAGTTATCTGACAAGCTGAATGGAAAAGAAATAGCATTATGAGCGGCATATTATCTATTTTTGGATTTCCTCTCAATGCAGGAGTATGGCACGTCTTGGAACATTTGCCAACTAGGCAAGAATGGCTACTCAGGTGCAAAAGAAAGTGGAGGAAGTAAATAAAGGGAAGACAGTCTCCCAGATATTTAAGCCACATATATTCTTTTCTATGTGCTGTTCTCTTGGGAAATTCTGTAGGTAAAATAAAGCAGAACATTTAGGATGCTTCAGATAATACAAACCTCCTCCTGGTGAGTAAACCATGAGGGGGCTTCCTGACCCTAGCAGTGCTGCAGTGCCAGCAGAGAGAAACTACTGTTCCATTGCTTAGGCATACACTGAGCCTTTGAGAGCCTAATTTGGCTTTTTATGTAAGCGGATCTTCCTTAAACAGAATTTTGAACTAGCAATGAGCCCTTTACACTCTAATCCTGGGGAAGGCAGAGTCTTTTCTCTTCTTTATTAAAAAAGTAAGTTTTACTCTCTTATGTGGCATGCTGAGACCTTGATTACTGAGATGGGTGGGGAGAATAGCTGACTTCCAAGGCTGCATAATCTCACTGATGATGTTGCTAAGCCTTGTGAGATTTTAAAAGGTAGCAGGTGCTGCTAGGACTCACTGAAATGTGCTCACTTTGGAAACCCTCACAGGCCTTGAGATCTGCTAAGCACTGACTGTAGCAGCGGGTAGACCTAGGGGGCCCACAAGCAGATTGCTTAAAAAAAAAAAAAAGGCCTCACTGTTCAGGGTACATATAAGATAAATACCAAATGATGTTTAAGGGCTTGAGAAACATCACTACACAGTGCTGCACACGAGGAGAAAGGGTCTTGTCACTGAGATGCCCACCTGATTGCCATCCTAATACATCGAAACCACAGCCGCAGCAAGGATGCCTCCCTTCTTCCAAAAGGGGTACCCACTCTGCACGGTGCTGAGTCTGCTGAGCCCTCCAGTCACTTCCCCTCAAAAGGGAGAGGGGCAGCGCCTTGCAGGTCTGAGCCGAGGCAGCCAGCAGAGTTTCTTTTGTTTGAGCATCCCCACCTAACCAGTGATGTGCACCTGGCAGATATTTCCGGTGAAAAGCTAGTGCCAGGGTATTTTCTTACCATCTCAGCACCTCTTGAAGTTGTTTGTGAAAGAATTACAATGCCCATTCATTTTTCATACGCCTGCCAGCATAATACTGTGCCTCACCTTGCACTTAGGAATTGCCCATTCTGTGGTGCATGTCTAGTGTTTATTTCAGTGTCTGTCAGAGACCCAGGGTTAAAACTATCGGAGGTCCAGATGACATCTGGCTTCTCAGCTCCTCCAGAATATTGGCTGCAGTGTTTATCAGTGCATTATTCATCAAAACTGATGATGCAAAGTACAACATGCTGTCTGCAGCTCAGTGTAAGAGTGGAAAGAAGTTGGCAGAAATGCCTAGTGTTCTGTGAGCAGCATGTAATCAATAGTCTGGGTGCTTGTTCACTTTATGTTGATGACTATTCCCTCTGGTACATCTTTGTATATTTTTGGGTTCTCTGTATTACCAGCTGTGCAATTTTTTTCTTTCTCTTCTTGATACCAGCCTTGATAGAACAGAAGGGGCAACCTTTTGTGCAGGAGGTGTCAAATCAAATAAACTATTTGCACAAAGCCTGGATATGAGAATCAGAGAAAAAGATGTGATTGAGAATTTCCATGACATTGATATTTCCTTGTTTTTCTTTTTTTTTCTTTTTTTTTTTTTTTTTAGGAAAAGGAAATACATTTAATGTGGCAGAGGTAAAAACTGCTTTAAGAGTCATTAAGATTTTGGACTAAATTTTGCTCTCCAGGTAATATAAATCTATCAGGACTCCAGAGACTTCAGTGAAGTTACTCCCACTTACACCAGTCTAACAGAGCAGAATGTGAATGCTTATCTTTAATGCAAGAACTTGCAAAACAATAATCAGATTCTCAGCTGGGGTAAGTTGGCATGGTTCCACTAAAGTCAATGGACCTAGGCTGATTTACACCAGCTGACGATCTGCCCCAGTATCTACCATACCACACCACACGCGCACACACACACATGCATACAGAGCCACTGCTTATTTATTTTCAGCATTAAATCTGCAAGTGAATTTGGTGCTACAAGAAGCGAAGAACAGTAGTAGGTGAGTATTATTAAAAAGGCACATTGCAAATAAGAACAGCCTTATTTTTCTTACAGAATTGCCCTTAGCATGTCTGTATTGATTTGCAAGTTCTTAATATTCCTGTCCAAGGTAAATATTATAAAGAAGAATGGAACTAAAAAAAGGCTGTTCCACTTGTGACCTAAAACAAAATATCAACATTCAAAATCCTGAAATGGACATTAGTAAGCACTAATTGTCCTAAACAAAACATAGGGGAAACAAAGCAAAACAAAATCTTGCCACCTCATTTAATGGCTTTATTCAGAGAGGCTGTGTGACTTTGTTTTTGTTTTTGTTTTTAAAGGGGTTCTTAAATGTGTAGGTTGGAAGTAGCTAGAGCTGTGAATCTGTATGCACTGCAGCAGAGAGGGGCTCCTGTTTGTCTGTTATCTGCTGCTCTTCCAAAGCCACTGGAGGTTAAACTGTGCATGGAATGGATATGACCACTGCTATGTGTGAGTAAGGGGTCAATCTCAGAGTGGTATTTAGCCAATTTCTCATATTTGTGCTATTTGAACATGGCCACTAGTAAACAATAAGCTTACATAAGTGGAGCTCAGATCAGAATAAATCAGCATATAAATCCACAGTTTATTTACTCCTTTTACTCCTTCAACAGAACTCTTCTGTTGTGCTTACAGGACTGAGAAAAGTGCAGTAAGGGTGTCTAAGAAAAAAAAAAAGATAAAATTAGAGTGACAACGAGTTACAGGTTTGAGGACATTTGCCTCCAGCCACACTAGTGGACTTGAAGTTGAAGCCATGTTCATGAAGCTGTATAGGCTCAAGAGCTTCCATCTTCAGGTCTTCTGTCACATGTGCTCTTCCTGTCTGAGACAGAGAAGTGATTTAGTAACTTCATTCCCATTGCCACAGCTAAGCAACCTTCCTAGATTCACTAGGTTCACAAACAGGGGCCTTAAGGCCTCACATGGAGGAGACGTGAGGAATCTCAGCGGGTCTATTCTGTACCAACTTCGTCTTAGGCGACTGGAGACATTTTTTCAGGAGCTGGAGAATCCCTCCAGTTTCGACAAAATAAAATAGAGAAAGTGATTGGATAAGAAACACTCCTCTGCTAAGAAGGAAGGCAAGGGGAGAGATTTTGTACTTTTAAGGGTTCAGAATGTTAGGTCAAAAGACAAACTGTCCTTGAGGGTCTGCAAGACTGAGGGAACATGGATTGTGCTGGAGTTGGTGCCTCTGCCTTGGCTCTCTTCCACATGCTTTCTGCAATATGTGGAGTATGTCCTGGAAGCATAATCTTTCCTAGAGGAGAGTTCTGATTAGCTCGTCAGACTGACCTGCTCATCTTATTTGTCTCAGTTCAGCAGGCATGCTGCTAAGCTCAGGCTTTTGGATCTCTCTGAGTCATGGGTCGCTCTGGCACAGCAGATCTTCTGGGCTGGGAGTTAAAGCAGTAACAATGCTGGAGGCAAGTGATTTTTGAGAATCATGGACGAGAGGAGGAAATAAAGAGTGAAAGTGGGTCGCTACTGCTATACTCTGATATTCAGATCTGGTTTTGATCTGAACCTGTCACCAAAACATGCCACATTCAGCCTTTGTCCCTCAGGGGACTATAATGCCAAGGGAACTTGCTCTGGGCAAGAGAAAGGAAACAGTAGTATTGTGCTTACTCATAAAACATTCAGCAAGACAGAATTTTATTGCAATGGCAGCTTTGCCTGGATGCAGACAGCAGGATTTGGACTGGAACAGTAAAAGAATTTGCTTACAGTTATACAACAGGTCAGGAGACTGGTCAGGCCAAGGACCCAGACATAGTGTACTGTCCTGTAATCATTAAACCATTTGTCACCCCTTGGTCCCATACTTCTCAGGCTTTCAAAGGCTCAGTACCTCTTCCACCAAGTCAGACCATGGGAAGTCCAGCCTCAACCTTGCAGTCTGTAATTAACAGCCTTTTGGCATAGTCCAATGCCCTTCTCCTCCGCTCAGTGTTCTCTGCCCTTCAGTGAACCTCTAGATCTGTGTAGCATGATACTCCTCCTTTCTAAGATACATGCATGATAGAGATATTATTAAGAATCATGACCATCTAAGACATCTCCATTTGCCTCTGAGCTAGCAATAAAATCATGCAGGGATGCTTGCATATTTAAAACACGTATTCCAAATAAGAATGAAAATTCCAAAACTAAGGTGCTTGCTGGGGTAGGAGTATGGGATTTTGTTATTTTACTCCTTTCAGTACAGAAATTTTTTAAAACTTCTAGTTTGGCAAAGTGCTTTGCAGATGTTTCCCTCGGTAGACTGGGGAAACACAGGAAAATGAGTAGTTTTGGGAGGCTATGGGTTCCCACAGTCAGAAACTGAAGCAAGAAGGCTAGTGAAGACCACTGAGGCATATTCTGTGGGAAGATGCCAAGTCATGGAGGTAATATTTTCCTGTGGAAACCTGCTCTGGCAAAATGTTTTTATCGGGTTTATTTCAATATAACTTCTTGGGCTCTTGGAAGAAAATTAGGATTCATCATCACCAGCTGATTGAAATATCATACTGCAGTGTTAGGTTAGCTGGATAGCCCCTCCAGCCCAGCATGGAGCGCCACAAGGGCTTTCATCTGGCCTCTCCTTTCTGTGTGGGGCTTGCACAGCCTAGGCCTGGCATCACTCCCTTCAGTGGGAAACTGAAGCTTCCTCAGCATCCTGGTGCCCCAGGTATTCCTGAGGAGTCTCCCATCCAAGTACTCCCATCTGAGTGTGGCCAGGGTGGTGGGCAGCAGCACCACGCTGCAGCCAGCCGCAATGCACTGGGACCAACCACACCTCCCAGCAACTTCTCCACCAGCAACAAGGGCCACTGCCTGCTTCCAATTTTGAAGGCTTTTATTTGCAAGACCGCAAGCAGACACCCACTTAAATAACTGGAAATCGACTCAGGAGAATTACTGAAACATTTATCTTCGTACCCTCAGCATCCTGCCTCATCTTTTGTGCTTCCCACAAGGGTCTCTGCAACATACACAAGAAAACATTTGCTCTACTTTACAGGCTTCCAAATTTACGTTAGGCTGGAAGTATTGGGCTGGTATTTTGTATTAGGGATGAAAGTACAGACTGTCTCGGTTACCTGCTCACACACACTCACATACGGGCGCACAAGTTCCCCACATTTGTACTGTCGGTGTCATAGCAGTGATTTCTGAGTATCAATGAAAGTTAGAGAATGGGTAGGCAGGAAGAGGATAATGGTTTCTATACAGTTCCTGCTTCAAACGAAACCTGAGATAAAATTAGGGTAAGAACTAGAGGAAGGAAAACAGTATTTAGTTTTTTGGGACTCTTTTACTGTTAACTTCAATCACAGCTCCCCCTATCTGAGCTAGCTTTTACTGTAGCACATCCTTGCAGCAAAATCCCAGTCAGTTTTTGCTTGGTGCCGCTTGCAGTCTGACTTCATTTCCCCCCCATGCTCTACCCACCACCTCTGCAATCTTCTTCCTCTATTCACTCCTGCCAAATCACCAGCCCCACTTACTTGGAGGTGCTGTTCCATCTAACCTTGGTCACTGAGGCAAGGGACCCTTTCTCTTCCTTCGTAACTTCCTCGCACAGCTGGCCAGCGTACAGAGACTAGCGACCACGCAACACCCACGCCAAGTGCAGGTTTCCCTCCTGTTGCACCTGAATCTTTCTACTGCCTGTAGCCCAGGAGTGCCAATCTGTGGCTTGCTATCTGGAAAAACAGCACAAGGGGCAGCAGGCCAGATTTCCACTCCAGCTCTGAAGGTACCGCCTTCAGCAGCTCCCCAGTGGCTGTGCTGCCAGCTCTGAGCCTTCCCAGGCCACCGTGGGTATCCAGCATGGCAAGGTCCCCCAGCACAAGCTTGCCCATGTGGGCTTGGCTTCTCCAGTTGTATTTTAGGACACCTGGTCCACCTCCAAAAGAAGACCCTCCTCCCCCCAAAAAAAGGCAAAAGTGATTCTTTCTACACTTAATTTTATACAGCATCAAGTTTTGAGTTAAAGTTCAGATGAGCTCCTGTGGGGTGTAATCCAGCTGCCTTGCCACTAAGAAGAGGCCCATTCAGGTCCAGGTCAGCCCAGCATCAGTCTCCAACGGCGTGCGCTTATTACATGTACTGTACAGTGAAAATGTAACTATTCATCTTGCTGGCATAATACACACCAGGATTTTAATTTTGAGAAAAGAGCTGGAAAAATTGTTCATCAGTATTTTGGTATGCACAAGCTTGGGTCAAATCCTACAGTGCTATGGGTTATATTTAAAAAACCCTTAGGAAAATGAGGTCATACATAGAATTTTGCTGCAAGACCAAGACTTTTGAAGGGAATTGTTATTTTGAGTGACTCAGGTTTGGAAAGCTCAGAGTATCTACTTTTCAATAAAACAAATGATGTCCTGATGGGTAATCTAATTACTAGATAATCCAGATAATCTAATTGCCACTTCCTTCAGAAAATATTGGTGTATTTCTCCTAAGAAGGAAGGACATAGATTCTATACTTGCATGTGATATTTCCAGAAGCTTTGCCTATAATTACATAACCTTATAAAAGTATTGCTTATGTAGGAATGAAATTACATAAGAACAGTTCACTCAGGAAGAAAAAACCCCAAATGCTTCCACTTTCAGTGGCATAGCTATGGAATGAGTCAGCATTAAAAAGGAAGAAAACTGAGCTCCTACTCTTTTTTTTTTTTTCCTACTTAAACCAACCAATTTGGGTTATCCTTTTTTTTTGAAGTATCTGCACATCAATTATCCAAGCCGTTCAGAATGCCATAGCTTCATTTTGTGGCAAGAATGTGAAATCCAAATGCCATCTAAGTCTATCAGAAAATGAAATTATGGTACCTTGTGCTAGATATTATGCTAGATCAAAAAAGCCCCACTTTTTTTGCTATTTTTAAACACAAAAATGTATAATAACAAAAAGCATGAAGATTTATTTGCAAATTCATCAGAGAGAGAGGTGGAATTGGGTTTATCACAGACTGAGGAAAGATGAAGGGATTTGCAATTCACGTCTGAATACTGGGCACTAAGTGTTGCAGGTATAATATTTCACATGTATGTTTTTGACATATACACTCAGGTATTTTTACCTGCAGATACAGATATAGTTCTGTATGGGCACAAATGGAGTCTGCTAAAGGCACAATAGAAAATGTATCCCTAAAATATTGATTACTTTCCTAGTTGTTAAATCATTATTAAAGCAGCTTGAAAACTCGTTTGCAGTCTCTTCTAATACTACTAGTGTCACAAATGACATCACTTTTTAATAAGATGGATGTTTCCAACGCCAGGCTCAGAAATGCCAAGTGGAATTAGCAACTTTAAAAAAAATGCATTTCAGTGTTTATTCATGGTGACAAGTGCTTCTCGCACTGTATTTTCATGCTGCTGGCCTAAGTAATGTGGCTGCAGTTTTCTTTTAAAGACAAGCATAGGGCAGCTCCAAGGAGGAAAAGCCGAAGAAAGCTTGGCATGGCCTAGGCTGTTGAAGCGTGCCGAGGGTTGAATTCAACCCCTCCCAAGCGATTCAGACCAGTGAGCTGGATCCTTCTGAATGCTCCCTGTGCTATGACCACCTGAATTATAATAAAAATATTTGCAAAAATATTGTTGAGTTGTATGTAGAAAGGGATTTCACACATATAAGGTGTTGGGCAGAAACCTTAAAACCTTTTTTAAATATTAGCGTGGGCCAGATGCACACATTCAGAAGCTTCTCTGCTGCTATTATGAAAGATATGACAGACAGACACAAGCTTTGCATAGCAGATGATTTACTGAAATGGGATCAGCTGGTCATATGCCCCCTCCAAACTTTGGAATAAAGTAAAGAGCTGTTATTTCCCAGCTGTGGTGTTCTAGCACCAAGATTGCTACATTTCTGTGATGGGTTCAGTGATCTCTTTGGAAAACACTTCAGGATCCTTTAAAATCCTTTATACCTTTTAAATATAACCGAAAGGCTCATTGCTGTGTTGTTTGTTTCCTCTTTAGCGTTATTATCTCTCATGACAATAAATAATTTGATCACAAATTGGGATTTGTTGACCACAAAGGTGGGAACTCTGTTCAAACGCTGTGCTTGGCATCAGGCTTGTTTCACTCTCCCTGGCTGTTAGACAACCGGAAAAGGTGCAGGCAGGAATTTGTCCTCTATGTTGACAAGCACTAGGTATATGTAATTCCAGTTACTTGCCCTTGAGTAAACAAGTGGAGAAGGACAAAGACAGTCTTTGAACTTAGCTCAAACCTGCTTTACAAAGCAGCCATATAAGGAGCCAGTGAAAAACACAGAGCAACACACAAATACAACCTATTGTTGTCTGATGCTCTGCGTTCAGGATTCCTGTGATCCTCTGCTACTGCCTCTTGGGCTGATTCCCCTCAGCCAGCACTGGCCTTAAAATGCCTAACAATGTGCTTTCCTCAGAAGAAGTGTTTGTAGGACATGGCAACCAGCTGTTACTTGGAACTTTGTACTGCAGACTCCTGCACTGCCCCTGAAATGCAGGAATGCTAGATTTTATAGGCCTACCTTTAAGTGAGGTTTTCTTTCTTCATTTGACCCTTAGCTTTTATTGTCCTGGGAAGTAACTGCAGGTCTGTTTAGTCTTCTGTGTTTATCTAAGGTCTTACAGAAAGAATCACTGAAAACATAAAATGAACATTAAATAATACAAAACAGAACAAAGGCCAAATACATACACGCAAGGTGCTTTTAAAAGGGACATTTTCTCATGGATGAGGACAAAGAGGTGAGAGATGGTGCCTCAGAGCATGAATTGTTGCTCTTTATGTGTTGCAGTGGGAAATCAAATTTACAAGAACAGTAGGAAGGGTGGAAATAGTGAAACCCCAAGCAACATTAGTATTTGCAGCTGAGCCACAGCACCCAAGAGACCAGAATCTGGGTCACAGCCTTGTCTTACCTTACAACACGATGAAATGGTCTTTGAGGAGCACAGCCAGTGACCAAAATGCAAGGAGAGAGGAGTCTGGATACCCAAAAGCCTCAGGAATGGGAATACAGTTTCTCTCTATAGAAAGGGCATTTGAAACCTAAAGCAAAGCCCTAAAAGAGGAAAAGTGTATCTGGAAAAGAATATCCAGACCCCTACTGTTCCCAGTATAACGCATTTTTGCCTATTTTTTCCTGCAATCATGATATAACACAAGGAATGCTGCCTGCATTTGTTGACTATTTCTGATAAGCAGCCACATAATTTAATGAACCTGTGAGAGTGAATTAGTTTCCGAGTGTCAGTCCAGTTGGAAAGCGCTGTTCATGCAGCAGCCAGCAGGCAAAGCCTGGGTCCGAGGTTGGCCCTGGTGCTGTTGCCCTGCCTGCCTGCAGCAGGCTTCAGCTCGGCAGCGGCTGCTCCTGCTGGATCACTTGCCCTGCACGCTGCAGGGGTCAGCGCTGCAGGGATCTTCAAGGAGAGTGAAAAGTGCATAGGGGAAAGCAACAAGGTACCGCCGGTATCACATTGCCTCTTATCTATCCCTCTTCTCCATCCCTTTGCAGGGAATTTGGAAGACAGTAGGACTTTTTTTCCCCCAATATACTCATTCTACTTTTCTTACCCATTTTTTTGACAGCCCCTCCTCTCATTTTTACTTTTTCCTCACTGTTTTTTGGCCTTTCAATGCCTCTTGCATCAGATATGACAGCTTTATACCCTATCATACCCACTATGTGAACAGGGTACCTGAATTTTGCCAAAGCATGAGCTGAGACAAAGAGGCTGTGTCTAAACTGCCTATTATAGTTATATTTCATTGATTTTTCAGAGTCAAGAGGCATAGGGCAGTTATGTCCATATGGCATTTAAGGACCCAGCTCACAGGGGAGTATGATATTTCATAACGTTCAAAGCAGCTAAATGTCTGCACTTGCCTTGGACTTTTGCAGGAACTAAAATTGCACATCTGGAAGGAGAAAGATGCTGATATTGTAATGGAGTCTCTTAAAGAGCCAGGATAATAACTCTGACTTTCGAGTCGTTTTTTTTCCTGTTTAATACTTTCTTCCCTTGCCAGTGCAGGGAACACCACAGCTTCCCATGCACTCCTAGCACTCTCCTTTGCTCCGGACAAAGCCTACAAAAAGGCAACAAAGCCTGTAAGTGTACACATATACTGACATAAAAGCTCAAAGCTGGCCTATTCCTAGAATTTGGCTTTGTAGCTATTCTGCTTAATAAAAACAGAATGTCAGGTGCAGACAGAGCTTTCTGCCTCCCAAAGTTTGCATGTTTTTTGCAACCCTTCCTCCACTCCCAG
The DNA here is from genome assembly GCF_040807025.1 of Struthio camelus. Classification (NCBI taxonomy): domain Eukaryota; kingdom Metazoa; phylum Chordata; class Aves; order Struthioniformes; family Struthionidae; genus Struthio; species Struthio camelus. The sequence goes on along the minus strand of NC_090943.1, from coordinate 142,471,617 downwards.
TATCTCCTGACCTGAGGGTGACACAGTTCACAAACCAGTCTTGCTGCAGTGAGTGAGAAGCTTTGTGATTTTCCAGTACCTTCTCCAGCCAAAGCTATTGCCAGAGCTCCGTCTCCAGCAAAGGCATGAGGCAGCAGAGGAGTTTTTCTACAATGTGCCCGGTTGCTGCCATCTTCTTGTAATTCCCCATCATACAGAGCGGTGGTGTCATCTCTCTGCTATCCCAGGCCCGTGCAGTGACCAATCCTACTTGCACTCTCTCTGACATTCCTAAAACCCTATTATTTCCTTCTGTTTTTTTCTGCTGTTGCAGTTACAAAAAATTCTCATCTGTATCATGTCTCAGCAAAAAAAATCTACTTTTTCACTCACCTTTCTCCCTCTGTCATCTTAACCTTGTGTAGAAAGCTGTTGTCGCTGTAATCTGCTGTACTCCCGCTGCAGAGATACCTTCACCTCTCCTCATTTAGGCACCTCCACCGGTTCTCTTACAACCAAATCTCCAAATCCAATTTTCTCATATGCCTTTCTGCCATGCTTCTTCCCAAGGGAAGAGTTAGTGCTTTTCCACCCCTTGTGTCTTCCTGCCACCTTGCCACCTGCCAGGCTCTTTCAGCCGGAGCTACCCACTCCCTGCTCTTTCAGAGTCTCTGAGTTTTTCACGGACTTTTTCAGTCATCAGTAGCAATACAAGGTATGCTGTAAGTGTAACTCGCGCCCAGGTCTTGACTTTTAACGTAAGGATCACGTTAGCTTCTTTTCCCCCACTGTCTCCTATTGCATTCTTCTTGAGAGGAACTGTCTCTCTCTTCATGTCTGCAGATCACCATGTGCGCTGTTACTGTGCAGCTGGAGAACTACATGGCAAAGCGTACTTCAGGTTTCCCCCTGATGAGTCTGACTTTATCTCACACTTGAACTGTCCTATGGAAGCTGAGAGATCTGAGCATGATAAAACGGAGCCTGGAACATAGCGGTGATTTTGGTTCAACCTTCCACTGAAGAGTTCTGGACAGATTTTGACATTTTCCTCATCAGGCATGTCTGGATAACTGCCCAGCATGACTCTGAAATAACTCATGTCTTGATCAGCTTGTCACACCTTACAAAGTGTGGTCAGCTTCACAGGGGCTCCGCTCTCCAGATCTGTGTTTGGCAATGCATCCACTCCTGTTTCCTTCTCTTCTGACTGCCTGATCGTCACGTTATGTATTTTGTCTTTTTTTTCCTTTTTTTTTTTTTTGAAAAAAACAGCAGTTGTATTGTTGTTCCAGCAGCGACGGACAGCACTTTGCACTGTCCATGATAGGTAGAGGCTTCTGTGTAAACACTGCTGACATTTCACCACTGAGATTTGTCACAAGTCAAAATAAGATCATATTCACCTGTTTAAGGACCCTAGAGAAGAGTCTCTGGCATCTTTGTGCTTAGGACTGCATTAGCTTTTCTGCCACAGATCTTGTTTTCACACACTAAGAAATCCACAGGAAGTTCTGTATGCAAGACTGAAGCTATTTAAAAACTATATTTTACATGTGAGGACAGACTAGCAAAATACAAAGCAACACATGAGGGAGGATAATAACAGTCAAAAGAATATATTAATAAAATAATCTCTTAGAAAAATGGGTGGTCTTCCTTAGGCTAAGATGAGAACTCAGAATAATCTATTGCCAAAGGGGAGGTGGGCCTTTTTAATTCCTAGTCCCTTTTGCATCACTCGACCCAGAGAGATGTTATGGATTTAGGGTGTAGATCAGGCTGAGTAAATGAAATGCAGCTTTCTAGTGCACTTTGCTTGCTTCTGTACTTGGATTTCTAAGTGCAAATCTTGTCTGGAAGTGAAACAGCTCTGGGCTGTGTTACGGCTCTTTGGATACTCTCTGTGACTTCTACTGGAGAGACCAAGACCATAAGCCGTTCTTAAGAGCTGCTGGGGAGAGGGGTTGTAAACTGAGGGCAAACCTTGCCCTAATAATTTTAATGGCTGGCATTTAAAGCACGAGATAAATTTAAAGCAAACAACATGAGCTAAACCAGTACAATATAATCTGTGACTTGTTGCTAGTTACTTTTTTTGTGCAACTACTGTAAAATGACATCCAGCCCAGGCTATGTTAATGCCAAGAGATGGGTTTGTGTTCTGAGTTCTGCTATGCCTGAGCTAGTCTTCTGGTTAGCAAAAGCATAAATAATATAAGTATCCAAGAATAAGTAATCCCTATAAGTTTTTAGCAAGGAAATAACAAGACAAGTTCACTAGTTGGCTTAGTCTTACTGATCCGGACACAGAGATGACTATTGACAGGCACAAGTATATAAGCAGCAGGTTGCAACTTTAAACTAACGAATCAGAAAAGTGGGCTTCAAGAGGGCAAAGCTGGGCATTCAGCTATCCAACCATCTGCCACCCTTGGCCACAGAGGAGATTGAATTCATGTTCTGAGTCTCCCCATGTCCCTTCCTGCCAGGCATGCCACAGGGAGGGGGAAGGAAGACTCGTTCTGCCTTAGATTTTGGCTGGGTCTGCCTGAAGCCAGTGTTTCTCTCTCATCCCGGCTTCGATGCATGGGACGTCTCTAGTTCATAGGTCCTGGGGCAGCTGTGCCACCTGTACACTGTATAGCCTCAGCACTAGAGGCACGGCACACACCACTCATGGCAGGGAGGGACTTCTCCCAGGCGTGCGTTTCCCTCACCCCGCTCACTGCCCTGTCCATCAGCTGGCAAGGAGCGAAGGGGGCAGCACTGTCCCCAGAAATCACAGTGTGTCTTGTGAAAGCAGTACCAAGTCTTCACAGAGCTAAAGCATTAGGTCTGCTTAGCAGAACACCACAGAAGGTGCTGCCAGGAGGAAGAAAGTCTGTAGAGGCCTGGGCTGGAGAGCGTGAGATGACAGCTCCCTGTTGGCAAGGATAAGATTTGCTTTCAAACAGGCAGCACGGCCAGTTCAGGGGCTGCGGTACCGAAGGGCTGTGAAATCCGCCGCAAGACAAAACCATCATTAAAACTCCCAGAGGCCAGTGGAGTTTCTCCTAGGAGGTGAGAAGTGCCTTGGGCCTGACTTAGCCTTGCAGGCTGGGCTGTGAGAGGTGCTTGCAGGGCTGAGCCATCACTCACATCCCACCCACAGCAGCCAGGAGGAGAGATGTTCGCCCTGGCATCCGTTTCAGTTTGGCAAATGTCACCAATATGACGGCTAACTAATGCCCCACCCTAGAAAGACGTCCACATTTTAGCAGCTACACAGGCACCTCTTCTTCATTGAAATTCATGGCAGTTCAGATGCACAGAGACTGAATGAAGATCTAGATATACAGGTATATCTGTTTATCTAATGTCCTGTGTGGTTGTATCAGACCCTTCACAAGCTACTAAGGTTTACTAAACGTGGTATCAGCCTGTACTACTGCCATCCAAACTGAAACACCAGAACGATATTCTGCATCAGCTGGAATGGGATTTTCCAGCCCGGGGGTATGGCACTTGCTGCAGTAAAGGTCGCGGGTCATTGCGGACCTGAAGTAATGACTGTGTAACATGGGGAGGAAGCTGCTCCACAGAAATTAGGTGCTCGGCTGGCTTGGCTGCTGGGGCACATCTGCTTAGCCGATGAATGGGAAAACATTGCCCAGTCTTTAAGATAGCTGCACTTGGTAAGGTCAGGTAGGACAGCAGGAGCTGCCTCCTATTGCAGTCCACCCCATCGTGCTGCTGATAATATCGTGGGTTAAAAAATGGGTGCCAAGCCAGTCTTCTAATTAGGGTAGAAAGTATGTGTGGCAATTAATTTTTATTCTTGATATCAACTGGGACATAAAAAGAAACAGGACACAATAGGTCAGTGTGTGATGCCAGTCTTTAAATTCACATGGCTTTGTTCATAAACATGAAAGAATTTTTTTTATCACTACTGACACCTAACTATACAGCAAAGGAGCCCCTGAAATTGTCATTGTTATTTTAAATGAGTGAGCATTAGTGCACAGCATTGTCAAATGGAATTACGCACAAACCAGGGTGCTGAACTTCCCCACAGTGGTAGGATTCTCTACAGCTGAGAAACTGGTAGCAATAGGAAATAACTCCATTCGGTGCTTAACGTGGACATGTTTGAATTACACATGCTACAAGAACCTTCCATTGTTCACCTCACTAGTGCGAGTATATAATTTTCCTGCTGTCTTTTTCCCCCTTTTGTTCTTTTCAGCTCTTTTGTGATTAACACCGTCTGGGGAGGAATTTCAGTATTTTCTCTGGGTTAGCAGGATGTGAGTGAGGTGGTGCTGCTGCATGAATCTTTTAAAAGCAGCCTAAGAAATATTTAAGACCTTAGTCTAGGAGGAACAGCTCTCCCAGGCATAATTTTTGGTGCTGGTTGCAGCAGGGAGCGTATGCTGTGAGGAAAGTATTATTTTTCTAAATGGAAGGTGTCAGATGGTCACGCAATGTGACTGCATGTTCGAGATCACTGCCTCCCATCTGCAATTTGTGACGTGTGAAAGATTCTGCCCAAATGTGCTCACCAACTGGAAACCCTCGGCACTTTTTTTTTCTTATCAGGAGAGACCAAGATAACCAATGGTTTTACAGATCAGGGATCCTATCAAATTAATATCATTCTAGGATAAAATCTGCTTTAAATACAACCACTAAACTCCAGCAAAGTTAACTAGTACATACAAGTTCATTCAACTGATTAAAAATCCCTACTAGTAAAACAAGAAAATATACATGGAATTTTTTCAAGAAAAGTATTCTGCTCCTATCTTTTAACCAAAAGCATGGTATTAAAAATGACAATCTTTTCCAGCACTAATTAATGTCACCTAATTATAACACTTACTAGGCTCATGTCAGGCATTAATGTTCTGGGGACAGCTTCTCCCTGCCCAGCTTTCCCCTGGATTAAAGGAGGCCCTTGCTCTTTGCATCTCCTTATCAGTTAAATAGATGCTATTGTGGCTGGGGCAGAGGCTTAATGATGATTATTTGCCCCTAGAAGAGAATTTGCAGAATTTCCAAGAGGGGCAGGTGCTCTGGAAAGGGGTAGGCTGCTTGCCTGAGGGCCCCCCTCCCCCAAAGGGCCAGTGCTAACGTGGCACCTCGCTGCCCGTTGGAGCAGGGCAGCTGCTGGCAGAGACCATGTGCAATGCTTTCCCCACCAGGAGAAAAGCTAGGAAGGCCCCTTCCAGCTAGGAAAGCCCATCTGAGGGGTTATGAGCCAGCGGGTCAAACCCTCATCCTTGCTGACTGCTGGGGGCAGGTGACACCTGTCACCCGGATGGCAGGGTGCCCACTTCGAGGACATGCTTGTTCAGTGACTGCATGGAGCAGCAAAGCCAGGTTATAGCCAGTTATCCTGTGCCCTGGGTCAGAGAGGACAGAAATTGGGGTTGAGAGGTGGTAGTCGGGCAGCTCCCCCAGGCTCCCGAGCCTCTGAACGCCCTGGGTGGCCGCTTTACCCCCAGCCCTGCTACACAACCGTGTATGGTGACACAGTTGCGATGTGCCACACGGCTAGAGTGTGGCTTCCTAGTGCTTATAAATCCCCTATGAGCCCAGACAGGAGATGCTCTGTGGGTTCAGGGGATGGTTATAAACCCGACATAGCCGCTGCAGCATCCTCCAGTGTTTTATAGTCAGAGCTGCCAGCTACCAGGGGCGAATTCCTCTCCTGTGAGTTACTATTTTTGATGATCAATAAGCTCATTGCATTTAATTTCCCTTCTTGATTCAGCCAGGAGGCGATACAGCAGGTACCTCTGCCAACCCCCCCAAAAGAGCAGATGTGCTCATGACTCAGCACTGAGTACTTGCTCGAGGAAGGGCTGCTGACCGAGGCTCTGCAAACAGTGCAGTTACAGATGTGACTGCAGTCATTCGCACACAGCAGAGCTAACTTCCACCTGACTATTACATACACTAAGAGAAGTGGAACAGGAGAAGCAGAGACTTGCACGAGTTGATTGAAACCGTTCCAGGAAGCTAGGAACTTGCCCACACACCAAGGACTTTGTTAAGGTTATTAGCAACAGCTATTGGTACTGGCTTTAATTAGATTACAGGTATCTCTGCTATCGCCCATCATCATGCAGTCAGACTTCAGGGCACTAAAAAATGTCAGTGAATACAGAACTGGTGAACAACATTTGAGTAACAGCCCTTCATCTAGAGAACAGCTACAGCAAAGGTAGTGACCAAACCTTGTCTGCATTGCCTCTCTGATGGGCCATCACACTGATTTGGAAAAGAGGGAAGCTTTTATCTCCATATCAGCTCTTTTCTAGACCTCTCCACCAGGAGAAATACCGAGTGCTAGCTAGGACTGTGAACGTCTTTATTCAAGGACTGGAGCTGACCATGTCCTGGATGAGGGGCCCATCCTTAGGTGGAGCCACCTCAGATCAACCCACCAAGCTCTGCTCAGCCTTGCTTGTGCTGGCTGTACAGGAAGGCAGTGAGCTTTCTTCAATGGTTCATAATCATCTTTTAGCTGGACAGGAACCATCCTGACCAGCCTATACTCATGTGTGCTCTACACACATTATCTTTAGATTAAACAGTTCTTTTCCATCCCTGGGTTTATCTTTCTTCTTGTCTTCTGGATACACAGACATGGAGAAATCATATCTCCTGAGAGACTTTGCTTTTTACAGAAAATAATATCTTCTGATCTTCTCCCATACAAAAGGATCTTCAGCCTCCTAACAAGACTCCCAAACCCCTCACTGTACGCGCTCAGTCCAAGCTCCTCTGTCTGGAATTTAACACCTGCAATGGCTCATTATTTCAGATGATGCTTTACCTTTCCCTTGCAGTGATATGAATATTTCCATATCTGTGACACAGCTACCTGACCTGATATGTTCTAAATTGCATAGTTTGAGCATGTTGGTTTTCCATAGTCACCCTTTGATGCACTAGCACTCAGGTCCTTCTCTTCCCAAGTCATACGTAAGCAACAAGCTTTCAGTTTACTATAGAAGAAATGAAACACAGATCCTAAAACTTTTCTAACTAAGAGAAGTGAAGAGCTTGCTAAGGGCATTTCAAAATGAATCTGAAATGAAACCAGTTTTCTAAGCTATTCAGGCATCCAGGAAGATTAAAGCCCTACAGTTTTTCTGTGATGCCTTCCTGCACTTAGCTTGAAGCCTGCCTCTCCTAAGCTGGTGTCTCATCTTGAGTCCATGAGTGCCAGTGCCCCAGACGGGCTGCTATTAGCAGAACCTGCATTAGTACAGCACCAAGGGGAGGTCTCTATCTGCCAGTTTCAGCTTGATTCAGCAAATCAATACCCTACCCAAAGCCTTCTAGTCCTGATTTTTCTCTACTCTCCCCTCACAGGGAGTGATGACGACTTTCCGACCATATTTATTCTTACTCCTCCCATAATTACTTATCTTCCCCCTCATTTCACCACAGCCAGCTCCCAGGTGGTGCCAGTGGTTTTAGTCCATCAGCCCCAGGGCTGGCTGGGATCCTCGGAGGGGCTGGGCTGAGGGTGCCCGCTAAGCCTGGGAGCAGGGTAAGCCATGCAAGGGCTAGGACAAGACCCTAGCATGACAGCTAAATTCACAGCTGAGGAAGATAATTTTGGTGCTATCATAATTGAGTTCACTTGTTCACATCAAAGGTAACAAGGGTTTTGTTTTGCTCTGATTGCTACCTTTCGATAAGCTACCACTATTTTTATATTGTTTTATGGGGCAAATTGACAGAGAAGACTAGGAAGTTCAAATAACTATCCCTTTGAAGCCTTTAGATCTGGCAACTGATAAGGTGGCTTGAATGACTGACCTTTTTTGACCTTTGCTGTGGCTTCTTATAAAAGATTCTGGATCTCTGGTTTGATGCTCCCTCTCATTTTAATTTTGCAGCAATTTATGTGCTCTTTACACGGCTAAGAACAACTATTACTAGAGGCAAGGCATCTGCATTTTCAACTTTTAAATGGTGAGTATCATTTGGATGTCCAGATTACCCTGATTTCTAGAAAGTCATTTCATGTACATTCACAGAAAAGAGAAAGGGAATAGTATATGTTCTTTTTTTCACCCTTGTTTCAGGTCTCTGAATTAGGGCTGTGAGAAAAATTGAGGTCTTTTTGCTGACTAGATAGAAAAATAAAGAAAAACGTTTCAGATTTACTAGCAAAACAGCAACAATAAAAATAAGTAACACTGTACCTCTTTAATTTCATTTTATATTTCCTTTCCTATATTTTCTGTAAGCTTGCATTTATGAAGGAAATTTTTTAAGTAAATTAAAAAATCAATTAAATTTGGAAAACATGTAAATTAAATAGTGCCTCTGAAAACCAAGTAAAGCACTCTTTCCATGCATTTGGATACAATTTGTTTGCTAAGGTCAAATCAAATGGAAAGGCTGAGTTACTCCTTAAGATCTAGCTTTCAGTAAATAAACATTATACTTATTAAAAAAGCCCTCTCTCTCACTATGCTTCAACCCTAGACACCCTAGAGACATTTATGGAAATTTTAGTTAGAGCAACTTGAGATAAGGGAAGAGCAAATATTAAATTCAATGAATGAGCTTCATTTTTGGTGGGGAAATCCAAACTGCTCACAAATTTAGGTTAACATATAAGAATGTTATTTAAAACATTAAAAATATTCATATAGATACTTTTAGAAGAAGTGTTTTATTTTGGCAATGCCATATTTTTTCTTTCATAGTCTTTAATAAAAAGGTGAACAAAAACATCGAGTTATATCTGTCATTTGTTTATCCTGTAAAAAGGAGGGGGCTAGCTAGAAATAACAAACATGCAGTGAATATGTTTTATTGGCATTTGGTGGTAGGTGAGTAAAATGAATAAAGAAAAATAACCATTGTATTTCGGGGGCTACAGTTTGGTGAGACATCTTCCATTAAATAAGGACCATATTGTAATTGTTTTCTTTCTTTTTTTTTTTTTTTTTTTTTTGATCTGGAACAAAACAGCAGAAGTATTGAAAGCCCTGATCAAAAACACCAAGGAATAGCCCAATGCTAAGAGTATGTTGCCTACTCTACCCCAAAACGTGGTGAGCGGAACTGAAAAGCTACCAGAACATCCCCAAATGTTACATGCCTGAGATAAGGAGCTCAGTGGAGAGGATTTTGAAAGAGGACTTTGTATTGTTCAAGGAGTCACCCAAGCATGGCGAGGGTGGAATTCCATCTGTTCAGCTCAGCTCAGTGAACTGGGTCACTTTCAATGGTTCACTACATTCTGACTATCTAAAAAGTACAGTTATTATGCTTTTAAAATCTTGAGCTGCATGGCAAGATCACCATTCTGTTTTTTTTTCTCTCTTGTCCTTCAGTTTAGCCCCTCTGAAAGTGGGTTAAATGTAGTTCATAACCTAGAAGATGAGTTACATGTTTTACATGACATTCAGATTTCTGGAGAAGAGATGTGAGCAAGTCCATTAATTAATAAACGTCCTTCTACCAGAACAATCCTTTGCATTATTTTGTTTCCTAAAGAACTAACCTCTTAACATTTGGAAAATCTGACCTTCCAACTACCAATCTTTGCATTTTAGTCCTCGTGGAGGTCTCTCTGCATTCTCCTGGAAACTGATCTCTGACTGCAGCAAAAGAAAAAGCATTTTGATGGCCTTATTGCACAGTTGTTCCAGGTTATTGTAAGAACAACTACAAAAGCAAAGGAATGTCATGTAAAGATAATGCCTTTGGGGGCCCAAAAAACAATTTACTGAAGGGTGGGAAGAGGGATGAGGAGACAAAGTAGTGCACAGTTTCTGGATATTCAGAATTTCATGGGAAGAATTTTTAAAGCAATAATCACAGACTGCCTCTGAGGCACGAGTCTCGTGCTTCGCATCCAAGGTTGGCTCAGGAAAAGGGAAGGAAATATATCTCCCTTTGCCTAAATATGGCTCTTCTCCAAGAGCACGAGGGCTTAAGAAAGTGATCTTTCCTCCAAAATGTGGAATTTACTTCTTGTTCCTAAATTTAGTTATATTGTATCCCTACATTCTTTGTACTGGGGCAAATATACATGAGTTTTTAAAAATTTCTTAGTATATTTTCCTCTGCACAAAGGGATTTAATAATATTTAGCTGCTTTCCAAAGGTGATTTATGTTGTTTGAAAGAATACAATGACACCAAAACCAGAAGAGTTAAAGAATAAGCACAGCTCACCAACAAAACTATATGGACCTCTAAACAGAATCAACTGAAATCAGCACTTTGGAATTTAATGCGAAGAACACATTATGGAGTCTGCAATTAAAGACTTTTTCCCCCTAGATGGTCACATAAATAAATGAACCATTCAAAGTGAATCAGTTCACTGAGGAGCAGGAAAGTGCACAGCATCAGCTTTCTGATCACCTCCTGACATGAGTGCTATAACTTCCACCCTCTGACCTCCTCCATACCCAAATCCCTCCTCTCTGGTCCATTTGGGTCAGCGACAGATAAGTACCCAGGATGAAACTCCCTGTGGAGATACTTAAGATGCTAAGCACTAAATGCACCTACTGAGTCACTGCAGACAGGGTATATTTAAAGTTCTGTCTTTCCACCTGGCAGATGAAACAGGTTCAATTTTGGTGCAAAGCAGCAGCACAAAATAATGGTAGCTGCCCATAGCCCCATGGGCAGGCCATGCAGGTTGGTGTGAGAAGATGAAATCTCACAAGTTTGGCAGGAAAAGGTGATCTGCCTGAAGTGGAGAGAGTCGTGAAGATACAGCAGGCGGTTGGTGCAGTATTTTGATTTGAGGCTTTTAACCAGGAAAAGAGTCTCAGCCATGTTAATTGTGAAAGAACATATCCAGGATGAAAACTGTTTGGATAATTGCTACTGAAACATTCGAATTTTCACTTTTTTTAATGGAAAAGAAAAGAAATCTTCAAAATATTTCAAATTAAATATACACCAATGCCAAGATTTTTGTTTTTTTTTTTTAAATAAATCTAAGAGATTTTAAGATTTATTGTCAGCTTATCGGGCGATTCTTGCATGAATCTTCATTTCCATTCGTGACTGATTACGTTCAGTTGTCCCTCTTACTTTCCTTTATACATTTCTTCAGTCTCTCACCCACTTCTCTGTCACAGCCCCAACAGCAGAAAAATTAAAAAAACGAGCTTTGCAGTTAATTTGCAGTATAGCTTGAAAGCAAACCTTTGGACATCTCCCAAGAAGTAACCGCTACATCTGTTTGTTAATTTTATTCAGTTTTCCTTCTTGTGTCTGAACTGACCTTGTATCACTGCCCTACCATTCTGAGTTTTTTTTTCCCAGCTCTCTAGTTCTCCTGTGGGTGCTGGTGAGGAAACCAGCCCTGTGGCATAGGATATTGCATCAGCCCATCAACCCTCAGTTCTGTCTTTATTTTAACAACCATAGTAATGCCACGAGACCCAGATCTGGGCAGCGAACAGGGTGTCATCAGTTCATTCTAACCCAAGGCTCACTGCCTCACAGTGTACCTTCTCCAACCCTTACGCACGGATACATGCATTATTTTTCTTTTGGAAGAGGTGTAGACCATCTCCCTCCTTTCACCTCTGCAGCCAACAGTATCACAGAATGGGGTGAGAGGACATAAAGCTGCCCTATCCCTTCAGTTTACTTAGCAGTGGGGATCATCCAAAATATTGGGGCTACCCAGCTGAGCTCGAAGGCTCCGGTAATTAGAAAGGCAGAGGAGGGCAAGCTTTCCTTCAGAGCTGCACTAGTAACTCACAAGCATGACTTATCCCCAAGGTAATGGAAAGCAAAAAAATTTTAATGGGTAGCAATAGGTCAGTTCCTGCAAGATGCTAAGTGTCTCAGCACTCCTGACCTTCATAATAGGTGACGATATTGCACATTTTTCAGAAGGGACTGCTGAAGCTGCGGGAACGCATCCCATAGGTATACTTCTACAGGGCTCTTTCTTTAGGGTTTTAGAGGCTTTACAATATTGCCATCCTCAGATACGAGGAATGGTTGGACTCACAGAAGGTGCCACAGAAAATAAAACTGTGTATGACTTACACCAGGCCACTCGCTTTGCCTGACTCTGCATTGTCTTGCAGTTTGCTATTACTTACCTCTCTGCAAAATGACAGCAAAGCGCACACTGGACAGTTACCCTGATTTGGGAATGTCCTGAATGTATAAGCAGCAAAGTCACGGAGAAAATGCTTCTGTGAATCAATAGCAACAGAACCTCGGATTTTCGATCCCCGTCCCCTTGTCAGAGCACATATTTAACATCTACACCAATATCTGCTTCTGACTCATTGATACGTCTGAAGGAAATGCTCTCAAGTGCTTATGGATCAATGGTCTATCAGATAAAGAACAAGATGAAGTGCCAATTGATACCTGCTCTGGACCCCCAAATCACACAAGGGAACAGGATGACCAGTCCCTTAAACATCTTTCTATATATAAGATGTAGGAGGAAAAAAGCTGTGTTAGAGTGACAGACTTCAATCTGGGTGACATGTGCAGGAAGTCTGCTGCAGGCAGAACTAAATGTCCTGAGAATTTTTTAGAAGAATGGATGACTGTTTCAGAACTTCTGAAAAACAAACAAAAAACCTCGCCACCCAAACCTATTGTATCTAACATGGGAAAAGTGATATTGGAGCTCATCTAAAAGGAAAAGAGGAATTTATGTCTGAACGAAAATTTCATAATTGCTCAGGATTAGAAGTCGGCTATGTGATAAGAGATACAGCTTGAACCACCAATATATGTATCTGGTGCTTTAAAAGGGGCATATTTGACACAGCCAAAAACAACTGAGCCATGTAAGCTGTGAGAGAAAAGATAAATTAAGCAGAAATCCTGAATGATAACTGCAAACTGTTTGAGAAATAGATACCTCCCCACAAAAATCACACCTCCAGAAGTCCAGAAGAAAGGCTATATTGGCTAAGAAAGGAAATGTAAACAGCTATAAATACCCAAACAAAAAAAAAAGTAAAATAAATTGGAAGCCAGAAGCAGTGAACATATGTTAGAAGCTGGGAAATACAGCAAACTGATTAATAAGGCTAGTGGACACCAAGAAGAAATCGACAAGATAGAGTTAGAGGAAAAATAAAAGAAGGATCTTTTTAGACTTTGAAGAATAAAAAGGGTCCAAACTTAAGGGTTTAAGAGCAAGATGGATGTGGTAGAATAAACACAATATGAGAAGTTGGAAGCATTCAAGAAATCTCTCTTTTGCATTTGGAGAAAAAAGTAGATCTATATTCATATGATATGAAATTGCTGCTGAAATATTTCCCAGCATTTTCAACAATATATAAGGCTGATGTTAGACAACAATTATTAAGTTTAGCTATTTAAAATCAGCAGGTCAAATACATGTTTTAATTAGAGCTAGGCAAGGACCTCTTTACATTGTTAGCACTGATTTTCAACAATTTTTGAAACAATCTGGTTGTTGCAGAGGAGGAATAGAAAGGCAGTGTTGTGCCAGGATTAGAAAAAGAGTAAATATAATGGCCTAGCTACCTACAGGCCTCTCAGTCTACACAGGGTTTTGAAGTAGGATTGTTGGTAGAGGATTTGATTAATAAAAAATGTAATGTAATTAGTGACAATCAACATGGATTTGTAGAAAATAGATCTTGCACACCTAACTTCCTAACATTTTTGATGAGAATATTAATTTGGTATATGATATTGATGTAGTATACTTCGATTTTGGTAAGGTATTTGACCTGGTACTTCAAAGCATTTTGATTAACACACTGGAGCGATACAAAACCAATGTGACACATATTCAATGTATTAAAACTGGTTAAATGATATGTCTCGAAATGTAATTATAAACACGAATCACCACTGACTGTGCTTGTTGCTAGTGGGGTTCTGCAGGGATTGGTTCTTGGCTGTATATCATTTAACATTATCAGTGACATGGAAGAAAACATAAAATCATTATGATGAAGTTTGTAGAATGACATGATGTTTGGGGCCATGTTAAATAATAAACTGGAGAGATGTCTACTACAGAAGGTTCTGACTGCAAGTACAATGGGCACAAACAACATAATTTCAGTATAGTTAAATGTCCAGTCTAATCTAGGGGAAAAATACTTCAAAAAGAGGGGACATCTTCGTAACAGAGGCATTGAAAAAGATGGGAATCATGAGGACTGGTCAACTGATCATGAGCTCCAGTCTGATCCTGCACCCACAGTGCAGTGTCAGAGTGTGTAAACAGGAGACTATAGAGCAACAGAGAGATTTGGTTACATTAATGCTGTCAAAATCCTGTGGCCTGTTCTTACATCCACAGTTCAGGCAGGTTGAGGCCAAGCTGTAGGTGGACCACAGGAGAGTCCCAAAGGTAATTACATTAAACTTACATTAGAAGCCATGCCTAATTAAGAAAGCCTTAAGGCGCTCTATTTACTTTCCTTGATGGAGAACAAAGACGTTCAAGGAGATGGAAAACTGATGCTAGGTGGGTCCTCAGTTGTATAGTCAGAAATGCAAGAGGACCCAGCTGCGGTGGGCTGAAGCTAGAACAGCTCAGACCAGCAAAAGTGCTCATTTGTGGCACAGAAGATAACAAACCACTGGCTCAGGATTGAGGACAACTGAACAGCAGGAGGTCAGCCTGTGACATCAGACCAGACAGCCTCTTTGGGCCTTAACATTCATGAAGCTAGACCACAAATGAAGAACTTCGCAGTAATGATGAATATAGCCAATCTGTCCAAAATAAAAAGCAGTTTTTCCTTTCTTCTTGAAGTTAAATGCTGTTAATTCTGCTGTTTAGAGCCATAGATTCATTGCAAGGCTATATTCAGTGCTAAAGGTACAAGAGACACTCCTTTTAGGAACTGAGGGTTTAACAGGTCCTACTAATAAGCCCATTATTTCCATTTCCAAAGCAGGCTACTGTAGATCTCACTCTGCCTGGGAGCTGGATAAAAACAGCCAGTTAATGTACTAAAGGTCAAAATTTCAGAAGTGCTCTACTAATGCATTACAATCAACTATTAATAATTCTCTCTTTTTTTAAGGGGTCTGGTCATGTCCAAGGGAATGCCAGCTACATTTTTCTTAATGTATGAGCACAAGTTACACATAACAACCTAACAACACAATACTGCCTCTTTAATGCTAATCTATTCCTTGCAATCTACTAGATACATGTAGAATCATTGGTGTGTATCAAGAGAGCAAAATCAGATTCTGAAAATATCTGAAAGGATGCACTAGAGTGTACATAATAATGTATTTTAATCTGCCAGGCCTTAAAATTAATCATGAATTCCCACAGAGATTTTAATAATTTTGAGATGATGTTTTTTTTCATAGAGTGATATTCTTGGATTCTTGGACAGAGTTCTTGAAATACTACAAGGAAATGGGTGGGGGAGGGAAAAAAGGGGGCCATTTTTCAATTACCAGGTTAGATAAGATACATGTACGGGAACTACTGTTTAATTGGTTGTTTTATTCTTTTTCTTCTACCTAATAGATAATCAGTAAGGTACCTCAAACCCAAACTTTTATTACATCATAAAGTTGGCATATAGCATAAAGTTTATCTCTTTGGGAATATACTTAAGGGAACAATTCTCATCAGCAAATGCACGTACTAAAGGACTTGAAACTTCCTAGGGAAATCTACAAACCCCAACGTTTGAGCAAAGAGGTTAACAGGGTCTCCACACTCTGGGGCTTCCCCTGGGGTCGTTATCAGGCACAGACTGCCATGACAAAAATACACTTTTAGGGTCTCTTTCATTTTGTCCTAACGTTTTTGTCTCTATGGAAAATAAGTCATGGTTCTTCATGGCGTCAGCTCAAAGTGACCTTCAAGTCACCCTTACCCAGGGCCATATTTTTGGTCTGAATACCTGCAGCTCCTGTATTTTACCAGAGCCACTTGTAAGGTCACAACACAGGCATTATAATTCTCAAAAGCTCAAGCTATTTTATGTTTTGTTAAGTGCTCTGTCTTTGGTAGGTGGCCATGCATAAAATACAGTAAAGAGCATATGTATTGCAGAAGGTCTATGATTTTCAGAGCCAAAAGGAGGGTATTGTTCCAAAACAAAGTATTGAACTCACCAAAACAATGTATTCTTAATATATGTGGAATTCAACCCAGAAATAAACAGTTGCTGTGCACCCCTTCTACTGCTCCCTGAGACATTCACATCACAAGGGAGCAAGCAAGACAAGCAAAATACATTTACCCACTTCAGAAAAACAGCCTTGTAATTTTTTAATTAAAGTGTATTACTTATGTTCCACCATTTATATGGATTTTGCACAGCTGTTTGCACTAATATGCGTTAAAATGGGTAATTACCACAGCAATCATGGTATGATACAACACTCTTGCTCCAATTTGAATATATAACCCTGCTTTAGTCTCTCTCTAACCCGCAGACACACCTGTTTTTATGCTGTTTGCTTGTTTGTTTGTTCCTTCCTACTAGTTGATGCCAACAAATATTTCATACACTGAATATTTGACATGTTTCTGGATCTTGTATTAACAGCTTCTGAGCTATGTTTTTGTTTCCCTGTTTTAATGGTTGAGAGAGGCAAGAGGCAAACGGAATAGTGATGTTTATGATGAGAGGGTAGATGAAGGGGTCGAGGAAAGCTGGGAATAGCTGAAGTGTGTCTGACACAGCAGTTTCTCTTCTGTATCACTATTTTATTTTTATGAGGCTGCAGCAAATTGATAGCTTCTGATACCATAGTCAATAAAACGTTGTGTAAATTCCAGCAATAGGCTGGAAAAAGATTGAATTAAAAGGGAAGTATTGGGTCACATCCATATTTCAAGTCATTTCTGTGCTGCGTTATCCCAGTACCTGGGGGAAGCAGTTTCTTCACAACTAACCACCCAATTAGTACCTGCTGAGCACCCAATGCTTGATTTTCTTCTAACTGCCCCCCTCTTCCCATGCAAACCAATTTCCTAACGAACAGCTTCCTTTCCATCTCACAGGATAATTTTTTTTAGGAAGTTTGGAGAGGTCACAAAAAGGGGATTTTAGAGCTAAAATGATTCTGAAACCTTTCCAATTCTGAAAAATATTTTTTATAAATATTATGTGGCAATCTTTTTAGCCATAATTGTCAGCACAGTTTGCATTACATGCTTCTACCAGGAAAAAATTTTTTATAGGATCACAGGATAATTCAGGTCAGAAGGGACCTCAGGAGGTCTCCAGTTTGAACACTTTCTCCAACCAGGCTCAGCCATGTGG
The DNA here is from genome assembly GCF_040807025.1 of Struthio camelus. Classification (NCBI taxonomy): domain Eukaryota; kingdom Metazoa; phylum Chordata; class Aves; order Struthioniformes; family Struthionidae; genus Struthio; species Struthio camelus. The sequence continues at coordinate 142,454,375 of NC_090943.1, read as the reverse complement.
CCAAACCAGGTTGCTCAGGGCTTTAGCCAGTCGGGTCTTGAAAACCTCCAAGGACAGAGATTGCACAATCAACCTGGGCAGCCTGTTCCACTGGCCCACTGGCCTCACGGGCAAAAAGTTTCTCCTTATATCTACTCTGAACATCTCTTATTTCAATCTATGTCTGTTGTTTCTCATCCTCCTGCCTTGCACCACTGTGAAGAGCCTGTCTCCATCATCTCGATGAGTTGCTCATAAGTGCTGAGGGGTTGTTGTTAGGTCCCCTCAAAGCCATCTCTTCTCCAGGCTGAACAAGTCCTGCTCACTCAGCCTCTCCTCACAGGGGAGGTGCTCCAGTCCTGATCATCTCAGTAACCTTCTGCTGAACATACTCCCAGTTGCTGAAGTCTGTTTTGTATTGGGGGGGCCTTATAGCAGGGAACAGGCACGTATAAGGTGGATACAAAACAGCTGATGAATTTCAAGAATGACAAGCACTTGTGCAGTACAGAGCTGGGGAGCTGCCATTTTATTGCTCTGGAACAGGCAGTAGAAGAACGAGAGTATACCACAATGCCATCAGTGATTCCTTTCCTCAAAGTCTTGCTAGAGCTTTGTTGCTTCCTTAGTATATCCCATCATCAAGAGCTCTGGCCATCTTAGCCCTCACATGAACTTTCACTAGCTCACTAGCCTAAACCCTCCATTCCCCTGTGCAGAGACTAAACAGAGTTCCCTGGTACTGCTTCAGCTATGTCTTTACCAGTAAATAAAACAGAGCTCAGGTGTTGGCTCACGCACGCATCCACTCCTGTCCATACTGTTTAATTGCTCCCTGGCGTGGCAGCAATGCCAGCTAGTGCTCTCTCAAGCAGTTCCCCAGCACAACTGAAGAGGCACCGTGAGCCAGGTGATGCTCCTAGGTGCAGCCACACTGTCGTGCATGGACAGGAAAGTGGAGAGAGTCCAGGTGTATGGATGTGAGCTGTGCCACATCACATGGCCATAGGACTGGAGAATAGTTCAGGGCCTGCTTTATTTAAAATACAGATTTTGCACTCCTCCTGAGTCCCTAGCAGCCTTCTTCATGTATTTCTGTACAGCTCTTCAGGTTTTCTTCTACCTCTGTCTTAAAACAGCCCTATCCCTTAACCATGCACCAAGTGCAGCTGTAAAAAATATGACCCTAGAGCAAAGAATGTGGAGATGAGCTTCGTGGGGACAGGATAGCTATCACATGTCCCTCACAAACATGCTGGGGCCATTCACCACCTCCAACATAATCTACGCCACCTCTAACATCTCTACAATCTTTAATGTAGCCTCTAGCAACAGGGTCACTCCTACTTGCTTACACAAGATTTAGCAGAAAAGAAAAATTGCTAGAGCACAAAGACGCTCTCCTGCATCACCAACAGACCTCAAACGTGGATATTGAAAGGTGGCTACAACCATTGAGAATTGGCTTGTACTAGAGATTTCCAGAGGTGACTTTTTCTGCCATCTTCCTGGTCACACCATAAACCTAGTACCACAGCCCGGTTTTTCATACTTTTGTAAGAACAAGCATAAAAGCAACAAAAATCCTAGAACTTCTCATGGAAAAAAAACAATGCAAAATTAATGTTGCCAGGTTCAGTTCAGAGGAAATAATATCATTACAATGCTGCTTTATATACCTGTGTATATACACTATGTATATAATGGTATAGCGCACAGTCCAAGGAAATCACTCCCTAAAGCTATACAAATAGCTCCAACACCAACATTACCTCTTGCTTCCCACCATTTATGTCACCTGAACAAACCCACTACACGTTCAGTGTGGGTTGCCTAGAAGCATGTGTGTGTGTCTGATTTTGATTCGCAGTCCACAATGTAGATCTCAAAATGTCAAAAAGTGAGGAAGAAGGTAAATATTAATGGCACTTTACAGAAGGAGAAGCCAAAACTTCTGAAACTGTGCCCCAGGGTGAGCTAATCTGAAGGTCATTCACTCTCAGAATATAAGAGAACATTGTGGCTTTTCTGAGGTCACTGAGATGGTCACAGCACCCCCTGACTCACGTCCCGTAGAATCAGAGACACCACTACTTGAAATATGAATAGATCTTATGGGCAGATGGGTGAAATCCAGCTTTTGGACCAAAAAAGAGTCGTAATTCTCTCTCCTGTTCATTGTAAAGTAGGCCAGAAGTGCAGAGGTCACTTGCACAGCTGTTGCCCCGTAGTTATCTCTGCACACCTGTCCTGAGAGACTTGCGAGGCAACGATGATGAAACTTCATTTCATATCCCTGCATTTAGCTTTGTACAATGCTACATGATTTGGAGAAAAAAATATTAGCATCCTTCAGCTGATTTATAAAAAGCCTTAATGTTCGTCATTACATTAATTTGATAGACTACAACAAGAGTGAAATATATTTAGAGCCTTCCCTGCAAGTGATGGTGCTCGTAATATTAAAATATAGTTTACATTTTATGCAGCACCTTTTATAGAGAAGGACGCCAAAGCATTTACAAACATAAAGAAATAGAAACAAATATGACTCCGCTTACCATTGAAACACAACCTACAGCTGGAGATAAGTATTTAGCAGTGCACAACAAGAAGAGGAGTTTATGACAGTACATAAAGAAAAATTTTGCACCTAGTAGAAACTGCAAGGGGAATTTAGCTAAGCAAAATGAAATTCCCTAACTCAGCACCTGGAAAGGACATCCTGTGTATGTACTTTTCCTCCTGGAAAAATGTCTCATTTCCGGCTCTTCATGCTCAGCCTTTCAGTCCACGCTAACTCACCATGACAGCAGTGGAACCTGGAGAAGGTAATAGGGGTGGAACCAATACGATTCAACAGATATTTCTCTGAATAATAGATGAGATTTACTAGACAATTATTTAAATTCTGAAGAACTTAAGAACTAACCTATTGAACCAAACAGCGTTTATACCACGTACTTCTTCCAGAATGGCATATGGTGGTGTAAACACCCTGTGGAAAAAGACATCATTATCTCAGTTTTTTCCATAAGAGTATCATTAAGAAATCCGTATATAACAATCTCATACTTGCTATGATACCACTGGGTTTTGTCAATTTTCTAAGTGGGGCAGGTGCCATTAACACCTTCACAGTTCTGCCATAGCCAGTAATCATTGCTGTTGTTCACAACACTGCCTATACGTAGCACTGCTGGGAACATCTGAACCGTGTCTGACATACTATGAAGGATCCTACAGACAGGCACACAGTGTGAGAAGTACTGCAAGTACCGTGGCAGCATTCAGTATTGCAAAGATTTAAATGGCAACCAGAGCAGAGGGAATGCTGTATCCCAGATGCTACAATGTGATAGCACTCGATAAAGAGGGAACCCACTGCAAAATACCTGAAATATTTTTATAACAAGACAAATTATAACCACTGTATAATTATTCTTAAGGTATGAACAATTTCTTAAACAATTATGAGTATAATTTATATTTAGTAATTACAGTCTTTGGCATTAATGTGATATTTACAGAATTGCTAACATGTTGTTCTTTTAATTAAATAGCTTTTTACCTAAAGCAAAGTTGAAGTCAAAATAGCCAAGTGCCACAGGTAGCGTTGTGCTGCTCACTAGAAGACCTTGGATGTTCATTAGCCAGCTCAAGTCATCTAAAGCTGGCAGAGTGCTTGCTCCTGTACTTCTCATGCATAGGTTCAGCCCTGTGCTGTACCACTATTGTCAAGCAAAAGGAAAATACAAAGGATGTAAGAATAAAAGCAGAAAGAATGATGGTGAGAGAAGAAACGTTAACAGGAAACTTAAAGATATTCTTCTTCTGACCTCAATTACATATACCAAAGAAGTCAGGTGAGATAGACTTGCCATTTGGTAGTGCCTCCTAGTAATTTAATATATTATTTATCACTTGATTAAATGTGAGGAGTCTAACTTCTATATTACCTGGCCTCTTGCATATTTTTTACATATAGTAAATGCCATATTTCTTTCTCCATTTCACCCTCTCTTCTCCCTTTGGTCTCCCAGCCCCCTCTTTTCTGGAACTTTTCCCCTTTCTCACAGGGAGATGTTAGCTCAGGGTGGACTATGGAAAGCAGACATTGCACCTTGCTGAGGGAACTCACAAGCAGCAGCAATATATATCGCAACATTAAAGCCCAAGGATAAGAACAAGATAATAAGCAACAGGTTGGAAAAGAATACCACCTTAGGAAGTGGGACAGTGGATATGCTGAGGCTGGTGCTGAGCAGACCAGCTAGATGGGCAGAGCACCAGGAGGCCTGGGTTTCCTCTAATGCCCCTGCTAAGGGACCCCATGAGGCCACGAATCCTGGGAGCCCCCATTGCACCTGGTGGCCTGGGTGACCTCTGTCCACCTTGTCATCTCACAGTGTCTTCCGTGAGGCCTTCTCCCAGGCTTTGAGCCCCGCTCCCTGACATGCTATCCTCATCCTGCCAGCCCCAGCTCTCCCAAAGCTGAGGAGCTTTAGCTTTTCCTCACCATTTATTGGCTATTAAAATGCATAAGGAGCTGCTAAAGGAGTTGCTAACCTGGATATTGTTGTTACAATAGTAACAGTTTTATCCTTTTAAGGAAGTTTTATCCTTTTTAAATTCTGATGCAGAAGATTCTGTCTACGAAGACATTAGAGTGTCAAAGGGCAGACAGGGAGGCAGCAACTTTATGGCAACAGATAGCAATGATTTCTGAGGGCTGCGCTTAGCACTGCTCCCCTGCAATATCCAAAGTTAACCTTAAGGAAAAGTAATTGTCAGAACTTGGTATTGGGAATCTCATAAGAGAGCATCTATGACATCCCAATGCTAGGAGCACATGTTCTTCAACTCATTTAACCTTCTAGGCATTTTATTAAGAATTATCTGCTACAAAATTATTAATTGGTCAAATTTCACTAGAGTTAAAAACCTAAGATTCTCAGGGAGTTCAAAACATTATCAAATTTTAACAAAGTATAATAAATAGATTATTAGGTGCTTTTTTTTTTTTACAGAATTGTATTCTTCATTCAGATTAAGATAAAATATTTTTAATAATTTCCCCCAGAAACTTTTCTAGATAGTCTGATTACTTTTTCATCAACACCCATTGAAGGGGCAAAATATCAGATAGATATTTCAAAATAAATCCCTGAAGTCAAGTGCTTTAAAATATTAATTTGATGTCATCACCTAATATTATTTGTGCTTTAGCTAAATCAGTCCTTAATAATACATTGATTTTTACAAAATTTTGAATGTCATATGTAATTATTATGGAGGAACAGTGGGTATTTCTAGTAGTTGATCTTTATACGAAGTATTTTATGACTGCAAATACTTTGCAAATTAAACATAAACATACTACCCTGGGAAAGACAATCTGGTCTGTTAAAATACCACCATGCTGTAAAGGTATCAGTACCATGATTGTTTTGCTACTGAGCCATAAAGCAGTGGCTGAATTTCAAAGTTATTGAAGGTCAGTGATGACTTTTGGGTATTCCTGGTTTGAAGGACTACCCATACCCTAGGATGACTGAAGTCCAGGACTGAAATTAGAAGATATTTACATGACAGCATGATTACTACATAATCCTGATCCTGGTTCTGTAAATCTTTAAATATGTGCTCAGCTGTAAATCCACAGGTGTCATTGCCTTTAATGGGACAACTAATGCTTCTAAAAATCAATCATGTATACACATGCAGAATTGGAATCACAGTAACAGAAAGCAAATCCAATGATTAGTTGCCCACTTGAAAGTTGTTCACAAAAACTCTGTCTGACAACTCTATAAGCCATTGGAATCTGTGTTAAGAATAAAGGATCAAAATCTAATCCTAAAGAATGTAACATAATTGGTAGGGCAGGAAGTGATAAATTCAATCTGTAGTAATGAAGACTTCATTCAGACATTGGGAAAAGCTTCCTGGAAATAAGAGCAGTGAAGCGCTGTCACAAATTGTTCAGGGAAGATACAGAGTTGGTGCCACGGGGGACTTTCTAAGAACAGGTCAGGCAAATTTGCCAGGATTTTTTCTGGCTTTACTCCCCTCCCTTGTAGCAGAGGAGCAGACCAGATGATCTCTGCAGCTCTTCTACCTTATGTGCTGGTAAATTATTAGTGTGCCATCCTTGCTACCAAAGCGTGGAAGCAGGGTTTCACATTAATTCACCGTGGATCAGTTTAGGAGCAGATGCCCAAACTGTACAGATTAGATGTGGAGAGGGCAAGACACACAACTGTGTTTTGGTAGAACTGGTCTGAAAGCACAGCGCAAAATTACGCTGGCCACAGGAGGACAGACAGCATGTGATCCAGCATAAAGTCAGAGCAGTATGACGACACCGGATCCATCATGATCTAGATTCTGGCAATCTGCCTTCAATACCAGTGAACAAATTTGAAACTACCAAATGAGTCTGTGCTGGCTCAATGCTTTGTATCGTGATAGTTTTGATGTGGTTCTAGATACTTTGGAACCAGATGTGAAACTGCATCTTCATGATAACCAAACATCAGAACACTTTAGAGAAGTGAAATACCTCTGTCTTTTGATGCAAATTTCTTACAACATGCCAGAGGCTGTAGGAAAAGTGGCTTGGCTTTATATTTTTTCCTCAAGGCCAGGGTACCGAGAATGAGCGGAAGAAGGGTCTGGGTAGCTTGCAGCCTATTTATTCTAAATATATCAGTCGATCGAAGAAGAGATACTGCTTCGTTCTATCATCTCTAATCTACCCAGTCTTTGGAACGTTATGACCATAGCAATACCACTGCCAGCATGACAAATCTTCCCCTGGGAACACCCTGCCTCTAAAAACTGTTAGCTCTATGCTAAGTCCTACCAGGTTACATGGCCATAGGAAATGGGGGTCAGGGTAGGAGGAGGGGACAATTATAGACACTAGGTTACTAGATTAGACGTTCATCTCCTAATCAAACAAATATTTTCAAGCAAAAAGGTCAAACTGATTGGAAGCCCCCCAGAATAGCCTTGGGGACAAACACTGGTCAAGAGGAGGGACTCTGCATGCTACGTCAGTTGCAGACAAGGTAAAGTTCACTGCTGTGGCATATTTTGGACTACATCAGTCATTGCTACGGGCCTGCCTAGTGCAAGAATGGCCCAATTGTCTGAAAACCTCAGTTCATTTGGATATTCAAGAGGGATGAGGAACCAAGTATAATCCATAGACCTTATTCCTCACATACCAACAGTAGCAGTTCGATAAAATGTAACACCACCTTTATGACCATCTCCCTGGAAATTCTTGCCTTGCCATACAGAATAGTCAAATCTTACCTGCACTGAGCTTTCTCAGAGCTGCTCTTCGGGCTTTCTCAGCACCTGTGGGGGGAAGACTTAAGGCACTGGCGAGCTGGACATCATCTGCACATGGATAACATCAGGGCCTCAAATGCCCTTAATAACTTCATACCCAGCAGACATATGGCGAAGAGGACCGATATCGTTAAAACTTTGCAGTTGAGGCCGGTTAAGAGGAATAGCCACTTATTGCTGTGCTCTGGGGTTTGATGTGTGCAGCCACACTGCAGTGATTGTTCCTCTGCTTGCCAGCCCCAGCTGGAGGTGTTAGAGGCTAAAGGGTTGCCCAGCAGCACTAACGGGTTGATGCACATCTTCCTGGGCTACAAGGTTGAAACCTTGTACTTCAGATCCATTTTACCTGCCTTGTCACGCAAGGTCCTCACACAAAGCTGGAACGGCACTGCCTTTGCTTTCCAGTTGACTTTATTAAAGATGTGGGTCCAGGTGGAGGGTAAGTGCAAGCACGCATTTTCTACTAGTGTAAAGAGGATGAAAGTAGTTGTGCAGCCTTTTGCTTGTGTTATGAAAGACTGCATTACGTATCATTTTTACTAGTGTGACATTATTTTATTTCAAGTTAATTATATTAATATATCCAGATATTTTCCAAAGGTTTTTGCCAGTGAACAGCAGAAAGTCCCAGCTTGCCTACATCCAGCACTAGTGCAAAGTTGTCAGTGCTTCAACTTGCACCTTGGACTGTACTTTAAGAAAGGAAACATACTTTGTCATTTCTGCATTCATTGCTCCTGAAGATCTGCATAGAGTAGCAGGGTCTCATGTCATGTTTTTATTACATTTATTTAAGAATTTCTTGCAGAACTGGAGGATTTCTTTCTCCGGAAATCATTGTAGACAGTGCAAATTATGTTTTTATATCTCTGTCCTGTACAAAGCCATTTTCAAGGCAGGCTACAAAACGCATTTAAGATAGGAGCCTTGTTCAGGAAGCTTGCGATACAGTCAGAGAGGACAGGAAAAGGGTAGTTAGCTAAGCAGGGATATTTCAGAGCAGCTCCAGATAAACCTGAAAATGGCACATTCAGTTTACTATTTATTTATATTGCTTATGCTGGCATCATTAGACTGGAGAACAGATTCAGCTTTGACCTTCCTCTTTGTAGATCTGCCAGCACCATATCCAAACCTATGAGATTTTTTCTATATAATTAGATATATATTCGATATATTTTCTATATAATTTGTCAAAATTTCAGCCTCCCTATCCATTGTAAACCATTGTAATTTTACAGTGTCCTCCAAGCTCTCGGCACTGGCGAGATGTTTCCTCCCCCCGGCCCATGATACCAGCTCTCACTTGCTTTCTCCCTTGCTGATCTTTAAGCTTGGAATGAGCTTTCTATCAACATCAGAAAATTCAGGTCTTTGTGTTCCTTAAGTTGTTGTTTGTTTCTTTGTTTGTTTGTTTGTTTTTAACTCTGATACCCATACAAAAACTCTCCCGCTATATACCCTCCCGACATTTGCTATCCACTTTCTACTCTTAGCTTGCTGATTGTCTGGGCTGTGAATAACTTTTTTCTCTGTGTTTGCACAGCATCTAATATGGTGGATTCTGGACATTTTAGTATAGTCTGCAGGTTCTCAGCACTGCAAAAAATTAGTAGTAAAGTATGAAGAAAGTAACAGTGTATACAGTTGCATCCAGATCATTTTAAGGTTTAACGTGCTGTATAAGTGCTATGTAAGAGCAACTTTTAGCAAGAACAAAAATTGTTTAGTAACATAAGTTACACAGTTCTGGAAACCCAAAAATAAATGGGTGTTGAACAGCTACTGCAACTACTTGTTCTTGCAACATTTTTGTTCTCTAACCAGAGACGTCCTGACATTGGAAGAGAACTGAATCTGTCACAGGTCAGTTCAGTATGATGCTTCTGGCTGTGTTTTGCATGCTCCTCCCTCTATAATGCTACTGGAGTTTGCTGATATGAAACTTGGATATCTTTGTCTCTACAGAGCTTTCACAGTCAAATTCCCCTGGGAACCAGAACTGCACACAACTATGAACGTGAACTTTGAAATTTTTGCTCTTAATTTTATGACAGTTCTTCCAATTTTTAATAATATCCGAAGGAACGGAGCACAAAGCATTTCTCTCGACGGCATACGTCTCCATCTAGTCGGAAATGTGCCAGATTGCTGTTTATCTGTGATCTTCCCAGCAATCTATGCAATTTGAAGCCTGGAGTGATGCATATTTAGGTTTTGGAATCAGAAATTTCAGTTTAATGCCACTTTCTCATCAAGTGTAGAGTATGGTGTACATCTCCAGATGGCCTATACAAATGCTCTGCCGTACTTCACTCACTTTTTGAATGTCAAGCATCTCTGGGATTCAGTACATCATCAATTAGCATCTTATATCCGTTTGACAGAAATGATTCCTCATTATTTCATACATTTCTTCTTTAATAATATTTGCACACTGAATTACTCTTCTGATATGAGAATGGGAGATAACTGTAAGATCACAGGCTGTTTTTTAAAAATTTTTCTTCTCTGCTGTGCAGAGCTGTTTTGCTGGTTTAGTGTGGTGGCCATCTCTGAGTTGAAGCTCTCTCTGTGAAGGACAGTCATCTCCCAGTCTTACGCAGCACTGAGCAAACACTCAGCGCTTGCATTAGTAAGCATTACTTACTTTAGTAGTAAAGGAGGATATACCCCAATAGCACTTGCACCCAGACCCAGATCCTCCCACCTAGGAGGCCAAGAAAGCCTAGGGTACGAGAAACTGCACCTGCATTCAAAGCTACCTTCAATTTCCCTGCAGCCACTAATCACTTTTCTTGCATCCACCTTTGCCCACGGTCCCTATTGCAGTTACAGCTGTAGCCGTGCAGCTGTCATCTCCAGGCTGTTCTGAAAAACGACTTTCTGTGTGTTTGAAACGCTGATGTAGCATGCCTGATACCATCCCGCTTCGGCCATGGTACACACGTTACTTAAAGTGTGCGTGTGCACACCACTACGTTACCTGATAAAAGAAACATAAATATAGATAAAACTAGACATATCTGGCTCTTACTAACGCTATGAGAACTTACATGCTTTCAGACCACAGCTACAGGTGACACAAACCAGCTTTTGCTTAAGAATCCAAGCTAAGCTGCTCACGTAATCACCTGTTGCCAGGAACTAGTGCTTTTAGGGAAAATTCCTAAGATTCGCTGTAGTGCTGGCAATGTTGGTAATGCTGCAATCCTAATCCTCGTTATGTGGGCAAGCTACATGTAGCTGGAAAATATTGTGCACATCCATGGATGTATAAGAGTAATTAATAATAAAAATGTTAATGTATTCTCTTCTACTGATTGCACTATTTAGTTCTTTTACATATGCATGTGAGAATGTACAAGCTCCTCAGAGATATAAAGGAGGAAGCCAAAGAGAGCTGCAATGGGTGAGAGGGAGGAATGCTAGCTGAAGGCAGGTAGTTGCTGCAAGTTTCTGAGAAGTTGCAGAGTTAAGCCATGGCCTGCATTAACCTGGTTACAGTATGGGGACCCATGTGTGCACATACAGGGGCTGGCAGGAAAGGCAGTAAGACTATTTACGTGTACATTTGAAATTTTTTACATGCAAGCATGTACATTCCCAGAACTGTTAGGATAAAAGCAGAGACTGCCTTTGAAAACGTGTCCCCCTGTATATTGTAAGTGACTGTTGCCCTTGGTCCTGCCCCTCCTCCCCATTCTTTTCTTTTCTCCTTTTTTCTTTCTTTTCTTCTCTTGATCATGACAGGCATCTATAGTTTTTGGTCTTGGACCGATTTTGCTATTGGTTGGCATCAGCACTTCTCACTATCGAACCATTGATGCATATTGACTTCCATAGCTATCAATAGGGATCGCTATCGATAGGTATCCCTCATCCCTCATGATGAAGATAGCTGAGCGGGTGTTTTCTCTGCCCAGACCACTCAAAGTAGGTGAACCAAGAGAATGGCCATATGGGGGGACAGTAGTGTATTCAGGAAGAGCTGGGGGATCTGTGGTGGTGATCTTCAGCATCTCCTATTAGCAGTGTGTGCAGACCTGAGAGGAAGGGCTCCAGCAGCCTCACGCTCAAGACCAGACCCAGTCTGAAGCAACGCCCAACTCCCCTGATCAGCTGTTTGCACTCCAACATGCCGCACAGGTATGCGACTTTGTGTGGATTTCACCCTACCTGCAAAAAATGCAGGATATGATCTCACTTAAACTACAGCTACACTCTTCAGTATTTCATAACTGAATTCCCAGCTTGCTCTCACCCCTTCCCTGCACAGTCCATGCACCTCTTAGGCACAGGCAGCATTTCAGCCTCCCCCGTTTTCCAAGCCACGTGCGTTAGCATGCGCTGCTCACCTCTTAGGGTAAGGCTGGTGACCGAGCCGTGAGCTTGAGTGGTGTCAATCAGCAGAGCCCCCAGTGACGCTCCTTGTGATCTGCTAAGATGCAGGTCTGTCAGTCCTCACAGCCGTATTAAAAACAAACATACTCATTTGCCATGCTAGAGGTGTGGTGCAAAATCTGCTGGAGGGACATGCAAGCAGAGAGAGCACTCATTTGGGCTTCAGTGGGACAGCAAAGCTCATGATGGCACAATGAGACAATACAGCCAACACTTCATCAGCATTCCCTCTTACTTTGGTTTCTTTTGAAACAAACATGTCATGGACAGGCATAGAAAAGAAAACGTTTATATGTGATCTAGTGTTCTGCTTCTCAGGTAAAAACGTAAAGTGTATGCAAGCAGTTTTTTAAAATGCGTGCTATGTTTCTGGTAGACCAGAACTGCTGGAGCAGATCAGATGTCTCAGTTAAATATTCATTTACACATTTTTAAAGAATGTATAATATTGACTATATCAGATGTAATGGCTCCTCTAGAGTCATTACGGTGCAGAGCGCAGGCTCTTTATTTGGTATTGCAGCCACTTGTAGTGTGGACTGTCATAGTGTTAAAACAGATATATGTTAGCAACAGCATGGAAACAGAGACAATGATGTTGCGTGTTAGTAGCCAGCTTTTAATTCTAACATTTTTAGCTATTTAAAAATATATTAGTGCTAAAATTCTCCCTTCCAGTCTGCCTTGCAAGTAGGGTCTGAAGAGTAGCACCCTGGTCTGTCCTGGGTTTGGGTCACTAACCTGGAATCACAGGACGAGGCGCGCGCAGGACGTACAACAGGGAGCTGCAATGTAGGATGGAAGAGAGGGAATTTGGTCTGAAAAGATCAGATGGTTCACGTCTTCATTGGCAAATGAAACTGCCTTAGGGCTGTAAGACAGGATGTGTGAAAAGATCAGAAAACTGCTTGATTTGTATTTGCTTTGACATTAGACAAAAATATCTAATGTAATTGCAGTCAACACATGAAAGGAAAAATATTTTCACTGAGCTCAGACACCATATTGCATATCTTGGGCATGTGAACAATTTTTACAACCAATTTATAAATACTAAAAAAAAACGGTTTTCTGTAGAAAAACAAACAATGCTACAGAGAAATAAACAGCATCTCTGTAATAATTCTGTAACTTCATACTGACATAGTCCGCGAGCTCACAGAAGAACCCCTCCATGTAAAAGAAACCAGAGAAACTATAATGATTTTCAGATACAGTTGACAAGAGACCATTTAGTAAACTTTTATTTTTTTTAACTAACAGTATGCAGGGATGTTGTATTCTAGGCTGCTACTAATAATCTCATCAGAATGCAAAAGCAGTGACTGTGTTATAAAACCAATGATCTGTTATATTCTGCAAGAATTTACAAAAGCCTAATGTCATTTACTACACCATGAGAACCATACTTGGATTAAAAAAACAAAAAAACAACAAAAAACAGAATTCAAAAAACCGTTTCAGCTGATGAAAGAACAAACTGTTTGCTAATGCCAAGTTTTAAAGGTACAATATAGGTTAGGGTTAAAAAAATATATATTTTGAGTCAGGAAAAGGAAATGGTGTTTGCATTTGGGAAAGTTTACCCGACAAGTCAATCTGCACCACACTTGTGTCGCAGATTAGCTGCAGCCGGTCGGGCCCCATCGGCCTGTGGTGGCTATTGGATTTGTGATGTGGGTTCAGGCTCCGGGGAACTTTGCCCGGGAAGAGTTTACTGCATTTTTTCCTAATGCTTCTGACAGAAGAATGAGTGCACCATTCCTAGAAATAGGTTTTCAAATGATTGCAAAGGAAGGCCTTTTTTTTTTTTTTTTTTTACGGAATAAATGGAGCAAAGCCTAAACAAACCCAAGACTTTACCATACACTGAACACATCATCATCTTCATAATGGTTATTCTCTTTCACCAGCAATAAGATGTATTTTGCAAACATAAACTAATTAAGCCCCACAACCTTGTAAACGAGTCTGTAATTCCCTATAAAAGGCGAAACTTAAGTGACGGCCAGATTGTGACACACTTACTAAGTACAAGTGCGCCACAAGTAGCTCCATTGACTTCCGCAAGACCCTTTTTGGTGTAATGTGTAGTTCAATGAGAGGTATCACAGCCTGGTGTTAAATGACTTGCCCAAAGGCACACAGTGAGTCAGAGCAGGGCTGGCACCAGGCTCGGGGACCCAATTCCATCTCTCCTAGGGATGTAAATTGCAGTGAAGTCAAAGGGGGCTGTGTGCATGCGCCCGGCGGGACCCAAGGGCCCCCGCAGCGCCTGCCTCCGAGCCTCACTCTCAGTGCTGCAGTCCAGGCTGGCTAGGAAAGGAAACTACAAAGAGCTTTTTGGAAATGGCCTGTGACTAGTTGTGCCGGCTTGGAAAAATTAAAGATGTCGCTCACCCTGGTGCCTATTTTTGTTAAAGGCTGAGCTCAGTCATACCATAAAAATCCAAGCCCTTATTTTGGCAAATGGGAACTCAGAAGATATTTGCCTAAATAAAAGCCGAAGAGGAGAGGCGGGCAGGCTGTGCGAACAGTGGGGCTCAGCAACCCCAGTGCTGGGCTGAACAGGCCTGCTGCGGCGTCGGTGCTCCCAGCCTCTGCGGTGTGTCAAGGGGCCGGCGAGGGGGCAGCCCTCGAGAGTGGCACGGGGGCGAAACCTTCTCCATGCAAGTGCTGGCTGCACAGCTGTAAATGGTGCAAAAACCTTGCATGACAAGCGTCTGGAAAACAGAGACTTCATTCCCCACATTGGAGAGGGGGGCTATGACACGTTCTAGAATTACAGAGCAGAGCAAAATCAGAAACAAAGGGCAATTCTGCGTTTGAATCACGGTTTTGAACCACATGCCTTGAAAATAGGGAAGGGGACCCCATACTGTGCATTGAGGACTAAACACTGCACTGAGGAATTGCTCTTTGGGTGCAGTAAACACCAGCTACCACAGATCTTGTCCTAGAAACAGTGCCTGAGCAATATACGGGAGATTGCAGTGATGCAATCACAAAGATAGGTCAAACGAAGGAAACTAGCTTTGGCATTCCCTAACTTTTGTGCTTAACATTAGCACTTCAACGAGTGTTCTTTCATCTGCAGTTTTTGCATATCATTATATGCATGGGCTGATATTTCAGGTGATGCATCTCTGGAGAATACATTGCCTATGGCATAAAGCTTTTACACTTCCAAACCTGCACGTTCCAGATGCCCCAAGTTCCTGCACATGGCTGCCAGCAGAGGCAGCTCATCCTCGGAGGTTCTCGTTAGTTTTACCTAATTTCAGTCTAACTCAAAAGAACAAGCCAAGAGATGAATATTTGCTTGTCTTCATAAGCTTTCAATGCAACTGGTTCTCCAGTGTCATGGCGTATGGGATTTTGGGGGGGGCCTCTTTATGGTAATAGAGATTCAGACTTCCTCCAGGTGGACTAGCATAAAAGCAAGGGAGAAGACTCCTGCCTTTAAAATATACAGAGGGGGAGGCTCACATACATTATTCAAGAAGGTCTTAGTTTAGCCCAGAGTTTTGGGTTCTTTTGGAGGTTTTTTAAACAACAAATATGTATGTCTTTCTTCTACAGAATAGTGTGCACGTCTCCAGCCTGGATTGCATTTCTTTCCATGTTGGAGGCCTAGATGACAGTAAGTGAAGAGATCAGGGCCGTAGCATTGCTGGAAGGCTGCATTTCCCCTAAGCCTTCTGAGATATATTTGTCCTAACGTCCCTTCCTCCCTCCTCCACTCTTGCTTGTTTCATTTGCTGACAAGCCCAATGTTAAACATTTGCTGGAATTTTCATATCGATAGTACGTTATATTGCCATTACTGAACAGTTTGGGGCTTTGTGGCTAGCTACCATGACAATAGATGCACAGCCTGGAACCAGTTTTAGTTAATTAGAGTCAATCAATCCAAACTTTGCTAACTTACTCATGTGAAACAATAGTATAATGAACCAAAGTCTGCAAGATGATTGGGAAACACAAATTATTGCACCCTGATAAATTAAATGTGACTATTGCAAAACCTTCCTTCTAAATGAATACTCAGAGAGGGAGTGTATGGGTGAATAAGCATAATTTAGAATACAGAAAAAAATTAAAGAAGCTGTTACAGCCCCACTTCAATGTTTTCATTTTTCTTTAAAAGAAATACAAAGTCAGATTGCCGTATATACAAGACAAAATGGGCATGACATTTTCGAGACTAAAATTTTTTATATCAAGTAATTTTATACAATTGACCCCTCATCATTTGCAAGCTAAATTCTGCAAAGTATATCGTGTCTGAGGAAGTGGAATCATTCCCTGTTTTGTATGTCCTTCACAATTGCTCATTTTTCAAAGCTATTTTCTGAACGTTTGCCTGACCTTGGCAAGGGAAAAAACCCTGAACCCCCTCAAGCTGGGATACTGCTGTCAGACAGCCTTTCCTCACAAGTAGAAAGATGTTTTGCCCCCTTTTTAGTGTCATAAATATTTCTTGTTCTTCTTCTTCTTTTTTGATTCTTCAATGCTTTCAGTTCAATTTGGGTACCAAAAGAGAATACCTCTTTCCCATGCATACTCTCTTGGTTTCTAAAATAGAAATTTTTAGACTAAAAGAAGCCAGTTGACAAAAACAGTACCAGGATGGTGGGTTAAGCTTTTGGATTGAAATTACATTTCAGGTATAGAGACAGACTCTAATAAGCCATTCCAGTTGTTTATGGCTTTCACAGGGTCTTAACTTTGTCCAGTATGTTTCTCATGATTTTTAATTTACACTGTGTCCTTCACATACGCTACAATGTACAAAAAAAGAAACGTGGCAAGCAATGGAGTCCCTGTCCTAAAGAGACCGCCAAGTAAAGATGCAGTAGCTGAAATACAATGCGTACATGAACAAGCAGAGTAATGAAGGATCCTTAGAATTAAAACATGCAGGATTTAAGGGGCAGGTTTAAGAGAAAGGGAAGGGAACTGTCATATGATTGCTTCACAAATCAGCCTGATTTTTCTGGAATTATTGCCCCATATATTTTCAATGAATATTTCAAACTATCTATTTGATCAAATATCACTTCCTAACAGTGGAATAGTGCAAAACCATTTATGCATATTGACTTAGTCTCAAGGGTTCTGAGGGGAAGGGGGTCTTATGCAAGGGCCAGGGCAGAAGCTGACCTATTTTAAATAAAAATTTAAGCTTTTGAAACTTATGAGATATGCAAAACCTTGTATAGGAAACTGAAGTTCTCTAACAGACATTTGCTTTTTAATTATTTCTGAGATTTAGGAATATTCAGATTGCTGAATCACAAATGTGTTAGATAAGAAAAGGTGGGATCTTTTCTGCCCCATTACAGAAGTAGCCACATTTTTGCTATCGTGTCTATTCATATGTTTCTTCCCACTACATATCCTAAAGTTGTACATTGTTTTAACCATATGAGGGCATAGCAGCAGATGTTACAGAGGAAGAAAGTTTATGCATACATCCTCCTCTGCCGGTCTTGATGTTCCATGGATTCTGCTTTTCATTCAAAGGCTAATATGAATTTGGTTGTAAAACACTTCTTCCTGTGAAAGAAGGTGCAAATCTGAGTATTCTCTCTATATTGCTAGTGTCCAGGCTGCTCTTCTCCCAGTAGTTCTGGATACATTAAAAAAAAAAAAAAGATAAAGGAAGAACTGAATCATTAGAGACTCTTTAAATTAGGGGCTTGGCTAAAAGAAAGACTGGAGATACCATTTTTATATATCACCGTTGGATTTCTACAGCTAAGACTGTCAGCTGTTAATGACAAATTCAACCAAAATCAACCGACAGACATTTTTAAAGTAGTTCAAAAGATCTAAAATGACGGTCTTCTCTGTAATTCAGTGAAGGGTTCGATAAAACTACTGAAATATAAGGTGAATGTTAATAAGAGAAATTTATTGGCACGTGAACTAATTTACAAAGTAGAATTCTCAAAAATTATACTGTAAGAATTTTTCTGTAGTATCTTACTTCCCTTCTTTCATTTCTTCTGTCTTCTGAATTTTACTTCCCGCATTCGATTGCAAAAACACCTGAAATAAATACACCTATATTTTAAATACATGAATTAGAGAAAGTACTCATCTAATACATTGAGTAAAGGTATATGCCTGGTATAGGTGACTAATATTTTTTATGTCTGTTCTACCATGACTATGTATTAGTGAGGCATGGGAATTATATTAAGCATATTTCTGCTGTTACAGGTATTGGTGGAGAATTTTAAAAAGAAACAAAAGAATAAAGTGCATGCAAGCAAATGGAATACAGTGATACATTATAAACTAAATGTGAGAAGGTGGATCTCAGAATTTCGATCATTCTCTGATAAGAACTTAAAATAAGGTTCGTCAGCTCCAGGAAACCAAGCTTTGATTTATTATGTAACACGAGTCTAGACAATGCTGTTTTGTAAATGTATTTAGAGAACAATCACTTCTCTGAAAATCTCTTGGATGGGAACTCATCTGAATCCAGTTACCTTCACTGATATGCCTCTGACTGAATAAGCCTTAACATGACCTTGCAAATATAATTCTTCAGGAGAATAATGATGAGAAATCAAATCATCCATTTTGCTATGACTTTTCTCTATTCTATGTCTTAAAATTACTGTCTGGCATTCAGTCCCTTTTCCTCCTACCTTCTGCTTGTTTGTTTTAAAAGATAGGAATCAGGATGCATATGATACAGAATTAAGGCATTTTCCCCAGATGGGGAAAACTGCAAGTGCCTATCAGTAGCCCAACACTGCTGTGCTCTTTATACATCTGTTTTTCCTTACCCATCATTGACCTACCGTGTCCTTTTGTGGCTACCTAACAACTACAAAGTCTTTGCTGATAGCATGCTATTCACAAAACAGGTTTCTCAACTTTAAATATACAACAGAAATTCCCTTTCTTTGCTTTACTCTAGTAATACCAACAAATACAAGTCATATTTGCATCTTAATTTATATGCCGCTGCAAACTTTAGCCCACCTCTAGCACTGTACATTAAGAATGGGACCAGTGATTATGCACAATTATACCACTTACAATGACCATAAGCAGCAAATGTGTGAACCTGCTTTATTTTCTATAAATTACATTGTTCCTTCCCTTACCTTCTTTTTCTCCACTGAAAACCCATATAATGCAATTTAGATCCCAATCACTGTGACAAGTTGCCAAACTGTTATGTAAGTTATTCTTCCATCCAGTAAGTGATAATTATGCCCTTCCTAAATAATTAAACTATCACTTAATGCAATAACAGAAGCTATTTTATTTCCAAAAGTTCACTGAAGGGCCTGATCCACATCCATTTAAGTTAATCATGCTGTGAGAATGCTCTTGGTAACTTAAAGACTTTAAATTTAGGACAAAAATTAACTCCTTCAAAAATTCTGCCATCATCCGCTCATAAATCCACAGAGAATTCAGGCTGGGATTTTTTCAAAACATTTAGAGAGGTAAATAAGTTTTTCTCTCTTTGAAAATCTGTCTGTGCGAGTAGTCTTCTGTGTCCATTTTGTTTTAGTTGTTACTTAATATAGACTGGAAACTTAAGCTCAGAACGACAACCTTCATTCTTGAGTTGTTAAAGTGAGGTCTTGAAGAAATGCTCTGCACTTTTGAATCTATGACTGCCTATTGCTTATTTCTTCACTCTTCTCCGACAGTTTGTTATCATGAACATCAAGCCTAAGCAGTGATTTCTAATATTCACAGCCAGGACGAGCAGATAAGCGAACTACAGAGCTAC
This sequence comes from Struthio camelus, assembly GCF_040807025.1. Taxonomy (NCBI): domain Eukaryota; kingdom Metazoa; phylum Chordata; class Aves; order Struthioniformes; family Struthionidae; genus Struthio; species Struthio camelus. The sequence continues at coordinate 142,434,853 of NC_090943.1, read as the reverse complement.
AGCTCTTCTGATGGGTCCTGGCAACCTCACACAATATTTGTTGGGACTCTGCCTATGCAAGTCACTGCACCTGATTCTTTGACTCCTGGTCTTTCCAGGCTTTTTTCCTACAGGGTAGCTTTTTTAACGCTCCGTTCATTGTCGCTAGTATTGAGGTAGTGCCCAGTTGTTTGTTTTATAAAGCCCAGGTGTGGTTAATCACAAACCACAGCATTGCATTTCTTTAGACAAATGTATAGGACAAGAGGACTGTAAAAATGCTCAGATCAGTTCAGTGCCCAGAGGCTAGTAACATCACGTCCTCCTCTCTTTTTGGAGGAGGGGACATGAGCACAGTCACAGATATGACTACACCCTGTACCAGGGTGTGGTAAAAAACAGTTTCTAAGCTTGATTGGGCATTACCCAAAAAGCCACTGTGGTAAGAGAAAACAATCATAACCCCAATGATATATATTGATTCTCACTCATCCCCCAGTGCCAATGTCCTCAAATCTGCTACCTCTTAATTCCCCTACTAAAAGAGCCTTTTTAAATTCCTCATTTGCTTGCCTTTCACTTTTCTTTCCTTCACAAATTGTGATTAGTGT